>NC_044363.1:7154492-8354492 GCF_007364275.1 Archocentrus centrarchus | reverse complement strand
TATTGCATAAGGAGGGTAGGGAGGAGACAGAGTTGTCATCATATCATCCCACTTCATTATTAAATTCCGACATGAAAATATTTGCTAAAGTATTAGCAAATAGGCTAAATAAACACATCTGCTCTATTGTGCACCCGGACCAAACTGGCTTTGTCCCAAATAGGTTTTCATTTTTTTAACATAAGACGTTTAATGAATATTATATACCATAAATATGATTGTGGGAGGAAGGTAGCCGCTCTTTGCTTAGATGCGGAAAAGGCATTTGACCAGCTGGAATGGCCTTATATTCTGTTCGTACTTGAGGAATTTGGGTTCGGCAGCAAATCTGTGTCTTGGATTAAGACAATATACACCCAACCTGCGGCTTGTGTCCTTACTAATCAAGAGAGATCTGGGCCCCTTTCACTGCACCAGGGTACACGTCAGGGTTGTCCCCTTAGTCCGCTACTCTTCGTGATTGCTATTGAGCCCCTCGCCATTAGTATTAGGGAAAATACCTCAGTTAAACCGATCAAACTGGGAAATACTGATCATTACATTTCATTATATGCTGATGATGTTGTTATTTTTTTATCTCACCCTGAGCAGTCAGTGCCTGCTCTATTAAGATTTCCCTTCCGATTAAGATTAAGATTAAGATCAAGATAGTGTTTATTTGTCACATGCACAGTTATACACAGTACAATGCACAGTGAAATGTATTTTGTACCTGCAACCATATATACACACACATATAAATAAGAAGAATAAAAATAAGTAATTCACACTATACACTATACTCTATATACTATACACTATACACAATACACACTTTTACATGGAATTATAGAATATTATAATATTTACATAGTGCAATAATAGTCCAGTTAGGGCTCAGAGTTGAGCAGACGGATGGCTTGTGGGTAAAAACTCTTCTTCAACCTTTCAGTCTTAGTCCTCAGGCAGCGGTAACGCCGGCCTGATGGGAGCAGGGAGAAGAGAGAGTGTCCGGGGTGGCTGGGCTGTTTTAGGATCTTCATGGCCCTCAGCCTGCACTGCTTGGTGTAAATGTCCTGCAGGTTGGGGAGGGTGGTTCTGATGGTCCGTTCAGCTGAACGAACCACCCTTTTTAGGGCCATGAAGTCCTGCTTAGAGCAGTTTCCCCATCCAGGTGGTGATGCTCCCACGCATGATGCTCTCGATGGTGCAGGTGTAAAAGTTCCTGAGCACCTTGAGTGGGAGCTTGAAGTCTCTCAGCCGCCTGAGGAGGTAGAGACGCTGTCTGGCCTTCTTCACAGTGATGTTAATGTGATGAGTCCAGGACAGGTCCTGTGAGATGGTCACTCCCAGGTATTTGAAAGTGACCACTCTTTCCACCTCAGCACCACTGATGACAAGTGGATGGTAGTCCCTCTGTTGCTTCCTGCTGAAGTCCACAATCAGTTCCTTCGTTTTGCTGACGTTGAGCAGGAGGTGGTTCTCCTGGCACCAGTTCTCCAGGTGGAAGACCTCTCTCCTGTAGGCTGTCTCCTCATTGTGGGAGATTAGTCCCACAACAGCAGTGTCGTCAGCAAACTTGATGATGGCGTTGGACTCTGATGTGGCCACGCAGTCATGGGTGTACAGTGAGTACAGCAGAGGGCTGAGCACACAGCCTTGGGGGGATCCGGTGTTGAGGGTGAGGGAGGATGAGGTGTGGTGACCCACTCGTACCACCTGTGGTTTGCTGGTCAGGAAGCTTCGAACCCACCTGCACAGGGATGGGCCCAGGCCCAGGTCCAGCAGCTTAGAGACCAGCCTGGAGAGGACTATGGTGTTGAATGCTGAGCTGTAATCTACAAACAGCATGTCTATGTGTCTATGTGTGAAAGGGTCTTGTGGAGGAGGAAGGATATGGCGTCATCTGTGGATCTGTCTGGCCGGTATGCGAACTGTAGTGGGTCGAGGGTGGTGGGCAGTGAGGAGGTGATGAATGTCTTGATGAGTCTCTCAAAACATTTCATCACCACAGAGGTGAGCGCTATGGGCCTGAAGTCATTGGGGCTGCTGGGGTGTGGCTTATTTGGGACAGGGACTATGATGGACTTTTTAAAGCAGGTGGGAATCACACACAGTTTCAGTGAGAGGTTGAATATCACTGTAAACACAGGTGCCAGCTGGTCAGCGCAGGTTTTAAGGACACGTCCACTAATACCGTCCGGTCCAGCCGCTTTCCTGGTGTTTACACTTCTAAACGCCCTCCTCACGTCACGCTCCGTCACAGTGAGTGTCTTATACAGTCATTTGGCGAGGTTTGAATCATATTTATCTCATAGACTCCAATTTGTTCATGTAAATGGGGAGTCTTCTTCACACACTAAGGTTAATTATGGAGTTCCACAGGGTTCTGTGCTAGGACCAATTTTATTTACATTATACATGCTTCCCTTAGGCAGTATTATTAGAAAGCACTGCATCAATTTTCATTGTTATGCAGATGATACTCAGCTTTACCTATCAATGAAGCCAGATGACACACATCAATTAGTTAAACTGCAGGAATGTCTTAAAGATATTAAGGCCTGGATGACCTCTAATTTCCTGCTTCTAAATTCAGATAAAACTGAAATTCTTGTTCTCGGCCCCACAAATCTTATAAACATGGTGTCTAACCAGATACTTACTCTGGATGGCATTACTTTGGCCTCCAGTAACACTGTGAGAAATCTTGGAGTCATTTTTGACCAGGATATGTCCTTCAATGCACATATTAAACAAATATGCAGGACCGCTTTTTTGCATTTGCGCAATATTTCTAAAATTAGAAACATCCTTTCTCAGAGTGATGCTGAAAAGCTAATTCATGCATTTATTACTTCTAGGGTGGACTATTGTAATTCATTATTATCAGGCTGTCCTAAAAGCTCCCTGAAAAGCCTTCAGCTGATCCAAAATGCTGCAGCTAGAGTACTGACAGGGACTAGAAAGAGAGAGCAGATTTCTCCCATATTGGCTTCTCTTCATTGGCTCCCTGTTAAATCTAGAATAGAATTTAAAATTCTTCTCCTCACATACAAGGTCTTGAATAATCAGGCACCATCTTATCTCAAAGACCTCATAGTACCATATCACCCCAATAGAGCACTTCGCTCTCAGACTGCTGGCTTACTTGTGGTTCCTAGGATACTTAAGAGTAGAATGGGAGGCAGAGCCTTCAGCTTTCAGGCCCCTCTTCTGTGGAACCAGCTTCCAGCTTGGATTCGGGAGACAGACACCCTCTCTATTTTTAAGATTAGGCTTAAAACTTTCCTTTATGATAAAGCTTATAGTTAGGGCTGGATCAGGTGACCCTGAACCATCCCTTAGTTATGCTGCTATAGGCCTAGTCTGCTGGGGGGTTCACATAATGCACTGTTTCTCATTCACCTTATTTACTTTGTTTATACTCCACTCTGCATTTAATCATTAATTGATATTAATCTCTCCCCTCAGTCCAACCGGTCGCGGCATATGACTGCCCGTCCCTGAGCCTGGTTCTGCTGGAGGTTTCTTCCTGTTAAAAGGGAGTTTTTCCTTTCCACTGTCGCCAAGTGCTTGCTCATAGGGGGTCGTTTTGACTGTTGGGTTTTCTCTGTATTATTGTAGGGTCTTTACCCACAATACAAAGCGCCTTGAGGCGACAGTTTGTTGTGATTTGGCGCTATATAAATAAAATTGCATTGAATTGAATTGAATTGAACTCCTTGAGAGTTGCTTGGGAGGAGGAGCTGGCCTTGCAGATTGACAAGGAGGTTTAGGAGGAGGGTCTTGGGAGGATTCGGTCATGTTCCAATAATGTGAAACATCAGCTGATTCAGTTCAAGGTGTTTCACAGACTTCATTACTCAAAACGAAATTACATAAAATATATCCTTCAGTTTCCCCACTTTGTGATAAATGTAAGTTGGCGGATGGCTCCTTGTCACATTTGTTTTGGTTATGTCCTAAGGTCTACCAGTACTGGTGCGACATCTTCAACTGGCTCTCAGAAGCATATAAGTGTGTGCTGGTTCCAGACCCCCAGATTGCATTATTTGGATATTCTCCCTCTCTTATGACCCACAGCACCTCTGTGCAAAAGATAGTGATATATGGAATGATAATATCCAAGAAAGTAATTTTAAAATTGTGGAAATCTGATAGAGCTCCTCAATTTAAAATGGCTAACTGAATTTGTAGAGATACTTCATATGGAAAAACTGCGGTATGATATTTTGGGCTCCACTAATAAATTCTGTAATGTTTGGCAGCAATTTATGGCTCATCTTAATAAGTATAAGGTTACTCCAAATGCACAGTTTTGTAGTATGCCTCCCAGCTCTTTTTTAGGCAGGTACCACCATCACATAATATAAATGGAAATGTGAGTAGTGTTGAGTAGTGACGGGTTATGTAGTTATCTGTCCTGACGTGTCTGTGTTTTTTTTTTGTTTTGTTTTGGTTTTTTTTGTTTGTTGGTTTGTTTTTTGCTTGCTTGTTTGTTTTGTTGGTTTGTTATAGGTTAAATAGGTTGTTGCTGATTTAATATGTACGATTCTGTATGTATCTTTTTCTTTTTCTTGAAAAATTAATAAATATGTATTTAAAAAATAAATAAATAAATCGCCCACTATGAACTCAGGATGAAATCAGCTGAATGGATGCCATCATTCCTAGCAAGACCAACGTTTTCCTCAGCAAGTTTCCCAGTTATCTATAAAGCCCACATTGTTTTTTGGGGGTTTTTTTGGATACTACTCAACAGGCAGAAATTTAAGAACACACGTGGAGGGGGCCCAGGGAAAACAACAGAGTCCAGCATTGGTTTGGTAACATTACACATGATTCAACATTAACTTTAGTGACCTGGCATAAACAGGTCTCATTGCTGCTGACATATACTGTTATTTTATCAAATCTACTTTTAGCCTTAGCCAGCAGTTTCAAAATTTCTTCGAAGTCACCTGCCCTGGCCGCTGTAAGGCATTTGACTATGGTTGCTAGAATTGCTACTTTCAGGTTTCTCAAAACAGAGTCACAATCCTGATGATTTGCCTTTGGCAGAACTAAAACAAAACAGAAACCAAAGAAATAAATAGGGGAAAACCCCTGAACTGATGAAAAAGAGTATTACGATAAAATGATGGTTAAAGCATTAACTGCTCCTTGGTAATAATATAGAATAAATATCAATAATGCTTAGAAAACAAAGTAACTTATCACTGAGTATAGTCTTAGTTTGGGCCAGCCAGAAAGTTAAACTCAGCTTAAGCATACGGTGATAATACCCTCCTGCTACACAGGAGCCCGATAACCAAGATAGTAGTAAGCACTTAAACTACTTAAGAAGGATAAAAGACTCCAGCACAGAAAAAGCAGAACATCTATTATAAATATATTTGTAATTGCAACATACTATGACAGAATGGAGATTATCAGCCAATTTTTATCTGTTATGATGTGTATCACTAGTCCAGAATAGTAAAGAAAATTACAAAGAATGCTTCATCATCCTAAATTTACAGAGGACTTCCTCTTTGCAGGCTAATGCAATAACTGGTCCTCACTATTGGTACAGAGAAGCTGAGAGCACTGTGGCTGACAAAATGCAGTTTTAAATTGAGCATGGCATTAGTTCAGACAGGCCATGAGGTTGAGTTCAGCCAGAGTACCAGCAGATCAGCTGACCTCAGTGCCAGCCTCATCACCTCATGGCTTATACCTTTGAATATCTGTAAGGTGCTTTGCAACTCACCACAAACCCAGCTAATCCTTTTAATTCTGTTCCTGAATTAACCAATGTCATAACAATTATTTATTTATAATAATTAAATATTCATTTCATATGTAAATTACTATTGGATGCAATCTGGGAAGGGTTTTTGGACCTGGGAACTTTAATATCCTGTGCAGTATCTTAGCTGCTCCTAGGACTGCACTTTCTGGACAGAGATCTCAGAAATGACAGAGCCCTGCATAGTGGTACATGCCACTCAGGGATCGATCTGTCATATAAATGCTGTGGCAGGCCAGTCTTAGACCTAACACTGGACTCAAGACAGGACTTCAACTTAAACTTCAGCTTTGTTGCTGGAAATACAAGACTTATAGAAAGCCAACAAAACTAAATGGGAGCCAGAAGTAAACACTAGGAATCTTACTTTCTCATAACTACACAAAGAAAGTAGAGCAGCACAGAATCCATAGACAATGCAACAGAAAGCTGAAGAACAGTTTTTTATTTTTTATTTAATTTCTGTGTGTTTATCAGTGAGCAGTTACAACTCTACATAATATACAGAAAGCTTCATGCAAAAAAGTGTGTCAAAACATTTGACTGGTACTGTTCTTGGATGCATTTTGGATATATTAATTTGACTTTCAGTGTTTTCTCAATGACTGTCCACCCTTCCATTCTCTTCTGCTTATCGTGTTCAGGGTCGCTGGAGCCTATCCTTGCTGCCACAGAGAGACAGACAACCACTCACACCTATGGGCAATTTAGGGTGACCAGTTAACCTAACCCTAGTGACTGCATGCCTTTGAACTGTGGGAGGAAACCCACACAGACACAGGGAGAACATGCAAACTCCACAGAGAGAGAGAGAGGCCCAGACCAAGGTGGAATCAAACCCAGACCTTCTAGATGTCATTCTAGCTGTGAGGCAGCAGTGCTAGCCACCACTCCACCATGCTGACTTTTTCAATGACTATCTCAATATATTTTTGTTAGCAGACAAACTAAGTGCTAATGCTGATCTGATACCAGGAGCTCTCATCTCCATGTTGTCTTGCTGCTGACTGTGTGGAGGTCAGGCTGAAATATTAATTACTGCTAATAAAAACTTGCTCTTCCTGTGTTTCTTCCTGTGACTGAGACAGCAGTAGGGTTTGGCTTTCTGAGAAGCCCTTCTAACAGCTATATATTACTATAATAATATATTATGATAAATACAAAAAAAGGTTCCTGGGGTATTTTAGGTTTCTCTGATGTGACAGTCAAAACCTAATAATACACATTACACACCAATTTTAATCAAGCAGCCACTTAGACAAGATGACTACTGAGACTGACTTGCACTTTGTAAAGCACTGTCTGACTGTATGTGTGAAAGGTGCTACAAAAATAAAGTTTACTTACTTATGTACTTACTCATACCTGGGTTCCCAGTGTGTGCAAAGATTACACAACCAAAATAAACATTTGCAAATTGATTCCATCAGTTCAGCTCAAAAACAATTCATTATAACATAGTGTCATGTAACGTCTGTGTTGCAGGCAGGAAGGAGGACCCCAATGCAGGACACACATCAGGCTAAGGTAAAAGGTAAAATTTTACTTTATTTTCAGGTGCTGAACAAAAGGCCGGACTAGGCAGAGCTAGTGGCAAAACTCAGAGCACAAATACCAGACTTAATATGAAGGCAGAACAGGACACACAGCAGGCGACGAAGACGAGACCACAACACGACAACAGGCACTGGAAACACAGGACTTAAATACACAGGAGGGCTAATGAGGGAGGTGGAAACAAGTGGTAACACAGGTGACACTAATAACACTGACGAGACTAGGGGAAGCAAAACTGAACACAAGAGACAGGGACTGGATGACTATTAAAATAAAATAGGAAGTAAGACGATGGAACAGAGACGCAGACCTGACACAGAATATAGAGAGAACACCAGGGACTAGAAATAACTAATTAAACCCCACAACCAAAAGAAACCCAAAACAGAACAGACAAAATGAAGCAAAACAACACATGGGGTCCAAAGGACCCCGGACCATGACAGTACCCCCCCCCCCCCCCTCAAGGGACCGCCCCAGACATCCCAACCAAAACAAAACAAAACAAAACAAAACAAAACAAAACCAGACCAGCACGGGAGGAGGGGGAACCGGATGGAGGGACCAAACAAACCAAACCCAGGACACCAAACAGAAGTCAAAAATAGTTCAGGGGGTCTGCCAGGGAAATGACAAAGTCCAAAACCAAACAATAATACAGGGTGAACCAAAAATCGGCGGCCCAAAGCCGGAAACAACAGTCCAACAAACAGTCCAGGAGATGAGGACGAAGATGGCCGAAGCAGTCCAGGGAGGGCCAAGGTCGGAACCAAAAACAAAAAACAGGGCCCCAACAAAAAACAGTACAAGGCTAGAAAACAATCCAAAATGTTCAGGGGGCCGCCCAGGCCAAGGGGCAGAACTCACAGGCTGGGAAACAGAACAGGGTCATCCGGAGGCCAACCACGCTCCCAGTGGCGGCGGCGACATGGGGACGAGGCTGGAGGCCGGCCGCGCTCCCAGTGACGAAGCAGGTCAGTAGGCCGACCGCGCTCCCAGCGGCGGCGACGGTGGATGATAGAATTGAACAGAATAGAATAGAACTTTATTGTCATTATACATTATACATACACAACGAAATCAATCATTATACAACAAGTTATATAACGACATTCCATCACAATATAACGAAATTCCGTTCGGAACAGCCATCCAGAGAAGAAACAGACAAGACTAACATAGGGGAGATGGGTGTCTGCAGCCGCTGCCGTTTTTCACTGGTGCCGCTACTACAATCAGTCCCCAGAAAAGGAAACAAACGCACATCATTGGGTAGTTAGGTTAAAAAAAAAAGTCATCTGGTACGGTGCTCGACATGAGCACCATACCAGAGTGAGCCGGACACTCGAACCAAGCGGGCTCTGGCTGAGCGGGACCCTCCGGGCACTCAGACACTAGATGCGCAGGCTGGGGCTGCTTTGCAGGGCGCACAGCCGTTTCCTCCGACGGCCGGGGCTGCTTTGCAGAGCACGCAGCCATCTCCTCCGACGGCTGGGGCTGCTTTGCAGGGCATGCAGCCGTCTCCTTCGACGGCTGGGGCTGCTTTGGGGATTGTTTGGGTAAGTCTGATGGAGATGGCATGAAAGCTGACAGGGAAGCTGGTTTGGGCTCTGACTGAGAAACTGCAGCTGACACTAGACTAGGGGAAACCAGTGGTGCTGACACTGGGGGCTCTGACTGAGTTTGCTTGGGATCTGCTGGAACTGACTCAGACTGCAGGGAAGCTGACAACATTGACTGAAGTGGAGGGAAAGCTGACCCTGGGGGAAATTAGGGAACCAAAATTACAGAGGGAGCAAGAGCTGAGGGGACTGGGACCAAAACCAAAGGGGCTAAAACAGGAATCAGAACCGAGGGGACCAAAACTGAAGGGGCTGAGACAGGAACCAAGGGGACCAAAACCGAGGGGACTGAGACAGGAACTGAGGGAGCTGAGACTGAAGATGGAGAGACTAATGATGAGGAGACCAAAACTGAACTGACTGGAGGGGCCAAGGGGATCACAGAGCTAACTGAAGTTAAAGCAGAGGGAGCTGAGTGAGAGGGTACAGAAACAGCTGACACTGTGGACCGAGGGAGAGCGTAGAGAAACAGCTGACACTGTGGACCAAGGGAGAGCTACAGGGGCTGACACTGTGGACCGAGGGAGAGCTACAGGGGCTGACTGAGACTGGAGACTGAGACTGAAGCTGGCGGATGCTCTGCTGCTGCAGGCGACGGAGACTGAAGCTTATCCAAATCCGGCTTTGAACTTCTCCACAACAGTATCTCGCACCTGCCTGGTGTGTTCCTTGGTCTTCATGATGCTCTCTGCGCTTTGAACAGAACCCTGAGACTATCAATTACAGCTTCTCAGCAAACCTTGAGCCAGCCTTCCCCGGAGATGGGATTTAAAGACCCTATGGGTAGGGGCCTCAACCAGATGTTCCCACTTCACCCTCATTACTTGTTTGGGTTTTCTGAGTCTATTTTCCAGGTCTGCTGAGTTGTTCACCAGGCTTCCCCGCCTTCAGATAGCAATCTTCACCCAAATGCCTAAGACATACAGCCTAAAGTTAGATGGTACAACAACAAATTTGATCATTGACCTTTGGCTTGGTAATCTGGTACAGTACCAAGCACAGTTATGAGCCACCTTATGCTCAAGCATGGTTTGTTAGGGCCAACCCAATCCTGCAATAACAAAACAGCATTCTGTGTTAGACCAGGCAGTCCACTCCTGATGATCACACCTTGCCCAGGTATCTCCAACATCGCACATGTGAGCTTTGAAGTCGAAGTTCCTGAGGACAGTTGAAGAAAACTGTCCTCAGGAAGAACCACTTCCAGGATCCCACCCAAAGACTCCAAGAAGGCCAGGTTTTCTGAATTGATATTTAGGACGGAAAATTTTAGTTTTTATTAAAGACCAGGAGAGGAACGATCTGAATGCAAAGGAATGTTTATTAAAGACTTGCAAATTGGAGCAGTTACAGGTAAACAACAACAAGGTTGCTTAGAAGTGCTCAGTGCGACAGTCTCACTGTCCATCTTTTATACACAAGAACTCAGACAATTACAGGACACAAACGAGGCGGCTCTACTCAGGTGTTATCCATCATGTACTCAGAGTTAGTAAATGTTTTTCACTTTGCTGTTATTGAAACTCTTCATTTCAGGCAAGCATCACATTTCTTAACACAAATGATGTCCTTATCAAGTCCTGGTTTTTTCATTCACTCTGCTGAGGCCTCTGTGTACTTCCCTTTTCTTGCAGATGCTTCCTCTTTTCATATACAGAGGGGCACAAAGTTCAACACAATGATACGCTTAATACAGTTTCCCTTTTCTAACATTACCTTAACTGTTATTTAATACTTGATCACAAGCAAGAATTATATTCCTCTTAAACACTATGCTATGTTATATCGAAGTTTGCTTATGCATATAGTTAACATAAACAATTAATACTTATTTTCCTAGCATTTCCCCCTTCTAAACTTTTATGTTTTAATTTTTTGACTTGATTTTTTGACTCTCTTGTTTATGGGTAGGTTCTTCAGGGTCTTGGATGAGTTGAGTCTCCATTTGCTCGTCGTCACTTGGATGTAGGTTTTAGTTGTAGCCGTCACTCTCCACCTTTGCAGGAGTCCTCGGATGCATGGGATGCAATAGCAACCATAGATCGTAAGCAGGGAGGCCACCACTGCAATAGTGAGCAGGAGAAAATGCACCCCCAACATCCAAAAACCTTTTCCAACATCTTTGTTAATGGGTCTTGGTATCCAGAATTTTCAGCCAATTTATGGCTGAGTTGCTTTAACCCTTGCAATGCCCTAGTCACCGATCCATCGGGTGCAGTGTTATTGGGTATGTACGTGCAACAGGGTTCACCAACAGGCTTCTGTAATTTCCACATTGTGGGATCAATAACGAATCAATTAACCAACCAAACACAGAGCACACCCTACCCTCTTTTGCTAGCAACATGTCTCAGGTAAACCTATTCTGCCAGACTGTCAGAGAGGTTTTGTCTAGTCAGAACCATCTTTGAATGTAATGCAATGAAACACCAGCACAAACTGCAGCCTCCAAAATTGTAGTGATGGGAATTCCGGCTCTTTTCAGAGAGCCGGCTCTTTAGGCTCAGCTCCCGAAGAAGAGCAGGCTCTTTTGGCTCCCAAATGGTTCCTTAGATTGTATTTTTTTTTTTTTAAAAGTGTAAAATGAATTAGTACTGTAAAAAGAACATTAGGCCTATATCAAATATTTCTTTATACACTGCTCAAAAAAAAAATAAAGGCGAACACTCAAATAACAAATCCAAGATCTGAATGAATGAAATATTCTCAGTGAAGAATGTTCTGTACAAAGTTGAATGTGCTGACAACAAAATCACAAAAATCATCAGTGGAAATCAAATTTATTAACCAATGGAGGCCTGGATTTAGAGTCACACACAAAATTAAACTGGAAAAAACACACTACAGGCTGATCCAACTTTGATGTAATGTCCTTAAAACAAGTCAAAATGAGGCTCAGTAACAGGTGTGGCCTCCACGTGCCTGTATGACCTCCCTACAATGCCTGGGCATGCTCCTGATGAGGTGGCGGATGGTCTCCTGAGGGATCTCCTCCCAGACCTGGACTAAAGCATCGGCCAACTCCTGGACAGTCTGTGGTGCAACGTGACGTTGGTGGATGGAGCGAGACATGATGTCCCAGATGTGCTCAATCGGAGTCAGGTCTGGGGAACGGGCGGGCCAGTCCATAGCTTCAATGCCTTCATCTTGCAGGAACTGCTGACACACATGAGGTCTAGCATTGTCCTGCATTAGGAGGAACCCAGGGCCAACCGCACCAGCATATGGTCTCACAAGGTGTGAGAATCTCATCTCGGTACCTAATGGCAGTCATGCTACCTCTGGCGTAGTGTTGTAGTCAAGACCACCTAACCCGAGACCATGACAAGACCAAGACCAGAGGGTATCGAGACCGAGACAAGACCAAGACTTTTAGGGTCCGAGACCAGTCGAGACCAGGACCGAGGGGGGGCGAGACCGAGACAAGACCAAGACCAGTGTCTGACACTACATGACACAGTAAAATGTGAAACATGATCAAAATCACTTCTCAAATTGATCTGAAAGATCCGCATTCCCATAAAATCATCCTGATATTAAACACTCACAGCTCAAATAAATATAACCATCTTTATTTAATACTCCTGGGTGACTTCCATCATTTATCACAGAATGTAAAACAATTATTCATAGTTCATCACAATAGTCTTAACTTTTCTCTGCCTTTCATAAACTATGCATAAAGTTGTGTTGTTTTTAAACCAACAACCTTTGTAAAAATGGGTGCTTTTTCAAAACCACATAGCTAAATGTGTAAAACTGAAAAAATGGCAAACACTCATCAACAGTAAGAACTAAAGCCTTTAATCTTATACAGATTAAAGCTGCAGGATGTAACTTTTATAAAAAATCTGGTTTTTACATATTTGTTAAAACTGTCACCATGTCAGACAGTATGAGACCGATAATCTGCGAAAAATATGGAGCTCCTCCACCTCCTCCCTGAACCGCTCCCAGTCAAAAACAACCAGTCAGAGCCAGGAGGAGGGTCTTAGCACTGTCAATCACTCCTGGTGTATGCTGCTCAGTGTAGTTGTGTGCGACACTTCAAGATTTGGTATCGATCCTATGCCAAGTAAACACAGGGCCATTATCACCAATACTGATACCAATACTTTTTAATAATTATGAAGAATTTCCATGAAGTTTAACTGGTTTGAGATTTTTTTCCTTTGGATCATTAATTAGTTAAAACCCAGGATAGAATTGGGCAAAGTTTATATGTAAGTAGAAAATACTTTATCAAAATAAAAGTTATTGTTCTGAAACAATAGAACAAAACAATTTTCCCCATAAACTGATGTCTGGATTTTTTTTTCATAAATTAAGTGTACAAAATCATCACTCAAGAACAAATGCAAACTTTTTTCCAGGTAGATTTTTCAGAAAGTATAATAAAAAAATTTAATAAAAAATGTTCCTTCATTCACTAATTTTCTACAAATTTAAATTTAAATTTGATTTAAATGTTTCATAGCAAAATCCTTTTTTTTTCCCAAATAAAATATGTTATGCATCACATGACAGTATAACAAAACACTGGGGAGGGGAGGAGCAAAGTGCTCTGTGCTGTGACAGGAGCGACACTTAGACAGTCAGCTCGCATCTTTGATGAAACCGCAGCACTGCATACAGGAGAGAAACTGAAGCCAAAGTATCGATCTCATTACACTGATATTGATCAATACCAATACAACGTTGGCATCCATATTATCGATATTAGGATCAATCTGCCCACCACTAGCTCAATGTACTAATGGCGGAGAAACAACTTACTTACTTCTCTGCTGTTACCATTGGTGGTGGCCATGGTAACTTCCGGGTTCTAGCAAGAAATATTTCTCACCCCAGCGCTAACGCTAATGCTAATTAGTAAGCTAATGCTAACCACTAAATGCCGCTCCCACTTGTTAATTGAGTGATGGGGCCTAAGACATAACCAGAAAGCAGTAATCAGTTTTTTTGGACGTGTAGTTACATTTCTCAAGGTGTATGTCAGGTTTGCTTCAGAGAGGATTTTCAGTTATACACAAAGGATCAATGCAGAACTCTAAATCAGGCCTTATTAGATTGATAGAATGATCATTTTTGCATATAATCCAGAAAAGTTACATTTATACATCAAGTATTTAATGTGTCCCAGAGTGCCGTTTCCTTCCACTGTGTTTGCAGAAATCACATAAAAAAATACACAACAAAAACATAATCCAGATTCCTCAGCTGCTAATAGCATTTCCTACATTTGAATATCAGCCACCATGTTGTGAGCATAAACTATCACGTTTTTAATGCAACAATAGGAAGTGACATCATCTTGCTGGGAACTGTAGTATTTTATTCTTGAAGGCCTCTCATAGCTCTACTGGTGCTGAAAACTAATGTTTGACTATGGCTTTCTGAATACAAGTAGGGCTGCAACTATCAATTATTTTAGTAATCAAGTATTTAATTGATTACTCCGTCAATTAATCAAGTAATTGGATAAGAAATAATTTTTCATTTTAACAATTCATCAGCATATTTTAACTTCCGTACTGCAGATGTTTCTCTGTGTGAAACAAACAGGGTGGATGGAGCAGCTACAAAGTTCTCTGTTCTTCATGTTGCTGATCAGGTGGTTGATAAAAACATTTTGACGGAGCCCCTCTGTACTGAAGGGGGTGGAGGGGGCACCGAACGATTGCTAGTGCTAATGGCAGCCCCCCTTTCCCCAGTACACTGTGGTTATAGATCTGTTCTGGTGGCTACAGCTGACGTAAAGAAAAAAATAACAGCTGACATCCTCTGCACAACACGTGCGCACATTCAAACATGCGCACTCACAGCACAGAGAAGTGGGGGCGTGAAAAAAAATCTCAGCGATCCACTCGTGTTAAAGGGTCGTTTTTGTTTTTTTTGGAAATGCTCCGCTTACACAGAGACACCTGAGCTGCAGAGCTGAAACCAAACATCAAAGCAACAAATTTGTGTCGAGGATTTTTAATAATCGAATTGCGTTATTCCAAGAATCGTTGCAGCCCTAAAACTTGCATTAAATTTTTAGTTTGTGTATCAAAATACATGAAGGTTGGTATTTACCTTTCATGCTGGGATTTTTTTGTTGAATCGAAGCCTGAAATTTTCCTTTGATCTTCATTTTCCCTCTTACTTCTCTTCGTGTTCATGCGGTTATTTCGATTTATGCAGCACACGCGTGACCATAATGAGATCAAACATACACATTGTGAATGAAACTGTCCGTGCTCTGTGGTAGATTGCAAACTGCGGTGAAATGATACAGGCGTAAGCAGCGATAATAGCAGTGACCTAGCCGGGGCGGAGTCTGTGAGGTGCGCTCCTTTGAGAGGCAGAGGAGCGCAATATTTGTGGGATTTGAATCAGTACGTTTTGCATCCAATAAAAGCAAAGATGTTAACAAATAAATTGGACAGTATTCTGGCAATTTAGTGATATTTCCACAGCTGTGGTCTTGACTGGTCTTGAAATAAAATCCCGAGTCAGCAAGGTCCGAGTCCATGACAAGACCGAGACCAAATGCGGTCGAGACCATGACAAGACCGAGACCATCAAAAAGCGGTCTCGAGACCGGTCTCGAGACCAAGACCAATCTCGAGTACTACAACACTACCCTGGCGAGCACATGGAGGGCTGTGTGGCCCTCCAAAGAAAAGCCACCCTACACCATTACTGACCCACTGCCAAACCAGTCATGCTGAAGGATGTTGTAGGCAGCAGATCGCTCTCCACGGCGTCTCCAGACTCTGTCACGTCTGTCACATGTGCTCAGTGTGAACCTGCTTTCATCTGTGAAGAGAACAGGGCGCCAGTGGCGAATTTGCCAATCCTGGTGTTCTCTGGCAAATGCCAAGCGTCCTGCACGGTGTTGGGCTGTGAGCACAACCCCCATCTGTGGATGTTGGGCCCTCATACCATCCTCATGGAGTTGGTTTCACAGCAACCTTCTTGCCAGAGCTCGCATTGATGTGCCATCCTGGATGAGCTGCACTACCTGAGCCACTTGTGTGGGTTGTAGAGTCCATCTCATGCTACCACGAGTGTGAAAGCACCATCAACATTCAAAAGTGACCAAAACATCAGCCAGAAAGCATAGGTACTGAGAAGTGGTCTGTGGTCCCCACCTGCAGAACCACTCCTTTATTGAGTGTGTCTTGCTAATTGCCAATAATTTCCACCTGTTGTCTATTCCATTTGCACAACAGCATGTGAAATTGATTGTCAATCAGTGTTGCTTCCTAAGTGGACAGTTGGATTTCACAGAAGTTTGATTACTTGGAGTTATATTGTGTTGTTTTAGTGTTCCCTTTATTTTTTTGAGCAGTGTATATTCAATATATAATAGTGCTCCAAATACAAATTATAACACAAAAGATTGGAAATCAGAAAAAAAACAAGGGCCTTTGAGCACATGATCCTGTTTCTCCTGCCTGATGACCTGCCCTGTTTTGTTCTTCTAATTGCATTGAGGGATGAACGATTCGTATATGTTGTGCAGGTTGTTTGTGGAGCCTGCTCAATATTAAATTTTAAATTTGCAGTCTACACTCTGTCTATCACATTAATCCTTTAACGTCAGGCAATCGCTGCTGGCTCTTTACCTTAACTCCAGGACCACTCGTGCTATCGAAAAAATTCAAACAGTTCCTGAAAGCTCAGAAATTGCACTTCACAGTCACGCAGTGGTATTACGGTATTTGTCGCCAGAAGTTCACAAACGCCGGCGCTTTTGAAGTAGGCTGTGTCTCCTTCAACATGTTTGGAGGTATTAGGTTAAAATGTGTCCAGTCTTTACTACGTTTTCCGTCACTCTTTTTCCTTACCATTCCCGCGTGTAGCCTCTGTAATGCGCAACTTCCTTTAGCTCTTTCCTGCCTCCCAGCGAATTTTGCAGGAGCCCCTCCCTCTCCGGTGTTTGTTTACTCACTGCTGTGGTTTCTTGATCTTGATGCCATAATGTTGTGTTTGAAGGAATTCTTGGTCAACACAGTCTTTATAGAATGACATAAGATTTATTACAAAAAAGAATGTCAAAATACAGTCCCTCGAGACATCTGGGTGAGAGAAAGCCAATGATCTTCTGCACCCTGAACAAAAGAAAGCTACAGCCTTATATATGCTTTAATATCTGGTACACATGTTGTTACACCTAGACTGGTTTCTACCAGTTTTTGGAGGGGCTCAGAGACCCCCAGTTTTACAGCTTTCCATATTTGGTAAAGATAAACAGTGAAGATGAGCTCCCAAACTGAGAGGCCCCTTGCTGGAATTTTCTTACACCTTTAGGAGACAACATACATGCAGTTTCACATAGGCATTTCAAACACTGCGCAGCGCATCCACGGACCCTCCCAGTCAGTGTAGAAGATCATATGCTACCATTCATCTTAACCAATTACGTGCAGCTTCCACAAAAAAAAAAAAAAAATCTAAACTAAACAAATGAAAAAAAAAAAACTGCTCACTCTCAGGAGCCAGCTCCCATCGTTCACTTCAAAGAGCCGGCTCTTAGAGCCGGCTCTTAGAGCCGGATCATTCGCGACAGACCCATCACTACAAAATTGTCACAGAATTGAATCAACATTTGTTGGACATAATCTTAGAGGTAGTACAGACTGAGCTAAACTTTTCCCTTTTAATTTAATTTAAGTTTCCTTTTGTTAAATTTTATTTTACAGGGACAATACACAAAGTCGAGATGCAAATTTATTAGATTCAGCCAAGAAGGCAAATATATCATGCACCATTGCATTGGACTGCATTAGATTACAGAGCGGTGGCAAAACACACACACACACACACACACACACACACACACTTCGATAGTAGTGAAAACACTACCATATTTTTGGAACAATAGGTTGAAAGTTTGAATCTGGGTCCCCAGACTAGGCCCCCCATGTTTCCATGGAATATGAGCTAGAGATATAAGATTGAAGCAACCAGAATACAGCATACTGTAAGTGGACACAGGGTGAGAATCAGGAAACAACTAATAACTCAGTGTTCCAACATCCACAAGGAGCAACTGCTACTACAACTAGAGATGAACGAGGTTCAACACAAATGCTACAGCAAGGGGCAACCAGAACATCATCATTATCCTCACATCCCAAGAACAACTGCTACATTAAATGCGAGAGCAGCTGACCTGAAAGAATATGGTGGCTAAGCTGGAAACCTGGACCCTGGCCAATTACCAAGACTACTTGAAGTATCCTCTGAAAGTCAATTAGAAGTAGTGAGTACTATGCACAATCTCTATTTTTAACACCATTGAAACCAACCAGTTGATGTATACCATGGCAAGAGTGATCCTTCATATGCTTGGCTTTAAGACGAACAGCCACAAGGAGCAGTACTCTCTATAGAAAAGAAGGCTAGAGCCTAAGATTAAGGTGCACAAAGGCGTGATGAAAAAAGGGGTGCCTAAGAAGTACAGCCTGCCAAACAAAGACTCACAGCTTTGCCTAACTACTTGGAAATATGAATGGGTGAGGGTGTCCAAACATTTGACTGGTACTGTACATTTAGACTGGTGTCAAAACAAAGGCATTGTACCAGCATACTCACATTGACTCAGTATTTGTCTTGTCTAAGTAGGTGCTTGATTAAAATAGGTGTGTAATGTGTAATATTAGGCTTTGACTGTCATGTCAGAGAAACCGAAAATACCCAGGAACTTTTTTTTTTTTGTATTTATCATATTGTATAATCTGTAATATATAGCTGTTAGAAGGGCTTCTCAGAAAAACAAAACCGGCTGCTGTCTCAGTCACCACAAGAAACACAGGAAGAGCAAGTTTTTATGAGCAGTAATTCATATTTCAGTCTGACACCCACAGAGTCAGCAGCAAGACACAATGTCTCACAATGAGGAGACAGCCTACAGGAGAGAGGTCTCCCGCCTGGAGAACTGGTGCCAGGAGAACCACCTCCTGCTCAACGTCAGCAAAACGAAGGAACTGATTGTGGACTTCAGCAGGAAGCAGCAGAGGGACTACCATCCACTTGTCATCAGTGGTGCTGAGGTGGAAAGAGTGGACACTTTCAAATACCTGGGAGTGACCATCTCACAGGACCTGTCCTGGACTCATCACATAAACATCACTGTGAAGAAGGCCAGACAGCGTCTCTACCTCCTCAGGCGGCTGAGAGACTTCAAGCTCCCACTCAAGGTGCTCAGGAACTTTTACACCTGCACCATTGAGAGCATCATGCGTGGGAGCATCACCACCTGGATGGAAAACTGCACCAAGCAGGACTTCATGGCCCTAAAAAGGGTGGTTCGTTCAGCTGAACGGACCATCAGAACCACCCTCCCCAACCTGCAGGACATTTACACCAAGCAGTGCAGGCTGAGGGCCATGAAGATCCTAAAACAGCCCAGCCACCCCGGACACTCTCTCTTCTCCCTGCTCCCATCAGGCCGGCGTTACCACTGCCTGAGGGCTAAGACTGAAAGGTTGAAGAAGAGTTTTTACCCACAAGCCATCCGTCTGCTCAACTCTGAGCCCTAATTGGACCATTATTGCACAATGTAAATATTATAATTTATAAAAGTGTGTATAGTGTATAGTATATAGAGTATAGTGTATAGTGTGAATTACTTTTTTTTTTTATTTTTATTCTTCTTATTTATATGTGTGTGTATATATGGTTGCAGGTACAAAATACATTTCACTGTGCATTGTACTGTGTATAACTGTGCATGTGACAAATAAACACTATCTTAATCTTAAGACAACATGGAGTTCAGGGCTCACAGTATCAGAGTGTGAGCACTGAGTTTGTCTGTCTACAAAAATATATTGAACCAGTCATTAAAAAAAAAAAAAAAAAACACAAGGCAAATTAATATATCCAAAATGCATCCATATACAGTACCAGTCAAAAGTTTGGACACATTTTTTGCATGAAGCTTACTGTATATTACTGTATGTAGAGTTGTAACTGCTCACTGATAAACATGAGAATTGGTAGTAATGAAATAGAAATATAAAAAAAAAAAAAACAAACAAACCTGTTCTTTAGTTCTCTGTTGCATTGTCTATGGCTTCCTGCCCACTGTGTGCTCTACTTCCCATGTGTAGTTCTGATAAAGTAAGATTCCTAGTTTTTTTTTATGCTGGCTCCCATTTAGTTTTGTTGGCTTTCTGTAAGTCTTGTATTTCCAGCAACAAAGCTGAAGTTTAAGTTGAAGTCCTGTCTTGGGTCCACTGTTATGTTCAAGACTGGCCTGCCACAACATTTATATGACAGACAGACCCCTGCATGGCATGTACCACCATGCAGGGTCTGTCATATCCGAGATCTCTTTCCAGAAGAGCGCAGTCCTGGTAGCAGCTATGATACTGCACGGGACACTCAAGTGCCCACGTCTAACACCCTTCCCAGATTGCATCCAATAGTAACTTACATATGAAAGAAATATTAAAATACAATTTTTATTAAATTGTTATAGCCCACTCAATCACAACTCAACAAAATTGTTGGTGTGCGTAACATGCTTTGTTAGTTTTGTTTTTCACACACAAATTTATTTTTGCAAGTATTGATAGTATTTTTTTATATGTTAAAGTGATGAACTATCTGATTAATAGACTTGTGCTCTTTCCCCTTTTTTTTGCTCCCTTTCTCTCTCCCTTTTTTCTTCTCTTTATTTTCCTCTTCTTCAGCCTGTCAGCTCTGGCTGTTACATAGTATGTGGAAAAATAACTCAGATAAATAAAATAAAGGGTTAAAATATCAACAAGAAGAGCCTATTGAGAACCTATAGAGCTCATCTTGAAATAGCAAATATGTTTGGCACAACAACGCATTCAGATCACAGTTCTGCTTGCAAGATCTACCAGACATGACAGGCTTAAAAAAAAAAAATTGTTATAGCATTGGTTAATTGAGGAACAGAATTAAAAGGATGAGCTGGGTTTGCTGCAGTTCTTCCAAAGGCGAGAGCGTCGCCAAGTGTAGGCAGATATTCTCACCAGAGGGTGGCGGCAGGAGGTTGACTGATCCCTGTAAGGTCCAGCCCAATGCCGTACGAACAGCTCCCGGGCCCCCGCTGGGACCAACCAGTATGGGCCGAGTGGGTATTATCAGGTGAGCATTGTCAGACCCGATAAGTACCGTGGGCCTGACGTTATGAAAGGATCTCAGTGGGATGCCTCTCAAGTGTCTATATCGCTTGACTAGGGGTTAGGCTGCACATGACTGCTCTGCCAGGGTTAGTTCCTCGGCAGTAAAAGCCTGCTGTATATTATACTTCGCTCCTCCCCTCGTCAAGGCGGACACCCTGAAGGATACAGAGGCTCCTCGCAGGTGCACTATTTCTTGCCTAATGGTTCTCAGTGACAGAACCTCCTCAGGTCCTACAAGGCCGAGATGGCGAGCAGCAGTGGGGAGGATGATTGTTCGTTCTGAGCCGTCATCCAAGACTGCGTATGTGTCTAAAGTTTTCTCCCCATTTTGGAGTCGAACCGGGACTACCTTAAGCATCACCCTCGCTGAGTGACTTGCTGGCAGTTGTATTGATGGCTTGACTACTCTCGGGTGGGACTACGTCGTGCAGTACGAGTAGATGTTGCCCTCCACATGTAGCACAGGGCTTCTTCAAAGTGCAGTTGTCAGGCGAATGTCCTCCCCCGCATTTCCAACATCGTTTCTTGTCCTTTATCCAACTGGCGCGAGCAGTACTGTTGAGCTTTGCGAAGTCCACACAGGCGTTGAGGTAGTGCTCCTGAGTATTATAATAAGGGCAGAAAGGTTTGAACCGGTCTCGCTTCTTAGTCTGGGGTGTCGGATCAGGACCGGCCGCAGGCTTAGGGACCTTAGCTCCCTGCTGACTACCAAGCAGAATAGTGGCGGGTTTAGCTCTTGACTGCTTTATGGCCCTCTGTTCCTTGCTGTCAATATGGGCCGGTATGGATGGAAGTGCTGCTGTTATCTGACGGGACACTTGCATAGTCTGCACCTTTCTCTCGAGCCAATCAGCAAGGTCGGGGAGAGTGTATGTACGACCGCTGCCACTCTGGATAATCCCCCAGCTGAAACAATGTTCCGCGAAGGCATCTCGATAGGGCAAGGGCAACTTGGTGAGTAGGGTGTCCACATGAGACCCACACCTCAGCTCCGCAGATGACGGGCCGTCCATCATACTCAACATTCCTACCAACATTCCTACCGCAGTAGCAAAGTCCTCAAATCCTTGGTAATCACCAGGCCTAACCGCTGGGGAGTTCAGGATAGTCTTGAGTTCTCCCTGCACAAGCTGTCTGGGCTGGCCGTATCTCTGTGTGAGGGCTTGCATGGCGCTGGTATATGGAGTCGGACTATTGACGTACCTCTTCACCACTTGCAGTGCAGAAGGGAAGGTGAGATGGTCAAGGAGAATCTGATACTTGTAATCCTCACTTAAATGCCTGTGGGGACCAAGTAAGCTGTCCAAACCTTTTTGGAGCATGAGAAAATCACTTTCTTTCCCGGAGCTGAACACAGCCAGTTTGGGCTTAGGGATGCCGAATGAGGAGGCTATTGCCATCTCCAGCATACTGGGGAGATGGGCGCCCTCTGTCTGGCAATGGTCTGCAAAGAAGTTACCTGGAGGAGAAGGACACAGGCTGTGATGGCATATCACGAGGCTCCAGAGCCCCAGGCAGCCTAGGTAGCTGTGTAGCAGGAGAGCCCGGTGGAGAGGTCACTGCAGAAGGTGGTGATGCCTGTGATGCGGGAGGCGAGTCCACAGGCGGAGGAGAGAGATCCAATGGAGTGGAAGCTACAGCGGTCTGCCGCAGCACCACTGCAGGTGTCAGTGATGTCGCTGAAACAGGGGCATCAGCCGGCCCCCATGGTGCATCTAGGGGCAATGCCACAGGCGAGGTCTGATGATGAGGAGAAGGTGGATCCCTTGTGGCCGCTCTCAGACAGGGAGGCTGTGTGGGTACCCCCGTTCCAAGTGAGTAAGACTGCTATAATGAGGTTGGAGTGTAGCAGGCTGGTACTGGGGATAGTAGGGGGGAGCACTCTGTGCCTGTGAAGACAATTTCACCTAATCCATTTCCACTTCCAGTTCTTTCATCTGCTGCTGCATCATCTGCCAATGGGCTTCCAACTGCTGCCATCTGTCCTCCGGACTCCTAATAGCATACTGACTTGCTACAGAATCATTCAGGATTCGGTGGTGGCTGGATGGAACCACGTAAGTTGGTCTTGGTGGAGATGCCGCACCTACTGCTGGATTAGGAAGCGGATGATGTGGGTAGCTGAGTTCGTAGTCCTCCAGATGTCCCGGAATGCGTCGCACCTGGCTGGGACGGAGACTACGTCCTTGCTGTCCATCATCAGATTCTCTGGGTGTAGCCAGAGCACCACCTGTATACATCCGGCTCGAAGGACCACTTGTAATGGATATACTGGTTAGGTGGTGTATACAGTCGGGCCTAAGTCTTCGGTAAGAAAGACTGCAGCAACCCAGGAGTGCAATGGAACAGTCTTTAATAACGTCTCACAAGTAAATCACAGGGAAGGCACAGCATTGGTAACAGGTAGGTGACTGGTTAAATAAAGATGTGTGGTTTCTGAAGAAGCATGAACAACAATTCACTAATTAACAGTATAAACAAGCAGGATAATAACAATCACCTCAATTTCCGCTGAAGTGTAACACACGCCCTACTATATACCATCCACAAGAGGTCGCCATAGACCACAAATAGACATAGACAAACTCAAACTTATCAGGATGTTAATAACAACAAAGTGAGACAAATAAAATACGGTTCTGATATAAACAGTCTCGCGGTACAGTTTAACATAACTAGGTGCCGTCAGTATCGAACAGTCCGGCTGCAGTAGTGACCTACAGGCTAACCGGATGTAGCTTAACCTGCTACCGAGCTACGACGGACATTTGGGTAATGAAATATATGCACAAGATACACACACAGTTGTCCAGCTGTGGTATTGCGTAACCCGACAAAGAATGACACTTACGGCTTCATGAACGCACACCCAGTCCTCCGAAACTGTCCTTTTACCGTGATGCTCCTTCACCGCTTTATTAGGTACGCCGGTCTGCCGTGCAGGGCGTAAACAGTGAGCACCGTTATCTCGCAGTTGCGATGTTCACTCTCGCGCTAACCTCCGAAGCAGGGAGATTTGGCACAGGTACTGTAGTTCATTTATTTATTCATCGTTGGTTCATGGATTTAACACAGAGGAAAAAACGGCTTCAGACCATGGAACTCAAAGAAAAAATTGGACACCGAATATAGCACTAACCACAAACACGTAAATATGAATTTAGACCTAAAAAGCCCCACAATTGTCGTTGTTACGACCATAATAAGCACCCCACATTAAATGAAACAAGGAGAAATTCATGTCAAAAGGAAAAGTGGCAGTTAAGGATTGCAATTAAAGGCATAATTCAGCTTCTGAGCTTCCAGTTCAAAAGAAAAGGGGGGAAAAAAGGGGGACAGGGGCAAAAAATAAATAAAAATCGGCTTATACTGCAGCTTAGAAGCCGTGCTCAGAGGCACGAACTTTATCCCACTGCCTTTCAGGCAGGTTAGAAGTCGTGTGGAGTAACACGAAGAAAAGAGGGAATTCGTGTTCATGAGCACGAATCAATAGATTACATTTCGTGACTACTGCACGAACTGCCGTGAGACCGGGTTGGCTCAGCGCAGCACCGCTTCTTTTTTAACCTACTGTATTTATTTACTTATTTAGTTAAAAGATGAAGTGAAACAAAGGAATCTTTTGGTGATTCGCAATGGAAATGTGTGAAAGGTCATACTGACAAAAATTGTAGGCATCTATTTTAGGTTTTCAAAACTTGCTACTTCACCAAAACTTTTTTGAATCACAGAACTCAACGTTTTTGTTAAGAAGGCGCCACCTTTTGGTGACAGTCTACAATTGAGGGAAAGGGGTGTGTTCATGCTGTAAAGTAGATATGCCCAGGAGAAGGAGGGGGACTTCCAGCCCGACGACAGCCAGACGTCGGCCAGCTGGGGGCTGGACTTCAGCTGGCCGACGTCTGGCTGGATGCAACTTTAGGTGGCTGCATCTGTATGGAGCTCACAGGCTCACGCTATGAAAGGAGTCTCAGAGCTTTAAGCGCCCAAAATAAAACTGTCCGATGACTGAGACACTGCTGCAACTTCACACTTCTGGGTTAAACTTGCTGGTCCCTGAAGTAGCCAGCTCAAACTCATAGCCACATGCCGCTCTCGGCGACAGCTTAGCAGTGCTCCTCATGCGCTTTATTCTTGTAAGGCAAAACAATCCTTATTGGGCGAGACAATCCTCACAAGCCCCCGTAGGCAAAACAGCAGACTGGTGGGGAAGAAATCCCACAATAGTGGTAGCCACCAATTGACCCAGAGACACAAAACCTAAAAAAATACAAACTGAGTTTAGTATAGTGTATGGCAGTTAGGGAGAGAGAAGGCCCAACACCACTAAACTTACTCACCATGATAGAATAGCCACGGGCTAGGAATGGGAAGCTCAACACTGAAGTTTCGACACTGTGTCGAGCTTCCGAAGCGCAGGTGTTTCGAAACACTGCTCCGAAACCTGGTTCAAAACACCTACATCACGTGACCGTGGCTAAGCAAGGCTTAGGTGAGTTTTACTCCTGCTGTTTCCAGGCGGCTGAGGTGCCATGATTCATTCTTTTTTTAAATGAACCTGTCATTTTGGGGTGGGCCTTGTGATTGCTGAATGAATGTTTTTGATATCAACGTTTTTATTTATTACAGGTGGACACGTATAACTGATTGTTACTGTGGACGGTGAAGAATGAAGTAGGCGATCCATTCACAAACATGCGAAACATTTTCTTTCGGTGCAAAAACGTATCAATGAACTCAGCTGACTGTGGGGCTGAAACCCTCAATCCTCCAATTGCTTCTGCACACGCTGAAATGACCTATTTTCAACAAGACATTCCTAAAGTCTGACCTGTAGCCTCCCTCCGCTCAGTGCCCTCCTCAGTCATGTTGATCACCACGATCACTGCAGACGCCTAAACCAAATCATTAAACTGAGTTCGCACTGCAATTATTTACCGGTGACGTGGCTGTTTAAGTTTTTCATTAACAAATTGTATGAATTTGTGTAACTTATAGTTGAAGCGTATCAGTAGGATTCATCTTCAGGGGGCACAGTGACTGACTGGATGGGCCTGAACGGCGAAACCCGTCCATAAGCTGACGCTTCAACCTGTGACCCGCAAAACAGCAGGAGGATTCCTACTGAAAACAAATATTTTTTAATCAAGAAAAAACGCGTCTAGGTGATCTGTTTCTTAATTCTCATGACAAATTAGGTTTTTTTCTTTTTTATTCCCATGGAGGTTTCTGGTATAAATGTCCCATAAACAGCAGGACAAAGGCTGCAGGTTCAAAGCCTCAGACAGAGTCAAACATCACGGTCATGTCACAGATACACGTCCACACAAGTATAGGTCGCAGATAAGCAAAGTTTCTTAATGTTTCAGAGGTCTCTCAGTGGAGGATTGGCGTGTTTCCTCAGATTCATAAAGGTACTGCTCAGTGTGAAGATGTGAAAATGACTGTTTGGAATTTTCCCATTAAAACTTAATAAAATATTTTTTTTAAAAGGAAATATTTATTTTCTTAATTTAAACATTTATTTCTGAATTAATAGAACATAAAGCCTAATGCCACACTTTTGTTTCACTGTATGTAGAACAAACCTGATATGAACAACCAACCAAGCACATCTAAACTTTTCTGTTTTTTCCCCAAAAAAATGAAGCCCACTGAGCCCAAAGACAACTGTGTGTGGTTATAACAAACAATTTTTTTCTCAGTATTTTTTAATTTTTTAAATTGGTTTGTGTGTTAGTGAATTAATAAAAACTGTAGCAGGCTCACGGATGTTAATAGAGTGAAAATAGTCACAGCTCGCTGTCTTTAACAGTCTCCTCATTCCTCCAGACCACGTGCTGATCATAGTTATTGACAGTCAGATATAATCAGTAGCTTTGTTTGGACTTGTGCAGGGCGTGCCTGTGTCATTGTTTCATTGAACAGCATTATCAAGATGTGGCGATAACCAAATTGGCCAGCAGGTGTCACTGTGCAGATGGGTTTCAGATTGTTTCGAAGCTTCGATACAATTCCGGCACAAATGCTTCGAACGCTTCAGTTCGAAGCCTCGTTTTGCCCATCACTACCATGGGCACGCTCTCAACTTGGTCGCTAGCGGCGCCGAAGTGCCACAGTTAGCCTAACGTGCTAAAATCATAATAAGCAACTGCTAGACTTATAGCGGCCCACCCCGCCAACAGCGGTGACTTACCGTGATGGCGCAGTGAATTGCTCAAACTCCGACGCAGCTACAGTCGCTGCTGAACACCCAGAATGGCAGAGAACAAAGAGGACGGCTGCAAACCTGAATCCCAGCCCTCTTATGCTGCCGCGACCCTGCACCATAATCAGCCACAGGTGTGTCGCAACAGGCGGAAATGGAATGCGAGCCACCGGAAGGGAATGACTACCAAACTAAAGCCTCACCCGGCCACATCTGCGTCCTCACATGTGACCCCAACTCTGCCAATAATAGCTTAAACTGCCCACTGATATCCTGAAATAATGCGAGAAAGCGGCCGTGATGCAACTTTAACTCTGGCATCAAACGCATAAAACTCTCCCTGCTGCTTTCTTATGAGTTGGATGAACCCAGAATCTCTGTTTTTTTCCTTCTCTTGTTTAGAAACATCCCAGCCTCATTACGTCATCACTTGACGTCGACTTCATTTCTTTCACAGTGCGTTTTATGAGGACGATTTATTTGCAAAAACCCAATGTGTCTGGTGTGCACGTAGGTTACACGATAAGTTCGGATTCTGAATTTCGGGTCGTTTTTACGCAACGCGGTGTGAAACGGCCTTAAAAGAAAGAAAGTTTAGCTCAGTCTGTACTACCTCTAAGACTATGTCCAAGAAATGTGTGACAAATCTGTGTCAGTTTTGGAGGCTGTAGTTTGTGCAGGTGGTTCATTGCATTATATTCAAAGATGTTTTTAATGATCTCCACCTACATTGTAATGTACAAGAAAAGAATGGGTCTTTACATATGAAGTTTACATATGTTGTTTCTGTGCTAAAATGTGAACAATGTGAAACAATATTTGTAGTTTTATTCAAATTAAATTCATATACACAACACGGTAAAACGACACTGTAACACAGGCACACTACACAAACAGTAATTCGAAGGTACAACAATACACTGGTCAGAATTTATCCTGCGTGGTATAAAATCTGTCTTTACCAAACCTATGTTACTGAGTTCTGATTTAGATGTTGTACTTTGGAGAAACAAAGTCTTTGTTACTTTAAATATATTCAGTTATAAAGCACCCTATTTTTTTCTCTTTTACTTAATACTGAAAAAGCTACAGGACAGTTTTCTTGTTCTGTGTAGAAACAGTAGAGGTAAAATCATACCGATGGGCAGAGCAAACCAGTTAACAGTAATAATAATGGCACATCTGCTCGTGTTACTTAGCAGATATGAGTTGCTCAAACCAACTGTAACAACCATTCCTAGAAAAGACACCAACAGAACGACCATTATTGCTGTGATGGTGTAGAAAGCTTTCTGCTTTGACTGATCAATCTTCTTCCTGTCCCCTCCCATTTCCCCTGGACCCGGACGAATCAGAACACAGAGAACAGAAAGGCAACAAAAAGACACAATAATTAAAGAGGCCGCTATCATACAAAAATATGGAATATAGGGAACAGCAGGGTAATACAGAGCTTGTACAACAAGCCATCCAAAGCACAGCAACCACACACACCCAATGCAGATGTTTCTGATCCTGACCCCACCTGGCTGTCTCAGCCCCAGATAGATGATGGGGTGAACAACAGCCAGGTAGTGCTCCACACATGCCATAATGTTAAAGAAGATCTCTCCTGGATAAGCAAAAGCAACTGTATACATCCCTACTACATTCACCACTGACTGATTAGTGTATGTGCCACATAAGTTAACAGTGCTCCCCATTACAAATATCAGTTGAATTACAATCACATTATAGGTGAAGATGTCAGAGTGACTTGTTCTTGCCATGGAGCCCTGCTGCTGCCATTGTTGGTAACCCACATATAGGGTGAGGATGGAGAGAAAGAGAACAACAATCATCTTGGTGACGAGGAAGGAAATAATCATGGAAATCCCGATGTTTGAGGTAAAGCAGTCAAAGCCAGGGGAGGATGACATGTTGCTCATTGTGGTGTTTGGGCTTTAGTGGGAAAAAAGGAGGGGGGAAAACGTCAGTGAGATTTAAAGTTATTTAAATTAAAATAAAATTTTGACTGATCATCAGATACTAAGCACATTTTAATGCATTACTTAATTATGTTTTGACATAGTGAATCCAAAAGCTTAATAATAATATGTTGTGGACAAACTATTAAAAACAATATATATTGCTATTTGAAAACAATATTTCAAATAATAGATTTAAAACAATTTAATTCAGCATTACCACAAACGGCAAAGATGACTTAAGAGATACATCAAAGCAGCCAATGTCTCTCATATATATAAAAAACACTCTTATCTCTTGGGTTGACCTCAGGTATAGTTGATGTTCACTGAAACAAAAACTTACATGAAGTGTAAAAAGACATCCATATTTGAAACGTGGTGTCATCAACTTCTGTTAATGACCAGTGAAAAACAAATATGTAGTTAATAATACTAACAGAAAAAATAAAAACACTAACTGAGATATGTCACATACCTAAATGACCCCCACATTAGCAATTGTGGATCTCGTTTAAATCGTCTTTTCCATTAGAACCAAACTCACTCACTGCTCTTCACTTGTATCCAGACAGAAATGTCTAAGTATGTGTAAGTGCATTACTGAACGTGGTAAAATAATGTCCAGCAGTCAAACACATAATGGACTTTGCATAATCCCATGCAATGTGGCAGAAAAATTTAAGGTTGTGTTGACCCACCTGTTTTGGTTGCTGGGCTGGCAGGTTGTCTTTGTTTGTTTTGTGCTGCAGGTGCACTGTAGGTGTGGTTTGGCCATCGGTTACTGGGGATACTGGGCTCAGTCTTCCCAGCATCACTGCACTCCACTTCCTCACTCTGATGGTAGAATAATCCTGAACTCCATACACTGTAGAGATTTTCCTTCAACCAAACAACTGACTTACTGATTGACACACATTATATTCCCAAGATTATTCACTGTTCTGTCTTCACAGACATATGAACCTGAGTGCCATCCAATTTTTAATCCATAGGGTTTAATATGATGTCAGCCCACCATTCGCAGCTATAATAGCCTGAACATTTCCGGGAAGGTTATCCGCAAGGTTTAGGAATGTGTTTATGGAAATTTTGACCATTCTTTCAGAATCACATTTGTGAGGTCAGATGTTGATGTTGGAGGAGAAGGCCTGGCTTGCAGTCTCTTCTCTAATTCATCCCAAAGGTGTTCTGTTGCATTGAAGTTCTTAAACACCAAACTCACTCATCCATGTCTTTATGGTCCTCGCTTTGTGCATTTCTGTGCAGTCATGTTGGAACAAGAAGGGGCCATCCACAAACTGTTCCCACAAAGCTGGGAGGATGAAATTGTCCAAAATGTCTTGGTGTGGAATTAAGCATATATTTGGCAACTCCACTATGTCATTCTCCATGGCCTACCACTTTGTGGCTGAGCTGTTGTCCTAATCACTTCCACTTTGTTATAATACCACTCACAGGAAATTTCATGACCGACTTAGTGCACAGGTGGCATCTTATCAAGGTACCACACTGAGCTCCTGAGAGTGATCCATCATTTCACAAATGCTTGTAGGAGCAGTGTGTATGCTTAGATCTTTGGTTTTCTACACCTGTGACCATGGAAATGACTGGAACACCTAAATTCAATAAAACAGAAACCAAGACAAATTTTAGATTAGATTGCTTTATTATCACTGAACGTTTAGAAAAACTACCATTGCAGCTACCATTTAAAAAGACATATATACACTATACATAATCAATAGTAAAATAAAAAATAAGTTAAAGTTAGAATAGAATCCTTCCTGCGCTTTTCTGCACATTTTATTCTAACGTTATTGAAACTTAAATATTAGGAAACACAAACAGCAATGTGATGACTCAACAAGGGGGACTGAGACAAAACATGCAAGAGGTAATGAGGCATGTGGGAACAGAGCACAATTAGAACCACAGTAATCCCTCACTTATCGCGAGTGTTACGATCCAGGACCACCCACGATAAGTGAAAACCCGCGAAGTAGGGATGCTGTATTTATTTTAATACTTATACTGTACATTATTTTAGTAGTTATACACTATTTTAAGTTTTTATAAACCCTCCCCACACACTTATACACCAAATATATACATTTCTGTACAACACGTACTACGCATGTGAAGAACGAGTACCGCAAACAGCAAAAATACCGCAATAAATATTTGCACTAATATTGATTGAAAACCCACGAAACAGCGAGTCCACAACAAGCGAACCGCGAAGTAGCGAGGGATTACTGTAATCACAAGATGAGACAGGGACAGGAGAACTAAAAGCAAGACAGAGGTGACAAAAGCCCGCCAAAGTAAACACAGGAAGTAACCAGATAACAGACGTACATATATAACCTCACATAGCGAAGCATGGAGGGGAAGACTGTGTGTGTGTCATATTGTCATGTAACGTCTGTGTGGCAGGCAGGAAGGAGGATCCCAGTGCAGGACATGCCAGGCAAAGACAAAAGGTAATTCCACTTTATTTATAGGTGCTGAACAAAAGGCCAGACTAGGCAGAGGAGGTGGCAAACCTCAGTGCAAAAATACCAGACTTAATGCAAAGGCGGAACAGGACACACAGCAGAAGACAAAGACGACAACAGGGACTGAAAACACAGGACTTAAATACACAGGAGGGCTAATGATGGAGGTGGAAACAGGTGGTAACACAGGCGACGCTAATAACACTGACGAGACCAGGGGAAGCAAAACTGAACAAAACAGACAGGGACTGGATGACTATCAAAATAAAACAGGAAGCACGACGAGGGAACAGAGACGCAGACCTGACACAGAATATAGAGAGAACACAAGGAACTAGAAATAACTAATTAAACCCCACAACCAAAAGAAACCCAGAACAGAACAGACAAGATAAAGCAAAAACAAAACACACGGGGTCCAAAGGACCCCAGACCATGACACATATATTCATACACACACATATATGCCAGTCACACACCCATGCATGCACACACACACACACATCTCCAGGTTTTCTTAGTGTGTGTAGTTGTGCATGAACGAGCTAATGCATGAAAGTGGGTGGACATGACTCCCTCCTCAATATTATAGACATGGCGTAGTTTACTATGTGTATCAAACTGAATTACAGCTTTATATCAATGAAGCCAGATGACACACATCAATTCGTGAAACTGCAGGATTGCCTTAAGACATAAAGGCCTAGATGACCTCTAATTTCCTGCTTCTAAATCCAGATAAATATTGTAATTCATTATTATCAGGCTGTCCTAAAAGCTCCCTGAAAACCCTTCAGCTGATTCAAAATGCTGCAGCTAGAGTACTGACAGGGACTAGAGCGAGAGAGCAGATTTCTCCCATATTGGCTTCTCTTCATTGGCTCATAGTCCCATATCACCCCAATAGACTGCTGGCTTACTTGTGGTTCCTCGGATACTTAAGAGTAGAATGGGAGGCAGAGCCTTCAGCTTTCAGGCCCCTCTTCTGTGGAACCAGCTCCCAGCTTGGATTCAGGAGACAGACACCCTCTCTATTTTTAAGATTAGCCTGACTGTTGGGTCTTCTTTGTAATTATTGTTGGGTTTTTGTCTTACAGTATAAAGTTCCTTGATGTGACTGTTGTGATTTGATAAATAAAATTGAATTGAATTGAAAATTGATTGTTTTTCAGTGGGCTTATGTACATGAGGCAGTAATGCATCCTAAAAAAAATGTAATAATCAACTTTAACCCTCCAGGATTAATAACGATTAAGTTCAGGGGACAATGAAGTGGTATGAAGGAGACCCCAAATCAAATTTAGCTTAGGGCCCCTTCAAGGTTTGGGCAGGATCTGGTGAAGGAGGCAAACAAACAGAGGAAGGAGGCCTTCTAGGCTTGGTTGGGCCAATAATGGCTCATCTGAGTTTGACCATCCACTCTATATGTGTTTTGTGGACTTAGAAAAGGTTTATAACCCAGAACCTCCTGAAGGTCTCTAAGACCTGGTTTAAAACTCAGGGTAACCTGTCCTTTCAGGTAGTAGAATGCACTGTGGAGTGTGGAATGCAAAACCACTCTAAAAACTAATTAAACCTAAATGAATTAGAAAAAAAAAGTAAAAACTAACTAAAACTAAACGATAATGTAAAATCCAAAACTATTATAACCCTGGCTATTTGATCTATTTGACTTGCACTTTGTAAAGCACTGTCTGATTTTATGTGTGAAAGGTCATGACTGGGTTCCCTGTGTGTGCAAATAAACATTTGCAAATTGATTCCATCAGTTCAGCTCAAAAACAATTCATTATAACATAGACTGAATTTGAATAATGCATTCAAATCTAATAGTTGTTCAGGCTGTGCTTCACATGTTTGCTCTTGATTAACCCATCTTAGTGAAGATATATTTGCATGAAAAGCACATTTTAGCTGTCATCCCAGCTCTTACTTTAAAAGCCTTGAGTGGGATTTCCAGAAATAAACAAGGACCCCAGCAGAGCACAGAGAGGCTGCAGAAACAAGTGATAATTCTGGAGAGAGCCCGGACTCTGCAGCCCTGTGAAAGTATAAGCTGTAATTTTAGCAGGAACATTTTGACATAATCATTTTCTGTATGATTTTATTGGTCTTTCAGATCATTGTGGAGGAATTTTGGTTCACTCTTTATATCATTGCTTCAGTTCATTGAGGTTTAATTTATGCCCAGGTCTGAGGTCAGGCTGAGGTCCTCTTTTCTTTTTCAGCCATTCTGTTGTAGACTTGCTGCTCTGCATGTTGCACAACACAGTTTCAGCCAACCTTTAGCTGTTGGACTGATGTTGTGCCGTTCCATTATTATTATTTGTTGGACTTTCTCAGATGGTCAAATCATTAGAGCTTCCACTCTTTTACAAGAAAATAAAGAATTTATATTTTCCCTGTTCTAAAAAGTGTCACCCGTTTGTGGTGATGGCAAACAGGTCTGTGTCTGCAAGTGAGGCAATTGAGGACAGTAGAGGGCAGCAGAGTATCAGAATGATAAACACCTGATTTCCAGAGAATTTATGAGCAGAAATGTGAATGTAACCATTAAAAGGTTCTTTCACAAGTCTGAACTGAGTGGTTTAAGTTACTTTAATCTCAGGACAGTGAGTAGTGAAAAGTCTGCATTGCTGAATTAATGTAAGAAATTTAAGTGACCTTGCTTTCTTGTTTTCAATCATTTGCAGAACAAATCGCAGACCCAAGTGAAAGAGTCTGAGCTTGATTTCTTTAAATGTATTTATATCCAGTAAAACTATTTTTTCTTTCTGGCATTGTATTGACAACATATAAGAATATTTTAATAACTTTTTTTTAATCCCAGAGGGAAATTATGACAGCTCCTTTGATATTAGTATGAGAAGTAAAAGAAAGAGAAAATTTGAATGGTGCTCTTAGATTAGTGGAATACAAAGTGGTGACAGTTTGAAGGGTTGCCAGGAGAGTAAACTTCACCCATTTTCTTTTAAAATCATTAGTGGTAGATTTCCAAATAAGGAAGTGAAGCTGTATGGTTGTGTTCTATTTACTAATGTGTAAGTAGAAGATGAGTGTTTTCTCACATGCAAGGTTTTAATAATAGTGCATAAAGGATAGAGGTGCACGTCGTCTGTTCTTTTTGTTCTCCTTTTGTTTATCACTGAAAGCAGAAACAGAGGAAACAGGCAGCTGGGGGGGGGGGGGGGGTGGTCACAACACTGCAAGGTGAACAGAGGTCAGAAACGGAGATAACCCCCTGACAGCTGTAAAGACAGAAGAAAATACACCCACCCTTTTTATGACTTGTGTAACAGTAATAAAAGGTGGACCAGGGACAGAGAGGGCATCAGACTTCCTGAACTGACTGAGTTTCATTTTATAAACTCAACAATCTGGAAGCTTCTTTGACATTGTTGTACAGCAGATCAAGACTCTTACTTTCTGTGGTAGGACAGTCAGGACAGGTGGGAGGAGAGACAAACATGACTGAAGTCTCCTGAAATTGTGAAAAGCGTCTCTAGATGTTCATTCTGTATTCTAGCAATTGGAGAACTTCACATGGAACTTCAGCTGTTGTCTTGGGTGGAATGTTCACAACTATTGTTATGATGTCACTAAATTCTCCTGGTAGATAATAATGTCACACACTGTCAGTGTCCAGTATTACTATAAGGTCAACACATCCAGTCCTTGACAGTGATACGTGCAGGACCACACCATCTGTGGCTCACAGATCAAGCATGGCCCCACCTTTTTTCTTGACTGTTGGCAAAAGGACTGACATCACCAGTGTCACGCCTTCACCTTCCACACTGAAACTCAAGCTTCAGAACTGAGACTGCAGCAACGGGCCCCCCCTCAGACTGATGGGGTTTAACTGGTATTGCAAAGATGTTGCTTTCAAAGATGATCAAATCAATGAATTTAGCATTTTTTCTGTTATTTAATGTAATTTCAAGATTTAAAAAAAAAAAAAATTGATTCAGCTCAATGACATAATTAAATTAAAATTTGGCTTCGCTGTATTTTACTGTGGATTTTAAGTTAATAAACTCATGTTCAAACTTTCATCTCACTCTCTGCCTAGTTGGGTGTTCTGCATTATGCCGTGGACGACTTCATGAAGCTGACTGTATCCCCATCATGTGGTCAAATACCTTTACTACAAGTTCAAATACAGTAATTGACAAACTATATCCATATATTAAATTGTGTCTTCTCTTTAAAAAAAATATACTAAAAAGAATAGCAATAAAAATATGAAGACATGTTTATATAATTAGCTCTAATTATAAACTCTAAACTTATCACACTCTGTGAGCAGCAGCCTCTATGACAGAAAAATGAAGCAAACGTATAAATTCCCAAAGCTGCCGTTCGCCTGATGGCCACTTGACTTGTGTGGTAAAATGTCCAAGTTTACAGTAGAAATGAAAATAAAATTAAATAAACAACAAACAAATAAAAAACAAACACACACATGCTTACACCCAAGGAGAAAAAGGTAGTTTGAACTATGTAGCTAGAATACCTCTATACTAGACCTTGTCAGGATTGTTTTAAGGAGTTATGGGCACGTTTGCTGACACAGGAAGCTGTATGTGCTGGACCTCAGCTGCTCTAATTGAAGTCATTGAATTGATGCCTTTTGAGCAATTTACTGGGACCTCACAAGGAGTTTACAAAGAAATGATACCTGCAGAAACATAACATGCACACAGAGAGAAGATTCTTTCAGCGATTAAGACTTTTACAGGAAGGAGCAGTTCACTGAGAAAAGCCAAGTCAAACATAGAGGAGAGTGGATGATTATAGAAGATCAGCATGAAAAATTATACTTTAGTTACTTAGTATCTTCTTCTGATTTAGATTGTTGGTGTTTCCTGTACAGTGCTGAGTCAAGTATTTGTTCCCTCCCTGATTCCTCACTTGCACATTTCAGATCAAACAAACTTTAATGTTTAATGCAAGTAAATGTAAAATACTAAAATACATTTTTTAAAAATTACTATTTCATTTATTAATCTCATACATCACAGTCAGACCTGATTACTGCCAGAGCTGTTGAATCCTTTCCTAACTCCACACAGAAAGGTAGTTTTCTCAGCTTGAAGCAGATAAGCACATAAAGAAATCCATCACATAACAAAAATAGTATTAGGCTGCTATAAAAAAAAAAGTGTTATGAAATATGTAAAATGTGTGAGCTGTCCAACATGAATGAAGTGGACTTTATCACGAAGCTTCGTCAACACGCTGCTCTGTTTCACGTCCCGTCAACAGAAGATTGAAAATAAAATTTGCCTGTTTGCAATTTACTGTGAAATTCTGAGACAAGTTTGCATGAAAATTTACTCTTAGTCTTGCTCACAGCTGCTTTTCACTCACAGTCATATAATAGAACCCACTCACAGTCACTCATTACACTGTAAGACTCAGGAGGAAGACCACCAGAGAAACAGTACTGAAAAGGTGAATTACTTTCATAATATTATTAAATATTTACTTATTTCTCTTCTTTCCCTCTTTTTTTTTGTTTATGGGAATTTTATGACCAGAAACCTCAAAATATCTATATACGGGCATGCTTCATGTAGTTTGCAAATTGATTATTTCTGTGATGTTAATACAGGACAATAGTCAATAAGTAAATGGGGGTTACTGCTACTCTAACTTTCCCTCCCACCCCTCTGGCTCACTTCTTATTTGTCTCTCTTTTTTTTTTTTTTTCTCGGGCCAAGATAAACAGAGGATATGTCAGTTAACGCCTCCTCCATCTCCAGTCCTCTGATCCACCACTGCTCTACAGAGAGCTCTTATGTAGCCATTTCCTTTGCTGCAGTGAAAGCCATCTTTGTCTTTCCTCTGTCCACCTTCATCCTTTACCTGGGTTTCCAACGACGGCGGCAGCAGCCCTCCTTTAACAAATCAAATCACTCTGATGTCTTTGCATACCACATGGCTGCCATGGAGCTCATCTGGGTATTGGGGTGTATCTGCGAAATTTGTGGCATGTACTCTAATAACTCACTGATGATTACAGCAGGACATTATGTTTCTTTCATGGCTTGGTATGGGGAGATGTTTTTTCATATCCTCACCTGTGTGGAGCGTTACCTGGCTGTTGTTTACCCCATCACCTACATGAGTCTAAGAAATACCTGCGGGCTCAGAATCAGAAACGTCAGCATTGGCTGTGTTTGGGTGCTATGTGTTGGACTGACAGTTGCTACAGCTTTATTACCTCTTAACAACACCAGTGTCATATTGTACTTCTTTTTGTCTCTTTCCTTAATAATTATATCTTTCTGCAGCCTCTCTGTTCTCTGTGCTCTGATTCGCTCAGGGCCAGGGGGCAGAGGTGGAGAAAAGAAGTGGGTTGACCAATCAAAGCTGAGACCTTTTGCTACCATCACTGCTATAACCTGTGCCATGTGGTTGTGGTTTACTGGGGTCCTTGTTTCTAACACTCTGAGTATGTCACCTCAGGTGAGCAATACTGTGAAGTGTGTGATCGTGGGAGGTGTATCCTGGCTTACCCTGCCCAGCTGTTTGGTGTTACCACTGCTGTATCTGCACAGGGCAGGAAAAATCCCATGTTGTTGTTTTAACAAAGAGTGAAGGACTGGATTGGAGTATCTCAGACTTACCATTGCTGCATAGTTTAAAATGAACTGTAGAGTAGAGAGCTGTTGTGAGGTCAGACTTTATACTGTAGATTTTTACAGGGGTGCAGAATTGGGCAGGATTGATAGGGTCACATATCTACCAATCAATGCCAGTCGATGACTGTTATGTCCCTACTGATATTTTTGATTGAAAAATCACACTCCGTGCACAACGGTACACAACGGGTTAACAACATGCAGAATTCCTTCATGAATAAGCGCACTGGAGGCGTGGTCTCTACCACATCAACAAGTATGGCTTCAATCAATGCAGTGACTGGCTGCTAACTAGCAAGCTAGGAACAGCAGAGATGGTAGAAAAGAAAAGAAAGCTGGACATACACAGCTATTTATCAAAACAAAGTGCAAGTCACTTGGATAAATCACACGTTCTGCTTCAATGTTCATATGGCGCATGAATTAGAAGTTAGAAGGGGAGTGAGAGAAGATGCGACCGTCGAGAGCAGAGAGAACTGAAAAAAAAAACAAAAAAATTATTATTAAAGGACAAAACATGTGACTAAATCCAGGAGTAAACGAGAATCAACTTCAGGACTAAACCAAGACAAGTGCATGTGTGAATATTGCAGTAGTTTAGATATATACTTAAATAAATAGTATAAAAGTATAGGTATAATGGAAAGTATAATTCATACATCTTTATTTCCAACCTCCTTGTCTGTCATTTGTTTAATGTATTATTATAGAACTCAATAAGCATGTTCTGAATTGAAGAAATCAATGCTCCTTGACTAGAACACTGTACGTGCTTTGGCAGGACCCCGTCACCACCTCCTCACCCTCCCCGCTCTCTCTGGGCTCAGGAACACAACTAAAGGCCAATAATCAACCAATCAGAATTCAAATCATTCTCTTGTCAAGTAAAATTTTAACCTGTCAATGCATCTAAAAAGGTCTAGAGGCCTCGTACTGTTTTGCTGTTAGATTGTCACATAGCAGCTTAAACTAGCATTCTAAAACTAGTTAAAGATCACTGCAAATGGCCTTAATGAAAAACCTACGGCCTTAGATTTTTAGTTTTCAAATTTATATAGTTCATGTCACAAGGACTGAGAGGGTGTTTAGTATTTGCCGGGATGTTAACAGTTGTTATTATTGTAACTGTAAAAGGGTCCTATGGTGGTTTCTACAGGTTTTCCATTATTAAAGGTATTTGCTTGGGTGTATCTTGCATTCAAATGGATTAATTTCATTGTTCATTGTAAATGCTTTTTCTATTGTATGGCTATTAGTAGTAATAAGGTGGTGGCCCTTTCACACCTAGGTGTGATTTTTCACACCTAGGTGATAAAAAAGCCTTGCGCGTGCGTGTGAGGTGCGTGTGCGCGTGCGTGTGTCCGTGCGTGTTTGCGCTGACGTGTGATAATGACGTATACGGTATCCGTTCAAATCAGCTGATCTCATTGTCTCACCTTACAAGGGGGCTTTTTCCCAGACGGACATCAAAGAGGTTCAAACTCACAAGACAGTGGCTAAATAAAAAATACAAAGGTAAATAATCTAATATCCGAGCCCACCTGTGGTGCATAAAGCACACAACACAGTGCCTAAATTAAAATACTATGGCTAAATAATAGCCGTATATCCTCCTCAACAGTAGGGCTGTTCATTTACATACAGAACGGAGGATGACCCAGTCCTGATTACACATTAATCAGATTAGTAGATTCATCCCTGAAACCCAAGGCATTTATTTAGACACATACACAAATAATTAAAACAGTGGTCTTACTAAAAAACCGATGCACTGTTAAAATAAATTTTAAAAAAATATACTGACATCCACAACATATCCCAACATCCGCTTAGCACTGTGTAACTTTTTAGAAAGCCATAACCCGGCGACAACTTGGAGTACGACCCTGACCTGTGTCAGTACAGGGCGTCTGTGTTAATAAAACTGCACTTCCTGTATGGGATCACAAACATGTGAGTAGGTAATGCAAAGTTAGCTCAAAAATCTCTGAGTTTTGCTTCTTCTAGCAATCTGTCCCACAGACTTTTGTGATGTTCTTGAGTGAAATGAGTAACTACTTTTACTGTGAAAACCAAAGAAATTCCGACAGTATTAAAAAATATCAGACTATGCTCAAACTAGGCAATCCTATATCAACATTCTCCTCACAGAGTTAAGACAGAAAAACAGAATCTCACGCTTATCATAAGCTTTATGCGGTGAGCAGTACATTATTTTTCCATGTTAAAGCGTGGAGTGATGAGAGTGTGATCAGCTGAAACGGAGTTCTTTTGTTGTTCTTTCAAATGAAGGCGCAAAGGATCATGGGAGTTCTCATTTCGGCGTTTATGTGTTTAGTTACAATGTTATCGGTCATGTTTTGCGGATCTCTCATCGATATTATTAATTTGAGATATGAATTACGCATGCGGTCAGGTACGGAGACTAACTAGTAATGGAACACCGTGACTGAGATGTCTGTATCCGCTAAGGGCCTACCGTCACCGCGGGTGTTTCAGAGCAGCACGCTTGTGTTTCTTGTCAATAAAGCTGCAGTTCCTGGATATGACCAGTGAGCGCACGTCAGAAACTCTAAAATCAACTCGAGTTCTCCAGTGTTTCTTGTATTTGAGCGTCACAAGACCGTCTCAAACGTTGGTTGTGAAGAGAATCGTGTAGCTTCTTTTTTCCCCCAAAGTTTTTCTTTCTAAACTGACTCTGGCGTAACGCTACACTCGGACTTTTAAATGGATTCAGGTAAGCATATACTTTTACACAAAATTATGTGAACCTAAACTGTATTCTGTATAGCAACTCATTCCTTTTTTTAAAAAAAAAAAAGAAAAAGAAATAAATAATTGTACGTTTGTGTATTTTGTGTATATTACATTAATGATAACTAACGATGCATGTTTTCCAGACGTTAAAACTTCACCGCCACAACCATCACGGGTGATGACCGTTCCTCCTCCTGATTCTTCATCTTCTTCATCTCCACCATCTCGCCAATTACCTGAAGAGCCGCTGTCGCGGCGCGGGGTCACGGCTGTTAAGATCGCTACACTACACATTCTGTGTAAGGCCGTGCAGAACTATCATGAAGGGATATGCCACGGATGTCGAGTCAAACACCCTAGCTATGATCAGCACAGCTGTAAGCAGGTTATTCCTGATTTCTTTTACGCGCCCCATTACGACGAAGTGATGAAAATATTCTGGACAGATCGTCTCATTCCTGCCGTTCGACTCTTCTTGTGGTCTAACAGTCGGGACGACGCGCGTAAGGATTTCACATGGATTGTGGACGCTCAGGTGTCTGAATTGTTGCATGCATTAAACATCTTAGATGCAATAGACAGTTTGTATCATGATCTGAGGGAGGAATATTTCTTTGAGGACTTACCAGCAGAGCTTATCATGGTGGAAAACTACTGGTTAGGCAAACACAGACTGTGTATGTAATGCATACTCTGTATTTTTGGTTTATGGGTTGAAATAAAAAAAAATCAATATTAAAAACTGTACAGACTCCTCATTTTTAAACTCTGCATTCCTCACGGAAAACAGTGCAATATATGTTTAAAACATCTTTTCATTCATTCATAAATACACCACATACTATGTCCCAACAAAACAAACAAACAAACAAAAAAACAAAAAAAACAAAAAAAACTATGGTTATAGCAATAGTTGTGTATTTTTCCTATCTAAGGTGCGTTTCTTACACCATTCTTGTAATTCTATTTGTTATCACATCTGCATTTTTCTTAAAAAAAACAAAAAAACACTAACCGACTCTAATTCTCAGGTACAAAGAGGTCGGCACTCACACGACGTTCATTAGCTGAACTTTCACTCATGTACACTTTAACTATTCATCCCTATTACCAGGGTGAGTTACTTTAGTTTCTGTTTTTAGCACCGAAGATGTTTTCACTGAGCTTGATAAAACCTGACAGTTTGGTGAAATCATTATAGGTGCAGAATCTCATCCTTTTTTCCACACAGCATACCCCAAAGCACGTTTCAAACTCACAACAGAATATCACACAGGAGGAAATAATGTCTCAGTGACGTGTATAATCGTATTTTTGTGTAAGTCAAAACGATGCACCGATTTACCCATTATCCGTGTTTCTATTCTTTTTTTCATCATTAACAGAGGATCTTAGCTTGTTAATGAAACATCTCTGCACAGTTTGTCTTCATCAGAATCAATTCATTAGAATACAGCAGAATAAAAGTTTATTACAGGGTGTTGTTAAAACACATCAATTCGGCTATCATGTTTAAACAAACTCCCACTCCTAAATAACCTTTTATAAAATAACAATGCTAACAGACCGTATGTCTGCATCATGCAGAAGGATTAGGATGTTGATAAATCAGATCATACAGACTAGCACTTTTTTTTTCATGTGTAAACTTTGTTTTTCTGTATCTTAGACTGCATAGTGCCCACAGGGCTAGAGCCAATCAAGGGTGGGCCCCGTCAGAGCAAAGGATCATGGGAGTTCTCATTTCGGCGTTTATATGCTTAGTTACAATGTTGTCAGTTATGTTTTGCGCTTCTCTCAGCGATATTATTAATTTGAGATGCGAATTACGTACGTTTGTCAGGCATGGCGACTAGCTAGTAATGGATCACCGTGACTGAGAAGGGTGTAGCCCTTAATGACTCACGGTCACCGTGACTGGTTCAGAACACGCATATGCTGCAGTACTTACATATGACCAGTAGGATAAGGGCAGGAGCTCAGGAATTGGTGATAAACGCTTGTCTCTGTAGTGTGTTTTTATTCACAATGGCCCAGGAGTATGATCTGGTGGGGGTGCATAACTTCCCTGTGGAGACGTGTCAGCTACACGCGGTCGTGCTCGACATTGTTAAACTTACCGTCAAATCCGTTCTAAACATGCTTATTCAAAAACACAAAAGAGAGATTTGCGCAGGATGTGAAGCCTCACACCCCTCACAAAGAAGACACACCTGTGGGGCTCCTGTAGATAGACACTTCTTTTTCAAGTATTATGACCATCTATCAAAAAGATTTTGGAATGGACATTTTATACCTATATTGATGCAAATTCTCCGTTTGGAAGGTTTCACCCCTGACAAACACAGGCTTATGGGTGCAACGGAGGCTTATCTCCATGAGTTAAGAGAGGTCAATGATATTGAACGGGCGCTTTTTGAATTGGAGGACAGTGTTATTGGTGTCAAACGGTCATCTGTTGACCATGTTTTAAATCAAAAGTATCATCTGTGGAATTAACTTCATTGTATGCATTTAAATCGAAATTGCATACTTTTTTTTTTTTTTTTTTTGGCTGGGTCCATCGTTTGTACTTGATTTACTTAGCTTATGTTATAATTTTTTGTTATTTTATGGCTATTTTATGTATATCTTTTAACTATGTGATGTTTGTATTTCTGTTTTACATGATTATATTCTACTGATGCTTATCTTAGTCTGAACACCCATGAAAATAAGAGATTTTTAATCTCAATGGTTCCTTTCCTTGCTAAAATATCAGCTTAGTTTGATATCACTATAGTGGACTTAAGTAATTTTTCATAGTATCATATCATTGTTTGTTGATGTGCAAAGTCTGCAACAATATGTTTTTTAAAATAAAAGTTTGTAGTGCAGTACTGGTGAGGCACAGCAGCGTTTTTATACACAAATCTGCACACTGAGGTCTAGTGAACGTGTAGGCATACAAAGTATTTTGTTTATCTCCACAGTTTGTATATCACTCCTATTGTGGTTTTAGTTTAAAGCAGCTGTATAAGAGAGAGAAAAAGCATTAACTATATTCTAACAGTACATGTGAAAGAAAACTCAAAGTTTACTCAAACAGGGCGGCAGTGCGCACATCTACTATGAAATGGGTGAATATCAGTTAGGATTATCTACTAGGCTTTGTTTTGTGAGTAAAAAATCACTGTACTGAATTATATTACTTAAAACTATGAGGTGAAATTAATACCATCACACAAGGTTGTGATGTTTATGTATCCAAAAATCAAAACATTCAGCGCATTGAATGCATTATTGGCTCAGTGTCCTTTATACACACTTTACAAACTTTGTCCCAATAAAAGTTTACAGATTAGGCAAAATGGCCTCTAAGCAAATGCAAAACCCCACAGACTGGGTGAGATAACTCAGAAAACCTCATCCACACAGTTCAACACCTACCCCCCACATTCACAATTCCTACCAATACAGACATACCCCCCTCCCCATCACTTCTCCCCCATCAGCTCAGGACTATCCCTTCACACCCCCCCCCCCCCCCCCCCCCCCCCCCATGCCTGCAGTCTTGTGTGTGATTTAAACTATGTTTTTAACTCACACGGTATAACCGCAAGGATTTTATTTTGCTTATGAATGGATCTATACCAACTTTTCATCAGTAGACTATACCAAAGAAATATGTTTCTCTCCACTAAATCCCCCAAAGTTTTTTTTTATTGGAATAAAAGACCTATGAATTTACCGCTGTTTTAACTACTTTCACGCCAAACCATCATGAGTTATGTTTGAGTAAATTAACCATGTATTTTCAGAGCCTACATCAGTGGTAAGGGGAATCTGAAACTAAGTTAGATAAAAATAATGCAGGTGCACGAGGGTTGTAGGGGTCATACTTACATCATACCTGATAGAGGAATACCAGACTCATGTAGTTGAAGAAACAATTTTAATACATTTTATTTAACAAGATACGGTCACACGTATTTTGTTGTAACCACAAGTTTATTCTGTAGTGAAGATCATGAAATTTTTTTAACATGTGTATCAATTTTAATGATCAGATACACATGAACAGATGTGTTTAATGTGACAAGAAAAAGGTGAAAAGAATCGTTAGTTTGCACATATTGTAGGTGGGGGAAAAAAAAGAGCAGTAAGCACAGAAAAAAGTCCTTTTTTTCATTTTTTGGAACACAAAAAACTATAACTTTTAACCCGTACACAAAACGCTGTATCACTCATGCTTTTATGAATGTTTATCCCATCACATATCACAAAAAACAACATAAGACAGCAAATGATTTATACACATAGGCATATCAAACAATCAATTTTCTCGTAAAATGCTTGTTACTGTAATGTTACAGGTTGTCTGGCATATTGCTGTCTGTGGGCCGCTCCACCAGGTCAGATCACATGATGAATCCTTAAGCGGTTCGGGGACAGCAATATGCCCCTGTTCGTGGTGCGACCCAAACTTCCACATACGTCGCCGTCGTATCCACACCAACAAGAACTATGGATGGGATTTCGGTGTAGCTGCAATGTTAGACATCCCACGTAACCGTATCAGGGCTGAGGAGAAAGCATCTGAACCTGAGCCGCTCTGGATTCAGGATGAGTCCATATCCTATGTATCTGAATGGTGGACCCCCTCAAACACCACATCAGTTTGAGACAACCTGTAACATTACAGTAACAAGCATTTTACGAGAAAATTGATTGTTTGATATGCCTATGTGTATAAATCATTTGCTGTCTTATGTTGTTTTTTGTGATATGTGATGGGATAAACATTCATAAAAGCATGAGTGATACAGCGTTTTGTGTACGGGTTAAAAGTTATAGTTTTTTGTGTTCCAAAAAATGAAAAAAAGGACTTTTTTCTGTGCTTACTGCTCTTTTTTTTCCCCCACCTACAATATGTGCAAACTAACGATTCTTTTCACCTTTTTCTTGTCACATTAAACACATCTGTTCATGTGTATCTGATCATTAAAATTGATACACATGTTAAAAAAATTTCATGATCTTCACTACAGAATAAACTTGTGGTTACAACAAAATACGTGTGACCGTATCTTGTTAAATAAAATGTATTAAAATTGTTTCTTCAACTACATGAGTCTGGTATTCCTCTATCAGGTATGATGTAAGTATGACCCCTACAACCCTCGTGCACCTGCATTATTTTTATCTAACTTAGTTTCAGATTCCCCTTACCACTGATGTAGGCTCTGAAAATACATGGTTAATTTACTCAAACATAACTCATGATGGTTTGGCGTGAAAGTAGTTAAAACAGCGGTAAATTCATAGGTCTTTTATTCCAATAAAAAAAAACTTTGGGGGATTTAGTGGAGAGAAACATATTTCTTTGGTATAGTCTACTGATGAAAAGTTGGTATAGATCCATTCATAAGCAAAATAAAATCCTTGCGGTTATACCGTGTGAGTTAAAAACATAGTTTAAATCACACACAAGACTGCAGGCATGGGGGGGGGGGGGGGGGGGGGGGGGGGGGGTGTGAAGGGATAGTCCTGAGCTGATGGGGGAGAAGTGATGGGGAGGGGGGTATGTCTGTATTGGTAGGAATTGTGAATGTGGGGGGTAGGTGTTGAACTGTGTGGATGAGGTTTTCTGAGTTATCTCACCCAGTCTGTGGGGTTTTGCATTTGCTTAGAGGCCATTTTGCCTAATCTGTAAACTTTTATTGGGACAAAGTTTGTAAAGTGTGTATAAAGGACACTGAGCCAATAATGCATTCAATGCGCTGAATGTTTTGATTTTTGGATACATAAACATCACAACCTTGTGTGATGGTATTAATTTCACCTCATAGTTTTAAGTAATATAATTCAGTACAGTGATTTTTTACTCACAAAACAAAGCCTAGTAGATAATCCTAACTGATATTCACCCATTTCATAGTAGATGTGCGCACTGCCGCCCTGTTTGAGTAAACTTTGAGTTTTCTTTCACATGTACTGTTAGAATATAGTTAATGCTTTTTCTCTCTCTTATACAGCTGCTTTAAACTAAAACCACAATAGGAGTGATATACAAACTGTGGAGATAAACAAAATACTTTGTATGCCTACACGTTCACTAGACCTCAGTGTGCAGATTTGTGTATAAAAACGCTGCTGTGCCTCACCAGTACTGCACTACAAACTTTTATTTTAAAAAACATATTGTTGCAGACTTTGCACATCAACAAACAATGATATGATACTATGAAAAATTACTTAAGTCCACTATAGTGATATCAAACTAAGCTGATATTTTAGCAAGGAAAGGAACCATTGAGATTAAAAATCTCTTATTTTCATGGGTGTTCAGACTAAGATAAGCATCAGTAGAATATAATCATGTAAAACAGAAATACAAACATCACATAGTTAAAAGATATACATAAAATAGCCATAAAATAACAAAAAATTATAACATAAGCTAAGTAAATCAAGTACAAACGATGGACCCAGCCAAAAAAAAAAAAAAAAAAAAGTATGCAATTTCGATTTAAATGCATACAATGAAGTTAATTCCACAGATGATACTTTTGATTTAAAACATGGTCAACAGATGACCGTTTGACACCAATAACACTGTCCTCCAATTCAAAAAGCGCCCGTTCAATATCATTGACCTCTCTTAACTCATGGAGATAAGCCTCCGTTGCACCCATAAGCCTGTGTTTGTCAGGGGTGAAACCTTCCAAACGGAGAATTTGCATCAATATAGGTATAAAATGTCCATTCCAAAATCTTTTTGATAGATGGTCATAATACTTGAAAAAGAAGTGTCTATCTACAGGAGCCCCACAGGTGTGTCTTCTTTGTGAGGGGTGTGAGGCTTCACATCCTGCGCAAATCTCTCTTTTGTGTTTTTGAATAAGCATGTTTAGAACGGATTTGACGGTAAGTTTAACAATGTCGAGCACGACCGCGTGTAGCTGACACGTCTCCACAGGGAAGTTATGCACCCCCACCAGATCATACTCCTGGGCCATTGTGAATAAAAACACACTACAGAGACAAGCGTTTATCACCAATTCCTGAGCTCCTGCCCTTATCCTACTGGTCATATGTAAGTACTGCAGCATATGCGTGTTCTGAACCAGTCACGGTGACCGTGAGTCATTAAGGGCTACACCCTTCTCAGTCACGGTGATCCATTACTAGCTAGTCGCCATGCCTGACAAACGTACGTAATTCGCATCTCAAATTAATAATATCGCTGAGAGAAGCGCAAAACATAACTGACAACATTGTAACTAAGCATATAAACGCCGAAATGAGAACTCCCATGATCCTTTGCTCTGACGGGGCCCACCCTTGATTGGCTCTAGCCCTGTGGGCACTATGCAGTCTAAGATACAGAAAAACAAAGTTTACACATGAAAAAAAAAGTGCTAGTCTGTATGATCTGATTTATCAACATCCTAATCCTTCTGCATGATGCAGACATACGGTCTGTTAGCATTGTTATTTTATAAAAGGTTATTTAGGAGTGGGAGTTTGTTTAAACATGATAGCCGAATTGATGTGTTTTAACAACACCCTGTAATAAACTTTTATTCTGCTGTATTCTATTGAATTGATTCTGATGAAGACAAACTGTGCAGAGATGTTTCATTAACAAGCTAAGATCCTCTGTTAATGATGAAAAAAAGAATAGAAACACGGATAATGGGTAAATCGGTGCATCGTTTTGACTTACACAAAAATACGATTATACACGTCACTGAGACATTATTTCCTCCTGTGTGATATTCTGTTGTGAGTTTGAAACGTGCTTTGGGGTATGCTGTGTGGAAAAAAGGATGAGATTCTGCACCTATAATGATTTCACCAAACTGTCAGGTTTTATCAAGCTCAGTGAAAACATCTTCGGTGCTAAAAACAGAAACTAAAGTAACTCACCCTGGTAATAGGGATGAATAGTTAAAGTGTACATGAGTGAAAGTTCAGCTAATGAACGTCGTGTGAGTGCCGACCTCTTTGTACCTGAGAATTAGAGTCGGTTAGTGTTTTTTTGTTTTTTTTTAAGAAAAATGCAGATGTGATAACAAATAGAATTACAAGAATGGTGTAAGAAACGCACCTTAGATAGGAAAAATACACAACTATTGCTTTAACCATAGTTTTTTTTGTTTTTTTTTGTTTTTTTGTTTGTTTGTTTGTTTTGTTGGGACATAGTATGTGGTGTATTTATGAATGAATGAAAAGATGTTTTAAACATATATTGCACTGTTTTCCGTGAGGAATGCAGAGTTTAAAAATGAGGAGTCTGTACAGTTTTTAATATTGATTTTTTTTTATTTCAACCCATAAACCAAAAATACAGAGTATGCATTACATACACAGTCTGTGTTTGCCTAACCAGTAGTTTTCCACCATGATAAGCTCTGCTGGTAAGTCCTCAAAGAAATATTCCTCCCTCAGATCATGATACAAACTGTCTATTGCATCTAAGATGTTTAATGCATGCAACAATTCAGACACCTGAGCGTCCACAATCCATGTGAAATCCTTACGCGCGTCGTCCCGACTGTTAGACCACAAGAAGAGTCGAACGGCAGGAATGAGACGATCTGTCCAGAATATTTTCATCACTTCGTCGTAATGGGGCGCGTAAAAGAAATCAGGAATAACCTGCTTACAGCTGTGCTGATCATAGCTAGGGTGTTTGACTCGACATCCGTGGCATATCCCTTCATGATAGTTCTGCACGGCCTTACACAGAACGTGTAGTGTAGCGATCTTAACAGCCGTGACCCCGCGCCGCGACAGCGGCTCTTCAGGTAATTGGCGAGATGGTGGAGATGAAGAAGATGAAGAATCAGGAGGAGGAACGGTCATCACCCGTGATGGTTGTGGCGGTGAAGTTTTAACGTCTGGAAAACATGCATCGTTAGTTATCATTAATGTAATATACACAAAATACACAAACGTACAATTATTTATTTATTTTTCTTTTTTTTTTTTAAAAAAAGGAATGAGTTGCTATACAGAATACAGTTTAGGTTCACATAATTTTGTGTAAAAGTATATGCTTACCTGAATCCATTTAAAAGTCCGAGTGTAGCGTTACGCCAGAGTCAGTTTAGAAAGAAAAACTTTGGGGGAAAAAAGAAGCTACACGATTCTCTTCACAACCAACGTTTGAGACGGTCTTGTGACGCTCAAATACAAGAAACACTGGAGAACTCGAGTTGATTTTAGAGTTTCTGACGTGCGCTCACTGGTCATATCCAGGAACTGCAGCTTTATTGACAAGAAACACAAGCGTGCTGCTCTGAAACACCCGCGGTGACGGTAGGCCCTTAGCGGATACAGACATCTCAGTCACGGTGTTCCATTACTAGTTAGTCTCCGTACCTGACCGCATGCGTAATTCATATCTCAAATTAATAATATCGATGAGAGATCCGCAAAACATGACCGATAACATTGTAACTAAACACATAAACGCCGAAATGAGAACTCCCATGATCCTTTGCGCCTTCATTTGAAAGAACAACAAAAGAACTCCGTTTCAGCTGATCACACTCTCATCACTCCACGCTTTAACATGGAAAAATAATGTACTGCTCACCGCATAAAGCTTATGATAAGCGTGAGATTCTGTTTTTCTGTCTTAACTCTGTGAGGAGAATGTTGATATAGGATTGCCTAGTTTGAGCATAGTCTGATATTTTTTAATACTGTCGGAATTTCTTTGGTTTTCACAGTAAAAGTAGTTACTCATTTCACTCAAGAACATCACAAAAGTCTGTGGGACAGATTGCTAGAAGAAGCAAAACTCAGAGATTTTTGAGCTAACTTTGCATTACCTACTCACATGTTTGTGATCCCATACAGGAAGTGCAGTTTTATTAACACAGACGCCCTGTACTGACACAGGTCAGGGTCGTACTCCAAGTTGTCGCCGGGTTATGGCTTTCTAAAAAGTTACACATTGCTAAGCGGATGTTGGGATATGTTGTGGATGTCAGTATATTTTTTTAAAATTTATTTTAACAGTGCATCGGTTTTTTAGTAAGACCACTGTTTTAATTATTTGTGTATGTGTCTAAATAAATGCCTTGGGTTTCAGGGATGAATCTACTAATCTGATTAATGTGTAATCAGGACTGGGTCATCCTCCGTTCTGTATGTAAATGAACAGCCCTACTGTTGAGGAGGATATACGGCTATTATTTAGCCATAGTATTTTAATTTAGGCACTGTGTTGTGTGCTTTATGCACCACAGGTGGGCTCGGATATTAGATTATTCACCTTTGTATTTTTTATTTAGCCACTGTCTTGTGAGTTTGAACCTCTTTGATGTCCGTCTGGGAAAAAGCCCCCTTGTAAGGTGAGACAATGAGATCAGCTGATTTGAACGGATACCGTATACGTCATTATCACACGTCAGCGCAAACACGCACGGACACACGCACGCGCACACGCACCTCACACGCACGCGCAAGGCTTTTTTATCACCTAGGTGTGAAAAATCACACCTAGGTGTGAAAGGGCCACCACCTTATTACTACTGCTATTGTATTGGTATAGCTCCACTTTGATGATTGAACAGGTTCTCAGAAAGGCAGTAAAACAAACACAAAGAGCAAACAGGCAATGTTCAGGCTGAATATCCATTATATTTGAATACTGCATTCAAAGTTGGTCAAAGTAGGGTGCGTTAATAATGATGCAATTAATTATTTCTGTAATAAACTGATGGAATAAATTTGTAAATGTTTTTGTTTGTGAAATCTCTGCACACATGATCTATGCAGCATATCAACATACCTGTTGTTCCAAATGTACCCTACAAATGATGTTAACTAGATCAGCTTTGGGGGTGAAGCTTTGTAGTAAAATAAACTGTCTTGTTGTGATTGTGTTGCTTCAGTGATCCACTGATTTTATGAAAATGTCATTTGAACCATTGGATGGACTGTCATGACTTTTCCAGTCATGTATATCACTCTGTCCTTTACAGATTGTGTGTGCAAACTGTATGCACCATGCACTGTGCAATGCAAATAAACCTGGCTTTAATAGCTTTGGGTGTAAAGCTCTGTAAGCACGCACTCCTTTTTCATGTCCTCAGGGGAGACGTGTGGAAAGACAATTTGTCTGTTACAATTTACAATGAGATTACAATACTCACTCGTGCTCACACCTGCTTTTCATACACAAATGTGTCATCTATTCAAGTCAGGTACTCAGTAAATGTGAGAACTCAGGAGAAAGACCATGACACAGAAACACTGCTGAAGAGGTGACTATTAAGGTATTTCAGTGACGTGCGGTGAGGGTCGTGACTGGTGAGGCACTGACGTCATCACATCAGATTTACAAACATATAGCTTATTCACCATTTGATTGGCAACAGTTGTTTTGTTTAACATTAACATAGTCTGAAGCAAACCTTTTAGCTCCGGTGTTGGTCTTCCTTTAATTATTATCTTCTGCTTCGATTGAAAGTCCAGTTTAGAAAATTCTTTCAGTTGAGTTATGTAATCTTCCATGTTGAACATAAGGCCAAGCAACAGGAAAAACTAACTGGCCTTGCTAACTGTTTATGGTAGCTTGCCGCCGAGGAGTCGTAGAGTCCCTGGGATCACCAGCGCCCCCTACCATGAGGCACGAGAACTGCGTGCCTCACCTAGTGTCTCTTCGCAGCAGTTTCATGATCGCTCAACACAAGAATGCATTACACACACATACAGTTGTTAATGAAAAAAACAAAAAAAAAACTGTGCATTATATACACCAGCTAAAATATGGAAATTTAGTTCATATAGTAAAAGTGTTAGAACATTTTAATTGCCACATGCAAAGGGAAAGTAATCCGGTCTCACTGCATAGCATGCCAGCACAGTTAGTAGTCATTGGCAATGACTATACTGAGCCGCACCACGGATTGCGCAATCCGTGGTGCGGCTCGCCGGGCTGGTGCCTCACCGTTTGTCTCTTAGTATTTGACCGGCAAATGCGAAAATTCAGCGATTTTGAAAAAACTAATCTAAAAATGGTGTAGTTAAATGGAAAAGAACTTTAAAATACAAATCACTGAATGAATATAACCATTTAATTTATTTTTTAATTTTATATTTCCACGATGACAGGTGAGGCCGTGCCTCACCTGCCTCCCCTGACTGCACGTCACTGAGGTATTTAGCTTCTGCTCCTCTCACCATTTGAGATTAGGTTTAAAATTTCGCCCTGAACAAAGAAGAACTTTAGTTCTGCTGTTTTATATGAAAAAAAAAATAAACATGTAAATGTTTATTTTGCTTGTGTAATCAAGACAGTTAAGCTGATAACAGATGCAGAGAAGATATGTGATTAAATGCAGAGCGGTGTATGAACACAGCGTGAAAACAGGTAAGTGAAAAAGAAACACTCATGATATGCTTAATAATGTAGGAACCCCCCAGCAGCCTAATGGAGGGAAGGCCCAGGGTCACCTGATCCAGCCTTAACTATAAGACCGTGTATGTGAGGAGAAGGATTTTAAATTCAGTTCTGGAATTTAACAGGGAGTCAATGAAGAGGAGCCAATATGGGAGAAATCTGCTCTCTCTTTCTAGGCCCTGTCAGTACTCTAGCTGCAGCATTTTGGATCAGCTGAAGGCTTTTCAAAGAGATTTTTGGACAGCCTGACAGTAATGGATCACTCCAAGACAAGATGTTTCTAATTTTATAACTATTGCATAATGCAGTCATACATATTTGTCTAATATGAGCATTGGAGGATGTATCCTGGTCAAAAATGACTCCAAGATTCCTCACAGTGTCAGCCAAGGTAAAAACATCAAGTGTCTGGTTAGACAGAGGTATATTAGGACAGGCACAGAGATGAGTCCACAGTCAGAGGTCAGGAGAAGATCATTTGTAACCTTCACTAATGCTGTTTCTGTACTGTGATGAATTCTGAAACCTGACTGAAACTCTTCAAATAAACTTTCCTCTGCAGATGATCAGTTAGCTGTTTTACAACTACTCTTTCAAGAATTTTTGAGACTGAAGGAAGGTTGATCTGGTCAGTTGAGTGTGTGTGTGTGTATATGTGTGTGTGTGTGTGTGTGTGTGGGGGGGGGGGGGGGGGGGGGGGGTTAATCAGTTCCAGCTGCTTTGGTGTTAATGAAATTAACAACAGGTACATTCTGGGAACAATGAGACAACCCCCAAAACAGGAATAGTTTTGCAGGTGGAGGCCATTCACCTTTTATTCTCTGCCTCATCTTTTCACTATTTTCCATTTGGCTAGGCTAAGCAATACCTGGACCCTACAGAGGCTGCACAGACAGTCCCACTCCTCCAGGATGGCACATGTTGATGTGCCATTGCCTCAAGGTTTGCTGTGTCTCCCAGCACAGTCACAAGAACATGGAGGAGATTCCAGGAGACAGGCAATTAGTGTAGAAGAGCTGGACAGAGCCGTAGAAGGTCCTTAACCCATCAGCAGGACCGGGATCTGCTCTTTTGTGGAAGAAGGAACAGGATGAGCACTGTCAGGGCTACAAAATGACCTCCAGCAGGCCAATGGTGTGAGTGTCTCTGGCCAAACACTCAGAAACAGACCTCAGGAGAGTAGCCTGATTGGCTAACATCCTCCAGTGGGTCCTGTGCTCGCTGCCTGGCACCATGGATGTGCTTTTTACAGATGAGAGCAGGTTCACTCTGAGCACATGTGACAGACATCAAAGGGTCTGGAGAGGTGTTAGGGATTATTTTTTAATCAATGAATAAAGGGACAAATGTTTAAAATTAAACTCCAGCAAGTTAATTAATAAACAGTGGCTCAACCAAGTAATAAACAATTAAATCCTACATTAGACAGAGAGCAACAGAAAGAAAGTGCTGAACTTCTCTGTCTCTTATCTTGGAGGTTCGGTCACAGTACGTACAATTAAAACATCACCAACCTCAACATGTTCTGTTATTAATCTGGACAAGATTGCTCTGTATGACAAATTAAAACCTCAGGAAGATGATGTGCTTCATGGCTCCACCGCTGATCTGATAAATCTGGGTCATGAAAAACCAGCTTGAAGAAGACCAAAGACAAGGCCAACTCACAGCACCCAGACTGTTTCTGTTTAGATAAGTGGCAGTATAAAGATGTCATGGTTAGACAGGAACATGGGCTCAGAAAGAGAGAGTGCACACACACAGGCCTGTCTCTTCCTCTGAGTCCCCACATGCATGTGAGATTTCTTCTGATTCTTTAATATATTAAATGTCTTTTTTTTTTTTAATTAAAGTGTTTCAGGTGTTTGTTTTTTTTTTGTTAAACCTTTATTTTACCAGGTAAAAATGTTTGAGAACTAGTTCTCATTTACATACTTGACCCTTCCTTTGCAAACAAGCCTATTGCCTGTCAGAAGCTTCTTTTTGTTTCTCTTTAATTTTCCATTTCTGTGTTGCATTCTCATCATATTTTAGTAATCTTTTGTCCCTTGAGCCTTGCTTTTAGGTTCACTTCCTTTATTTTGTTTCTCTTTATTGGTTGCACCTGTTTTTTTACCCACCTGTTTCCCTTTCCCCTGATCAACCTGTGTGTATTGAAACCCTCAGTCTGTGTGTTGTACTGCTGCCTTATTGGTGTACTTTGGTCCTACTGTGTTTTCTGACTATCCTGAGTGCTCTAGTTATCCTTGTGTTGTTTCCAGTTGTGTTACTCACCATTTTTGTTTGTACTCCACCTCACACTGTCTGTCTATTTGAGTCCTCACTACGTCACACACAATGATTAAAAAAAAAAACAATAAATCAAAGGATTCAGAAGAAGAAAATATTTTTTTTGGTCTTTCACCTTTCTGCTTAGTTATGGTGAACTGAATACAAAACGTCTTTGATCATATAGTTGCACAGAAATCTACAGTATCAGTCAAAAGTTTAGACACACTCACTTTTGACTAGCTGTTTGCAAAAATGATTAAATTATAGTTAGATGCCTTTGAAATTGAGGAGTAGACCCATGAAATTGTGACCAGTTTGATTCAATGCTTAAGATTTTTTTTTTTTTTTTTTTTTTTTTTTTTTTTTTTAAAGCCTGTCATGTCTGGTAGATCTTGCAAGCAGAACTGTGATCTGAATGCGTTGTTGTGCCAAACATATTTGCTATTTCAAGATGAGCTCTATAGGTTCTCAATAGGCTCTTCTTGTTGATGTTTTAACCCTTTATTTTATTTATCTGAGTTATTTTTCCACATACTATGTAACAGCCAGAGCTGACAGGCTGAAGAAGAGGAAAATAAAGAGAAGAAAAAGGGAGAGAGAAAGGGAGCAAAAAAAAAAGGGGGAAAGAGCACAAGTCTATTAATCAGATACTTCATCACTTTAACATATAAAAAAATACTATCAATACTTGCAAAAATAAATTTGTGTGTGAAAAACAAAACTAACAAAGCATGTTACGCACACCAACAATTTTGTTGAGTTGTGATTGAGTGGGCGTTTGTGTCTGTGTCATGTTTGTGTCTGTGTCATGGAACGTACTTACCAATGAGGGCAAAACGCTGCTTAAGATTGCTTAAGATTTTAATGATGCAGAAAATAAAGAACAGTTCATTCTTGGCACTGAACATTTGCAAAAAGCATTCTTTCCCACTACACATTCAATTTCCTCCTATTAAAAGAGACAATCCAACTCCAGCATGTGTCACTTCATTCCTAATGTAGCATTACACTAAAATAAAAGATGATCTAAAAGCAAAAACAGATTTGTTGAGATTATATAAGATGATTTGCTTCTTTGCCAGCTGTAGCATGCCTTCCCATCAGCCCAGGAATCATCAGACGTTCTTGACGCAGACAGATGGGAGTAGGGTGTAACAGTACGTATCATCCCAACACTTGTGGTCTGTAAGCACCAAAAAGCAGCATGATTGAAACCATGATTATATGCACACATACTTACTGAGAGAAATATTTTGTTCTATATAATAATGTCTGTCAGCATTCCCTGTTGAGTGTACTATCAAATCAATTTTGAAGAGGACATGAAACACTACATGTATAAAGGCTAATTTACACCATGAAGCCATGCTCTACAGTCATAGATTTAACACTCTCTGTGAAGCTGGATTTAATAAAAAAGTGTTTCAAGTTACAGTTTTTAGAGCATGTGTAGTGCCATCTTGTGCCAATACAGAAAGTGACATAGCTGGGTTGGCTGGTTGGTTACCGCTGGTAGACTTACATTAGTTTATGTTAGCTAACTGGTCAGAAAGTGGATAACTAGTGGAAAACAAGTATATTAAAACTAAAAAGCAGTCCAGTGGGGTCATTTTGTACTCCTCAGGCTGCAATAATGGGTTTTATGTGATTTTGGGTTTGTCTTTTAGTGGTCTGGGAGAAGAAACAGCCTCTATGGGGATGGGGTTTGGGGGAGATGACAGGAGGAGGGAAGCTGCAGAGAGGTGTGTAAGACTGCAGTCGCCAATAACAGAGGTTTTTGCTTTGTGTTGCCAAGATGGAAAAATCTGTTCAAAACATGAACAGGTTGGTGGTGTACTGGGGGCCTCTGTTTCAGGCTACACTTCCTCCTCACAGTCACCCAGCCAAAAATAAAATATAGGATATTTTGACTTTTTCCCCCTTAACATTCATAGGACTTCACACTATCAGAATCAGAATCAGAAGGTTTTTATTGCCATATGGGTGAACAGGTTCACAGCATTAGGAAATTGCTGCGGTACTTCGTGCTTACAGAAAAAAACAAATAAGTATAAAAACTATAAGACAATATACAAGTATACAAATTGCAAATATACAGAGATATTAGAGCTATAACTATAGCACAATATTACAAAATTACAAAATATACAGTGCAGAGACTAATTAAAAGATAAAAGAATGTAAACTATATTCCACTAATATGTACATCAGTGCAATCAGACAGGTGCATAGACATAGGGTCATCAGCGTTTGTGGAGGGTGGTGGTAACAGTCTTAGGGTAATTGTTCATGAGTCCAACAGCAGAGGGGAAGAAACTGTTCTTATGGCGGGAGGTTCTGGTCCGTATGGACCGTAGCCTCCTGCCTGAGGGGAGAGGGTCAAAAAGTCTGTGCCCAGGGTGAGAGTGGTCGGCTGTGATCCGACCTGCAAGCCCCAGTGTCCTGGAGGTGTACAGGTCCTGGAGAGATGGGAGGTTACAGCCAATCACCTTCTCAGCAGAGTGCAGAGTGCAGGGTTTTCTTTGAAGATTTACCTGAATAATTCATCTGCAGGCATTGCTCACTTCTATAGTTGCTGGGCTCTCCAGGACACCAGTTCGCATATATGAACTGTGTTCCATCAATCCAAAACCAATAACCATTCTAGAAAACAGAAAAAAAAAATTACATTTTCATTACATTAGACCAGGGATCCTCACATCCAGGCCTCAAGAGCCAGTGTCCTGCAGGTTTTAGATGTTTCCCTGATCCAACACAGTCAAGTTTTCCAGAGTCCTGCTAATGACTTCTATATTTGACTCAGGTGTGTTGAAGCAAAGACACATCCAAAACCTGCAGGACACCAGCTCTCACGGCCTGGATGTGAGGATCCCTGCATTTGACAAAACACATTTAAAAACAAGCTAAACCCTAAAAAAAATTAGAGGCAATATTATCAAAGTACACTGTTTAATCATTTGACTGTCTTCTACAATGATCAGTCTGATACCTCTTGTGCATCAGAGCCTCCAGGCCACGCTTCTTTGCTTGTATGACTAGAAGTAAATATCAGGTGTTGAATGAACTTGTACTCTTTGATGCTGTGTATAGATGCAAGGTTTGCATCCATGTGGTCACAGTTTCTCTATAGTGGAGATCAACAGACAGCAGAATTTCAAACGTAAACAAAAAGTTTAAGGATTTCAATGAGAGTTAATGTCAGTGCATAAAGAATAAATGGTAAATCCACATTTTTACCTGAGCCTGAGCCCAACTCATGGCATAGATGACATAGAGGAAGCATCGCTTGCCAAACTTCTTCCAACCATGGGGACAAGTCGTTTTTGGCTCCTCAAAATAATCTCCTGATGATTCTTCTGAAAACAAGCAAAAATGTACTCTATCTGGAAAAATCCTGTAACATTTTCAGTAATTTCCACAGGCCTGCCAGTGCTGTGAGAACAGTGCTGGAGATCATGGATCAACCAGGCGCTATCAACCAGGTTCTATCCATTATTATCCAATATTAGTTTAAGTTTGGTTGATGAATGAATCAATATACCTAAGCTTAAACTTCAAAATTTTGTTTATTTTCCCACCAGTCTATTACAAAAACCAACAAAGGGTGGATGTGCTCCTGTGATAAGCAAACTCCTGAAATTAAAGTTAAGCATTATAACTGGATGCTTAACTGTCTCCCGAATCCAAACTGGGAGCTGTGAGACATTAATGTCTTACTTAATATAGTTGGAAATTAATCATTCACTCAGCTGTATTCCTTGATGTTGAAACGTATTATGCTTGTTTTAATAACAGCTTATTTTGAATTAAAGATTTAAAAGTAAACCACAAAAAGGAGAAAAAGTTCGTTCTCCGTTTAACCAGCTGCTTTTACACAGCTGTGCTTCGCACTCACGGTTGCTAGCCGCTCACTTCTGGCTTTTGCGGTCTTTGTGGGCTGTGAAGGACGTGCCGGGGTCCTTCGAACGATGAGGTCCCTGAATTTGGACATTGTGCGTCGATATAATCTGTATGCCTGGAACTTGTGCACTGAGAAACGTTCCACGGTGCAAAGTGCGATTAAAATGTGTTAAAATTTTTAATTCTTTATTTTCCCCGTAATTAATTAACACGTTAAAGTCCCACCCCTAATTTCAACATAATGGAATAATATCAACACTTAGCAATAAATTAGGAAATAACAGGTAAGGTACTTTTTTTAAATATTTTACTTTTTAAACCCCCCGAATCACCTCTAAAACTCTGGCCACTGTTCATCTGTGATGGGTGTACTCGCAAAGTGACTGAGGACTGGATCTGCCCTTGAGTTTTCCCCTATTGTGTAGATTATCAGTCCACTGTTTACCTCAGTTGTCAGTGCTAGGTGAGAAGCCTCCACCTTTATTTACTCTGAAGGAGGCTGTAAACTTTTGTGAAAGGAGTCCAATATGAGTCGAGTCAGTGAAGCTCACTTCTGAATAATGACAGTGATACTGAGGTGAGTTGTTGAGGCTAGCCTAAACTTTTCTGTAGGGAAGCACAGCTGTCTTTGCTGCTGTTAGCTACTGTTAGCCGCTGTTAGTTTGCTGTTAGCCAGCGTTAGTGAAATTATGAAGTGGGGCCTGATTATTCAAAATCTTGTATCTGAAGTGGATACAAAGTCTTGAATAATCAGGCCCCATCTTATCTCAAAGACCTCATAGTCCCATATCACCCCAACAGAGCACTTCGCTCTCAGACTGCTGGCTTACTTGTGGTTCCTAGGATACTCAAGTGTAGAATGGGAGGCAGAGCCTTCAGCTTTCAGGCCCCTCTTCTGTGGAACCAGCTCCCAGTTTGGATTCGGGAGACAGACACCCTCTCTATATTTAAGATTAGGTTTAAAACTTTCCTTTATGATTTTTAGGACAATTTAACTCAGGGATCCTCACATCCAGGCTTCAAGAACCACTGTCCTGCAGGTTTTAGATGTGTCTGCTTCAGCACACCTGAGTCAAATATAGAAGTCATTAGCAGGACTCTGGAAAACTTGACTGCATACTGAGGAGGTAATTCAGCCATTTGATTCAGGTGTGTTGGATCAGGGATGCATCTAAAACCTGCAGGACACCAGCTCTCGAGGCCTGGATGTGAGGATCCCTGCTTTAACCTAACAGCTGGCATAATGTTAGCTTATACCCACCTTTGTTATGTGCCATCCAGAGATGAGAGGGTCAATTACTTTTTGGGAATAAATGAGCATGTTTATACATGTTATGCAGGAGTGAAAATATAACCTCTCTCCACCTACCAGTGGGCGAGAGTGATAGGAAGTTTGGCTCTTTTCAGAGAGCCGGCTCTTTTGGCTTGGCTCCCAAAGAAGAGCTGGCTCTTTCAGCTCCCAAATAGCTCCTTAGATTGTAGTCAAAAAATGTGTAAAATGAATTACTTTTCCTCACCATCCCTGCATGTAGCCTCTATGTAAAGCGCCACTTCCTCTTGCTCTTTCCGGTTTCTGAGCAAACTTTGCCGGAGACGCTCCCTCTATGTTTGATCTGTGTGAACTCGCCCTGTTGTTCCATGTATACACGCAGATTCTGCTACACATCCTAACCAATCACATGCAGCTTCCACCAAAAAACAAAAGAACAAACGACATGAATAAAGAAATGGCTCACTATCAGTTATCAGAGCCGGATCGTTCGCGACCGACCCATCACTAGTGGGCGAAGTAAATATGGTGGTGGAACATGGCAGTTTCCACAAACACTCCTATGTATTTTTAATAGATATTATTTTATTATTATTATTATTATTATTATTATTATTATTATATTTTTAATAGATGAATTATAAGAGAATAATTATAAGTTAATGAGAATGCATGAATTTGTTGGAAAGCATAGTTACTCACTAATCTATGGGTATTTATGAGTACATTATCCTTTTTTTCTAATAAATAACCTACAAAAAATACTGCCTGTACCGACAACCCCTTTGTACTACAAACTTAACTGCCCATCATACAGTACATTGAGGTACTTCTGTTCAGCATGACAGAAAGACAAATATTCTTAGTGATAATCTGGAAAATATTCACAGACCTGTAAGCTGTAGTCCTTCTCTCCCTTTGCTGGCCTTTTTAGTTTGAAGAGCTGGACGGATTGAAACAGCAGATGTTCACTTTGATCAGTTTTTGATTTATTATAGTTATCCACAAGATGTACTATTAATTTGTATGATTCATTACACACACACACACATACACACACACACACACACACACACACACACACACACGCACACACACACACACACACACACACACACACACACGTGTATATATGATACACTTTATACTGCAATACTCACCAGCAGCAGTGGTCAGAGCCATCATTGCACAGAGAAGTACAGCTGCAGTCAGCAGCTTCATCGTAATGTTAAATATCTCTGTGGAAAAACAGAAGACCCAACGTGACTGGCAGCTCATTAAAGAAAGGATTTTTACCAGGTTTTTTTTATAGAATATCATCTCCTACCTTTTTTTCTGGACCGCTAAGTAGCTTCAGCCTTCCAGTGTAGAGGTGTGGAACAGCTCTAAGACCTGCAGTTATATAGGATTACATAGTTACAAAACTAGGAACAAAAAACGGAAAAAGGAAAAAAATGTAAGATCTTCACTGCAAAACTTCCTCATGTATTAGTCAATACTTTCACATACTGTATTTACTGTTTAAAAAGGAAGTTCCATAAAGTACAACCACTGAACAATTACTAAAGCTTTTCTGTGTCTTGTAGGAAAATATACATTGTTAAAGTTAATTCATCCATGCATTTCTCCATCTATCTACCATCCCTTTATCCATTCATTTTCTTGTGCTTATCCAGTTAAGAGTTGTGGTGGGGCCGAAACCCATTTTAGTTGTAATGGGATGAAAGGCAGGTTACACCCTGGGCAGGTCACGTTGGACAGTCTGTTGTAGGGCTTTAATATTAGTAGTATTTGTGACTATCTGTGGTCATTTACTCAAATCTGGCACAACTCAGTCCTGCATTCCAAGACATTTTATTAAGTCTTTAATAAAAATAAAAATAATTTAAAAAAGTAATAAATAATAAAAAGTGTGTAATCTCGTTATCTCAAATCTTTAAATATTTTAGACCATTTGCTCTAATACGAGTTGTAACGAGAATCCTTGAAAAAATGTTGAGCTCAGAAACTGAATAACTGCATGTCTTTGATAATGTACCATTTGCCTGAAGCTTACCTGTTGGCAAATTAAACCAAACCAAACCTGCCACACTTTAAATGTCTTGTTGAAAGCTTTGTCTGTTAAAGTAACTGATGTACATGCTTGTTTTAATATGAAATCCATGAATTTAAAAGTTTGGAATAATTAAATTCATGATTGATTTCTAAAACCTTTAAAAACTGTAAGGATAAAACACAAATATTCATGGCTGTTTGGGATGCTGGTAATAATATTGCTCTATGTGGTTTATCAGGAGATACGGTACCAGTCAAACGTTTGGACACACTTCTGTACATTTAATGTGAATTTGTGTTTCTCTTCGTTAGGTTTTCAACCTACTTCATTAACTTCCTTTAACTGCTGAAATGCATGTTTGGAATGAATAAAAAAGCATAGCTGAGCTGAGTTGGTTCAAAAAATAATTCACTTATGTACAGTAAGAAATAAAGCTGGTGACATACAACTAACACCAAAATATAGCTGAACCTGATGGCGCATTACAACACTGGATGGTATCTATTGCAGTAGTGTAGTACTGGAACAGTATTGGGTAGGCAAGGTATGTGCTCTACCGCATGTCCTAGTTTTTCTTTTCTTTTGTCACCTTGCATGATGATATGAATTTAAATATAAAATTACAAGAGGCAGTAAAAAAGGATGTTTTTGAAATGTGGGAAGAAGAGCAGATGAGAAAGAGCAGTTCAGTCTGCTGAATAATATACAAAAGCCAACTGTTAAAAAAATTTACAGGTTGATGAAATGTTTATATTGTATAATTATGTGTAATGGACATGCCATTGTTTCTGTTAAATATATCTCTTTACAGTAAATCGATGTTTTGCGCATTGCTTGCAGAGCAGGGTATCAGGTCACTGCTTGCAGAGCAGGGTATCATGGTCTGGGGTCCTTTTGGCCCTGTGTGTTTTGTTTTTGCTTTATTTGGTCTGTTCTGGGTTTCTTTGGTTGTGGGGTTTAGTTTGTTATTTCTAGTTCCTTGTGTTTTCCCAGTATTCTGTGTCAGGTCTGCATCTTTGTTCCCTCGTCTCACTTCCTGTATTATTTTGATAGGCGTCTGGTTGATGTGTGTTGTGTTCAGTTTTGCTTCCCCTGGTCTCAAGGTAATTAGCGTCACCTGTGTTCCCAGCTGTTTTCACTCCCCTCATTATCCCCTGGTGTGTTTAAGTCCTGTGTTTTCTGTGCCTCATCATTGTTCTCCTGCTGTGTGTGTTCTTGTATCTGGAATCTAAGGCAAGTTATTTTTTGTTAACCTGGACTGGTTCTGTTCAGCCCTGCCTTCTGTTCTACACTAGTAAATAAAGCTGAGTTTATATTTTACCTCTGCCTTGTGTATCCTGCACTGCGTTCCTCTTCCTGCCTGCCACACAGCTGTTTCATGACACAGCGTTACTGCTGCCTGTTGCTTTTGGGAGATGACTCCTACGCCCATTATTGTACACCTATGAATACTGTTACGAACATCAACACAATTCAGCCTAATAAGCTGTTAGGAAAATTTACTTAAGTATTAATCTTTTGTTTCCTGTTTGCATTTTCTAGCTTTGATATAACATAGCATAGTGATTAAGAGAAATGTATTTCTCTGCTTGTGATCAAGTATTGAATTAAAAATCAGTTAAGGTAATGGCATTAAATGGGTGTGCTTGTGTAACTACCGCTTTTGCGTTAATCTTGATATGACAGCGTCTGTCACAGTGACGTGCAGTCAGGGGAGGCAGGTGAGGCACGGCCTCACCTGTCATCGTGGAAATATAAAATTAAAAAATAAATTAAATGGTTATATTCATTCAGTGATTTGTATTTTAAAGTTCTTTTCCATTTAACTACACCATTTTTAGATTAGTTTTTTTCAAAATCGTTGAATTTTCGCATTTGCCGGTCAAATACTAAGAGACGAATGGTGAGGCACCAGCCCGGCGAGCCGCACCACGGATTGCGCAATCCGTGGTGCGGCTCAGTATAGTCATTGCCAATGACTACTAACTGTGCTGGCATGCTATGCAGTGAGACCGGATTACTTTCCCTTTGCATGTGGCTATTAAAATGTTCTAACACTTTTACTATATGAACTAAATTTCTATATTTTAGCTGGTGTATATAATGCACAGTTTTTTTTTTTGTTTTTTCATTAACAACTGTATGTGTGTGTAATGCATTCTTGTGTTGAGCGATCATGAAACTGCTGCGAAGAGACACTAGGTGAGGCACGCAGTTCTCGTGCCTCATGGTAGGGGGCGCTGGTGATCCCAGGGACTCTACGACTCCTCGGTGGCAAGCTACCATAAACAGTTAGCAAGGCCAGTTAGTTTTTCCTGTTGCTTGGCCTTATGTTCAACATGGAAGATTACATAACTCAACTGAAAGAATTTTCTAAACTGGACTTTCAATCGAAGCAGAAGATAATAATTAAAGGAAGACCAACACCGGAGCTAAAAGGTTTGCTTCAGACTATGTTAACGTTAAACAAAACAACTGTTGCCAATCAAATGGTGAATAAGCTATATGTTTGTAAATCTGATGTGATGACGTCAGTGCCTCACCAGTCACGACCCTCACCGCACGTCACTGGTCTGTCATCACGTTCAAAGGACGAGCCAGCAAAGGTTGCTTTTAATTGATAACTCAGCAGTAACTGTTGGTTATAACAAGGCTAAAACTGTGTGAGTATGAACCATCGGAAGTTAAAAAGTCCTCTGAAAAAAGGAAAAGGAATAGAGTACTCTTCCATTAGAGGTTAAAGACCTCTGAAGAAAACCAATAAAATAATTAAAATAGCACCATAGCAACAATACTAAAACTATCAAAAGTAAGGTCCTGCTTATTGTGCACATTAAAGAATGAGTAAGGTACCAGAACATTTAAGTGTATGTATCTGTCTGTCATATGGCAGCAGAAGGAGGGAGAGGACAAAAAGGTAGATTCTTGTAATTTGAATGGTGATATTTTGTTGTTTACCTGTTTTTTTTTTTTTTGTTTTTTAGATACAATTATTAGGATGATTTTTCAGTGATTAGATGTTCTGCAATGCATCTGATATGTGTAAATGTCAGTTAAGGTTTGAAAGTAATAGTAATGCAAGAAGGCATGAAACACAGATGCAAGAATTAGTGATAAAGTTACTGAAAAAAAAATGATAGGGTTACAGAGTGTAGTCTCATATCTTCATCTCTGTTTCAACTGTTATTGTGATCAGTGATAACTATGATATAATGGTACTAGTTGATGTCCATATTGTTGATTTAATAAATTTTTCTTACAAATGAACCCTGTAAGTGGGCAGAGGAAAAGAAAAAGTCACAATTTATACCGATAGCCTGTACGCCTTTTTCTCAGTCCATGTTTTCGCCAAGCACTGATGAAACCGAGGAATTATAACTTCTACTGGAAGACCTATTAATCATAAAGACCTTATATTGAGTCTTTTGGAAGTCGTTCAGCTACTACAGGCCTTAGCCAATTGTAAATGTACAGGAAACGAAACAAACAAAAAAAAAAGCAGATGTTGTCATTATTTAAACACACCCACAGAATCAGCACTAAACAAAGGCATTTGCTTGATGCACAAAAATCAGCACCACAAATAGAACAACAGCAATGGCAGAATGATGTTCTGAAACTTTCACCAGAAAATTTATGTGTGTGACCTAAAACTAATAAACCAGTTCTTCCAAAGAGTTTATCTAAATTTGCTGCTATTGTGATGCATGGGTGAAGCCACAAGGGGGATGAATCAAATGGTAAATAAAGTCTTTATCACATATGGATTCACAAATCAGAAATATAACTCACAGGGTCAATGTTGCAAATACACATGGACTTCATTAAGTTGAATGCATGTCAAGGGAAAAAAAAAAACTGTTTAGTGATTGTAGATGCTTATTCTAAGTGGGTGGAAACATTTCCATGTGCTCACTTTGATGAATTGACAGTTGCAAAAACATTGAGGAGTTATATCCCCAAGTTTAGAATCCCACAATATATTTATTCAGATAATGGTACACATTGTGTGAATGAAATAATAAAGCACATGGTTAAAAATACATTTAAAATATCATCTTGCTTATCGTCCCCAGGCAGCAGGCCTTGTGGAACCACTTAATATAACAACATGACTGAAACAGGAAAACCGTGGGTTGACTGTCTTCCATTAGTAATGCTGGATATGAGAATCACTCCAACTCATAAAGGGTTAACCCCTTTTGAAAGAACCCCCACAAGGATACCAGGAGACTTCTTCAAGATCCTAAAGAGGAAAAGTTGGACAGATTTATGGTGGCAAGGTACTTCTCTTAACACCTACAGCAGTAAAGACAGCAGAGAGCAACACCTGTCACATTGTAAAATTGCACACACCCATAGGGAGAGTTAAAAGGTCCCACCCAGGCTGAGGTACAAAGGGGGTCAGAACCAATAGGGACTGGTCGTCTCAACCCAGTGAAGATTGTACACAATACCAAGGGCCTTTTAGGGGACCTGTTGCGGGACAGCAAAATGGCGTGTGGAATTTTTCTGTGTGTCCTGCTTTACATCTACTTTCCAACAGAGACCGGCTCAGATTGTGGAAAAGAAGTCAGCATGTTTGGAACCAAAAGGGAAACTGTGACATTTCAGTTCAGACCTATGGACGCCTGCTCAGCTGATGGTAAACCATACATGAACATCAGACACCAGACACCTCAGTATCTCTGGGACCCACCCTGCAAATGGGCAAATGTGTTTGCACGCTCTGACTCGGGGTGGACCTAGCTGGGACATCCCAAATACAGCAGGTTTTCCAGAATTAGAACCTCTAAATGTGTTGGTGGAATTTGATTTCAAGCCTCATGTGTCTATGTAACTGTAACCATACAGAACCTTAAAAGTTCATATTCAGGAACCTATTATATAGGAGCAAAACTAAATGGAACTGATATGATGAGGACGTTTACTGTAATTGCATCACAGAGAAACACCAAAATAGGTACACCAGTGTCTAGAACTGCAGCAAACCAGAGTACTGCACTTGTGGGGAAAGATGTGGTTCAGTATTTAGATCTGCAGACCTTAGAGGACTGTGTTGTTCTAGAAACAAGCATGGCACCAGGAATAGATGGCCAGTATGGATGCTTTACTCTGCTGAATGTCTGAAGAAAAACAATTGTGTAGCTTGTTCTGTGGCTCGACCTCATATGGTTATTGCACCCTTCCCTTTAAACCTGACTAATAACCCTGAAGTCCTTAGATGTATGATTAAATTGTTCTCTATTCCAAAATACAGTGCACCACCTGATAATTGTAACTCACTCTATTATCTCTTTCTAGCAGTAAAGCATAACAGTCCTCCTATCTGCAATCTAGGAAAAGGAGGCTATAACTGCTTCACGCTTGCAAATGCCACTGCTAAGTCTGTAGGGAATCTAACTTCCCAGTGTGTGAATGTCACTGACCTCACTGAAGGCATGTCTTATGATTTGATTTTGTATGGTTCGGTTCCATGACGACGGCCCTGGCGGATGTGTGGTGGTACTGTGTGGGGGACAAAGTTGCATCCTACCCTACCCTACCTGCCCATTTCAGTGGCATGTGCACCCTTGTTAAACTTGTTACCTTTCTTTATCTTACAGACAGACAATCTGGAACAATTGAAATCAGAACTTCATAGAGTGAAACATCAAAGGGATCCTTTGATGCAGATGTCTATTTAGATGCAACTGGAATTCCACGAGGTGTACCACGTGAGCAGCTGGGCAGCACGGTGGCGCAGTGGTTAGCACTGCTGCCTCACAGTTAGAATACATCTGGAAGGCCTGGGTTCAAAAAAGGCCTGGCCCAGGCCCCTCCCTCCCTCTCTCTCTGTGTGGAGTTTGCATGCTCTCCTTGTGTCTGCATGGTTTTTCTTCGGGTACTCTGGTTTCCTCCCACAGTCCAAAGACATGCACTTATTGGGATTAGGTTAATCGGAAACTCTAAATTTCCATGGGTGTGAGTGGTTGTCCGTCTCTCTGTGTTGGCCCTGCAACAGGCTGGCGACCTATACAGGGTGTACCCTGCCTCTCGCCCCCTGTCAGCTGGGATAGGCTCCAGCCCCCCCGCGACCCTGAACAGGATAAGCGGAAGCGAATGGATGGATGGATGGTACCAGATGAGTTCAAGGCACAGAACCCAATAGCAGCAGGGTTTGCATCCATTTTCCTCCTGAATCACAACTAATGTTAATGTACCTTGGATAAATTAGATTTACTATAATCAGCAGCGGTTTGTAAATTTCACATGTAATGCCAGAAGTGGCAGCAGAGAAACTACAGGGTGGACCATTTATATGGATACACCTTAATAAAATGGGAATGGTTGGGGATATTAACTTCCTGTTTGTGGCACATTAGTATATGGGAGGGGGGAAACTTTTCAAGATGGGTGGTGACCATGGTGGCCTTCTTGAAGTCGGCCATTGTGGATCCAACTTTTGTTTTTTCAGTGGGAAGAGGGTTGAGTGCAGATTTATCTGCACTCGAATAGACTTGTTTTCTTTGTCTCAGGAGATTCACTGAATATGAGTTGTCAATAATTTATAACATAACCTCTTTGCTGTTTTCAGAGATGAATAAACAACTCTGATTTAAGCTTTGCCCTGTTTTAATATAGATGTTTACATTTACTAAATTGTGTTCACAGTTTTAATGATGCATCTGGAAGATAAAAAGCTGTCAAATTGCAAAGCTGTAAAGACAAAATAGATACAGCAGCACAGTGGTGTGGTGGTTAGCAGTGCTGCTTGGTTTATCCACCTTGCATGTTCTCCCCGTGTTTGTGTAAGTTTTCACTGTGTACTCTGGTTTACACCCACAGTCCAAAGACATGCAGTTAGGGGGATTAGGTTAATTAATTATTCTCTGTGTTAGCCCTGCGACAGGCTGGCGACCTGTACAGGGTGTACCTTCCCTCTTGCTGGGATAGTCCCCCATCACCCTGAAAAGCATAAATAGAAGACTGATTTACTTGACTAATATTTGATGTTTAAATGTTTGTGTTCAGTCTTTTTCTGGAGTTAAATCTGCACTACATGAAATACTGGCAGTACGCAGTGGCACAGAAACTCACCAACCAGTTTGATTGAATGCTTAACATTTTAATGATGCAGAAGATGAGAAAGAACAGTTCATTCTGGGAAATTATTATTATTATTATTATTATTTTGCAAAAAGCATTTTTTTACATCAGAAATTTGATTTGAGGATTTTAAAAGAGACCACACAACTGCAGGTTACGTCACTTGGTGCTTGAATCCTTATGCAGTGTTGCAGCAAAGGAAAAGAAATAAAGATGTAAAGATGTTTCAGGTGATATGTAAATATTTGATTCTTTGTCAGGTGTCCATGCCTTCATGACAGCCCAGGAAACATCAGATTCTCCCAACGCAGACAGATGGGAATTTGCTGGAGCAGCCCTCATCATTCATACACTTGTTTCCTGTAAGAACCAAAAATAAACTGAAACCCAGATCACAAGGACACAAACTATCTACCACCACCACAAAACTTCACAGTGCTTTATAGTATACTTTGAAGGATTTCATTTAAAATGTACCTGAAAAATTCATCTCCATGCAGCTCTCTTTGCCATAGGAGTTGTTAGGCTCTCCCGGACACCAGTTTGCATATGTGAGAGGAGTCCCATCCATCCAAAACCAATAACCCTCCTTGAAAAAAGAAGAAAACATGGATTATAATAATAATATCCATCCATCCATCCATCCATCCATCCATCCATCCATCCATTCTCTTCCGCTTATCCGGGGCCAGGTTGCAGGGGCAGGAGCCTAAGCAGAGAAGTCCAAGCTTCCCTCTTCCCAGCCACCTCTTCCAGCTCATCCGGAGGGCCCTCAAGGCGTTCCCAGGCCAGCCAAGATAAATCGACAGCTTTTACACTAAGCTCCCTCTTCACCATGACAGACCAGTGCAGCATCCGCTTCACTGTAGAAGCAGCCCTGATCCGTCTGTCGATCTCCCACTCCCTTCTCCCATCACTCGTGAACAAGACCCCATCCGGGGTAGCCAGACAATGTTATCAAAGGAAAATGTTCAAAAGGTAGATTCCTCTTACATCAGACTGTCACACTTTGGACAATTATAAGTGGCATACCTGCTGGCCATCAGTACCACCAATCCATGTTCGGTCACTTGCTTTACTGGCATCAGATATCACCTTCTGAATCACCTGGTACTCCTCAGGGCTGTGCACAGATGCAAGGTTTGCCTTCATGGACTGACAGTTTCTCTACAGTGAACAAACAGAAAACAAAGTACCAAAGTAACAACACAACCTTCAGGATTACAGCACAACATTCAACATACAAATAAATAACATTAATTAGTCTATTTGGTTTGATTGTTTCCTGGTTCGAATTCAGAAACACACAAAACAAGTATAAATCATATAAATGTTAGAATAAATTCTAACATTAATAATGATCACTAAATACTATTTTCATCTATTTATACAATACCAGTCCAAGTCTTTGGACACAACATCTAACTTAGTGGTTTTCATTACTTAAAAATTGTCTGCATTGCAAAATTACTTCTAAGGCTATGTTCAAACTGCGATGATATTGGGAGAAGGGGAACCCTCTTTTCTCTGGTCGGACTACACACCCGGCTGGCTATGTTATGGATTCCCGTGGAGATGGAACATAACATTCCTGGCTGCACTGTGTGGACGTGGCATATATATTGATACCAGAATTTTTCCCGAATTGGACCTGGGGATACCTGGTTTCAGGGCAGCTGTTCAGGCCCTAGTAAGGCTGCCTATGAGGGATGCAGAAACAGTACGAACTCAATCAGACTCAGTAGAGCTGAATCGAAGTGGATTACGTCTTGAGGAGTGTTGGAGTGTCTGTTCTGTGTGGCAGAGTAGAACCAAATTCACATTATTGGACTTTGAGAAGTAACCAGAACACTGTAAGGTCTGTCAGCAAATAGTTATGACGGCCTGAACCAAAACAATTGCAGTAATTGGAATTTGGCTCCCAGACGGCCTTGGATGCTGTCTATCTAATTTACCTCTTGGAGATGTTTGTAAACAGATGCTCTGCCCCCCCGCCCCATGTTGTGACCTGTATGAACTGGTATCCTGGCAACCAAGGCTGACTGTACCATCTTATCATGAACATTATCATGAACTGCTGGTCTGGAAGCTGTGTGTCCATCACAGTATCCTGCTCGCCTCCGCTGGCAGCCCCTCCCCTACCCACCCTAGTGCTCTCCAGGCTTTAAATGTGCTGCTGCTTTGCTGAGGTGTTTTTTGGAACCTCGTAAGGTGTTCATAATGAACACAGTATGAGATGATTTTTTTGAACCTACCTATCCCAGTGTATCTCTTTCTGTTTTCCTGCTAAAGGTAGCGCCAGTAAAAAAGGCTGCATGACCTCAGACACCTGTCCCCCCTGTTTGTTTCTGTTGTTTTTATTTCTCTTGGATGGGTGTTCTGGAATACAAATTTCATTATATGTTTACATATAATGACAAATAAAGTCTTCTTCTTCTTCTTCTTCTTCTTCTATCCACCACGTCACCATGCTGCCCAGGCTTAAAACTAAATCAAAAATATTTTTCCATGCAAAGTAACTGAAAAGTTTACAGAATCTGGTTCAGTTCATGAAGACGTTTACTATTCAGCATGAACACTAAAATGAATGTGAGAAAAATTTAGGAGCCAATGTAGCTGCTACTATTGTCCTTCACTTGTTAGCTAACATAACTGAAATGGTGCCACTTAGCAAACATCATCCATGAGAGCTTGTTTCTGACAGGTAAACTAAAATATCATTACTGTAAAAACAACAGGTGTCAACGATGCACTAACGTACCCATCCAGAGCTGATGTCACAGCTGCAGGGTGCCAGCGCTTTAAACACTCAGCATTGAAGTGATGCTGACGTGGAAGGAAAGCTCTGCTTTGCACAGTCTGCATTCAGCTTCATTTTGTTTTCTGTGAAATGCTCCCACACCTCTAAGAGTCTGCCTCTATTTCTTTCATTTTCTCCATCCTCCCATCATTATGTTGTTCATGTTATGTTCTTCTTCATTAGAACTGTTGTTATTGGCAGACAATGGAGGCAATCATGCTCCCACATCTTCCTGTAGTGTATTGCACTTACAAAACCACATGATAAGCAGAAGAAAATAGATGGATAGGTTATAAAATATGATGCTTTGACGATGAAACGTTGACTGATTTTTGCAGTCAGCGTCATGGATTACTTTGATGAATCACTGCAGCCCTACTCAAGCACTTCTGGGAATTCCTTCAAGACTGTTGGAAAACCATTCCAGGTTATTCCCTTATGAAACTGACTGAGAGAATGCCAAGAGTGTGCAAAGCTGTAATCAAAGCAAATGGTGCCTAATTTGAAGAACCTAAAATCTAAAACATAATTTGGTTTGTTTAAGACTTTTAAGATTGGTACGGTAATGCTTTTTGTTTCTTCATAGTCTGTATGATTTCAGTATTAATTTACAATATAGGAAAAACATTTTTTTTGACTGGCTTTGTATCTATTTATTTGTTTACTGTAAAATGCCTATTCACTAAAGTTAAATGAATTACAAATATGCAGTTTATAAAGAACTAATTATTATAAGGTTTTATCCAAATATCAAAAAACATATTCACAGTAACTCGTGAGACCCAATTACTGTTTACCTGAGCATCACCCCAAATCATGGGTTGGGAAACATAGTAGAAACATCGGTTGCAGTACTGAGTCCAACCAGGAGGACAGGATGGGAATTTCGTGTCAGTACAGCCCTCTCCTGAAGACAAAGAAAAAAATACTGTGTGATCTAATGATCCACTTCCCCCTGAACTGGGAAAAAATGAACTTTTTTCAAAAAATTCTGATTTTAAAATGTGTCATTTTCATCTTTCCACTATCTCTTTTTAATAGACGTTTATTTATAAATAGGCATTATTTGGACAGTTTCCTACAGCTGATATACAGAATGATACTATTAATATAGTTTCATACTCACCGGCAGCAGTGATCAGAGCCATCATTGCCAAAAGAAGTGGAGACACAGTCAGCAGCTTCATGATGATGTTTAGTATCTCTGTAGGAAAGACAAGAGTCAAAGTGACTGGCAGTATCCTCACTTCTATTCAATGTCAGCCTGTAGTGTCGGCCTTCCTGATTTGAAACCAGTACTTATATACACTTTTTCATGTTTACATGTCAGTAATCTGAGCAAACACACCAAAAAAAAAAAAAAATTCACTGGAGTTTGTTTTGACTCCATGCCTCATTGCATCACTCTCTTTACCAACCTTGTATAATTTTCTCCACCCAGTTTGAATTTCACAGCTATTTAATTTCACACATTGTTGGTCAACAAAGAGGTGCCATGGACAACCACAGAAAATGAACAATGAACAATTCCCTCCAGGCTGGTCTCTAAGCTGTTGGACCTGGGCCTGGGCCAATCCCTGTGCAGGTGGGTTCACAGCTTCCTGACCAGCAGACCACAGGTGGTACGAGTGGGTCACCTCACCTCATCCTCCCTCACCCTCAACACCGGATCCCCCCAAGGCTGTGTGCTCAGCCCTCTGCTGTACTCACTGTACACCCACGACTGCGAGGCCACGTCAGAGTCCAGTGTCATCATCAAGTTTGCTGACGACACTGCTGTTGTGGGACTAATCTCTCACAATGAAGAGACACCCTACAGGAGAGAGGTCTCCCGCCTGGAGAACTGGTGCTGGGAGAACCACCTCCTGCTCAACATCAGCAAAACAAAGGAACTGATCGTGGACTTCAGCAGGAAGCAGCAGAGGGACTACCATCCACTCCTGATCAGTGGTGCTGAGGTGGAAAGAGTGGACACTTTCAAATACCTGGGAGTGACCATCTCACGGGACCTGTCCTGGACTCATCACATTAACATCATTGTGAAGAAGGCCAGACAGCGTCTCTACCTCCTCAGGCGGCTGAGAGACTTCAAGCTCCCACTCAAGGTGCTCAAGAACTTTTACACCTGCACCATCGAGAGCATCATGCGTGGGAGCATCACCACCTGGATGGGAAACTGCACCAAGCAGGACTCCACGGCCCTAAAATGGGGTGGTTCGTTCAGCTGATCGGACCATCAGAACCACCCTCCCCAACCTGCAGGACATTTACACCAAGCAGTGCAGGCTGAGGGCCATGAAGATCCTAAAACAGCCCAGCCACCCTGAACACCCTGAGAACACACACACACACAAAAAAAACATACTCTGGAGTTTGTTTTGACTCCATGCATCACTTCATTGCTCTCTTTACCAACCTTGTATGCTTTTCTCCACCCAGCTTGAATTTCACAGCAATTTAATTTCACATATGGACAGTTGGTCAACAAAGAGAATCAAAAAAGCATGGAAATATATATTCAAATTAAGTAAATGCATTAAGAGTGGGGGTTTTCTTATCACTTTATGGTTTCCAAATGTGAAAATGATGCAATTGAAACTGGGCTAAGCTATTAAAGTACTTTAAGCTCCAAATTTTTCATTAGGTTTGTTTGAAACAGGTATTAAACAATTAATTAATGTTTTGCCTTCACGGACTGACAGTTTCTCTACAGTGGAAAAACAGAAAGCTGAGTAGTCAAAGTAACAACACAACCTTCAGGATTACATCACAGCAAACAGGTATTAAGTGAGTTCTTATGGAGTGATAATTTTTTTGGTTTAAATTGTAATAAATATTTATAAAGGTTTTAATCACAAGAACTTTACAGTTCTGTAAAGTTATATACTGTACTATACTGTACAGTATATAACTTACAGTATACTGTACTATACTGTACAGTATATATTATTTTATTATTAGTAGTAGTAGTAGTAGTATTGTTAATCTTGTCCTGTTGTGTTTTTATATTTTTGCTGCTGTTACACCTGAATTTGGCTATGTGAAGTGGGGATAGAGATAAATATATGCTAACCTCAAATACCTACTACAGCATGTTGCATAAGACTCCTTGTAAAGGAATATTTGTTATCTGTGTTTTTAATCTTGAGCTTTATGTTCTGCAGATAAGCAGTGATGGAAAGTCAAATATTCATTACTCAGTCAGTCCCATTCAGCCCTGGACCAGCCAGAGCACGAACACCCCATACAGTCCTCCCTCCACCAGCCAGGCTTTAGTTCGGTCTGGCCCCAGACCAACGACACTTTAATCGAGACCATTATGGTAAATCGACAAATGTAATATATGGAAAAAAAAAAAAAAAAAGAGTTTGTTGCTCTCTAAAAAAGCCTCTGTAATGCTACGTCTTCTGACTATTATAAAGGGGTGGCTGTAGCTCAGGAGATAGCGAAAGTCACCCACCACTCGGAAGGTTGGCAGTTCAATTCCTGGCTGCAGCATGCCAAAGTATCCTTGGGTAAGATACTGAACTCCAAGTTGCTCTCTGATGCAAGTGTTGGAATATGAATGTGTGCTAATGTTAGACAATTAAAGCACTTAGCTTAGTTACACATGGAAATGCTTGTATGAATGGGTGTAAATGTGCTGCACTGTTGGTATTTGTTTAGACTCTTGCAACAGCTGATCTTTTGGAGTTAACTTTAACAGTTACTTCCTCCAAACCATCTATATGTTTATTGTTATTGTATTCTCAGACATACTTTGGATGGGAATACTTTGATCTCCAGTAACACTGTGAGAAATCTTGGAGTCATTTTGGACCAGGATTTGTCCTTCAATGCACACATTAAACAAACCACTTTTTTGCATTTGTGCAATATTTCTAAAATTAGAAACATCCTTTCTCAGACTGAGGCTGAAAAGCTAATTCATGCATTTACTACTTCTAGGCTGGACTATTGTAATTCATTATTATAAGGCTGTCCTAAAAGCTCCCTGAAAAGCCTTCAGCTGATCCAAAATGCTGCAGCTAGAGTACTGACAGGGACTAGAAAGAGAGAGCAGATTTCTCCCATATTGGCTTCTTTTCATTGGCTCCCTGTTAAATATAGAATAGAATTTAAAATCCTTCTCCTCACATACAAGGACTTGAATAATCAGGCCCCATCTTATCTCAAAGACCTTATAGTCCCATGTCACTCAAATAGAGCACTTCACTCTCTGCTGGCTTACTTGTGGTTCCTAGGATACTCAAGAGTAGAATGGGAGGCAGAGCCTTCAGCTTTCAGGCCCCTCTTCTGTGGAACCAGCTCCCAGTTTGGATTCGGGAGACAGACGCCCTCTCTATTTTTAAGATTGAGCTTAAAACGCTCCTTTTCGACAGTGGCGGCTCCAGAAATATTTTTCTGCATGTGCTAAGGGGGTGCTAAGCATTTTACTGAGGGTGCTATGAAGGATCATTTGTTCTTTCAGTTCTCAACACACACAGACACAAGCTATTTTCTTCGGGGTGCTATGACTTTTCTAGGGCGAGCTATAGCACTCCCTAGTACCCCCCTGGCACCACCACAGCTTTTCGATAAGGCTTATAGTTAGGGCTGGATCAGGTGACCCTGAACCATCCTTTAGTAACGCTGTTATAGAACCTTTTACAGCCTACGTCATCAAAGGGTGCACACACATTTTGGTAACGGAAGTGAACTGCTACTGTTGAGTTTCTATTACACTCTTGCACCTTGAATCTTGCATCTAAAAACTAAACCAAAAATAAAAAGTAATAAAAACCGTTCTGAAAACTAACTAAAATTACCTGAATTAGAGAAAAAAAAGTTAAAACGAACTAAACTAAACTGAACTCTAATCTAAAACTATCATAATTCTGGTGTGACAATTGAAACATAAAAAACTGAAAAAAATAGCAACAATCATAACAATTGAAAAAATATATTGCACATTGTCAAATGCTTCTAATTTTTGCCTTTTACAGGTACAGTAAAGGGGGAAAAAAAAAAAAAAAAACTTTTTAGGTACCATGTTGGTGCATTTTGAAAAATATGTATGCGAGGATGGACAACTCACCTACCGCAAACCGAACTGACCATTGGGTATAAATAATGTAGCCTGAACCCTTATAGATGCTGTGACACCCAACTCCCATCAAACAAATTAGAGCCCTTAGTCAAACATGAAAAGGAATCAGGATGTTGCTTTAAAGGTGTACTGTATACACCTTTAAAGCAACATCCTGATCAGTAGCTTGACTAAACAAATACAATGTGTTTATACATCCAGCCATCCACTCGCTTCCTCTTATCCTTTCTCTTATCCTGTTCGGGGTTGTGGAGGCTGGAGTCTATCTCAGATGTTATAGGTCGAGAGGCAGGGTGTAATTTTAAAACTGTTCTATGCTTATTGTCTGTGTTTTATGAATGATTCCAATTTTTATAGCTTTGTATTTAGCTGTTGACATAACTAATGCTAATAACCATGGGCTTCAGTCACTTTCTGAAGCCCATGGTTATTAACTAATGCTAATAACCATGGGCTTCAGTCACTTTCTGAAGCCCATGGTTATTAACTAATGCTAATAACCATGGGCTTCAGAAAGTGACTGAATGAACGAGGTTGCAAATTCTCACATTTTTCCATGCATATTTAAAATTTTGACTTGCCTGCAATGACTCTGCTTAATTACTTGCAACCTACATTTTTTAGTTCCAAATTCAGTTCAATTCAACTTATTTATCTTGCTTTATGCTCTTTATATTATAACGACCCCACAATAATAGAGATAATGTCACGGTTGAGCTGTGTGGCAAGCAGGAGCAGACCCAAAAGCAGGAGTCATGACGGAGAGCTAAACTCAAAACAGCTTTAATGCTGGAGGCTCAAAAGATACAAGGCTCAAAATACAAAAACTAAATCTCAACCACACCTGAGAGAAAAGGGGGAAACTAAAGCACTAAACAGGGGAACACACAGGTAGGGATGTGTCCTTCTGTATGAAGGCTTCGAAGCGTGTATCGAGTCAATGAGGGAGATCTTTGTGAAGCGCGTATTGAGGCTTGTGTCACTGATGTTTGTGGTGATGTTCAAAGCCTCGCAAGCCGGCCGTACTACATGAGTGATTCAACGAACGATTAGCAGGTTCAGAGTGCGATTGGAAATATAATGGATGGATGAATCCCCACTGACTGTTTGTGGTGTTGGGGACTGTTGTGCATTGGTTTGCAATATATTTGAGTTGTTCCTTTTTTGGTGATGGAACCAGCCAGAAAGAGATTTTCCCCTGTCTGGCTGGTTCTTTTTGAGCTGATCTCTCCTAATAAGTTGTGCACATAGTAATTAATTATTACCCCAGTTTCATCCGTGCCCTGTTAAAGGGTATTTTCTAAATCAGGCAAAATAATTTCAAACCAAAAAAACTGCCTGAAGCCCAGCCCTATGGCAAAGCTGTTATTTCTAAATAAAATGAATAAATAAAATGTCCCTAGTGACATGAGGACAGTTACAAATCAAATATCACAATCACATTCACATCACAAACCTCTCCCCAATTTATTTCCACTTCCCCCCTTGATCCCACCATTGTATCATAAAGACAGATGCCATATTAGTTAGTTAAGGGTTTATTTATTTCCATCACAAAAATCATTAATTTATTCTGTTCAAAGCTTCATACAGCAAAGCCACTCTGCCTGTTTTACATTGACTGTCCACTCGATGGTGGAGTAGAGCAAATGAAATACCATGAAGCTTCGACCCATGGGTTCAGTGATTGAATGGAAAGCTTCAACGCTTCATGAAGCTTCATCTCACCATCACTACACACAGCTGGGAGGAAAACAGATGACAAGCAACAAAAAACAGAGAAAAACTGAGGGCTTACATACACACAAGGAAATCAGGGACACTCAGGCTAGTCTCTCATGATCTGATCACATTTCAGCACTGCCTAATAATATGAGAAATGCAACATGAAATTTGTGTACCTGGATGAGAACAGAATATATACTGGTCAGGCAGGGTGGCTCATTATGGAGCAGCTCAACACAGCACACTACAAAAGAAGGGTACACTATAACGGCACAGATGTTTGCAATCTATCCTATAATGCATCATGCTATTATATGATTGTTATACTGTAGCACTCCACAACTGCAATGATCCACTTAGGGTCTTCTTGTTAGCAGTGACATCATTTATAGTGGCCATATGCTTCATATAATGGCTAGACAGATGGCAATATTTAATAGTGATGTACGCTGCTGTGCACTACAACCTAGGGCTGGGGATATGGACCAAAAAGTATATCTCAATATTCTTTGCCGAATAGCAATATACAACACATATCTTGATATTTTTTCTTCCCAAAAGTTATAAACAAAAAGGCACTTCTGAGTCAAAGCCACATGTCCCAAATGTCACACAGACACTTTCATTAACATTCAGCTGTAGATGTGCATGAGAAATTACTCATAAATAAACCAATGACATATTTAAATAATAATGCTCCTCAAATAAATTAATGTTTTTCCTCCATAACAAAAGACTCAAAACTGTGCTATTAAAATGTAAACAGAAAAAATACAAAGTAAAAATAGCAAAAGGCTGACTTATTCTTTAAAAAGCCAGTCTGCAGTGAAGTAGACTTCACCAGAGTGCTTCCTCGTGTGTGTACTCCTGTACATCTAGTACCCTGTGCAAATAACAAAGCATGTAAACAGACTGAATGAACAAAACTCCACCCTTCAGTCAGCAGGATTCTCATCAGCTCAGTAAATCCATAGACACATGTGCTGACGTGTCACAGCAACGGGCCCACCTGCTCAATACAATGTATCCACCGGCTGCATCACAAACACAAAAAAGACCCACTTCCGCTATTAAGGTCACGTGAATTATGTACAAACCAACTTCTGCTATAGAGTTGCGGGATGGCGGCGCCCTCTTGCCTGGAGCCAGGTATTCCTGGGGGTCCGGGCGATGCCAAAGCGTATGAATGGGTGCAGTACAAAGGCTGTATGTACACAAAATACAGCAACAGTGGAGGATTTCAGGTTTCCAAAACTCTCCAAAAGTCACTGGAAAAAGTCACTAAATTTTTCGGTTTATGGTTTATGGAAAATAATATGGAAAATAAATAAGTTGGCAAGACTGCCATGCTGTGTTGTATTAATATTTTTGTGTCAATATTTCTTAAAAACATGACATATCACCCAGCCTTACTAGAACCCAACTAGCTCGTCTCTCTTGATCTGGCCACATTTCGACTTCGCCACGGGTATTTATCCACTACCTTTTAAGAGAGGGCGCTATTGAGTCAGTAAACCTCCACATAACAACAAGTTGTGGTTATTATGGCAAGTGGAATCATACACAACATGAACACTGTTACAGAAACAAAACCAAGCACAAAGCACAGGGAACACGGGACTGTCAAAATAAAACAGGAAGTGGCCACGCAAGATTAAATCGTGGACTTGACACCACACAAGGAATAACAGACACTGAGGAAACAGACACAAGAGCCTCCACAACACAAGGGAGGGACACTAAGAGAAAACACTGGGAACTAAATTCTAAAGCTACGGGAAAGCAAACCTAAACACTAACAGCCAAGACACTGGACAAAACAGACACAGGAACATAGACACGTGGAAGACGAGAACAAAGGGAAACCAGAATACCATACTGATAACTAAGACCAAAAAGGGAATACAAAACTACAGAAAACAGAGAAGCTAAATTATAAGAAAAACAACTACACTTGGAGTATCTTATGGTGTAAAACACCTGAATGGTGAAACTGACTAAAGTTTTATCCATCTTTTTTTTTTTTTACATTTTCAGTACAAATTGTAACTTGACAGAAAAAAAAGTACAACATCCCAGGAACAATTATTGAAATTTTACAACCATATAAAATCACCAAAATTATTTGAAACTATGCAAGTTAAAGTTTTTTGCAAAGAAAGCACCATCTCTTACTGGCAGTCTGCAATTGACTCAAAGGGGCGTGTTTATAATGGAAAGTAGATACACCCCTGGAGAAACAGGGGGGACACCCACTGGCTGGTAAGTGGCTGACAGCTGGCTGGGAGTCGCCATTTTAAGTGGCTGTATCAGTGCAAGCAGTATGTTACCTGTCACTTGCTGTTAGCTCTCACTGCGGCATCGTATCACTTCCTGTTCCTGTTCTGGAGCACATTTAGACAAAAGAAAAACAATGAATCTGTGAGTCTCAAGTTGTGCTGCAACATCGAGTTCTAGACTTGAACTTTGGGATAGGGGTTGTGTGAATTTAGTTTGAATTCCATTTTTATGTTTAGAGCTTTGTGAAAAGGTGCAGGGTTGTTCCTCAGCGATTATGAAATCTAGTTCCTAGTTGTTTCTGAAATTTAGCATTAGCAGGTAAAAAGAAACCAGCTCATATTGTCTGTATTGTGCGGTTGTGAGTGATCATAATGTCAGTAGCAGGAATTAAATGGAGGACACAAAAACAAAAGGCATTAGAACAAGAACAACAGGATTAAAGTAACAAAGAACATTTTCAAGGGGTTCCCTAATACCAAATTATGGCAGGTTACAGAGTGGGTTAACATAAAACAGATCCAAAATTAAATTTTCATAAAAATTATGGGCAGCAATTTTTCCAGAGATTTTAGGACTACATTTCGGTTCAGTATTAAAGAGAATGAAAGAGTAATATTTCTGAAAGTGCATTTCAGACTGATGTTCTTTACTAAATTTGATGTTTAAATGTTTGTGTTCAGTCTTTTTCTGGAGTTAAATCTGGCCTACATGAAATACTGGCAGTACACAGTGGCACAGAAACTCACCAACCAGTTTGATTGAATGCTTAACATTTTAATGATGCAGAAAATGAGAAAGAACAGTTCATTCTGGGAAATTGTTATTATTATTATTTTGCAAAAAGCATTTTTTTACATCAGAAATTTGATTTGAGGATTTTAAAAGAGACCACACAACTTCAGGTTATGTCACTTGGTGCTTAAATCCTAAAGAAATAAAGATGTAAAGATGTTTCAGGTGATATGTAAATATTTGATTCTTTGTCAGGTGTCCATGCCTTCATGACAGCCCAGGAAACATCAGATTCTCCCAACGCAGACAGATGGGAATTTGCTGGAGCAGGTCTCATCATTCATACACTTGTTTCCTGTAAGAACCAAAAATAAACTGAAACCCAGATCACAAGGACACAAACTATCTACCACCACCACAAAACTTCACAGTGCTTTATAGTATACTTTGAAGGATTTCATTTAAAATGTACCTGAAAAATTCATCTCCATGCAGCTCTCTTTGCCAAAGGAGTTGCTAGGCTCTCCCGGACACCAGTTTGCGTATGTGAGACGAGTCCCATCCATCCAAAACCAATAACCCTCCTTGAAAACAGAAGAAAACATGGATAACAATAATAATATCCATCCATCCATCCATCCATCCATTCTCTTCCGCTTATCCGGGGCCAGGTTGCAGGGGCAGGAGCCTAAGCAGAGAAGTCCAAGCTTCCCTCTTCCCAGCCACCTCTTCCAGCTCATCCGGAGGGCCCTCAAGGCGTTCCCAGGCCAGCCAAGATAAATCGACAGCTTTTACACTAAGCTCCCTCTTCACCATGACAGACCGGTGCAGCATCCGCTTCACTACGGAAGCAGCCCCGATCTGTCTGTCGATCTCCCACTCCCTTCTCCCATCACTCGTGAACAAGACCCCATTCGGGGTATCCAGACAATGTTATCAAAGGAAAATGTTCAAAAGGTAGACTCCTCTTACATCAGTCTGGCACACTTTGAACAATTATAAGTGGCATACCTGCTGGCCATCAGTACCACCAATCCATGTTCGGTCACTTGCTTTACTGGCATCAGATATCACCTTCTGAATCACCTGGTACTCCTCAGGGCTGTGTACAGATGCAAGGTTTGCCTTCATGGACTGACAGTTTCTCTACAGTGAAAAAACAGAAAACCAAGTACCAAAGTAACAACACAACCTTCAGGATTGCACCACAACAATGAACATACAAATAAATAATAACATTAATTAGTCTATTTGATTTGATTGTTTCCTGGTTTAAATTCAAAAACACACAAAACAAGTATAAACCATATAAATGTTTGAATTTATTCTAACATTAATAATGATCACTAAATACTATTTTCATCTATTTATACAATACCAGTCCAAGTCTTTGGACACAACATCTAACTTAGTGGTTTTCATTACTTAAAAAATTGTCTGCACTGCAAATTAATTCTAAGGCTATGTTCAAACAGCGATGATATTGGGAGAAGGGGAACCCTCTTTCCTCTGGTCCGACTACACACCCGGCTGGCTATGTTATGGATTCCCGTGGGGATGGAACATAACATTCCTGGCTGCACTGTGTGGATGTAGCATATATATTGATACCAGAATTTTTCCCAAATTGGGATACCTGGTTTTCGGGCAGCTGTTCAGGCCCTAGTAAGGCTGCCTATGAGGGACGCAGAAACAGTACGAACCAGGGTTATTATAGTTAACGAAAACGAACGAAATAACGAAAACTGAAATTGAAAAAACATTTTCGTTAACTAAAATAAATAAAAACTATAATTAAAAGGAAAAAACGATAACTAATTAAAACTGAATTGTGAGTTTACAAAACTAACTAAAACTAACTGAAATTATCGATAAACTGAATTTCATTTACTTGTTTTATTTTGTTTTGGTTTTTTTTTAAGCCTTGTGGATTGATGTGAAATAATTTTTTCCGCTCTCCGAGTTTAAGCTGGGAGCACCATAGGGCAACTGTGTGAGTGTCTGCGCATGTGCGGGCGTGCACTCGCTCACCGCGCTGGTCCGCAAAGTAATGGCTGCGGTCTGCAGAGAAAGCGGCAGAGTCCCGTATGGAGGTTCTTTGAGTACAAGAGCACAGATAGAATCGAAAGTCTTGTTGTGGATGATGAAAAATGTGCGGAACATTTCTCAGTCAGGAAAAACCAGCAACATCAAAGTCCAGCTGAGAAGCGCACAACAGAAACCGCTCTGATCCTACCAGGTAACCTGGCCTGCGCCTCTGAAGAAACGGGACTACTTGTCGGGTCCATGCAGCCCAGAACGTTGTTACTAAACTGTTTACTCCTTGTGCGTTTCCGTCTACTTCATCAGTCAGAGAATAACAATCAGGAATAATAATCAAAGCATCAATATAAGGACTCACAAATGTCAGCAAATTCCTGGTAGGAGACTGCTGAAACTATCAGGATGGACATGAAGGAATGAAGAAAGTGAAAAAAAAGGGACAAATATGTCTGCAGCCAAAAAACTGAGCACAAAGAGCGAGGACCAAAAAAGAAGCCCCAGCCTGCACCACATATAAAACACCTGCACACGACCACAAGGTAATTAACACACACAATCCAGCTACACAAGCATAAATGTGGACCCTGCAAGTCTAATTAGCGAGCATCTAACCAAGCTAGCTCCAAAACAGAAGCAGCATCAGGTGGTGAGAACATCAGGATGCAGCTGGATTTGAGCTTTGACTCCTTCAAAGAGTTTGTTTTTGTCAAACACCACATGTAGGTGTTATTAATCTGCTGCACTGATGCTTAAGTTAAAAGTAGAAGTTATTGAGTTTGGGAGTTCATGTTTTTCTTTGTTTCTCCCTGTTGATGTTCATGTGTGTCCTTAATATTACACAAATTTAGCATGTCTTGTGAACAGTTGGTTGTTGAATATATTTCTTTAAACTGTATCTTTTGTCAAGCTTTCATTACACAATAGTCACTTTTGCGCCTTGAATCTTGCACCTGATAAGCTATGAAAATACTAAAACTAATACTGAAACTAACTGAAACTAAGCATGAAACCAAAAATAAAAACTAATAAAAACGAGAAAAACCACTCTGAAAACTAATTAAAACTAACTGAAATAGAGAAAAAAAAGTAAAAACTAACTAAAACTAAACGATAATGTAAAATCCAAAACTATTATAACCCTGGTACGAACTCAATCAGACTCAGTAGAGCTGAATCGAAGTGGATTACGTCTTGAGGAGTGTTGGAGTGTCTGTTCTGTGTGGCAGAGTAGAACCAAATTCACATTATTGGACTTTGAGAGGTAACCAGAACACTGTAAGGTCTGTCAGCAAATAGTTATGACGGCCTGAACCAAAACAATTGCACTATTTGGAATTTGGCTCCCAGATGGCCTTGGATGCTGTCTATCTAATTCACCTCTTGGAGATATTTGTAAACAGATGCTCTGCCCCCCCGCCCCGTGTTGTGACCTGTATGAACTGGTATCCTGGCAACCAAGGCTGACTGTACCATCTTATTATGAACATTATCATGAACTGCTGGTCTGGAAGCTGTGTGTCCATCACAGTATCCTGCTCGCCTCCACTGGCAGCCCCTCCCCTACCCACCCTAGTGCTCTCCAGGCTTTAAATGTGCTGCTGCTTTGCTGAGGTGTGTTTTTGGAACCTCGTAAGGTGTTCATAATGAACGCAGTACGAGATGATTTTTTTTAACCTACCTATCCCAGTGTATCTCTTTCTGTTTTCCTGCTAAAGGTAGCGCCGGTAAAAAAGGCTGCATGACCTCAGACACCTGTCCCCCCTGTTTGTTTCTGTTGTTTTTATTTCTCTTGGATGGGTGTTCTGGAATACAAATTTCATTATATGTTTACATATAATGACAAATAAAGTCTTCTTCTTCTTCTTCTTCTTCTTCTATCGTCACCATGCTGCCCAGGCTTAAAACTAAATCAAAAATATTTTTCCATGCAAAACAACTGAAAAGTTTACAGAATCTGGTTCAGTTCATGAAGACGTTTACTATTCAGCATGAACACTAAAATTAATGTGAGAAAAAATTAGGAGCCAATGTAGCTGCTACTATTGTCCTTCACTTGTTAGCTAACATAACTGAAATGGTGCCACTTAGCAAACATCATCCATGAGAGCTTGTTTCTGACAGGTAAACTAAAATATCATTACTGTAAAAACAACAGGTGTCAACGATGCACTAACATACCCATCCAGAGCTGATGTGACAGCTGCAGGGTGCCAGCGCTTTAAACACTCAGCATTGAAGTGATGCTGACGTGGAAGGAAAGCTCTGCTTTGCACAGTCTGCATTCAGCTTCATTTTGTTTTCTGTGAAATGCTCCCACACCTTTAAGAGTCTGCCTCTATTTCTTTCATTTTCTCCATCCTCCCATCATTATGTTATTCATGTTATGTTCTTCTTCATTAGAACTGTTGTTATTGGCAGACAATGGAGGCAATCATGCTCCCACATCTTCCTGTAGTGTATTGCACTTACAAAACCACATGATAAGCAGAAGAAATAGATGGATGGGTTATAAAATATGATGCTTTGACGATGAAACGTTGACTGATTTTTGCAGTCAGCGTCATGGATTACTTTGATGAATCACTGCAGCCCTACTCAAGCACTTCTGGGAATTCCTTCAAGACTGTTGGAAAACCATTCCAGGTTATTCCCTTATGAAACTGACTGAGAGAATGCCAAGAGTGTGCAAAGCTGTAATCAAAGCAAATGGTGCCTAAATTGAAGAACCTAAAATCTAAAACATAATTTGGTTTGTTTAAGACTTTTAAGTTTGGTACATAATATTTTTTGTTTCTTCATAGTCTGTATGACTTCAGTATTAATTTACAATATAGGAAAAACATTTTTTTTGACTGGCTTTGTATCTATTTATTTGTTTACTGTAAAATGTCTATTCACTAAAGTTAAACGAATTACATATGTTCAGTTTATAAAGAACTAATTATTATAAGGTTTTATCCAAATATCAAAAAACATATTCACAGTAACTCGTGAGACCCAATTACTGTTTACCTGAGCATCACCCCAAATCATGGGTTGGGAAACATAGTAGAAACATCGGTTGCAGTACTGAGTCCAACCAGGAGGACAGGATGGGAATTTCGTGTCAGTACAGCCCTCTCCTGAAGACAAAGAAAAAAATACTGTGTGATCTAATGATGATCCAATTCTCCCTAAACTGGGAAAAAATGAACTTTTTTCAAAAAATTCTGATTTTAAAATGTGTCATTTTCATCTTTCTACTATCTCTTTTTAATAGACGTTCATATAAAAATAGACATTATTTGGACAGTTTTCTACAGCTGATATACAGAATGATACTATTAATATAATTTCATACTCACCGGCAGCAGTGATCAGAGCCATCATTGCCAAGAGAAGTGGAGACACAGTCAGCAGCTTCATGATGATGTTTAGTATCTCTGTAGGAAAGACAAGAGTCAAAGTGACTGGCAGTATCCTCACTTCTATTCAATGTCAGCCTGTAGTGTCGGCCTTCCTGATTTGAAACCAGTACTTATATACACTTTTTCATGTTTACATGTCAGTAATCTGAGCAAACACACCAAAAAAAAAAAAAAAATCACTGCAGTCTGTTTTGACTCCATGCCTCATTGTATCACTCTCTTTACCAACCTTGTATAATTTTCTCCACCCAGTTTGAATTTCACAACTATTTAATTTCACACATTGTTGGTCAACAAAGAGGTGCCATGGACAACCACAGAAAATGAACAATGAACAATTGTTGGGTAACTTTATTGAGAATAAATTGCACCAATATATGTATTGGATTTTATCGCTGTCTATGTGCCACCCTCTGAATACAATGGCTTTTTGTTAAAGGTAGAGAAGATGAGCTTTCCAGGTATTCGGTCTCAACACAGTAAACTGTGTTTTGTCTCTCTTGTGAGTGCCCTACATAACCCTACCTAAGAAAAACTTCTCCACAAATATTTGAATTAATAGTGTCCGTCCAGTGAAGATGTCTGCGTCTCAGTGTGCCAACATGCAGCAACACTGACAGGCAGTAGTATGCTAAGGTTTACCTACCCAACATCAGAACATTGTTTTAGGAATGCTGCTAACTTTTAAAATGTTACTTTGATAAAGAGGGGTTCAAGTCTTTCAAGGTTTGTTGGGTAACTTTATTTTTACAAACAACATTTGCAGCACTTGGATTAATTGAAGTCATGAAGACAGGCTGTGCATCTTTGAGTTTTCTCACCTCCTTAAAAAGAAAAAGTTGGGCAAATTTGGAACTTTATTATGCTACATGTATTTATTTAAGAGAACATGTAGAAGATTCAAAATATTAAGATGACTGAACTTTTTTATAAATCATGCTTTTACATTTACTCAACTTATTAACTTCTTTCAGGTAAAGTTAGACAAACTATCTCCAAGTTGAAATATTAAGTTAGCTGTTAGTTTTAATGCTATTTAGGTCACTTACACAAACCTAATGTTTTTTGTGGAACCATATTGGCCCAACTATTGCACTATTCAAAATAAGAACTGTGCCTTCATGTAATATTATGACTTGGTCAGAGTGAAAGAAAAAAAAAAACACTGGAAAAAGCATTCCTGCTTTCCAAGTAGTGTTTGGCTGAGTTTAGATGCTGCTTTGGCTTGCTAAAAATGGAAAACTACTTTATAAAATACTTGCAGTAACAACAGATTGTTGCATAGTCAACAAAACAACAAAATTGTGGAAATTTTGTACAAATGACAGGAAACAAGTTATAAAGTGTTATCTTTTCTTCTTGGGAGTTGTACATGTAAAGCTCAGACACAAGCCACAATGTGATAACTTCAGTAATTTTTTTTTTTTTTTTTTTTAGATAGGATCAAGGTAACTAAAACCATTCATTATGGTCAGAGAGAGAACTTTTTAACATTTTTTTGTACTGGCTGTTTATACTGGAATTTCCACTGTTAGAAAATAACATCTCATTGGAATTCACACAGATGCCATTATGATACGATGGCTTCCCTCTAGTGCCCTTACAGAACAGAATTCATGCTGCACTATGTCATCACAAAGAACAACACAAAGGTCACTGAGACTGAGAAAAGTTTGGATAGTTGGGATTCTTGGAAAAATCAACAAATAATTGAATGGGACAAGAACACAGAAGTCCAGCAGCTGGTTTCCTTAATTCCCATACATTAAAGGAATACTGCTGAAAGACGGAATGCTACGAAGTGGTAAACATGAACAAATTGCCCTTTCCCCACTTTTTTTGAGCAATGTTGTTGCTATCAACTTCAAAATTGCCTTGATTGTCCTTCCCTGGTTCTATCAGAGATCTCTTCCTGTTAAAAGGGAGTTTTTCCTTCCCACTGTGACCAAGTGCCTCTCAAAGGAGACTGTCAGATTACTGGAGCTGGAGTCAGGATAAGCGAAAGAGAATGGGGGGATGGATGGAGATGGAGTCTATCAATTTAAATTGAAGCTAATTAATATTTTATTAAAAATAGACAAATTCAACTTTTATACTGGCACTACTTTGTTTAGGTGATGGAACGTAGGCGAGATGGCTCACATAACATTTGCTTATTGTATTACTGTTCTGTAAATTGACAAGCAGTGAATTAACCCTAGAAGTCTAACGCCGGGTGATTTTCACCCACACAATTTTTGTCATGTGATTTTCATTGTGTTGCTGCTGTCTGGGTTGCATGGGACTTTGGGTAGCTTCAGGGTGCTCATTGATGTCATTATGGTTGATTCCCTCCTCCCATCTATGGTTTTTTCAATAGGAATGCTTCGGGTGATTTTCACCCAACGTTAGTGATAGAGAGTAACATATTTTATGGGTGGAATTTACCCGATGTTAGTGTTTGTGTGTTTAAAACAGGCGCTCTTTGCACTTTTCAAGGGAAACAACATTCAGATTGGCCACATTGTGTGGCCACTGTGTGCGCTATATGGCATGATGAACACTGGTGTGATAAACTAATAGATCATTCACAACAAGAATGCCTTGAAGAGAGGTGACACACCAATGAAGAGGAGGAAGTATATGCAGGCTTTGGCAATGGCACTCATCAAGCCATGGGCAGAGCAGAGGCTCCCCTCTTCAAGTCTGTCCCGTTAACTCAGAATCCTCATCTGCAGTGTTTGCAACATCCCTAAACCTGGCACTACTGCTAGCAAGGTTGGACCAGTGGCAGCAGAAAGCGGAGGTCCCTCAGTGAGGTGTGTTGACTGCCCCACAGGTTCGGACAGGAAGACACAACATAGGTGTCATGTCTGCCGTCGACCAGTGTGCCCTCGCCATTACTACCCTGCCTGTACTGACTGCATGTAAGGCATACAGTAAGTCAGAGTGGTCCCAGAATTTGCATATAATTCTTAATTAGTATAATGGCAGTTAATAAATATCACTTAATGGTAATTTCCAAGAAAAATCATAATAATAAAAAGAATTTGGTAATTTTTCCCCTTCTCAAAAAATGCCATTTTTTGTCTAGCTCTCCCACAGTTATCAGTGATGCAGGAAGACTGTGCCTTTACCAGACAGGGCTCACATGTCCCAGGAATGGGTGGACCAAAGACCAAGTTCCCAGCAGTATTATTTTTTTGTTAGGACATTACCTGTTGAGGATTACCTGATTTTCCAACAATTTTTCTGCTTTTTTATAGGGTCATCCATGGTACCTTTTTAAAATTTTATGTGATGTTTTATGTTGTAAAATTAAAGAAGGGTTCCAAAACTTGTCATACATTGTTGTACTTTTAAAATAAATTGATGAAAACTATATTTTATCTGGAATTTTATACCGGGTAAAATATACCCAACGTTAGTGATGGTGTTACTAATTTTAACGTTAGTGTTCTAGGGTTAACCAAGCTAAGCAATATATTTATAATTAATAACATTGATGATATTTGTTGTGTGAAAAATTATGATGAGTATAAGCTCCAACTTGGGTCTCCAGCATGAAAGTTAACACAACTTGCTGATCCAGCACCACAGTACACAAGAGAGCAGAGAGACAAAATATCATGTTCAGTTTTAGTGTTTCAGCAAAAGAAAAATAAAATAAAATAACTGGGATATGTTTAGAAGAAATGTGAGATTTGTGTTGTAGCAAACCCTTTCTGTCATGGTTAGGCTGGTGGAAGGCAGGGAGGACCTCAATGCAGGACACAAGGCGAGAGCAGTATTTGTATTTCACTTTTATTGTCAGCTTAGACAAGGCTGGTCTGGGGCCAGCTACACGAAAGCTAAATAATTGAAACTTCAAAACTCAAAACTTGAAAACTTTAAACACACAGCTGGGACATCAAACTAGACGTTAACAATGACTTAGCACCCAACAACAACAGAAACAGATTATAAATACACAAGGGCTAATGACAACAGGTGGGATGACAGCTGACCACAATTACACAGAGAAAGGGAAGCAAAACTAAACCCAAAGCACAAGGAATATGAGACTATCAAAATAAAACAGGAAGTGACCAAACATAACACACACAGAGACCTAACAGAAAACCTGACAGAGGGAATCACACTTCACTTAAAACAACAGGAAGGGAAACTAAACACAGAAGGGCCAAGACACGGGAACAAAACCGACAGGAAAATAAACGAAGAGAAACCAGAATAACATACAAATAACTAAATAGACAGAACACCCAAACAACAAACTGAGAAACTATCAGAAACACAACCTGAAACAAAACAACACAACACAAAAAGGAACTCAACACACTGGGCCACTGGCCCACAACCATGACACTTTCAGAAGAACAGTACTGCTCGCTAAAAATCAGGATTTGGGAATGGGTGACTGACATAACCCAGGGTATGACGGGCACCTAAAGGACACGTGTTTTAAAGAGCCACACTAGCAATTTTGACAGAACAAGCTGTTCAGAGTCTAAAGAGAAAAAAAAAGAAAGCAATATTGTCAGCTGCTTTGCGTCACAACACCAATAGCACAAATGATGCAAAATAACGGCTGTCTGTATGCAAACAAGCTTCTTGTTTTGACTCTCAAACTGATATGATATAAAACTGCTGCATGTAAGTGTGAGTCTACATCGGTTTTACAGATTTTTTTTCTGAACTGGTAAAGCAATAATCTCTATTTTGTGAACCAAATTCTTGGTGTTCTGAGTGAATTAACTGTATCAAATGCTCTTTTGGCAAAATCTTTTACTAAGTTAGACACAGTACGCAGATCTAGTTTCCTTTTTTGCAAAATCCTAAACACATTCTAACTCAAAACCCATTCTGAACAGTGATTTGTTTGTGATCCGTGATGTTACCACAGGGAGGGTTACGCACAACTACAGCACTGATTTCTTAAAACTGATTCAAATATATGATATCAAATATATTCACTATTGTTGATGATATAATATAAGGTAGCTATTCTGTCACTTCCTGTCCGGTAACTTTATAAATCTCCAACATATCCATAATTTTTCCGGAGAGAATACAGCAAGATCTGATCTGTCACAGATGTTTAAATGGATGTTATCTGGATATTTAATGGATGTTCATTCAGAGTCTGTTTGTCCGTTTACAGAGAAATTTCCAAAAACGTATCTGGCAAAGATCTGGTGTGCGTTCTTCGGGATATCGTCTGTATCTGTAATGGATACAGAGGTATCATACCTAGGATAATAGTGTATTTTAGGGCTTTTATTCTAGTGATGGTGTTTTTGTGTAGCTCAATCTGTGTAACTCAATTAATCTTAATAACGTCTCATTTCATAGTGAAATCTTCACATGCTTTATCCAAAGCACACTCACACTAGTTGTTGCACTTACCTTGTCGTGGTGTGGTGGTTTGAGTGTCTTGATGACACCCAGAGCTATATCAGGAGGAGCATTGTGCTCACAGCAGGTTCATCCATCCAGAGCAGGTATTTGCGGTAGAGGCCAGACTGAAATTTTGCACCCTGGTCCTCAAGGTTGGGGGTTGTGTCAGGGGTAACAATCCATTCCTGGAAAACATCAATATTATAGAAACCAACACATCATCTGAAATCAATGTTGTCCAGGGAGGAATCAGTCCAGAGAAGGATGATGCCCTGCAGTGAAAGCCAACAGAGCTAAAAACCTGTTACTGGAGCCTGATCAGGGAGGCTTCCGTGGTCTGCTTACAAAGTGTTACAAACATTAAGTTTGCAATACTAATTAAACACCACCACTGTGAAGGAGACGCACTGCTGCAGTCCTCTTGTTTGGAATAAGCTGTAGTGAAGTGTAGTCATATAATTTTATAAGTTACAATATGTTCTATTCCCAGTAGGTGGCAGCAACATGACAAAATATGATAAAAACAGGTGTGCAGACAACTTCTGCAGCACAGCTCTGTAATGTGCACTAAATGCTTCTTTCCTTATTACGTCACCCACCAATAGGTTTATATGTTTTCAGCCCTGTTTGTCTGCCTGTTAGCATTACAGCTCAGAACGTTTTTAGCCAAAAATGATGAAACAAGGACCATGGTATCCCTGTTCTTAATTGGCCAACAAACTCTCCTGACCTTAACCCCATAGAAAATCTGTGGGCTGTTGTGAAGAGGAAGATGAGATACACCAGATCCAACAATTCAGAAGAGCTGAAGGCAACTATCAGAGCAACCTGGGCTCTCATAACACCTGAGCAGTGCCACAGACTGATCGACTTCATACAACGCAGCATTGCTGCAGTAATCCAGGCAAAAGGAGCCCCAACTAAGTATTAAGTGCTGTACATGCTCATACTTTTCATGTTCATACTTTTCAGTTGGCCAACATTCTAAAAATCCTTTTTTTTGTATTGGTCTTAAGTAATATTCTAATTTTCTGAGATACTGAATTTGGGGTTTTCATTAGTTGTCAGTTATAATCATCAAAATTAAAAGAAATAAACATTTGAAATATATCAGTCTGTGTGTAATGAATGAATATAATATACAGGTTTCACACTAGTAGGTGATAAAACTGTCCAGTGAGTTGAGACTTAATTCCACAGGGACATCCTCCTTGTGTTAGTGTTGGTCTGTGTTCCTTTGTGATTTCCTCCCACCAACAGTGTGAGCAATGACACTGAATGAAGACAGACGAGAAGAGAAAGCATCAAAGCAACAATGAGAAAAATAAGGCAACAGAGAGCATTTTAAAGAGGTTCAGCTGACAAATTAGAGTGGGTTAATCTAAGACAGTTCCATACGGACTTTCCAAAAACTTATGAGAATCATTTCTACAGATATTTTTTCCAGAGTGAGACAGAAACAACCTTCATTTTGTCATAGTGCCGTATTTAGTTTTAACACTTACTGGTCATTCACCAGTGCTCGCTCTCTTCTTGTGATGACATTGGGGAGGCGTTAGCTAGTGTGGTCATCATTTTCCTGCTGGAAAGCTGTAGCATAGACACTGCTTACCTGTCTTGGTAACAGCTCACAGTTCTGGGTGGTCTTCATCAGCCACATGGTGATCTTTCTCCTCTCTCTCAGTTCTCTTATGTTCTATCCTTTATGTCCATGTAATAATATATAAACACTTCATGAACAAATGATAATTTAAATACACACAAATCCAGGGAAGCATGTCTCACTGTATAGAGGATGTTTTGTCATATGTCAATAAAACCATAACCATAATTATAGTTCACACGAGTAATATACTGAATTACTTTATAGCAGGAATTATTTGATTGAAATCTGTTTTGCTGGGTTTTTTTTTTCCTTCCTAAAAAGGAGTTTTTCTTATTCTCAGTCACTTTCACAAGAGATGTTCAAAGGACATGTATCAAATTAGTATAGGCTTAAACTAAAGATGACTGTATGTTGTTCTATGACTATAACAGAAGTGTAGACGTAACACAATCAAAGACCACTAGTTTGTTTTCAATGCTTAAGTGTTTTAATTTGCAGAAATTTTAATTTGACATATTTTTGAAGCAGAAATAATAGGAATAGGAATATGGAGAATGACACAGTGGTAGAGAGACATCGGTGTTTTGATTGATGATGTACTGGACTGCATTAGATGAGAGATCACATGATAATATAGCCACAGACAGATGGGAGCTTAGTCTCACACTTCATGTCATCCAAGCATTCTCTACTTCCTTCTGCAAGAGACAAAACCACAGGAATCAGTCTCAATCAGTGACATTCAAACTCAGATCTTCTCTGTAATCTGTAATTAATGTTAACAAGTTTCCAACAGTGTTCAACCAGAAAGTTTCAGTATAACTGCTCCTGTATTTAAAAAAATTGTATATATATTTCCTGTCTACTTATATTAATTAGTTACATGCTACATCATCCACTGATGCATCTGTACATACTGTAGCTAACAGTATTCCCGATGTCAGTGGTCTGTGACTGGTACGATCTTTATTGTCATGCTAAATGTGGGACATCCCAGAGTGTTTTTACTCTCTTGTGCCCACTGTATTATATACACATAACCTACGCTTGCAAAACCATTTCAATTTCCATCCATTTTCTTCCAGTTATCAGGGGCCAGGGTTGCGAGGGCAGCAGTCTAAGCAGAGAAGCCCAGGCCTCCCTCCCCCCAGCCACCTTGGGACCCCAAGGTGTTCCCAGGCCAGCCGAAAGTTATAATCTCTCCAGTGTGTCCGGGGCCTCCTCCTGGTAGGACATGCCCGAAACACCTCACCCAAGAGATGCCCATTCTAGTCAGATGCCTGAACCACCTCAACTGGCTGAAGGCTGTCAACAAATTAATCAGTACAGTCTGAACCAAAACAATTGCAGTATTTGGAATTTGGCTCCTAGGCGGCCTTGGATGCTGTCTATCTAAATCGCCTCTTGGAGCTGTTATGTAAACAGATGCTCTTCACCCCCGCCCCGTGCTGTGACCTGTATGAACTGGTATCCTGGCAACCAAGGCTGACTGTACCATCTTATCATGAACATTATCATGAACTGCTGGTCTGGAAGCTGTGTGTCCATCACAGGATCCTGCTCGCCTCCGCTGGCAGCCCCTCCCCTACCCACCCTAGTGCTCTCCAGGCTTTAAATGTGCTGCTGCTTTGCTGAGGTGTGTTTTTGGAACCTCGTAAGGTGTTCATAATGAACGCAGTACGAGATGATTTTTTTGAACCTACCTATCCCAGTGTATCTCTTTCTGTTTTCCTGCTAAAGGTAGCGCCGGTAAAAAAGGCTGCATGACCTCAGACACCTGTCCCCCCTGTTTGTTTCTGTTGTTTGTATTTCTCTTGGATGAGTGTTCTGGAATGCAAATTTCATTATATGTTTACATATAATGACAAATAAAGTCTTCTTCTTCTTCTTCTTCTATCCACCACGTCACCATGCTGCCCAGGCTTAAAACTAAATCAAAAATATTTAATACCAAATTATGGCAGGTTACAGAGTGGGTTAACATAAAACAGATCCAAAATTAAATTTTCATAAAAATTATGGGCAGCAATTTTTCCAGAGATTTTAGGACTACATTTCGGTTCAGTCTTAAAGAGAATGAAAGAGTAATATTTCTGGAAGTGCATTTCAGAATGACGTTTGACTAATACTTGACCTTTAAATGTTTGTGTTCAGTCTTTTTCTGGAGTTAAATCTGGCCTACATGAAATACTGGCAGTACACAGTGGCACAGAAACTCACCAACCAGTTTGATTGAATGCTTAACATTTTAATGATGCAGAAGATGAGAAAGAACAGTTCATTCTGGGAAATTATTATTATTATTATTATTATTTTGCAAAAAGCATTTTTTTACACCACAAATTTGATTTGAGGATTTTAAAAGAGACCACACAACTGCAGGTTATGTCACTTGGTGCTTGAATCCTTATGCAGTGTTGCAGCAAAGGAAAAGAAATAAAGATGTAAAGATGTTTCAGGTCCGAATATTTGATTCTTTGTCAGGTGTCCATGCCTTCATGACAGCCCAGGAAACATCAGATTTTCCAAACGCAGACAGATGGGAATTTGCTGTAGCAGCTCTGATCATTCATACACTTGTTTCCTGTAAGAACCAAAAATAAACTGAAACCCAGATCACAAGGACACAAACATATCTACCACCACCACAAAACTTCACAGTGCTTTATAGTATACTTTGAAGGATTTCATTGAAAATTTACCTGAAAAATTCATCTCCATGCAGTTCTCATTGCCATAGGAGTTGTTAGGCTCTCCCTGACACCAGTTTGTGTATGTGACACGAGTCCCATCCATCCAAAACCAATAACCCTCCTTGAAAACAGAAGAAAAAGTGGATAATAATAATAATAATAATAATAATAATAATAATAATAATAATAATAATAATATCCCTCCATCCATCCATTCTCTTCCGCTTATCCAGGGCCGGGTTGCAGGGGCAGGAGCCTAAGCAGAGAGGTCCAAGCTTCCCTCTCCCCAGCCACCTCCTCCAGCTCATCCGGAGGGCCCTCAAGGTGTTTCCAGGCCAGCCGAGAGATATAATCTCCCCAATGTGTCCTGGGTCTACCACGGGGCCTCCTTCCGATGGGACATGCCCAGAACATCTCACCTAAGAGGCGGCCGAGAGGCATCCTAATCAGATGCCCGAGCCACCTCAACTGGCTCCTTTCGATGTGGAGGAGCAGCGGCTCTACTCTGAGCCCCTCCCGGATGGCCGCACTCCTCACCTTATCTCTAAGGGAGAGGCCAGCCACCCTTCGAAGGAAACTCATTTCTGACGCTTGCATTTGCGATCATATTCTTTCGGTCACTACCCAAAGCTCGTGACCATAGGTGAGGGTAGGAACATAGATTGACCAGTAAATCGACAGCTTTGCTTTTACACTAAGCTCCCTCTTCACCATGACAGACCAGTGCAGCATCCGCATCACTGCGGAAGCAGCCCCGATCTGTCTGTCGATCTCCCGCACCCTTCTTCCATCACTTGTGAACAAGACCCCATCCGGGGTATCCAGACAATGTTATCAAAGGAAAATGTTCAAAAGGTAGACTCCTCTTGTGTCAGACTGTCACACTTTGAACAATTATAAGTGGCATACCTGCTGGGCATCAGTACCACCAATCCATGTTCGCTCACTTGCTTTGCTGTCATCAAATATCAACTTCTGAATCTCCAGGTACTCCTCAGGGCTGTGCACAGATGCAAGGTTTGCATTCATGGACTGACAGTTTTCCTACAGTGAACAAACAGAAAACCAAGTACCAAAGTAACAACACAACCTTCAGGATTGCACCACAACAATGAACATACAAATAAATTATAACATTAATTAGTCTATTTGGTTTGATTGTTTCCTGGTTCAAATTCAAAAACACACAAAACAAGTATAAATCATATAAATGTTAGAATTTATTCTAACATTAATAATGATCACTAAATACTATTTTCATCTATTTATACAATACCAGTCCAAGTCTTTGGACACAACATCTAACATAGTGGTTTTCATTATTTAAAAATTGTCTGCATTGCAAATTAATACTAAGGCTATGTTCAAACTGCAGCCTAAAGTGACCCAATTCTGAATTTTTGTGAAATCCAATTTTTATTGCATGCTTGTTCACATTTCCGAAGTGACTTGGATGCGATCTGTGTGTGAACTGCAAACAAACCTAAAGTGTCTTGCATGCGCAGTAGAGGACGCAGTGCATATTAAAGTGAATGCAATTTTTATGTGCAAATAAATAAAAATGGCCTCTGTCCAAAAGTTCCAATAAGGCTTAAAATTAAATCGATCAGAGAGACAGACAGCCACTCACATTCACACCTATCGGCAATTTAAAGTGACCAATTATCCTAACCCCAGCAACTGCACGTCTTTGGACTGTGGGAGGAAACCAGAGTACCCGGGGGAAACCCACACAGACTCCACAGAACAAGAGGCCTGAGCTAAAGTGGAATCGAACCGAGGCCTTCTGGATGTTATTCCAGCTGTGAGGCAGCAGTGCTTTTTTTTCTTCCTGCTCTCGGTGGAGACGGATGCATTTTTCTCTTCTCCCCAGCCTTCCCTATCTACCCCTGCTTTTTGCTGCTTCGCTGCTTACAGCGTCTCTTCACACATCCCCAAACTGGAAATTAAATTATGGATCTGGTCTCTCAACACTACTGATGATCAAATTCACATCACAAGGAGATTGGGAGAAGGGGAACCCTCTTTCCTCTGGTCCGACTACACACCCGGCTTGTTATGTTATGGATTCCTGTCAGGATGGAAGATAACATTCCTGGCTGCACTGTGTGGACGTGGCATATATATTGATACCAGAATTTTTCCCAAATTGGACCTGGGGATACCTGGTTTCTGGGCAGCTGTTCAGGCCCTAGTAAGGCTGCCTATGAGGGATGCAGAAACAGTACGAACTCAATCAGACTCAGTAGAGCTGAATCGAAGTGGATCACATCTGGAGGAGTGTTGGAGTCTCTGTTCTGTGTGAGTAGAACCAGATTCAGATGATTGGATTTCTGAGAGGTAACCAGAACACTGTAAGGTCTGTCAGCAAATAGTTATGACGGCCTGAACCAAAACAATTGCAGTATTTGGAATTTGGCTCCCAGACGGCCTTGGATGCTGTCTATCTAAATCCTCTCCTGGAGGTGTAAACAGATGCTCTTCACCCCCGCCCCGTGCTGTGACCTGTATGAGCTGGTATCGTGGCAACCAAGGCTGACTGTACCATCTTATCATGAACATTATCATGAACTGCTGGTCTGGAAGCTGTGTGTCCATCACAGTATCCTGCTCGTCTCTGCTGGCAGCCCCTCCCCTACCCACCCTAGTGCTCTCCAGGCTTTAAATGTGCTGCTGCTTTGCTGAGGTGTGTTTTTGGAACCTCGTAAGGTGTTCATAATGAACACAGTACGAGATGATTTTTTTTAACCTACCTATCCCAGTGTATCTCTTTCTGTTTTCCTGCTAAAGGTAGCGCCGGTAAAAAAGGCTGCATGACCTCAGACACCTGTCCCCCCTGTTTGTTTCTGTTGTTTGTATTTCTCTTGGATGGGTGTTCTGGAATGCAAATTTCATTATATGTTTACATATAATGACAAATAAATGTCAGGCTTAAAACTAAATCAAAAATATTTTTTCCATGCAAAGTAACTGAAAAGTTTACAGAATCTGGTTCAGTTCATGAAGAGGTTTACTATTCAGCATGAACACTAAAATGAATGTGAGAAAAATTTAGGAGCCAATGTAGCTGCTACTATTGTCCTTCACTTGTTAGCTAACATAACTGAAATGGTGCCACTTAGCAAACATCATTCATGAGAGCTTGTTTCTGACAGGTAAACTAAAATATCATTACTGTAAAAACAACAGGTGTCAACGATGCACTAACGTACCCATCCAGAGCTGATGTCACAGCTGCAGGGTGCCAGCGCTTTAAACACTCAGCATTGAAGTGATGCTGACGTGGAAGGAAAGCTCTGCTTTGCACAGTCTGCATTCAGCTTCATTTTGTTTTCTGTGAAATGCTCCCACACCTCTAAGAGTCTGCCTCTATTTCTTTCATTTTCTCCATCCTCCCATCATTATGTTATTCATGTTATGTTCTTCTTCATTAGAACTGTTGTTATTGGCAGACAATGGAGGCAATCATGCTCCCACATCTTCCTGTAGTGTATTGCACTTACAAAACCACATGATAAGCAGAAGAAATAGATGGATGGGTTATAAAATATGATGCTTTGACGATGAAACGTTGACTGATTTTTGCAGTCAGCGTCATGGATTACTTTGATGAATCACTGCAGCCCTACTCAAGCACTTCTGGGAATTCCTTCAAGACTGTTGGAAAACCATTCCAGGTTATTCCCTTATGAAACTGACTGAGAGAATGCCAAGAGTGTGCAAAGCTGGAATCAAAGCAAATGGTGCCTAAATTGAAGAACCTAAAATCTAAGACATAATTTGATTTGTTTAAGACTTTTAAGTTTGGTACATAATGTTTTTTGTTTCTTCATAGTCTGTATGACTTCAGTATTAATTTACAGTATAGGAAAAACATTTTTTTGACTGGCTTTGTATCTATTTATTTGTTTACTGTAAAATGTCTATTCACTAAAGTTAAACGAATTACAAATATGCAGTTTATAAAGAACTAATTATTATAAGGTTTTATCCAAATATCAAAAAACATATTCACAGTAACTCGTGAGACCCAATTACTGTTTACCTGAGCATCACCCCAAATCATGGGTTGGGAAACATAGTAGAAACATCGGCCCCAGTACTGAGTCCAACCACGAGGACAGGATGGGAAGATGGTGTCAGTATTGCCCTCTCCTGAAGACAAAGAAAAATACTGTGTGATCTAATGATCCACTTCCCCCTAAACTGGGGGAATTCTGATTTTAAAATGTGTCATTTTCATCTTTCCACTGTCTTTTTTTAATAGACGTTTATTTATAAATAGGCATTATTTGGATAGTTTCCTACAGCTGATATACAGAATGATACTATTAATATAGTTTTATACTCACCAGCAACAGTGGTCAGAGCCATCATTGCCAAGAGAAGTGGAGACACAGTCAGCAGCTTCATGATGATGTTTAGTATCTCTGTAGGAAAGACAAGAGTCAAAGTGACTGGCAGTATCCTCACTTCTATTCAATGTCAGCCTGTAGTGTCGGCCTTCCTGATTTGAAACCAGTACTTATATACACTTTCTCATGTTTACATGTCAGTAATCTGAGCAAACACACCAAAAATAAATAAATAAATAAATCACTGGAGATTGTTTTGACTCCATGCCTCATTGCATCACTCTCTTTACCAACCTTGTATAATTTTCTCCACTCAGTTTGAATTTCACAGCTATTTAATTTCACACATTGTTGGTCAACAAAGAGGTGCCATGGACAACCACAGAACAATAAATAAACCTTTTAAAGTGTTAGTTTCATAAAGAGGGTTTCAAGGTTTGTTGGGTTACTTTATTTTTTAAAGCAACATTTACCAGTACTTGAATTAACTGAAGTAGTGTCAAAACATAACAGGTTGTGCAGCTTTGTACAAGCTTGGACGAGGAGAATAAATTGCACCAATATATGTATTGGATTTTATCGTTGTCTATGTGTCACGCTCTGAATACAGTGGCTTTTTGTTAAAGGTAGAGAAGATAAGCTTTCCAGGTATTCGGTGTCAACACACAAATTCTTAATGTCATAAAGGTACCTCTGTTGAGTAAAGTCTGCTTTGTCTCTCTTGTGAGTGCCCTACATAACCCAGCCTAAGAAAAACCTCTCCACAAATATTTGAATAGTGTCTGTCTAGTGAAGATGTCTGCTTGTCAGTGTGCCAACATACAGTAACACTGACAGGCAGTAGCATGACAAGGTTTACCTACCCAACATCAGAACATTGTTTTAAAAACGCTGTTAACTTTTAAAATGTTACTTTGATAAAGAGGGATTCAAGGCTTTCAAGGTTTGTTGGGCAACTTTATTTTTACAAGCAACATTTGCAGCACTTAGATTAATTGAAGTAGTGTCATTACAACAGGTTGTGCAACTTTGAGTTTTCTCACTTCCTTAAAAAGAAAAAGTTGGGCAAATTTGGAACTTTATTATGCTACATGTATTTAGTTAAGAGAATATGTAGAAGATTCAAAATATTAAGATGACAGAACTTTTTTATAAATCATGCTTTTACATTTACTCAACTTATTAACTTCTTTCAGGTAAAGTTAGACAAACTATCTCCAAGTTGAAATATTAAGTTAGCCGTTAGTTTTAATGCTATTTAGGTCACTTACAGAAACCTAATGTTTTTTGTGGAACCATATTGGCCCATCATTTCTTCCTCTTGTCATTTCCAACCACTTCACAAAATTTCATTGAAATCCGTTCAAAACTTTTGGAGTAATCCTGCTGACAAACAGACAAACAAACCAACGCGACTGAAAACATAACCTCCTTGGCGGAGGTTATGTTTTCAGTGGGATATGTTTAGAAGAAATGTGAGATTTGTGTTGTAGCAAACCCTTTCTGTCATGGTTAGGCTGGTGGAAGGCAGGGAGGACCTCAATGCAGGACACAAGGCGAGAGCTGTATTTGTATTTCACTTTTTGTCAGCATAGACAAGGCTGGTCTGGGGCCAGCTACATGAAAAAAAAAAAAAATTGAAACTTCAAAACTCAAAACTTGAAAACGTTAACCGCATAGCTGGGACATCAAACTAGACGTTAACAATGACTTAGGACCCAACAACAACAGAAACAGACAATAAATACACAAGGGCTAATGACAACAGGTGGGATGACAGCTGACCACAATTACACAGAGAAAGGGAAGCAAAACTAAACCCAAAACACAAGGAATATGAGACTATCAAAATAAAACAGGAAGTGACCAAACATAACACACACAGAGACCTAACAGAAAACCTGACAGAGGGAATCAAACTTCACTTAAAACAACAGGAAGGGAAACTAAACACAGAAGGGCCAAGACACGGGAACAAAACCGACAGGAAAATAAACGAAGAGAAACCAGAATAACATACAAATAACTAAATAGACAGAACACCCAAACAACAAACTGAGAAACTATCAGAAACACAACCTGAAAAATACAACAAAACAACACAACACAAAAAGGAACTCAACACACTGGGCCACTGGCCCACAACCATGACACTTTCAGAAGAACAGTACTGCTCGCTAAAAATCAGGATTTGGGAATGGGTCACTGACATAACCCAGGGTATGACGGGCACCTAAAGGACACGTGTTTTAAAGAGCCACACTAGCAATTTTGACAGAACAAGCTGTTCAGAGTCTAAAGAGAAAAAAAAAGAAAGCAATATTGTCAGCTGCTTTGCGTCACAACACCAATAGCACAAATGATGCAAAATAACGGCTGTCTGTATGCAAACAAGCTTCTTGTTTTGACTCTCAAACTGATATGATATAAAACTGCTGCATGTAAGTGTGAGTCTACATCGATTTTACAGATTTTTTTTCTGAACTGGTAAAGCAATAATCTCTATTTTGTGAACCAAATTCTTGGTGTCCTGAGTGAATTAACTGTATCAAATGCTCTTTTGGCAAAATCTTTTACTAAGTTAGACACAGTACGCAGAAAACCCATTCTGAACAGTGATTTGTTTGTGATCCGTGATGTTACCACAGGGAGGGTTACGCACAACTACAGCACTGATTTCTTAACACTGATTCAAATCTATTATATCAAATATATTCACTATTGTTGATGATATAATATAAGGTAGCTATTCTGTCACTTCCTGTTCTGTAGTACAATGCACTGGACAAAAAGGGCCTGTATCCGGAACGCTCCGGAACAATCCATGGCACACCCAACTTTATAAATCTCCAACATATCCATAATATTTCCGGAGAGAATACAGCAAGATCTGATCTGTCATATATTTCATATATATATATATCAATTTATATATCATATATTTCAAATGTTTGTTTCTTTTAATTTTGATGATTAAAACTGAAAACTAATGAAAACCCCAAATTCAGTGTCTCAGAAAATTAGAATATTGTGAAAAGGTTCAATATTGAAGACACCTGCTGCCACACTTGCAAAGGCCTTTAAATGGTCTCTCAGTCTAGCTCTGTAGGCTATACAATCATGGGGAAGACTGCTGACTTGACAGTTGTCCAAAAGACGACCTTTGACCCCTTGCACAAGGAGGGCAAGACACCAACAGTCATTGCTAAAGAGGCTGGCTGTTCACAGAGCTCTGTGTCCAAGCACATTAATAGAGAGGCGAGGGGAAGGAAAAGATGTGGTAGAAAAAAGTGTACAAGCAATAGTGATAACTGCACCCTGGAGAGGATTGTGAAGCAAAACCCATTCAAAAATGTGGGGGAGATTCACAAAGAGTGGACTGCAGCTGGAGTCAGTGCTTCAAGAACCAACACGCACAGACGTATGCAGACATGGGTTTCAGCTGTCGCAGTCCTCGTGTCAAGACACTCTTGAACAAGAGACGGCGTCAGAAGCGTCTCGCCTGGGCTAAAGACAAAAAGGACCGGACTGCTGCTGAGTGCTCCAAAGTTATGTTCTCTGATCAAAGTCAATTTTGCATTTCCTTTGGAAATCAAGGTCCCAGAGTCTGGAGGAAGAGAGGAGAGGCACAGAGTCCACGTTGCTTGAGGTCCAGTGTAAAGTTTCCACAGTCAGTGATGGTTTGGGGTGCCATGTCATCTGCTGGTGTTGGTCCACTGTGTCCAAGGTCAACACAGCCATCTACCAGGAAGTTTTAGAGCACTTCATGCTTCCTGCTGCTGACCAACTTTATGGAGATGCAGATTTCATTTTCCAACAGGACATGGCAACTGCACACAGTGCCAAAGCTACCAGTACCTGCTTTAAGGACCCTGGTATCCCTGTTCTTAATTGGCCAGCAAACCTGCCTGACCGTAACTCCATAGAAAATCTATTGTGAAGAGGAAGAAGAGATACGCCAGACCCAACAATTCAGAAGAGCTGAAGGCCACTATCAGAGCAACCTGGGCTCTGATAACACCTGAGCAGTGCCACAGACTGATCAACTCCATGCCACGCCACATTGCTGCAGTAATCCAGGCAAAAGGAGCCCCGACTTTTTTTTTTTTTCCTCTTCAGCTCTCAGCGGAGACGGTCGCACTTTTCTTCTCTCCCCAGCCCTTCCTTTTTCCCCTGCTTTGCTGCTTTAGAGCCTCTCTTCACACAACTTCCGAACTGGAATTTATAATTATGTATCTGGTCAGCTGGTCTCTCAACGCCATTATTTTGATCAAATTTTCACCATGAGGAGATTAGGGGAAGGAGAACCCTATTCCCTCTTATCAATTGACATCCAGCTGGCTCCGTTATGGATTCCTGTGTGGTGTGGAAGATGACATGCCTGGCCGTATTGTCAATGGAATACACACACATTTGGCTTATTGACACTGGGGTTTCTCCGAATTGGACCTGGAGATACCTGGCTTGTCGTTGCAATTCAGGAAGTCTGGGCAGCCGTCTGGCCTTGGTAAGGCTGCTTATGACGGGAATGCGGGAAGGGTACAGACTCAAACTCAGACTCTGTATATCTGGAGCTGATTCAGAGGGGTAAGATCTTGGAGAGGTATGTATCTGTTTCTGCATGGCGAAGGAACAAACCAAGAAGATTCGGATTAATTGGATATTTCGCCACAGAGAGATGCCAGTAAGACTGAAGGCTGTCAACAAATGAATCAGTACAGTCTGTACCAAAACAAGTCGTAGAATCAGGAATTTGGCTCCCTGGCCTTGGACTGCCGCTTATCAAATTGTCTCCGGGATGTTTGTAAACAGATCTACACCCCCGCTGTCCTGTCTTCTTCTGACCTGTGTTGGACTGATCTCCCTGACCTAGCTGCTGATGAACTCTACATCTTATCAGAACTGTTAGCTGAGGAGGGAGTTTGAGTCAGCCCCGCAGTAGCCCCCCCCCCCCCCCCCCCCCCCCCCCCGCTCGCTTCCCTTTCCATCCCTCCCCACCCTAGTGCTCCCATGCTATATGTTTCTGCTCTGTCACAGAGGTTTTTGTAACCTTATGCTGTGTATGTGTGAATGTATACAAAGTATGAGATGATTTTTTTCCTCACTCATCCCTAAATGTTTTCACTATTGTTTCTGTCTTTTTAATGGCAGCGCCTCCAGAAGGGGGGCAGCATGGCCACAGTTCACCTATCTCCCCATGTTTGTTCTGTTTGTCTTCTTGGATGGGTGTTCTGTTAACTGTAATTTCCCCTTTGTGGGATCAATAAAGTATCATCATCATCATCATTAACTAAGTATTAAGTGCTGTACATGCTCATACTTTTCATGTTCATACTTTTCAGTTGGCCAACATTCTAAAAATCCTTTTTTTTTTGTATTGGTCTTAAGTAATATTCTAATTTTCTGAGATACTGAATTTGGGGTTTTCATTAGTTGTCAGTTATAATCATCAAAATTAAAAGAAATAAACATTTGAAATATATCAGTCTGTGTGTAATGAACGAATATAATATACAGGTTTCACACTAGTAGGTGATAAAACTGTCCAATGAGTTGAGACTTAATTCCACAGGGACATCCTCCTTGTGTTAGTGTTGGTCTGTGTTCCTTTGTGATTTCCTCCCACCAACAGTGTGAGCAATGACACTGAATGAAGACAGACGAAAAGAGAAAGCATCAAAGCAACAATGAGAAAAATAAGGCAACAGAGAGCATTTTAAAGAGGTTCAGCTGACAAATTAGAGTGGGTTAATCTAAGACAGTTCCATACGGACTTTCCAAAAACTTGAGAATCATTTCTACAGATATTTTTTCCAGAGTGAGACAGAAACAACCTTCATTTTGTCATAGTGCCGTATTTAGTTTTAATACTTACTGGTTATTCACCAGTGCTCGCTCTCCTCTTGTGATGACATTGGGGAGGCGTTAGCTAGTGTGGTCATCATTTTCCTGCTGGAAAGCTGTAGCATAGACACTGCTTACCTGTCTTGGTAACAGCTCACAGTTCTGGGTGGTCTTCATCAGCCACATGGTGATCTTTCTCCTCTCTCTCAGTTCTCTTATGTTCTATCCTTTATGTCCATGTAATAATATATAAACACTAAAAAACCATAACCATAATTACGGTTCACAAGAGTAATATACTGAATTACTTTAAGGCAGGAATTATTTGATTTAAATCTGTTTTGCTCGAGTTTTTTTTTTTTTCCTTCCTAAAAAGGAGTTTTTCTTATTCTCAGTCACTTTCACAAGAGATGTTCAAAGGACATGTATCAAATTAGTATAGGTTTAAACTAAAGATGACTGTATGTTGTTCTATGACTATAACAGAAGTGTAGACGTAACACAATCAAAGACCACTAGTTTGTTTTCAATGCTTAAGTGTTTTAATTTGCAGAAATTTTAATTTGACATATTTTTGAAGCAGAAATAATAGGAATAGGAATATGGAGAATGACACAGTGGTAGAGAGACATCGGTGTTTTGATTGATGATGTACTGGACTGCATTAGATGAGAGATCACATGATAATATAGCCACAGACAGATGGGAGCTTAGTCTCACACTTCATGTCATCCAAGCATTCTCTACTTCCTTCTGCAAGAGACAAAACCACAGGAATCAGTCTCAATCAGTGACATTCAAACTCAGATCTTCTCTGTAATCTGTAATTAATGTTAACAAGTTTCCAACAGTGTTCAACCAGAAAGTTTCAGTATAACTGCTCCTGTATTTAAAAAAACTGTATATATATATTTCCTGTCTACTTATATTAATTAGTTACATGCTACATCATCCACTGATGCATCTGTACATACTGTAGCTAACAGTATTCCCGATGTCAGTGGTCTGTGACTGGTACGATCTTTATTGTCATGCTAAATGTGGGACATCCCAGAGTTTTTTTACTCTCTTGTGCCCACTGTATTATATACACATAACCTACGCTTGCAAAACCATTTCAATTTCCATCCATTTTCTTCCGGTTATCAGGGGCCGGGTTGCGAGGGCAGCAGTCTAAGCAGAGAAGCCCAGGCCTCCCTCCCCCCAGCCACCTTGGGACCCCAAGGTGTTCCCAGGCCAGCCGAAAGTTATAATCTCTCCAGTGTGTCCGGGGTCTCCTCCGGGGCCTCCTCCTGGTAGGACATGCCCGGAACACCTCACCCAAGAGATGCCCATTCTAGTCAGATGCCTGAACCACCTCAACTGGCTTCTTTCGATGTGGAGGAGCAGTGGCTCTACTCTTGAGGCCCTCCCGAATAGCTGCACTCCTCACCAAATCTCTGAGGGAGAGGCCAGCCACCCTTCAGAGGAAGTTCATTTCTGCCGCTTGCATTTGCTATCTTGTTCTTTCAGTCACTACCCAAAGCTCGTGACCATAGGTGAGGGTAGGGATGTAAATCGGCCAGTAAACTGACAGCTTTGCTTTTATACTCTTCACCACGATGGACCGGCGCAGCATCCACATCAGTGCAGATACAACCCCAATCCATCTGTCAATCTCCCGTTCATTTCTTCCGTCAGTCATGAACGCGACCCCGAGATACGGGGCAGCAACTCATCTCTGAGCTGGAGTGGTTACTCCACCCATTTCCATCTGAGGGCCATGGCCACAGACTAACCAGTTGCTAATTCTCATCCCAGTCACTTCAAACTCGGCTGTGAACTGTTCTACTGCAAGCTGGAGGCCACCAGCCGTTGAAGTCAACAGGACCGCATCATCCACAAAAAGCAGAGATGAGATTCTGAGCCCACCAAAGCAGAAACCTTCCACTATTTGGCTGCACCTTAAAATTCTGGAGCCAGACCTGGGAGGGAGCTCGAGGGAGAGTGACTGGTGGTCTGGCGTTAGTCCGTGGTGCCCGGCTGGGTGAAGCCTAAAGAGGAGACACCTGCAGAAGGCGTAAGGGTCGTGTGCAATGTGTTTCAGGCGGTGGCCAAGGGCAGGCCCTGGTGTTGATCCCTGACCCAACAGTAAAAACAACCCCCTATGAGCAGCACTTGGCAACAGTGGGAAGGAAAAACTCCCTTTTAACAGGAAGAAACCTCCAGCAGAACCAGGCTGAGGGAGGGGCAGTCATCTGCCACGACTGGTTGGGCTGAGGGGAGAGAGACAGGACAAAAGAGACTGTGGATATTTAAGTAGTTTCTGCGAATGATGATTTTAGACTGTTTTATTTATAAAATGAATACTTTTATGATGCATCACTGTAAAGACAAACAGTAGATATTCTAGGAGAAGAAACACTGTTCTGTACAATGATAATGCCATTCCAAGAAAAGCAAAATCCACTTTGGCAACAACACATGCTGCATTAGTAATTTGTTTTGTTATAACTCAAATTGATAAACCCAACAAACTTTTTTAGACTTACCATCCAAAGCTATCAGCAAACAGTGGTTCTCGTGTTTTTCACGACAAAAGTCAGCAAAAGCAGAAACACCCATATAATCACTCCAGGACCAAGAAGGATTCTGTTAAAGAAAAATTAATTATTATGCAAATTCGTATTCATTAAAGATGATGATGACGATACTTTATTGATCCCACAATGGGTAAATTACAGTTAACAGAACACCCATCCAAGAAGACAAGCAAACATGGGGAGATAGGTGAACTGTGGCCATGCTGCCCCTTTCTGGAGGCGCTGCCATTAAAAAGACAGAAACACTAGTGAAAACATACAGGGATGAGTGAGGAAAAAAAAAAAATCATCTCATACTTTGTATACATACACACATAGACAGACAAAACAAATGAAAATTGTTTCACAAATTATTCATCATGTTAGTTACCTCTGGAGTGTTATGTCCTCCAACCCAAAATTGTCCATGATTATATCCAGAACGCTGCGTCTCCTTACGTATCTCTTCAGCCTGAAGGTCATTATACACAGATGCAAGCTGTCCTCCACGAGACCCACAGTTTTTCTACGGTGGAGACAAACAAACAGCATGGAGCGACCAAGAACATTTACATTAGTAATGGACACCGAGTTTTGCCGAGTTTATTTAGTGTAAAAATTACAGGAATTTTTTTTACAGGAAATCTAAAAATTACCTTGGCCTCCTCCCAAGTCATTTTTGTTGGAACAAAGAGGAGGCACTGTTGACTGTGCATACTCCATCCACTTGGGCACCACGGAGCCCAGCCACCGAACATGCCCTCTGAGGACAAATGCAGGAGAAAAGCTGATACTGAGCTGCCAGTGCAGAGTTTATCTGCAGTTACTCTTCATTTTACAGCTTTGAGGCTAAAATCTAATGCACTCTGCTGAAATATCTAAAATTAATTTTCTTTTAACCCAACTGGGCACAAATGATGGCATTCCCCAACTGTTTGCATCTGCATGAGTTGAAAATTTTGTCAGTTGCACTTAGTACTGTGGGACATGTGCTGTTTTAATTATTTACAGGTTGATCTTAAAGGTATTCACTGTAAAAGAACCCTCCTAGATTTACCTGTATTAGCAGGTTGCACTGTTGGAGTGTCTTTCTGTGTCGGGTATTGATGATGGTAATCTGGAAGAACTGCAAAGACAGTTTGAACCACACATTTTTGCCCCTGTGGTGCTGTCACTGAGTGTATTTTCTTTAACACAGTGTAACAGCATTCAAAAAGAAATACAAAAACGAAGAATTAAAAGTAAATTCAGTTACTCAGCATGTCCTTTTAAAAAGTATAATTACAGCATATCGTAGGCTTAAATATCATAAATTATTTAAGAAAGATTCACATTCATGCTAAGCAAAGGGAAGGTTTATACTGTCTCATAAATTCAGAGTCACAAAGATCAAGTTTTAATGAACACTTAACACTTTGAAGAAACATTTAAAGATATTCTCTAATCACATGTTTTTCTTTGTAAAATTTACAAACATCTACAAAGGACCTGTAGCAGTACAGCAAAAATGTTCAAATGCTTCTGTTTTATACAGCTGCCATTAAATACTCACAAAAAGCCTGGATGAGAGCAATCGTAGTGCACACGAGCAGAGACACAGTCAGCGTCTTCATGGTGGAGAAGTCAAATGTGAGGATAACCTTTGATAAAGACATAAAGACATGTTGCATTTGCAGTCAGTTTACAACCCAGTAGTGAGATTATTAATTTGGTATTAAAAAACAACCCGGCTGCAGCATTACCGTCTGTTCGTACTTCTCAGTGTCACTCTGCAGTCTTCCTGTGAGGAGAGCTGAACACAGCTGGTCTTAAATACGCCTATGCACTGGAATGAAAAGCAGAAAAGAAGTTTCTCACACACACACACACACACACACACACACATACACACACACACACACACACACACAAAAGAAGTGCAAACATCAATTTAGCCTGAAAAATGGCCCAGGGATTTTACTGGCCCAACACCCTCATCCTGTTTGAGAAAACTACCTGACGGTCATCTGACATTTTTTCAGAACAAGCACAGCAAACTTTATGATGTCATTGTTTAATCAGTGAAACAATTAAATACATTTATGTTTGAGTACGAAACCGGACCCGACACCAGCCACGTCATCCACAAAAAGGCTGGATGACGTGGCTGCGAGGGCTAGTTCATTGTTGGTGATGTCCTTAATTCTGACCCTACGCTATCAAAATATGTCATTTCAACTTTTCTTTTTTTGTTCTCTAAATGTTAATAATCAGGGGGCGGGGCAGGTGGGGTGAAGGTCAAGGCTGAGGTCAAGCTCTGGCAGTGAGTTCTCAGATGCCTGGGGCCCCGGGGCCCTGCCTTCAGCTCATGGCAGGACGCCCAGCCTGCTGAGCCCAGCAGGATTGGCTGCCACGACTGCCATCAGAAGATGGAAAAATGGACACATTTATCTAAGCTTATGCTATAAAACTCATACCATCTTTTTCAGCTAGGCTACCACAAACCCCAACAGTTAAGCCTTGCTAAAATAACAAAGAATATTGTAATGTTTATAAGGATGTAGCAAAAGAGAGAAGCCCATTAACTACAGATCCTCATAAATTTACTGGATGGGTCACTGTATGACAACCACACATGTATAGGATTCTTCATTCAAAAATCTGTCAGTATACATATATACATATTTCAGTATACACATCCTGCTTTCTTCTCTCCTTCTCTTTTTTGCTGTGCTTTCAACCTAAAATTTGAAATGCTATTCTGCCCTCAGATCACGTGGCTGCCCAGTTTGGCAGCTAGATAAACAGTTCTTAAAAATAAGAGGCAAAAGCTTTCTGCCATCATTGCAGTCTCTCTAATGAAGGCAAAGTAAAACTACAAAACACAAGAAAGAACACATTACAAGATACATATAGTCACACAATTCTCATATTACACGATATGGACTGACGCTTTACTATCTCAAATTGTAAGCTGGTATAACCACCAGAAAACGTAAACAGTAGTTAGCATGCATCCCGCTAGCTTGATGCTAACGTATAATGGATTTTCCCATAGGCAAGTTAACGCGATTAGCATTGACGAGTGCGACTCCGTGATAACATTAAACAAGTCTACAAAACTACCTTACATCGTTTAGTCAACATAAACTCATTCATACTTACATTCATACTTACAGGCATATGTTTCCCATCTGTGAGAAAACAACTTTGAAAACAATAACTTGTGGATCGTTACTAGTTTAATCAGACTCCAACTTTCTCTTCTTCTGCTACAGAAAACCAGGGTTAACTTAACAAGCCCTCCTGCTCTCCCTAGTGGGCTATCTGGAGATTTGTGTGTATAAGTGAATCGAGATATTATTTTTGGTCCGTATTGCCCAGCCCTAGTTGTTCTAAACATATTTAGGGTGTTTTTTCTTCACTTTTTGTCTCTCCAAAGATGTTATTCTTCTCTGCTACAGCCTCGATTGCAACTACATGCAAATAACCAATTATGCAAACTACGTGATGATGTCATATAGCGACATTTAGGACAGCCAATAGCTACTTTCCTTACTGATATGTTGGCGACAGTGGCACTACGAAGGCTGTATGTACACAAAACACGGTGATAGAGGAGGATTTCAGGTTTCCAAAACTCTCCAAAAGTCACTGACATCACCGAGAAAAGTCACTAAATTTGTCGCTAGTCGCTTTTTGGAAAAAAGTCACTAGGGGGCTCTGAAAAGCTGCTAAATCTAGACTAAGTCACTAAGTTGGCAACACTGCACTGGCTTTGGACACAGAAGCATTCATACACAGTTATTCTGTTTATTCACATTTCATAATTCCTTCAGTGTAATAAAGCTTTGAGTACTTTGACCATTCTTACATCAGTCATGTCCTAGTCTGCCTCTACTGATCTGATCCTCCAATGACTCCTATACAGTCAGATTTAGCTAACTACTTCACCTAGCTGACGTCAGTTTGCTGCATACCTTTCAAGTCTCTCGTTTTGGCAGGGAAACTCCTGTATTTTACCCCTCTGTACCGCCATCCTCCCGTATTATTTTCCTGTAAATTTCATGTATTTTAATATAACCATTTAAAAAAAGCGACTAACAACAAAGAGACCTAAGGACCTCAGATTTAAATTGGAGGAGAAAGCAAAATTTATAAAAAGTAACTTAAAGCGGGGGGGGTAACAAGTTTGTGATGTGCTGGATTGAAAACACAGACCTGAAAATGTCCAATAATATATATCATGAGTCATGTAAAGGCATACTTCATGGCTCTGTGTAAACAATCAGATGTTTTTGGAACAAACAGACCAAACTTGCTACCACAGCTGAGAGCAACCTATTTCCAAATGTTTTTAAATTATATGTTGTTTTTACATGTTCCTGTGTCCAAGATGGATATTCTAAAGCAAATATTGACATTGGCTTGTCATCTAATGTCAATTTGTCCTCCTTCATCTGGTTCAGATATAAATGGCCCTCTTTCTCTCACTCCAATTTAGATAAAAATGTTATGGTATAGATTTTTAACATATATAAAGATTGCGCTGACCAGCTGGCACCTGTGTTTACACTGATATTCAACCTCTCACTGAAACTGTGTGTGATTCCCACCTGCTTTAAAAAGTCCATCATAGTCCCTGTCCCAAAGAAACCACACCCCAGCAGCCCCAATGACTTCAGGCCCATAGCACTCACCTCTGTGGTGATGAAGTGTTTTGAGAGACTCATCAAGACATTCATCACCTCCTCACTGCCCACCACCCTCGACCCACTACAGTTTGCATACCGGCCAGACAGATCCACAGATGACGCCATATCCTTCCTCCTCCACAAGACCCTTTCACACATAGACACTGGTAAGGGGAACTATGTGAGAGTGCTGTTTGTAGATTACAGCTCAGCATTCAACACCATAGTTCCCTCCAGGCTGGTCTCTAAGCTGCTGGACCTGGGCCTGGGCCCATCCCTGTGCAGGTGGGTTCACAGCTTCCTGACCAGCAGACCACAGGTGGTACGAGTGGGTCACCTCACCTCATCCTCCCTCACCCTCAACACTGGATCCCCCCAAGGCTGTGTGCTCAGCCCTCTGCTGTACTCACTGTACACCCATGACTGCGAGGCCACGTCAGAGTCCAACGTCATCATCAAGTTTGCTGACGACACTGCTGTTGTGGGACTAATCTCTCACAATGAGGAGACAGCCTACAGGAGAGAGGTCTCCCGCCTGGAGAACTGGTGCCAGGAGAACCACCTGCTGCTCAACGTCAGCAAAACGAAGGAACTGATCGTGGACTTCAGCAGGAAGCAGCAGAGGGACTACCATCCACTTGTCATCAGTGGTGCTGAGGTGGAAAGAGTGGACACCTTCAAATACCTGGGAGTGACCATCTCACAGGACCTGTCCTGGACTCATCACATAAACATCACTGTGAAGAAGGCCAGACAGCGTCTCTACCTCCTCAGGTGGCTGAGAGACTTCAAGCTCCCACTCAAGGTGCTCAGGAACTTTTACACCTGCACCATCGAGAGCATCATGCGTGGGAGCATCACCACCTGGATGGGAAACTGCACCAAGCAGGACTTCATGGCCCTAAAAAGGGTGGTTCGTTCAGCTGAACGGACCATCAGAACCACCCTCCCCAACCTGCAGGACATTTACACCAAGCAGTGCAGGCTGAGGGCCATGAAGATCCTAAAACAGCCCAGCCACCCTGGACACTCTCTCTTCTCCCTGCTCCCATCAGGCCGGCGTTACCGCTGCCTGAGGACTAAGACTGAAAGGTTGAAGAAGAGTTTTTACCCACAAGCCATCCGTCTGCTCAACTCTGAGCCCTAACTGGACCATTATTGCACAATGTAAATATTATAACTTATAAAAGTGTGTATAGTGTATAGTATATAGAGTATAGTGTATAGTGTGAATTACTTTTTTTTATTTTTATTCTTCTTATTTATATGTGTGTGTATATAAGGTTGCAGGTACAAAATACATTTCACTGTGCATTGTACTGTGTATAACTGTGCATGTGACAAATAAACACTATCTTATCTATCTATCTTATCTTATCTTATCTTAGATTGCTGTGAAATTTTAGCTTAATATATTAAATGCTTTTATATATTTATATATTTTTTTGAAAACTGGCCAATTAGGACATTTTTTTGTATATTTTTTTGTAAAATAGGTGACAATGCTTCAATAAAAATATCTCTAAACTATTAAAGATTAAAGCCTGAAATATTTACTAGTCTTTGTTACCATCAGGGTCTGTAATTTGGGACAAATACATCTTGGCTGGTTAAAATATGAAAAAACATAATACTGGTAGCCACCAGTGCTACCCCTCATCTTCCTGGCAGCAGAATCTTTAGGTGGGACAAATCGCCCGGAAGTACAAGTTCTAGAACAAATAACTATCCGGTTTCAGTAGATCTTAATGGGGTGCATATGAGTGACTTTATTATATTACATCAATTAAAAAGCAAATAGCTAATTAAGAACCAGGAGTAAGAAATGCAAAAATCATAATAAATATAAACCACTGAGAATACTGGATTGGAATTACTATGGTAAGAAGTATAGCTGGACAATCCTTTATCACTATTACAACATTTACATTAAATTATGATCAAGAATTTACATTAGTTATGATGTTTTTCAAATATTTGCTGATAGTGTTGTCTACAATTGTAGGTGGAATCATGCCTCACACACTGTATGGAGTATGATTTGTCATATTCTCTGAATAAAAAACTTTTGCTTGGCAAAATGCACCACAATTTTGGATCTCAAGAGTAATACTGAATTATAATACAGCTAGAATTATTTGACTTAAGTCTGTCCTGCTGTTTTTCCTCTTCAGTCACTTTCACAAGCGCTGCTCAAAGAAAATGTTTCAGATTAATATCGGCTTAAACTAAACTATGACTCACTGTATGTTGTGTTATGAATATAAGAGAAGTGTAGCTGTAACACAATCAAAGACTGCACGTTTCTTTCAATGCTCGAGTGTTTTCATTTGCATAAGAAGAGGAATTACAGTTCACTCTACAAAGTAAAGACAGACAGAAAGAAAAATCATTTTAATTTTACAGACTTTCAAAAGAGAAAATCCATCTACAGTTCATTGAATGTGATGCCTGATACCTTATGTTACAGCATGAGAATGAATTACAGAGAATGACACAATGGCAGAGAGATGAGTGTTTTTATTGATGAGGTACAGGACTGCATTAGTCATCCCAGAATCCTCTCATTCCTTCTGCAACAAACAAAACCACAGGAATCAGTCTCAGTCAGTGATACTCAAACAGTCCTCTGTAATCAAATTAGCAAAATGTAACAAGTTTCCAACATGAGGTGACAGTGTTTAACTGGAAAGTCGTAGTATAATTGCTCATGTATTAAAAAAAAAAAGTAAATATAGTATTTGTCCACTGACATTAATTAATTGCTGTATCACCCATTGCTGGTATCAACAGTATTTCAGATTGTCAGGGGTCTGTGGCTGGTATGATCTTTATCTTGATGTTGAATATGGGACAAAGGCTACATTCACACTGCAGCCTGAAGGGACTCAATTCCGAATTTTTGTGAAATCCGATTTTTTTTTGCGTGGTCGTTCACATTTCCAAATATATGCGACTTAGATGTGATCCGCAGACGAACCTAAAAGTGTCCCACACGCGCAGTAGAGGACACGATAACGTAACACGTAGCGAGCGCACTCAGTGTTTGCAGAAGCCACACATTTTCCTTCCCGAGTCTGCAGAATAGTGACATTTGTCGAGTATCAATGACGTGCAGGTCAGATAAATGCGACCTGGCCGTACAGACACAGGTCGCATTTGAAAAGATCGGATATGTATCGGATTTAGGACCACATATCCAAGTGGCCTGGGTCGCATTTGAAAAAAATCGTATTTTTGTTGTTCAGACTGTCATGAAAAGATCCGATACAGGTCGCATGATGGCAAAAAAATCGGAATTAGGTCACTTCAGGCTGCAGTGTGAACGTAGCCGATAAGACCCCAGTTTTTAACCTCTCTTACCTATTGTGTTATACACATATAGCCTCTGCTTACAGAACCACTTTATTTTATTTTGTTCCTTCCTGAGCAGTTTTTTTTTTTAAATTGTGTGATGGGACACATTTTCCTGCTGAAGTAGACTGAAGCTGTTGGGAAATGATGCTGTCATAGTGGATGGTCTGCAGCAGTGTTCAGGTACTCGTGTTGGAGCCTATCTCAGCTATCACAGAAAGTCACAAGTGCTCAGAGACTTCCAAAGAAACAACAGAGGCAGTTTTTTTTTGTTGTTGTTGTTTTTCCCCCTCCCTAAAAGAAAATGGGTTTTCATCACAATGTGGATTACTGCTTAGATTAATTACAAGTTATAAGTTAAAAGTTATATACCATGGTGGCTCAGTTGGTAGAGCAGGTCACCTACTAATTGGATGGTTGGTGGTTTGATTCCAGGCTGCATGCCAAAGTATCCTTGGGCAAGATACTGAACCCCAAGTTGCTCTCTGACGCAAGCGTGTGGAGTGTGAATGTGTGTGAAGGTTAGATATGAGTACTTAGCTTAGTTACATATGGAAGTGCTTATATGAATGGGTGAATGCAAATATGTTGTATAAGCGCTTTGAGTGCTCAATTAGAGTAGAAAAGCGCTATATAAGAACTAGTCCATTTAAATGTATTTGTTCTACACAATTAGTGTCTTAATGAGTGGATACCTTCAAAATCTGCCTGTTGCTGCCACTGCTTTAACAACTTATCTGGCACTGCCACTCACAGTTGCATCATCGGTTATTGCTCTACTCTACAGCCTCCAGTAGAGAAAGTTATGGGAATCTTTACTTGTGTTTGCTCTTCTTTTTATAATTTCTTTGCATCCAAGCATGGTTTTCTTTCTGAGAGCTGGTGCTGATTAGGATGACCTTCTAGGCATTTTACTGCCCCATTCACCAGAATATGTGGTGTTACGCCTCTGCATCTCGTGAAGGACTCAGAGCAGATTAGATGCTACACTCACCCACTACACCATCTGGTGGTATAAATTGGTATTACATGATTGTCTGCTCGAGGCTACTTTGGCTAAGGATTTATTAAATCATGTTCAATTTGGGACATATTATTAAACCAGTTGTTTCTTTGAATGATAAATTTAGACAATTTTAGAAAATTTGGGACTATTTTATTTTTAAAATAAATACTTTTATCTAATGATGCAAATTCATCATCTGCACAATGGAAATGCCATTCAAAGTAATGCAAAATCCACTTTAGTGTATGTTCCTAAAACACTTACTGGGTTAATAATTTGTTTGTTATAACTTAAATAGATGGTCCAAACTGACTTGAATCAAACAAACTTTTAAACTAACTTTATCTTTTTAAAAAGTTAGTAGGCTTACCATCAAACATTATCCTCCTGTGGCTCATCAGTTTCCTCTGGCTCATCATTTTCGTCTGACTGCTCATTTTCGTCTGACTGCTCATTTTCATCTGACTGCTCATTTTCATCTGACTGATCATTTTCCTCTGACTGATCAAATTCGTCTAACATAAAATCTCCATCTGTAAATTTCCCTGGAGTGGTAGTTTCCTCTGGTAGAGTAGTTTTCTCAAAGTGAAGAAATTCGTCAAATATAAAATCATCATTTGTAGATTCCCCTGGAGTGGTAGTTTCCTCTGGTAGAGTAGTTTTCTCAAAGTGAAGAAATTCGTCAAATATAAAATCATCATTTGTAGATTCCCCTGGAGTGGTAGCTTCCTCTGGTTGAGTAGTTTCCTCTTCCAATTGTTTATCACCTGGAAGAGCTGCAAAGACAGTTTGAACCACACCTTTTTTTAATCTGCCCTTGTGGTATTGTCACAGAATGCATTTTATTTGACACAGTGTTAGTCACAGCATTAAAAAAAAGGAATACAAGGTGAGACAGTCATTTGCAAGTATGTTGAAGAAAAACATACTGAAATGTGATATAATTAAAATAGTAGAATAAAATTAATGAATTAGAATTTAAAGTAAATTCAGCTAATCAGCATGGCTTTTAAAAAGTATGATTTCAGTTGCCATGTTACAGGCTAAAATATATGAATTTATTGCAGATTGGTTCTCATTCATGCTAAGAAAAGGGGAATTTTATACTGTCTCATAAAATCAGTGTGTTCATGAAGTGTTCATGAACCTTTAACACTTTGGAGATGCACGAGCTTGATAGGACATTTAATGATGTAATATTCTCTAATTACATGTTTTTTAAGTAAAATTTACAAACACCTACAAAGTCTTTATAACTAGCACTACAGTAAAACTCATACAAACATTGCTAAAATGCTTCCTCTTTTCACAGCTGCCATTAAACACTCACAAACAGCGTGGATGAGAACCATCACAGAGCACACAAGCACCGACACAGTCAGCATCTTCATGGTTGAGATGTCAAATGTAAGGTTAACCTTTGATAAAGACATGTTACATTTGCAGTGAGTTTACAACCGAGTACTTAGAGTATTAATTTATTATTTTAAAAAAGAAACCTGTTGCAATATTACCTTCCTTTTGTCCTTCTGATTGTCAGTTGTCTTCAATTCTTGACACAGAAGAGCTGAAGGCAGCTGGTTTTATATACACATATGCAAAGAGATCATACACACTGACACCACAAAAAAGAAAACAAAAAGAAAGAAATGCAAACATAAATTTAGCCTGGAAAAAAAATATTCCAGGAATTTTACTGGTGCAACACCCTCATCCTGTTCCAGCAAACTGCCTGACGATCATCTGACATTTCTCAGTACAAGAAAAGTAAACTTTATAATGTCAATGTTTACTCTGTAAAACAATGCAATACATTCACGTCTGAGTATGAGACAGCATCTGACACAGCTATGTCATCCACCAAGAGGCTGTACTGTTTAATTCTGTGATGTTTAAGTCATCATTGATGTCCTTAAATTTGACCTTATGCCAACAGAAAATGTAATTTTAACTTTTTTAGTTGTCCAAATGTTAATAATCAGGAGCAAAGGAAAGTAAGCATTCAAACTGATACTCATTACAAATGTTTTCTTTAAAAAAGGATAACGTACTTAAAAAGTGGATGGTGGTTGCAGTCTTTTAAAGTGGATGCAAGCATATGACAATCGTCAAATAAAAAAATTAATATTAAATAAAAGAATATCCCCCTCTTTGAATCACCACCTTATTGTGGTGGAGGGGTTTGTTTGTCCCAGTGATCCCTGGGGCTATGTTGTTCAGCTTTTGCCCCCTGGTAGGGTCTCCCAAGGTAAATTGTCCTGGGTGAGGGGCCAGATGAAGATGATGAATTATGAAATAATTGCCAAAAAATTAAAAAAAAAAAAATTTGTAAACCTTCTCAGAAATGTTATAAAATACTTAAATATTAATTTGTATATTAATTTTTGATTTGTCACATTTGTCACTTAATTGCTTAAAAATGTATTGTGCAATTTACTTAGGTTTTTCAGGGGGAAAAAATCACACTCATTATGTACAAGTCTCAAAAACTCCCTAAAACAGTACATATCAATTATGATACACTAGACAAGGGGTTAAAGCAGAGAAATCCTTAAAGAAGGGTTTACCCTGTCCAGGATAGTGTTATTGAAGCCCCAGCTTGGAGCCAAGCCTGGGGAGGGTGCTGGAGGAAGAGTGTCTAGTGGCTAGGTGTATACTGAACAGGCATAATGGGCCTGCTGTCCTGTAGGCCCACCACCTACTGGAGGCGTTGTAGGGGTCAGGTGCAATGTATGTTGGCCAATGGTAGAGGCCCGGGAGGACCATTCCCTGGCTATCAAGGCTGGCTATTGGGGTATGGATCATCACCTCTCTGGTGAGGAAGGAGTGCATGCAGTGGTCGTAGACTTTGAGTCTGCTATGACTCCCACCTCCAGCAGAACTTTGACAGCATTCCAATGAAGGCGCTAATTCTAATTTTCTGCAATACTGAATTTGGGGTTTTCATTAGTTGTCAGTTATAATCATCAAAACTAAAAGAAACAAACATTTGAAATATATCAGTCTATGTGTAATGAATGAATACAATATAGAAGTTTCACATTTTGAATGGAATTACTGAAATAAATCAACTTTTTCATGATATTCTAATTTTATAACCTGTACCTGTACGTAATGCTACCGACTTCTGAGAAAATCATCCTGATAAAAGTGCACATTTGTACAAAAACTAATTGTCAGTGAGTATTTTGCAGTCCTCTCTGTATGTTAATATGAGACAATGTGTTTGTGGCCAGTCCAAAAAATAAGAGACCTCGCATACATAGTACCATGCAATGTTAAACTTAGAAAAGATTAGCTCTACTTATACTTGGTGTCACTAGACAAATGTTGCATGTGAACACGGTTTCTGTGTTGATTCAACTCTGTTGATTCTGAGGGCCCTATCTAACTCCTCCTCAGAAAACTTTTCCACCCATATTTGTATAACCAGTATTTGATTTCTTAGTATTTCTAATTAAGGTGTTTGCTGATCAGTGAAGCATCATGCCGCTACGACAGGCATTAGTATGCTAAGAGTTACTCACCAAACTGTAGGGTGGGCATCCTGTTCGTCTTGTCGTCCTGTGCTGCTGGGGCTGTGCCTGGGCACCCAGGTTGTGGTGGCTGTGTCCTTCCTGGGCTTCGTGTCTGTTCGCTGTCCCTCAGCTTGTGTGATTCTTTGGCTCCTCTTTCTGGGTGCCTGTGCTGCCTGGGTAGGATCAGGTTGTGCTCTTGGCCTCTTTTGGGTCATGGCCAGTGTTAATTTTGTTGACGAAATATTTTCGTGATTGTTTTCGTCAACGACCCTTTTTTTCATGACGAAAACGAGACGATTACTAAATTAAAACGACCTAAAAGGATAAAAACCATGACGATTCATCAAGACGAAAGCATTTTCGAAAGTATAAATTGATTTTCTTGCGAAATTAATTAACACTTTCGTCAAGACGAAAGTTACAGTAGACTTAGTTACTGAGAAAAGCTACTCTTTGGCTTGCATTACCAAGAATAAACACCGCTTTGCATTTATTTTGTGAATGTTGGTTAAATTCACCTCAGGATGTGTAGCCTACTACATTTTATCAATTACTTAAATTTTTTTTTAACCAGGAAGCCAAACTCTTCATAATAGTCTCTTTTGCAAAGATGTCCTGTGCCCAACAAAAGCAGTACATCATAACCCATTAAATACCCATATCTGACTACTCTGAATTATCAAAAGCCTCTAAATGCCACTTCCTATTGCCCATAAATGCCTACATGTCCCTGGGACCAATCAGAATGCAAGATCCCAATATGTAACAGCACTACACTGAAGAGCCGGCTTTTGTTGGTAGCAAACAGATTGTAAACACAGCTGAAGGTGAGGTGTAGAAAAAATGTCAAATAAGTTAAAGTCATCAAGAGATTTCCATCTGTGATCCTGTGGAAGGATCATCACTGGCTGCACACCTTACTCCCCGGCCTGCGCCGGGCTCCCGTCTCCCATGGTCTGTTTGTGGGGGTACTGGATGGGTAGGTGAATCTTTCCTGCAAATATAAAGGAAGAAATGTGTGTATGTGTGTGTGTGTGTGTGTGTGTGTGTGTGTGTGTGGGGGGGGTGCATTTCTGTTTAACTTCATATTTTTGTAACTCTTTAAGAATTTTGTGACTTGAGGCTTGAAAGATGTTTATATGTCCCCAACAATGTGCTTTACAAGTTTTGAGCTATTGTGCAATGAAGTATCTCTGTGACGTCTTTATGGTAATAGTTTGCATTTTTGCTTTTGTTTTTTTTCTTTTGCAGTAATGTTCTGTGCTTGCAGCTATGAAAAAAGAGCACAAGGTTTCAAGAAATGTATCATAGTAGGAAATCACTAGCGTAAAATGCAAAACAACCAATTGCATCATTATAGATTAAGATACCCAACGTTGTCAAATTATGATTTTGTAATTTAAAATCACCCTTTTCATGGGGCGATGCTATGTTACACAAGCAGGTCATTAAACTGCAATGAGGAGGTTTTACATTTTCATCTATTTTGTTTTCTGATTATGAGCAAAATTTGAGAAAATAAGTATGTAATATTACGTTTTAAGGGTTGTATTAGTTTTACAAATGATGTTATTTCATTAGGGATTATAAAGTCAAAATTAGAATTCACTACTAAACAAAGAGCACAACAAACAACACGATAGTGTTGAATTTTGGCTGCTGTGTGGTATTGGGTGACATGGGTGACACACCTGCCTGGTGCCTTTCTCTGTGCAGTTTGCATGTTTTCTGTGGGTTTTCTCCCACAGTCCAAAAAAAAAAAATGCAGTTAGTGGCGTGAGATTAATTGGTGCTTCTAAATTGTCCATAGGCATCAATGGTTTTGTGTCTCTGTGTTAGCCCTGTGACAGACTGGCATCCTGTCCAAGGTGTACCCTGCCTCTTGCCCTATGACACCATGTGACCCTGAAAAGGATAAGTGGAAGAAAATAAATGAAAGGTGATAATATGGCAGGTACACATAGGAAAAACAAATAGCACAGTGATGGGATAAGGTGGGTTTGTGCACCAATCATTGTGTAAAGTCTTTCCATGTGATTTATAATATCTTGTCATGTTCTTGTTTTGTATACATGCTGGGTATGATAAGAGGAATCAGCTTTGGATGTAACTTAAGATTTAAGACCAGTTTGGTTGTTTTCAAATTGGATCAGTTTGCTGAAGTCAGTTTTTCTGAATCTGCATAAGCTGTTAGCAAATTTATTGATAATAATTTATTGATTGATAATAATTTTGTTCTGTCTTTCCATCCATCCATCCATCCATCCATCCATAGATCCATTGGAGGTGTTTGTGCAAGGAAAACAAAATGCCTGGAATTCTTTATTTTATGAATAATGAAACAAATAAATAGATGAGTAAGGAGGAGGGCAAATCAAAAAATCCAATGAAAATTGGAGAGAAATGAAAAAAGGAAATAAAGAATCATCATGCACCTATACACGGGTGTAGTGACAAATACATGCACACATACACACACACCATTCCTTCCTTAACTTCTGTACAGATATCCACTCGCTCAACAAATCAAAATATTACAAATCCTATAACTAAGAAAGGTGTTGTAATAGAAGCACCTATAAGTACAATATTAAAAAAACAAAAGCAAAAAAAACAAGCAGCCCATTCCAAAACAACATCTGCATTATCAGGAACTCGACTCCCATAGCCGGCCTCACACATTGTCTCTCCGTGACAATGTGTGATGGACGCTCTTCCCCTCAGCCCTCTCTGTGATTTGTGTGAGCTGGATCTGGTGTACCACAGCCGCTGATGAACTTCCATTACTATCAGCGGACTGTTTTGGCTAGGAGCTGGCATCTGGCTCCACAATGCCCCCACCCTCTCGTCTCCGTCTGCATCCCCTCCCGCCCTCCCTACCCCACCATATTGCTATCCTGGCTTTAAATGTGCAAATATGCTTTGCTAAGGTGTTTTTTTGGACTCTGGTACGGTGGTCATCTTGAGAACCATACCAGATGACTTTTTTTTAACCTAACTACCCAATGTTGTGTGTTTGTTTGCTTTTTCTGGAGACTGATTTGTGCTGGCGGCGCCCATAGTGGCTGCGGCTGCAGACACCCATCTCCCCTATGTTAGTCTTGTCTGTCCTACTCTTGGATGGTTGTTCTGAACAAATTCCATTGTATGTATGATGATTAATTTCGTTGTATGTATAATGACAATAAAGTTCTATTCCATTCTATTCTAAAGGGGTTAAAAACCCTTTGCAAACTACCCCTACTTTGGGACTACCTGACCCAACTTGATCTTTACTATAAATAAAAACGCAGGCTGTATGACTTCAGCCCTATTCCAAGAACATGAAGGGCACATGTGACCTACACCATATTTTTCTGCAAGGCTTGATCCAGTACTTGGGTGCCTGGTAAAAAAGCAGAAAAAGAAGCGCAATCAGAGACATTGTGGGTTATTTTTTAAATTTCACACCTCTTGTTTCACATGCTGTTTCACTAATTTTGCAACAGGAGAAAATCTCACATTTTTCTGCCAAAGATACAACACTGTTGTTAGAAATCCCAAAAATAAAGGTGAAAAACTGCAGTGTTCTCAGCCCTGCAGCTCTGATGGTGAACAACACAACTGTGCTGCAATGAAGTTAACTCTTTTAAGCCAGACCTACAGGAAATCCCTCTTCAGACATGGAATGCAGAGCTCAAACTCTCATGAAAGCATGCAAATTAGCTTAATGGAAAAGCAATATAAATATTAGCATAACACCTTTGGACATGCATGGCATAATATAGAAAAAATGGACACCACCTGAAGTCCTACATGCAATGCTACACTGAAAACAAATTTGACAAAATGATTTCATGTGGACAGAGGCTCTGCCTGAGAGAGCCGGAGTCACTTTGTATTAGTTTTGATCGACCGCATGTTGCATAATGTGTATATGTCAGAGGATTCCCCACACTTCCTTTCAGTTAACTAAAAGGTTCTTTGACGTCTAGTTTTTAGTTTAATTTAAGTATAATAACCTTGGTAAGTCTCCCTCTGCAGACATACAGGTTTTATTGGAGTTTCATTAGAGATTTAATATTTTGAGTCTCTTAGTTGTTATTTCCAATAAATGGTAAAAGGTAAGCAACACTTGGAACCCAACTGTTTCTAACTGTCCAGATTTGTACATTTGTAACAGCACTAATTTAATGAGTAGGCTACACTAATATTTCTGTCTCAGACTGATGCTAAAAAGCTAATTCATGCATTTATTACTTCTAGGCTGGACTATTGTAATTCATTATTATCAGACTGTCCTAAAAGCTCCCTGAAAAGCCTTCAGCTGATCCAAAATGCTGCAGCTAGAGTACTGACAGGGACTAGAAAGAGAGAGCAGATTTCTCCCATATTGGCTTCTCTTCACTGGTTCATAGTTCCATATCACCCCAACAGAGCACTTCACTCTCAGACTGCTGGCTTACTTGTGGTTCCTAGGATACTTAAGAGTAGAATGGGAGGCAGAGCCTTCAGCTTTCAGGCCCCTCTTCTGTGGAACCAGCTCCCAGCTTGGATTCAGGAGACAGACACCCTCTCTATTTTTAAGATTAGGATGACTGTTGGGTTTTCGCTGTAATTATTGTGGGGTCTTTACCTTACAGTACAAAGTGCCTTGAGGCGACTGTTTGTTGTGAGTTGGTGCTGTATAAATAAAATGGAATTGAATTGAAAAGGCTGAAACAGTAATACATCCTAAAAAAAAAAGAATAATCAACTTTAACTCTCCTGATGATTAAGTTCAGGGGACAATGAAATGGTACGAAAGGGGCCGCAAATAAAATCTTGCTTAGGGCCCCTTCAAGGCTTGGGCTGGCTCTGACACCCACCATGCCATTTTATAATCAGTGACAGTTTATTTATGTCAACTGCTGGAGATAATGGGCCTTTGAAATCAAAATCAAACAGCAATGCCAGTAATAGTCATATTTTAGTACGTTTGACCCACCACTACAGTTAAATTGTAGCCTAATTTGTTAGTTGTTAACATATTCATAACAAGTCTGCAACATCTTTCTGCTAAACTCTGCAGGTACTTTGAGTCACCAGACAAATATTTAGATGACTCAGTGCAGTTTGTTTAGAATGACTCACCTTTACACTTACTGCCACCAGGAGGAGTGGCGATGAGGTTACCTGTGTCAACCATGCTTGACAGCTCTTGTGAGTGACCCGTGTAATCCTACTATACTGAAGAAAAAGACAAATATTTATTTACTGAGTTAACCTCATACACTTTCATGTTTCATGCGTTCATTGTATTGTTCAGGTCAATCTTCAAGCTTTTAAACGGGCTGTCTGACATTAATAAATGGAGATCAAGGAAGTTTTGTCTGTGCACAAACATGAGTGCTTTTCCAAGATGAGTTCTACAAATTTTCTAGATCAGTGGTTCCCAAAGTCCCTCCCCCTCAGTTGTCAGATAGCGCCGACCTGTGACGTTTTCCTCACTCTCATCATACAAGAGAAAGTGAATATTTCCTTGAAAATATGATTAAAAAAACATAAACAACACAAGCGGTTGGCTATAAATTGCTAAATAAGATGGGTTAGACTTATAAGCTACCATTTCATTGAATGGGGGGAAACACGTGCACGTTTCACACATGCAATGTGGCACTAACACTTTACAGTGTTAGTGCCACTGTGGTACCGTTACAGCACACCTGGGGCCCGGGGGCACTTTGGCAACCATTGCTCCTCTATCGTTTATATTTATCAAATATTATTTATTTATTTTTATTTTCTACTTTTACTTTCCTAATATACTAGTTCTTAAATTTTATTTTAACTTAGTTGCTTATTTCAATTGTTTGTAAAGCAGTCGCAAGTAAGAATTTCATTGCTCAGCATAACCACAGTGTTTTGCGGTGTACATGACAATAAACTTCTTGAATCTTGAATCAAATTAACTCAATATTAAGTAAAACTTAGAACACAAACATAAAAATATGTTTTTGTCAAACTAGTCTTTGCATTCAAAGCAGCAACAGAAAAGGGCTTAATCTGACAGTTTAAAATAAACACATTCAAATTTGTTTATGTTTACATTGTTTTTTTATATTGCAGATGCAAATGCATCGGATTTATGGGAGTAAAGCCTTCCTGTAAGTTTTACTGTAACAGATGTTTTTTTTTTTTTTTTTCTGAGGCACTCAACAGCTACAGCCTTGGTATCTGATCAGAGCCTCATTATTGGATATAAATACATTTAAGACACCATGCTTTTTTTTCACAATGACTCAACAACTGGCTTTATTTATTCAAACACTTTTTTTAAACATCAACTTTAGCTACTAAACTGGTGTTAAATATGATATGAAATCTCGTGACTCCAAAAGATGTTTGCGTATTATTAAAAATGGCAAGTTAACATAAAAAAAACCCCAAATAAACTGCAAAGTGGCGCATTGTGAACGACGCACGTTGTTCTGCAATTTTTGAAACCCACCTCAATAAAAGTTAAACTCTAAAATGATCCAAAAAAAAAAAAAATACAATACAATCATCCGTCTTCTGCTTTTCCGGAGCCGCGGCCTGAGCAGGGAAGCCCACATCTCTCTCTCTCCCCCCGGCCACCTCATCCAGGGGGACACCGAGGCGATCCCAGGACAGAGGTTATTTTCATTAATTTTTAGCAGCAGTTGCTCCATTTGTCATATTTTTGTACAGTGACCGCCATGCGGGGTTGTTTTCCGTGGTTTGAATGTGCTGGAAACTGTAATATTCCGCACTCGGGAGGTACTCACTGCCACATTTCCAGGTTCGCGTTCAGCAGTATTTAAACTATAGTCACAGCTGAAGGGTAACTCGAAGTGGGACTTTTTTACGTTTTTACTTCTTTTTTTTACTGCACACATTTTTAAACAGCTGTTTCATACATATTTTAATAAATGCATCACGTTACAATCAATCCTGGGTGCCGACCGTGTGAGGAAGTAGATGTGATCACGCCTGTTTTAAATAAAGCTGAAGAAGACCGTCGTATCCTCCTGAGAACCGAATAAAAAAGTATCTTTCAATTTAAGTTTTTGACCACTATAGGGGAAACGACGTCTCAGGAAATTTACATCTGTAAAATCATTTTCATACCTACTGTTTGTTCCTGAAAGCTCTCCCTGGGTTCCTTCTGAATCTGTTACTTGGAATAAAGGTGTGGTATTCGTTGTGCTATATTGACAGAAGAACAAAATAGTGCACCACCCACTGGTATGGAGTGTGGACTGACCTGAGCCCTGTTCCAGAAAGCAGGTTTAACTAAAAACTCTGAGTTTGTTAACCCTAATTACTGGGGTAACAGACTCTGTTAACCTACCTGTCTCTGTGACCCCCCACCCCCGCGCTGCACCTGAACCACCTGTCTGACACTCCCATTCATTTCCTCCTTCATAAAGTGGCTGTCAGAGCATCAGAGGAGTGAATTCATCTGCAGATGTTTATGTTTTAACAAGCACTGAAATCCCAGTTAGACCTTAGTTCGTTGTTTTTGTCTTGGTCCCGGGCCGTGGGAGGATCCAAACAGATCAGGATCACTGGTTCAGACCGGATGAGATCCACATCCAGTTCAGGCTCCAGTCATTTCCCAGCTCATCCAGTCCAGATTTGTGAATAATGGATTCATTTTCCTCACATGATCTGCATTCTTTAATTAAAATTTCTCAGTGCTGAAATATTTAAAACCTATAAAGCTGAGACATTCATTATAATATTTTTGCCTTTATTGATAAAACTTTGCATTCATTACAGACTTGTAAAGCTGCAGGTTTTCAGTTAAATATGAAAATATGGCTGACCTGTGACCTTTAGAAATGGTTAATGGTTTTCTCTAAATCTCATCAACAGCAAAGAGCACTTGGTGCTGGGTCTACATTTGTGGCCCCACGGTGAATGAAATGTCCACACGGATGACTACCTGTTCACCCTCTAATAAAGACAAACTGGTGGACCCGAGTGAAACCCCACAAACTGCCTCTGAAAGTAGAACCGCTGGACTAAAATCTTAGTTTTGAATCTTAAAAAGAAAAAACAAAACAAATAAACAAAAGACCATCTGTAAATGAAACAAACAAACTAATTTTTATAAAATCTTAAGTATCATGTTTGACGATCAGGTGAAACACACATATTATTATGCATTATTTTACACATTCGTTTGAAATGAATTTAAATAATCAGACAGGGAAGAAACTAAAAACTGCACACAAAGCATACAGACTGGAACAGTAAAACAGGAAACAGAAATGCAGACTTGACACAACACAGGGAGGAAGGCACACTGAGGAAATACAATAACACAGTACACATGAATGAATATGGGAAGTAAACCCTAATACAAAACATAAAGACAGAAAAACAGAGACTAGAACTAAGACATACAAACTTAACAAAGAGGCACAAGATAAATTACAGAGAAAGGACTGACTGAACACAGGAGACACCGAGGACTACATACAGATGAAAGCTGGCACAACCAAACAGGGAGCAAGACAACCATGGGGACAGGACACAGAGAGACAACAGCAGACACAGAAACTGTGCAACTCTCCCTGTTTTATGTGTCATCGCACAATCTGGACACCATGATCTAAGAACTTTTACTTCAATAGTCACGCACCCAGCACACAGAGTTAGTGTTCCTAATAAAGCGGTGACAGAGCACCACAGTTATTAGACAGTTTCTGGTGATTGGGTCAGTGACTCTAAGTGTTATTTCTTTTTCAGGTTACGTAGCACGATAACAGTTACAACCATTTGTAAATGTTAATCATATGTTCATTAGTATTCACTGTAGTTTTGATAGCATGTTAGCTACATCCTGTTTAAGTGCAGGTTTACTAACTGCAGCCAGACTCCCTGGTGATGATTACATCCGGCTATATTAAGAATACAGAGAGGGACTGTTTTGCTTTAAAATTGCGGCTAGTTTTGCTGCAGTTGTTCCTTGTTATTGGCAACTTTCTAAGTCATGTTCTGTGGGTGCCAATTTGTGGTCTACAGAGACCTCTTGTGAAGATTGTATGGTAGTGCCTGTGCTTCACCCAGCAGAAGGTGATGTGATTGGTATTTTTAGCAGTTATTCATAACTGGGCTAATAACAGAATTGGTTGTTTCTGTCTTCCAGGAAACCACACCCACATACACCCCCAGTCATATACCTGTTATCACCCTGCAGGGAAATCAGATTGGAAGTGGGAAGTGATTCAGTGTATCCAATGTTCAGTGTGCCTGTGGGACATTAGTAAAGACAATTAACCAAACTCGTGGATTGCTGCAGTCTTTCTGACCGAAGACTTAGGCCAGCCTTGTATGCACCAACACAGCAACTTACCTTTCACAGAAACACAAGGGACAGAGAACACGGGAAATATGATCTAAACTGCAGCCATGAACAGAACTAAAGAAACCCTAAATCCAAAATCCTAGGAATATAAATATAAAAGAAACAAACCACTTCTAGGGTGGACTACTGTAATTCATTATTATCAGGCTGAACTAAAAGCTCTCTGAAAAGCCTTCAGCTGATCCAAAATGCTGCAGCTAGAGTACTGACAGGGACTAGAAAGAGAGAGCAAATTTCTCCCATATTGGCTTCTCTTCATTGGCTCTCTGTTAAATCTAGAATAGAATTGAAAATCCTTCTCCTCACATACAAGGTCTTGAAAAATCAGGCCCCATCTTATCTCCCAGTGATTCAGGATAAGCTATATGTGTCCTCTCTGCAGCAAAGACAATACAGACCTGCAGTACATCCTGTGAGGGTGCCAGGTGCCGCTGGCACAGGGGTGCTTCAGGTCCACCTCTCATTAAGATCAGACCTTTCATTAACATAATTTACCTGCTGGCAGTCAGTGCCTCCAATCCATGGTGGTGGTGGAGCTTCTCCTGTTACAGCTGTTGCAGTGTTCTGAATGTGTTTATTTTCCCCAGTATTGTGCATCAATGCAATATCATGTATCATGAACACAGATTCTCTACAGCAGAGATGTGCAGAGAGACACGTGAAGACAGACAGCAGCCACCTGATCTGCTGCTTTACTGCTGTCTGTCCTTGTCTCACTGCAGCATTCTGGATTAACTGAAGCCTTTAGAGCAGCATGATAATAAGGAACTACAACAGTCCAGGCTAGAAGCAGTTTTTCAGCATCACTCTGAGAGTGGATTTGTCGAATTTCCACAGTGCTGTGCATATAAAAGAAACACATACTACATATTTGCTCTGTGTGCCTGCTTAGTGACAGATCCTGTCAAAAATGACTAGAAGAGCTCACAGAGCTGTTGGAAGCTGAGGTACAGTGCTGTGAAACAGTATTTGTCTCCTTCCTTTCTTGTTTTTCTTTTTTTGCATATTTGTTACACTTACATGTTTCAACTCAAAGACATTTTAATGTTAGATAAATATAACCTGAGTGAACTGTATTGGTTTTAGGTGTTGACTTGGTATGTGAAAGTCCACAGAATAAATGGAGTGTCAACATTTTAGAATGAATCCCAAAACTCTGGCTAACCTCAGCCTCAGCCCACTTCATCACTGCTGCAACGTAGTGAAAACAGCAGCCTTGAAACAGCCTTTTTCTACTTAAGTAAAAATGTCTATCTATATTTTGCCAGCTCTGCCAAAACATATATATATATATATATATATATATATATATATATATATATATATATATATATATATATATATATATATATATATATATATAACTGACTGAAGTCCTGAATGTTCTTTGACCTCCATCTGATCCTCATTGTGTTCTCTCAGATATTCTTGTGTCTCTTTTTGCTCTGACAGCATCTGCTGCTCTTTGGTCCATTTCATGGTTTCATTCTGTTGTGTTATTGCAGCATACTGACTGTGAGCTGCATCATCATCAACCTCCAAATGATCATTTTGTTTATTCACAAACTTTTTTACCTTTCTGACATTCTGATGTTTCTTTGCTCGGCCTTCTTTCTCAATTTTCTGTTTCTTTGCTGGCAGATTGCAGACCTCATGTAGTTTTATTTCTTGCGTATGTTTTCTGCTCTGCATATTATGTTGATCAGCATCAGGTGTTTCATCTCTCAGCTCCTCCTGCTGTGGTTCTTCCAGACAGTCGACTCCTCTGTCTGTAACACTGACAGGTTCCTCCGGTTCTCTTTTTGATCTACGTTCTCTTGTTGCTCCTCCTGCAGCGCTCCTTCATGTCTGAGTTGTAGTTTTTCTCTCTCCTTCCTGTTTGTTCCATCAGATGTGACCCCTTCATTAATGTTCATCATCTCTCTCTGACCTCCTCCTTCACTCTGAGCTCTTCTCTGTTTCTCAGGCTGTTGTTTCTCTTTTTCTCTCCATGGTTCCTGATCAGTGTTCATATGAAAAGTAAAATTAAAGGACTCTGCTCCTGCTAATAACACTGGCTGCTCTCTGATTTCTTCTCGGCTCTGTTCAGATTTTTCCTCTGGTTCTTTCTCTTGTGTTTTCAGATCTGTATTTGCTGTAACTTTGCTGCTGACTGATGAATTCCTGTTTTTCTTTCTTCGTTCTGTCAGCAGTTTTTCTCTCTGATGCTCTCGCATCTTCTTTTGTGCCTTAAATATAGAATATGTTTTATTTACTCCACTCCTCTCTTCCTCTGATCTTCTTTTCTCAGTGTCTGATGTTTTCCTGCTCTCATCTCTCTCTCTCTGTCTTCTTTCTACCAGCTGCTCTTTTTGTTTCTCTTTTTCTCTCCATGTTTTCTGATCAGTGTTCAGATGTGAAGTCAAATTAAAGGACTTTTCTTCTTTTACTAACACTGGCTGCTCTTTGGGTTCTTCTGTAAGTGGGAAAAACTGAAGTCCTGGATAATCTTTCCCTCCTTCCAACTTTTTCTCTCTTTCACCTTCAGCTCCCTCAGCTTTCATTCCTCTTCCTCTCATCTCCTGTTCTTCATGTGTTTCCTTTCCTGCTGTAGACCGAGACTCTTTTTCAGTCAGAATAAATGGATTTATCTTCTCCTCTTCTGATCTTCTTAATCCCTCTTTTAGCTCCTCTTGGTGATCTTCTGTTTCTCTTTCATCTTTATTGCTCTGCTCTCCTCTGCTCTCCACATCATTTCTTTCTTCTCTTCCTGTCACGTCTTTCTCTGTTTCTTTTTCTATTGTTATCAAAGACTCTTTGTCAACAACAACAGATGGATTTATTCTCTTATCTTGTGGATTGTACTCTCTCTCTCTTCCTGCCATGAGTGGTTCACTTTCTCCTTCTGCCACCACAACATGAAACTCACGGTTATCATTTTTAGAGTCCGTCATTGTTTCTTTCCTGGTCTGTTCAGGTCCGTCCTCCTCGCTCTTCTTCTTGTTTCCTGTGTGTAAAAGAAGCAGAAGAAACTGAATGAAATAGTGTATGAAAGAGTTCTTGGTGCTTAGAATAAAACTGAAGAAATTTAAATAACACACTAAAAATTTTTAGACATCACCTGAATAAATCAGTAGTGTGTCTGATTCACTGCCATCTGGTGGTGAGTTTGAAAGTTACAACCAAGTTTTAAGCTTTCTGATGCAGTTACAGGAATGAACACCACATTTTAACAGTCATTCATATTACAAAGTTTGAATAATCAGGCCCCATCTTATCTTAAAGACCTCATAGTACCATATCACCCCAACAGAGCACTTCGCTCTCAGACTGCTGGCTTACTTGTGGTTCCTAGGATACTTAAGATGACTGCCCCTCCCTGAGCCTGGTTCTGCTGGAGGTTTCTTCCTGTTAAAAGGGAGTTTTTGTGCTTGCTCAGAGGAGATTGTCTGATTGTTGAGTTTTCTCTGTATTACTACAGGATCTATTGTAAGGCCTTACTAATATAAAAAGCCTTGAGGCAACTGTTGGTTGTATATAAATAAAATTGAATTGAATTATATTTTGCTTTTCTTTCCAAGTCAGCTTAGAATCGACTTGATTAATGCATTACTTAGTTATCTATATAGAGCGAGTATTTCATTTGTTCATTCTAGTGTTTTTTAGAAACATGTGGTATGTGGTTTTTTTTGTGGTTTAGATGTTTTGCTTATGAAATATTTTGTTGCACTTTGTGCTCTTATTTAATTTTTTATGTGTCAAATCTATTTCTTATTTATTTGATTATTATTTATGTTTTTAAAGTATTCTTTTTAACAAATAGGCATATTTCAGGGCAGAAAAAAAAAAACTATACTTGGAAATTAATAGTACTCATCTATATTATAGAGCATATATGGGACATGTTCAATCTGTTTCATGTTAAGGTACACAAACCTTTATATAGTACTTTCACAAAGTGCTTTGGAGAAAGCAGAGAGAATGCGAAATGTAAAAAGATGAAAATAAAAATAAAATTTTGAAAAAACAAAAAAAAACATATTTGTATCTTGCAGAAACTCAACAGTAGCTAAAACATGGCTACGAGCAGTGCGAGAATTATAATATGAATACTTCAGAAGAGCAGAACTAGCACTGGGTGTTAAACAATCTCTAATGTAGGTAAACATTTAATTTTATTTTATTCTCACATCGGGGCGGGATACAGTTTTACACCTGACTGTCAATCTCATGTACAGGATGTGCTGCCTGTTTATTTTATTTTATCCAGAGCCTGAAGAAACCAAAATCTCCAAAACTACACTGCACTGTTTCTAAGGCCAGAATAAATAATTGTATTTGAAGGGTGCAAATGCTAAATGCACTACTTGAAATCAAGATTACACCTACTGCATTTCTCTCCCCATCTACACATTAGTAGAACAGCTTGAATCCAACTCCGTTGCTCCTGGTCTCCTGCACACACACATCATCTGACTTCCTTCTGTCCATCATGCAAACCAACTCTCTCCTTTTACCAGTCATACATTTAGAGTCCATACAGACAGCTTCCCTTCTCTCTCACTGCCTTTAACACATTTCCCCCTCTCCTCTTCTTTTAGCATAGTTTCCAACACCACTGAACTGGCCACGTCGTGGAGGTCCTCATTGTTAACACAGGTCCCAACTGATCTGGTATAGAAATCTCATTCTTTATAAGCTGCATGTTTGATTTGGCCAAGATTTGTCACCAGATGCTCTTCCTGACACAGCCCTCCCTGTTCATACAGGTTTGGGAGCAGCACTAGGAGCTACAGTAATACTGGCTTGTGGCCTCCTGTGAATGGGTTTCCAGTTGTTAACAGACTGAGTTTGTTTTCCTTTCATTTAATTTTTTCTTCTACCCATATATACAGTTCATTGTGTCAAAAAGGCAGTACACACAGTGGATCAGCTGCTATAGTTGTAACACTAGGTTAACATAACAGAGTGTTTTTCTATTTTATGGCTCTGGTGTTATCTATTCCATTCCTTCATTCTCGACCTGAAGCAACACATCCAGCCACAGCATGAATGTAAATGGAGGTACACAGTTAACTGGTTTGTATTTGTTCTGATTTATGTCCCTTTATGTACCTTAGGCTGTTTAATGATGGCCCTAATGAAGGTCCAAAGGCAAAATAAGTCACTATATACCACACATTACAAATGTGGGTGGAGTTTTGTCTTCCTCTACTATAGAAACATGACAGTGCAACACAGAGGACTCTGTGGAAGTGAAGCAATTCAAGGGGAGAAAAAAAAATGCAATATTTCTCCTGTTCTTGTGATTCTACTGTACAGGAATGAAACCATAATAAGAAATATTATATTTCTATATAATACTTACTGCATTTGAATCGTCTCTGCTTCCACACAACACAGGAAACAGCAAGAATCAGAACAAGCACAACAACAGCACCGATGGCCAAACCAGTGATGGTATTTGAATCAATAGTTGGAGCAATAGTTGTATCACTGGGAGGACTAGAAGGACTGATGACCATAAAGACATCATCTGAAATGACAACAGCATGTTCAGTAGTTCACAATCTGTCCAGCTAGTCCAGAGAATCCACATTAGTTTATGCATGAACTTTACCTGGAACATGTATGTGTGTCTCTCTGCTCTGGTTGATGATCTTCTGTTGGACTCTGCAGGTGATGTTGTTGCTGTGTCTCTTCTCCACAGTCACTCTGCTGCTGACAGTATAGAGGTCATCAGGACCTCTGAGGGTCTCTGTAGGTCCAGCAGAGAGGAGGTTTCCCTCAGCGTCCAACCACAGCAGCTCAGGCTCTGGATACCAGCCTGCAGACTCACACTGTAACACCACCCTGCTGCTGGTTCTGTTCATCTTTGCAACAGGGGAAGAAGCAGCACCTGAAAAACAGTTTATCTCCAAACATTAGGTAGATTTGTCAGTCGGATGCTCTGCTCACTCTGGAGGAAACAGTCCCTGATAATGAGTGAGAGGTTACTTTTTTAATACACTAAATGTTGTTGTTCCCAATATTAAATGGTTTATCGATCTCTCATCACATAGATGACAAATTGATTGCCAAAGCAGCCATGTTAAATATGACAAATTAAAAACTAATATCTAACTATGCATTTATATGTGCATTGATTTTATTCTAAATGAATGATGAACTGAAACCAAATGTCAGTCAGCTGATTAAGGTGCAGGAGGGGAGGAGACAGAGATGAGCTCAGAGTGTGTTGAAGAAAATATGCCGGAAAGCAGATTATATTCCCAGAATCCTTTATCCCAGTAACTCCCTCTGAATATGAGTCAGCTCTCTTCCAGGGTTAGAAAACTCAGAGTTTCCCTCATGTCAGGGTTAACAAACGCTCTGGACCACAGCCATTCGGGGACTGTTTTTTTATGGGATTTCTGAGCTGTCTTATGTTCTAATGTTAATTGATAATAAATAATAAATAATTATATAAGGTTCAGAAATATGTCTCACTGAAGCTGCTTACCAACAACAAGTCTAACAGCAGAGTCTCTTTGCAGGTCTGGAATGAAGCATCTGTACGTTCCCTCATCAGAGAGCTTTATTTTGGAGATCTTCAGAGAGATGTTTCCATGTTTCAGCTCATCAGTGAACAGAGATGTTCTTCCCTTGTAGGATGGATTTTGGAGTTCAGCTCTCTCGGGCCACACATGGACTAATCTGGACTCCAGGTCAGGTCTGGTCCACTCCACAGTCATGTCCGAAGCATCGGCACTTGGATAGAGGTAACGTGGCAAAATGATGTCATCACCAACTGTTGCCACTATTGGTTGGAGTGGACCAATCACTGCTGACTGACCTGAAACGACAAAGACTGTTTTTATTTCACACTTTTAGTGTAGTAAAAAAATCTCTGGAAAAAATGTAGTACAAACAATCTCTGTCAATCGCTCTATGGTTGTTTGTTTGTCTAAAATCTCCTACGCAATCAACTGGAGCAGGACCCCGAGTGCCCAAGAATCCAGGCTTTTGTTAGTATTCAGTAAACTGCACAAATGTACCTCAGTAAAGCTGTGTGAGTTAGTCGAGCCTGCAAACCTTTAGTTTTCCTGTATGTTGGATTTTTGTAAGATGTGTTATTGACATGTACAGTTAAACTGTGATATGATACAAGAGCACAGTGAAAGTTGAATTAGGAAATCTTCTATTATAGTTTTACTATATTTACTATATAAAGCTGATTAAACAAAATCTCCCTGACCAATTTTCCATTACCTCCTTAACGGGATGAAGTGTGTGGCTGATGATATTTTATAAAATGGAGGGTTGATGTGGTCTCTTCATCATGCAGAGATATAAATAAATGCTGCTGTACATAAACAATTTATTATTTTATTTATATAAATGAAAGACCTGATAAAGTACTTTACCTTGACATGAGAGCATCAGAGCAAAGAGAATAGAGGTGTAGAAAATACAGAAGACATCGAACTGAACATGAAGCATCCTGAAAACAGAATACAGGAGCATGTGTAATAAACCTATTACCTACTTATTATTATTCAAATTTTATTTCCATTACATAATGTCAAAACGATAAAGCAGATGAAATCATTGTTTTACACTGAGTGAATAATATGGTCCATTCACAATAAAAAGGTATAATATGGGTGGAACCATTAAATGATGTTACCTCACTTCTGTATAAGTTGAGTTGATCTCTACCATGTAAACTGTCAGTCCCTCTGAGATATATAGCAGTCTAATTTGGGCTTTTTATTAAGCTAAGCTAAGACGTGACTCACCACAAAAATATGTTGGAAAAATATGCACTTTGCTTTCCTCTGTGCCCTTCACTGTAAGCTTCAGCAAATTAAAGTTTCACTTTCGTTTGCGGTTAATATAAAATGCCACAGATCTCTAAGTAAACAATCCATCTATTTTCTTCGGCTTTTATTCGCTCACCACCTGGAACAATGATTGATTGGCTTAAAGCTCAATTCCCTCCTCTGTGCAATGACGTGAAAATCAAAAGAGAAAGTCTTACAGGAATCAAGCGCAGGACGAATTCCAAACGAAATCAAAATACTCCTGAATTAACCTTCAGACTACAAAACCGCAAGTGAATGTATTTAATATTTATTTTTACAATGATATATAATTCAGAAAAAAAAATAAATCAAACTGTGGTAAACTACGCCACTGCCACGGGACAAAGACGGCACTATCGTTATTTTAAGGAAAGCAAAATCATCTTTTCGTTTCCTTAACAGTCCGAACAAAACACATAATATGATCTACATCTATGAAAACATGCGCATACCTGCTGTCGGAGAGACCCACACCAGCGCTTTATGGTCACCGTCAAAGAAAAGGAGGAGAAAACGCTCCTCTGGTCACCTGCGAATATGAGCGCTTCTCCGGATGTTTGCAGGTGTTTGACGGTTCGCCGCAGGTGGTTTAGACTGTATACAGCCCTGCGTGTTGTATTGAATATAATAACAGCCAAAATTGTGACATTTAAATAACGAAAAAAAAAAAAAAGTGTGTGTGTGTGTGGGGGGGGCCTTACACAGACAAAAACAAAGCAAATAAACAAAACACTTTTATAGGCACTGCCTACCTCGGGTATAGAAATATTATTATAGTTAAAACCATCAGGAATCATCATTGAGATCACTGTGTGTTTGCGTGCTTTTCACACAAATATTTTGTTTTAGTTGATATCAGTCAGCAGAAGATTTATGCAAACACATGATGATATTGATATATATATTTTTTAATACATTTTTTTAATCACAGGTAGCAGACTGGTGGTTAGCATTGTTGACACCCTCTCTGCGCCCTGAATTGGATAAGCAGAAGGAAATGGAGGGATGGGGAGAAAAAAAGATCTGGTTCACAGAACTTAAGTTTGACATGTGGGTGTTGGGAAATTTTTTTTTACTACTTTCATTTATCATCTATACTTCCACACTGCTAGCAGGGGCCAATCCAATATTTCATACTATACTGTCTGGGCCTTTTTCCCACTGTCAGTAACCATCCTTCCATCATTTCATACTACATATACTGTAATGGCCACTCTTCCACTGCTAGAAGAGACTCATGCATTATGTCAATACTTTACACTTCTTTCACCTATTGCCAACTGCCAGTGTTGCTCCCATGGGCCTCTACTGGGTCACTGTTACTTTCATTTATCAGTATATATATATATATAAGGGTATATCTACATTTATTATTCACTTATGTTATTTGTACTGTCATTATTTTTACTTTTATTACTTGTGCTGATATTATTTTTATATCTTATATTGCTTTCATACTAGTGCATGGAGTCACTATTTTCATATTCTAGTGGTGCAGTGGTTAGCACTGCTGCCTCACAGTTAGAGTACCATCTGGAAGGCCTGGGTTCGATTCCACCTTGGCCCAGCCCCCCCCTCTCTCCCTGTGTGGAGTTTGCATGTTCTCCCTGTGTTTGCGTGGGTTTCCTCCAGGTACTTCAGTTTCCTCCCACATTCCAAAGACATGCACTTACTGGGGTTAGGTTAATTGGCTACACCAAATTGCCCATAGGTGTGAATGAGAGCATGAATGTGAGTGTGAAATGTTGTTTGTCTCTCTGCAAGAGGCTGGCAACCTGTACAGGGTGTACCTGGCCTCTTGCCTTGTGGCAGCTGGGATAGCCCCCAGCCCCCCTGCAACCCTGAACAGGATGAGCGGAAGAGAATGGATGGATAGGTACCAAGCTCCATTTTTATGGCTTCTGCAAAGTAAGAGAAAGCCCCCCCCCCCCCCCCCCCCCCCACACACACACACACACACCGACGCACTTAATATTCTTTTCGTCACTGGGGTGAAGGTGAGACCTCTTAGATCTTGGGTGTGTGTTTGAGGCTTTTGGAGAGTGAACGCTGTTAGCAGTGTTTTCTGACAGGTACATTCCTAAAATGGAGTTCTGTAGGCCCCCACCCTTGTGTTTTTGTGACCAAGGGTGGAGGAGAGATAAAACTTGGCTAGGTGGAGTGGTACTAATGATGTTATGTTAGCAGATATTTGAATAAAAAGATTAATCATGGTGACATCTGTGTGACAAGGATTGTTGTAACGTTGTGTATTCTTAGATGTTTTTGGTATGCTATACTTATGTGAGGTTTTTAAGAATGGTCTTTTCTATGTGTTTCTTATTTATGTTAGTGTTCTTTTTGTCCTATTTTTTTCTTGGACATTGAATGGCACCTGTCACTCAACTTCTTGGTGACAGGCAGTTATTTAAACAGGTGTGTTATTACCTTGTTACAGTAAGTCTGAAGAAGGGCACTCCAGCCCGAAACGTCACTGTTTTAACGTTGATGGATTAAAATTTTCCAAGGAGCTCTTTGGTGTGCAGACCTCCTCTTTTTTGTTTATTGAGTTTTGCTTGGATCCAGCACCCTGGTTAATTTTTGGATGTGTGTGTTTCTCTTTAATAAAGGACATCTGAACTGTCATAAACCAAGAGGTACCCCTGTGATGTGTGCGACCCTTAAACATGTGATTTTAGAGTGGGCCTAGTTTAACCAAAAGACAAGTGGATGGGATTCAAGTTTCATGGGTTGAGACTTTATGTAAATTAGGAGAGGTCAAAGGTAAGTGGGCAGTTACCATCTTTAAGATATAAATGGCGGCCCGCTCTTTGTCTGGGCTCTCTATTCTGACGTCTCACTTCTGGCCTTCCTTTTTTCTGTAGTCTTTTTCTTCCTGTTTCTGCATCTTTCTCTGTCTCTTTGTTTCTCTTTTCTCTTCTCTGTATGTGTAGCTTCATCTCAACTATGTTACTGTCTGTATCTTGGTATTTATCTGTGGTGTGTGTAACTAACATGTCTAATAAACAGCCTGCACCAGAACCTGCTCTTCCCAGTGAGTTTTTGGGTTTAATTGGGTTTGCATTTTTAGCCAGAAGGAACGTGGAGACCCCCAAAAAATGTCACCGACATGGGTGTAAATCTTCCCAAACCTGATACATAGTGAAACTCCTGAGATTAAGAGTCTCTTCTGCAGCTGTGTCCTGGGCATGTTTTTGACTGTCAAGTATAAAATAAATAAATGAATAAATAAATTAAAAACAGCTCCCTGAGAAAACCTGCTCAAGCAAACTCCACACAGTGCTGTCAGTTAATTTAAAACCATGACACAACGCTGTGTCAGCCTCCAGGGAGTCATTTTGTTTTTCCACACACTCTTGGATTTTGGAAAGTCTTCTGTTCCTTCTCTGTTTATTTCTTATTTGTCCTCTTCCACACTCTCAGCTGCTAACACGCTGGTTCAAGTTTTCTTCTTTTTTTCCTTCTGCTCAGCATCAGGTCTTTGATCATTTACCATCTCTCTGGCTCTGCCTTTCTCTGCTGTCCATGTCCTTCTCTCCTTCTCTTCCTGTCGTGTCCCGTTCTTCATGGATTTCTTATCTAATCTTAAACTGAAGCTCTTTTACAGTCATAATAGTTATATTTGTCCTCTCGTCATTCTCTTCTCTTCCAGCTATAAGCCGCTCCTCTCCTTCTCCTCTTTCCGACACAACCCAGAATTCACCGTTATCACTTCCATTCAATGTGCAAACTTAGATTGCACATTAACCATGTTTTCAAAATGACATAAGTAACACAATGTATGTATGATTATTATTTTGAGTTCATTTTTAAGTGGGATGGTGGTCAGCACTGCTGCCTCACAGCAATCACAAACCACCATCTGGAACGAGTGTCTCTTTGTGGAGTTTACATATTCTCCCCGTGTCTGTGTGGGTTTCCTCCGTAACATACATACATACATACCTTTGCCTTATAAAAAGAGCATAAAATTGTAGTTATTTGAACGTTATGTCAGCTTAATCCCGAAATGAGCAGGTGGTCATGGAGGTGCTTTAAGCCAGGCGCTGTAGCGTTAAGGAGCTGCGCGCTCCTGCGGTCTGCGTGTATGTGGTGCCGCAACTTTAAGGAATTTCGCCTTCCAGCGATCATGTTTGTGGCACAACACCTGAACAAGCTTTCACCTTAAACCTCGTGTGGGGGATTTTCAGAAACGCAGCAGGTATGCAGGTCAGTTTCTGCTCGGATTTTTATAGTAAATGGGAAACGATTGAAGGTCGGTATAAGCTTTTAATATTTATATAAGGTATTAAAAAACGCTTTAAAAGACTGTTCCACTGAAACACTGTCACCATGTTTAGTGCGGATCTGTTAGTTTGTCTGTATTATTATTTTATTTATTTTTTTGTTGCAAATGAAAGTGAAAGTGCAGTAGCTCACAGGGACAGACACAGAGAGTACGCAGCAAAGAAATGTCTTTTTTTTTTTTTCTTTTCTGATATCAGTGATTCAATCTGCCTTCTGTCTGCTTGGCGATGGAACTGGACCTCGAGCACTGGCACAAGTGAGCATCTCCATTATAGTTTTTCTGGACTGCTTAACACCAACTATCATTCTCTGAGTCACATTTTCAGTATACTAATGAATCAATCATTCTTACAGTTAGACACAGTTTTGCAAATCTAATATACTTTAACACTAAAACACATTTTGCATAGTGTTCCATCCATCCATCCATTTTCTTCCGCTTATCCGGGGCCGGGTCGCGGGGGCAGAAGCCTTAGCAGAGAAGCCCAGGCTTCCCTCTCCCCAGCCACCTCCTCCAGCTCATCCGGAGGGACCCCAAGGCGTTCCCAGGCCAGCCGAGATACATAATCTCTCCAGCGTGTCCTGGGTCTACCACGGGGCCTCTTCCCGGTGGGACATGCCCGGAACACCTCACCCAGGAGGCGGCCAGGAGGCATCCTAATCAGATGCCCGAGCCACCTCAACTGGCTCCTTTCGATGTGGAGGAGCAGCGGCTCTACTCTGAGCCCCTCCTGGATGGCCGCACTCCTCACCTTATCTCTAAGGGAGAGGCCAGCCACCCTTCGAAGGAAACTCATTTCTGCCGCTTGTATTCGCGATCTTATTCTTTCGGTCACTACCCAAAGCTCGTGACCATAGGTGAGGATAGGAACGTAGATCGACCGGTAAATCGAGAGCTTCGCTTTTACGCTAAGCTCCCTCTTCACCACGACGGACCGGTGCAGCGTCCGCATCACTGCAGAAGCAGCCCCGATCCGCCTGTCGATCTCCCGTTCCCTTCTCCCATCACTCGTGAACAAGACCCCGAGATACTTAAACTCCTCCACTTGAGGCAAGAACTCGTTCCTGAGCCGGAGATGGCACTCCACCCTTTTCCGGCTGAGGACCATGGCCTCAGACTTAGAGGTGCTGATTCTCATGCCAGCCACTTCACACTTGGCTGCGAACCGTTCCACTGCGAGCTGGAGGCCCCCCCCTGATGAAGCCAACAGAACCGCATCATCTGCAAAAAGCAGAGATGAGACTCTGAGGCCACCAAGGAAGAAGCCTTCCGCCACCTGGCTACGCCTAGAAATCCTGTCCATAAAAATTATGAACAGAATCGGTGACAAAGGGCAGCCCTGACGGAGTCCAACACCCACAGGAAACGAATCCGACTTATTACCGGCTATACGGACCAAGCTCTCACTGTGGTTGTCCTCCGTGAATCGCCACCTTATCGTGGTGGAGGGGTTTGTGTGTCCCAGTGATCCCAGGAGCTATGTTGTCTGGGGGCTTGTCCCCCTGGTAGGGTCTCCCATGGCAAACTGGTCCTGGGTGAGGGTCCAGACAAAGAGCGGTTCAGAAGACCCTTATGAGTGAAAAAACAAGGGAACAGTTTACCCTGCCCGGGATAGGGTTTCCGGGGCCCCACCCTGGAGCCAGGCCTGGGGAGGGAGCTCGAGGGAGAGCGTCTGGTGGCCAGGCATTAGCCCGTGGTGCTTGGCCGGGCGCACCCCGAAGAGGTTACATGGGCCCGCCCTCCTGCAGGCCCACCACCCGCAGGAGGTGTCGTAGGGGTCGGGTGCAGTGTGTGTCGGGCGGTGGCCGAGGGCAGAGGCCCTGGCTGATCCCCGGCTATCGAAACTGGCTATTGGGTAAGGGTGAAATAAAGTAGGAAAAATGTACAAACCAACTCATTACATAAATCCAAAAAAAAACAAAAAAAAAAAACAAGGGATACTGAAAACAAAGAGGCCTCTTTTTGTACGGCTTGTAGGAACCCTGTCTGATGTGGTGGTTAGCAATACTCGGGCACCACAGGCGACAGTTCTGTCTCCATTCCTGTTTACCTTGTACACCTCAGATTTCCAGTACAACAGTGAAATATGCCACCTGCAGAAGTTCTCTGATGACACGGCAGTGGTTGGGTGTATTAAGTGTGGGCAGGAGTCGGAGTACAGTTAGGAGGAGCTTTGTGGAGTGGTCCAGCAGAAATCACCTCCTTCTCAATGTCAGCAAGACAAAAGAGATGGTGGTCAACCTCTGGAGGAATAAAACTGCAACTGTGCCCATTAATGTCTTGGGAGAGGACATGGAAACGGTGGACAGCTACAGGTACCTGGGCGTTCAAGTGCATGACAGACTGGACTGGAAGACCAACAGTGATTCTGTGTATAGGAGGGGATGAGCAGACTGTACTTTTTAAGGAAGCTCAGATCCTTTAATGTGTGCAGCAAGGTGTTGGAGATCTTCTACCAGTCTATGATAGCGAGTGCCATCTACTCTGCTGTTCTCTGCTGGAGGGGCAGCATCAGTGACAGAGATGCCAGCAGGATCAACAAACTGATTCACAAGGTTGGAACCATCATAGGTCAGAATCTGGAGACGTTTGAGTCAGTGAGGGTCAGGAGGTCACTGAACAAACTGCTCTCCATTATGGACAACCCATCTCAACAACTCCACTCCACACTGCTGACACAGCAGAGCTCCTTCTCCCTCAGACGGATTCAACCTCGCTGCCATAAAGAACACTTCAGTAAATCATTCCTACCATTCTCCATAAAACCGTATAATAACACTTCTTTCTGTGACAGGTGAACACACTTGTCAGGACATAAGATCCAAGACACAATTTTTTTTTTTTCTTCTATACTGTATATATTACATATTATTTATCAGTGCAATTTGCACCACTCTCTTGTACAATGTAAGCCTTAATATAACTCCTCTTTACCATCCATCCATTCTCTTCCACTTATCCTGTTGAGGGTTTTTTTTTTGGGGGGGGGGGGGGGGGGCTGCCAGGTCACCAGCCTGTCGCAGGGCTAACACAGAGAGACAGACAACCATCCACACTCACATTCACATCAGTAAGTGCATGTCTTGAACTGTGGGAGGAAACCCACACAGACACGGGGGGAGCATGCAGACTCCACACAGAGAGGCCCGGGTCAAGGTGGAATCAAACCAAGACTGTCTAGCTGTCATTCTAGCTGTAAGGCAGCAGTGGTAAGACCACTCCACCGTGCTGCACCCATGCAGACTAAGTTTTTTTTAATCTATTTTTGTTTCTATATATATATATATATATACAGGGGTTGGACAATGAAACTGTTAACAGTTTCATTGTCCAACCCCTGTAGTTTAGTTACTGTAGATTTGTATTGTTTTCTTGCTGCTGAAACATAATTATCTATCTATCTATCTATCTATCTATCTATCTATCTATCTATCTATCTATCTATCTATCTATCTATCTATCTATCTATCTATCTATCTATCTATCTATCTATCTATCTATCTATCTATCTATCTATCTATCTATCTATCTATCTATCTATCTATCTATATGTTTGTTTAATGTATAAAAGGGTGCCACATCATTTGATGAAAGTGATCAACCTACAGAGAACTGAATTCAAAGACATTCCGAAAAGTGGAAAGAAAAAAAAATGATATGGCAGGCTGGTCCATTTTGCTGAATCAAATGTTTGTATTTTGTAAATCAAAATGGTACCCAGTGGTTTGTTTGTTCCCCATATGCATGTTTGGGCATGCTAGTGAGATGACACCAAAGCATTAACACCAATGCAGCTGAAACTGATTAGCGACCCCCCCTCTGCTATCTAACTGACAAGACCAATATCCCAGATGTTTAACTAATGTGATGCTGCACTTTGATTAAAAAGTGTTCCTTTCATTTTTTTGAGTAGTGTACTTAATTCCATACACGAGGGCTTGGAGCCAAAGGGGCGTAAGTGACATTTCGCCAACTTTACAGGAAAGCCAAAAAAAAAAAAAAATGGCCATAGTTTGCTCTTACTTTGTAAACCGATCTTAGTTTTTTAAGCATGTTTCTTTTTACAAATTGATGACACAATGCCTAATGAACAATATTGTCTTTGTAAATGCGCTTACGCCCTTTTGGAACCAACTTCTTCTGTGCATTCAAGTCTTTAGGTTTTTGTTGAATAACTCAATTTCTATTAATATTTTACTTCTGTAATTTTAACAGTAGATAGAGCACATCAAGAGCTTTCATTTGATATATATTTCTCAATTTTAACCAAAATGTCACTTACGCCCCTATGGTTCCAAGCCCTCGATACAGTTAAGAAAAGGAATGGGTGGCAGCAGCATTGTGTTTTGCCCCAACAAAAATGGAAAATGTGACTTTAAATAAAATACATGTCACATTGAACAGCCTTTGTTAAATGTAGCAGGGTTTATTTATAGGAATGTAAATATATGAATGAAGTGAGAGAAAATGTACCCTTATTTCAGTGAATCATGTTTCCAGTTCTATTTTTTTTTATTCAGTGTGTGTTCTGTCCTATAATTCTAGCTCTTAACTATTTTTTTAATTTTTGTGCAGTTTCTGCATTTTGAAACTGTTAATGTTGAAACTATTAAACATATATTTTATTTCCTTTTAAAAATCTGTTCTAGATTTCTGTGAAGCACTTTGTGAATGTTATGAAGTGATACATGAATTAGCTTATTTCATTTTCAGCTTCATTTGTGAAAATGATGTGTTTGGTCTTTCTGGTCTTTCTGTGTGGAGTTTGCATGTTCTCCCTGTGTTTGTTTGGGTTTTCTCTGGGTACTCTGGAGCTACAACTGTCCTCTTCAGACTGAGTCAGACTGAGTCTGAAGAAGGGCCGTTGTAGCCCGAAACATTAAACTCTTCAAGGCTTTTTATCCAGGAGCTTTATATTGCATGCAGACTTCTTTTTGTATTTGCTCACTTTTTTCCAGCACCCAATTTGATATTTTTGGATTGTGTGAGTCTTCAGCAGTTTGTCTAATTTTTCATATTTTAGCCATCATTTTTGGTCTCCTATGGGCAGCTGAGTTCATGAAGGTCCAAGAGACGTACATTTTGTCTTTAAGGGGTAAACAGGAGGCTTCTTATCCTACTGATGTGTTCACAAGACACACACATATGTTCATGTGGACTCCAAGACAGGAATGACTTTTCACTGTTGGTGTGTGCAGATGATTATCATCATTTGGTTGTAGTCTGCATCCTGTCCACTAAATGGTGCTAAATCATTCATATTGCTTCTTTGTTTCAGGTTATTTGTAAATGATTTTCCATGTTTTTTTAATTTTTGAACCTTTATGAAAGGGAAGACCAATTTTGGTAAACTTCATGGTTAATAATCTCCTGCTTCTTTCTGCACACAGAAACGAAGATGAGGGACGAGGAGTCGACGGACTCTAAATGTGTGGAAGAAGGAGAAAGTGAGCTTTTAATAAAAGGAAGAGAAGAAGAGACTGCTGTGGACATCACAGGAGAGAGGACAAACACGTCTCCTGTTCCTGACAAAATAACTGAAATTAAAACAAGAAACACATGAAGAAGAAGAGGAAGACTTGGACAGCAGAGGAGAGCAAAGTTATAAAGATGACAGAGAAGCCCAACAAGTTCACTTTATATCAGAAACAGAACAAACAAGTGCAGTCCAGAAGAAAAGGGGATAAATCCATCTGTGGTTATTAAAGAAGACAAATTTACAACAGAAGAAGAAACACATGAAGAAGAGGCCGTAACAGGTAGAGGAGTGAAAGCTGAGGGAGGTGAAGGTGAAGCAGAGACAAAGATGGAGGCAGGAAAAGAAGAATCAGGACTTCAGTCAACATGGACAGAAAAACCCAAAGAGCAGCAGCTGCTGGTGAGAGAAGCTCCATCCTTTAAATTCACTTCATCTTTGAACACTGATCAGGAACCTGTCAGTCTCTCAGAGGGAGGAGCCACCTGTCAAGAAGAACCACAGGAGGAGAAGCCAATGGATCATCAGAAGTCTATGAAGGGAAGAAAATATGCACAAGTAAGAGTCCTCCATACAGATCAGCAGCAGACAGGCAGGAGGAAGAAATACCAGGAAAAACATGAACAGCAGGGACGGAATTGCAAAAGGCGGAAAGTTTTTGGGGAGGAAGAAAATGATGATCTGATGGAGGTTGAAGGAGAAGATAACAACCAAGATGTTCCAGCTGGACCTCAGAAAAGGAGGGAGAAGATCTAACCTCATCAAGAACTTGTGTGCCTGAAAGACCAACGGGATCCAATGGAAACACATTAAAAAGTACTTTAAATACTTTAAAAACTGTGTTTTGTTTTTTTGGGGTTTTTTTGTTTGTTTTGTAAGGTGGTTTGCAAAGCATTCGGTGTCCCAGATAAAGACCGTATCAATGCTACTATAAACTTAAAGGATCACAGTGGATCTCTCAGAAACACATCTTAAACTGCATCAACATTGTTGTATTGGTGACTCTGAAGCTCAAGTATTAAAGTGTGAATGAGTGTAAATAAGTGTAAATGTGTTGGTGGATGCTTTATTGAGCTAACTACTGGCTCACTAAACACCCCAGTTCCCTACACCCAACCGCAGGGCAGTGAAGGCAGGTCAAGGGCCTGAAGTGGCCACACCCCCAGGGCACCACCATGCTCAAGGCCAGCACCCACACCCACACCGCAGACAAGTACGACACAGACACACATACACCCACATGCATACAAGAGACAACAAACATCGCCCCTACACCCACACCTACAACTACAACAAAAATCACATCACACCCCACACATACACACATACAGTGGTCCTGAGTCCAGGACCAACTGGCCCCCTGTGGAAACCGCTGCCCCCTCAACTGAGCGCCATGTGCCCCACCCAGGATGCGCGGGCACCCCAGAATCCTGGAATGCCAGCCAGATATCCCGACATGGGCCAACCCACCCCACGCGGCGGTGCGCTTGAGGGAGCACAGACCCCTCCAGCACAGGGAGGAGCCCATCCAGGAAGCAGGCAACCCTGGGGATCAGGGCCCCAGACCCCGCACCCCGACCCCCGCAGAGGAGGCCGGCCATCCGGCCTGGGGCCAGCACCCACCACCATGGGCACCCCAGCCCCCACACCCCAAGACCATGAGAGCATCCATCCAAGCCCCCACCACCCACAACCAGGGTCTGCACACAAAAACCACAGAATGGCAGTCACCGTCTCCAGTCCAAGAGCCATCAGATACCTGAATCCCCTGGCCCACCCCTGGCCACCTGTCAGGCATACCGCGAGATTAGACCACAGCCAATCACCCCCAATAAGTTGATCAGTGGCGACCAGAGACATTCAGATTTGTCCAATTGTTTTTTTGAGGTGGCAGACATGTTGTGAAATTGTTCTAAAAGACTGGACAGATGAGGCACACTCATTTTTTATTGCATTTTAACCCCTTAACTGGCAGCAAATAAAATCACCTGAAACAACTACATAACACCCTCTGGTTATTATTGGCTCTGAACAACCCATTTCATAGCCTATTAATCGGCTGCGTCTGGTCCGCGGGCCGAATGAAGTGCATTTATATGGCAGGCTAGACCCGCCCATTTTGACTGACACCTCATTCGGCCAATCATGTTAAGAAATGGGTTTCCCAGAGCCAATAATACTCAGAGGGCGTCACGTAGCTTTGTCAGGTGATTTGGTGCAGCCAGTTACATGATTGGCCGAATGACGTGTCAATAAAAATGGGAGGGTCTAGCCTGCCATATAAAAGGGACTACAAACGGCCCGTCACCGGGCCCTTGCCAGTTAAGGGGCTACACCTTTTCACATTTTTTTAGGATTTTTTTTAGTCATAATTTAGGATGTTTCTTCAATAACTTCCAGGTCATGTGACCCACTGACTCAAAATCAGTGTGAAATTGTTCTGCAAGAATGAAGAAGGCATGTTGGCCCGAAACGTCATGTTTTAAAGGTCTGTTTGGATTAAAATCTTTTCCAGGAGCGCCCTGGTGTGCATATTTCTTTGTTTTTCATTGATTCTTTACTCTCCTGCATATATTTATTTTTGGATGTGTGTGTTCTACTAAGACCCGTATTCATATTTAAAACCATCTCTTGACTGGGTGTGTTTTTAAAAGCTTGAACTTTGTTTTAATCATTTTAAATAGTTAATTTCTAGATGTCCCTTGGGTGAAATTCCAATAGGTGGCATGACACAATTACAGAATACAAACAAAATCAATTTAAAGATTGAAACATACAAGAAATACTGAGTTTTAATGCAAAACAAATTATATATATATATATATATATATATATATATATATATAGCATGAATATAAAAGCACAACTTACAATACAACAGCCTAACAAACAACTTCAGAGCTTTACACAATTTCTTTTCCATAATTTTTACAGCACATGTTAAACAGATATTCCAAAGTGTTGCAGTCTTAATATGTCAATAATATTAATCACTATTATTATTATAAGGTGGAGTGTTTCTAGAGAGTCCAAAAGCTTTTAAAAATAAGGCATAAATTGGTAATCATCTTTTGTTCTGCTGCTTTCTTCACATTTCTTTCCTGTCCTCACTGCTCTCTGCCTGCCTTTTTTTCCCTGAGCTGCTCTCCTTTTGTCTTTTCTCCCCTCTGTGGCTCCTGATCAGAGCGCAAAAGTAAAGTAAACTTAAAGGAATCTGCTTATGCTAGTAACATTAGCTGCTCTTTGAGTCTGAATGTTTTCGACCTCCATCTGATCGTCATTGTTTATCAAGTAAAATGACTTTGCACCTGCTAATAACACTGGCTGCTCTTTGTGTTTTTGTGTAAAAGTGGCAGTGGCGCAGTGGGTTGGCGCTCGCCTTGCAGCCGGAAGGTTGCAAGTTCATGCGCTGTGTTGTGTCCTTGGGCAAGACACTTAAACCACATTGCCTAACGGTAGCGCCGGTCTCTGGCTGCATGACCGCAGACGCTCATCTCTGGATGAGTGATCTGGAACCATCATTTCGTTGTGTGCCTTGTGCGCACAATGACAATGAGTTGAATCTAACATCTAAATGGTGGAAACTGAAGTTCTGAATGTTCTTCACCCTCCATCTGATCCTCATTGTGTTCTCTCAGATATTCTTGAGTCTCTTTTTGCTCAGACAGCATCTGCTGCTCTTTGGTCCATTTCATGGTTTCATTCTGTTGTGTTATTGCAGCATACTGACTGTGAGCTGCATCATCATCAACCTCCATATGATCATTTTGTTTATTCACAAACTTTTTTACCTTTCTGACATTCTGATATTTCTTTGCTCGGCCTTCTTTCTCAATTTTCTGTTTCTTTGCTGGCAGATTGCAGACCTCATGTAGTTTTATTTCTTGTTTACGTTTTCTGCTCTGGATGTTATGTTGATCAACATCAAGTGCTTCATATACCTCCATCAGCTCCTCCTTCTGTGGTTCTTCCAGACAGTCGACTCCTCTCTCTGTGACACTGACAGGTTCCTCAGGTTCCTCTTTTTGATCTACGTTCTCTTGTTGCTCCTCCTGCAGCGCTCCTTCATGTCTGAGTTGTAGTTTTTCTCTCTCCTTCCTGTTTGTTCCATCAGATGTGACCCCTTCATTAATCTTCATCATCTCTCTCTGACCTCCTCCTTCACTCTGAGCTCTTCTCTGTTTCTCAGGCTGTTCTCTGATTTCTTCTCGGCTCTGTTCAGATTTTTCCTCTGGTTCTTTCTCTTGTGTTTTCAGATCTGTATTTGCTGTGACTTTGCTGCTGACTGATGAATTCATGCTCTCATTCTTGACTGATAGTGCATGAGGTGTGTGAACATTCATTTCTTGCGTATGTTTCCTGCTCTGGATATTACGTTGATCAACATCAGGTGTTTCATCTCTCAGCTCCTCCTGCTGTGGTTCTTCCAGACAGTCGACTCCTCTCTCTGTGACACTGACAGGTTCCTCAGGTTCCTCTTTTTGATTTACGTTCTCTTGTTGCTCCTCCTGCAGCGCTCCTTCATGTCTGAGTTGTAGTTTTTCTCTCTCCTTCCTGTTTGTTCCATCAGATGTGACCCCTTCATTAATCTCCATCATCTCTCTCTGACCTCCTCCTTCACTCTGAGCTCTTCTCTGTTTCTCTGGCTGTTGTGTCTCTTTTTCTCTCCATGGATTCTGATCAGTGTTCAGATGTGAAGTCAAATTAAAGGACTTTTCTTCTTTTACTAACACTGGCTGCTCTTTGGGTTCTTCTGTAAGTGGGAAAAACTGAAGTCCTGGATAATCTTTCCCTCCTCCCATCTTTTTCTCTCTTTCACCTTCAGCTCCCTCAGCTTTCATTCCTCTTCCTCTCATCTCCTGTACTTCATGTGTTTCCTTTCCTGCTGTAGACCGAGACTCTTTTTCAGTCAGAATAAATGGATTTATCTTCTCCTCTTCTGATCTTCTTAATCCCTGTTTTTGCTCCTCTTGGTGATCTTCTGTTTCTCTTTCATCTTTATTGCTCTGCTCTCCTCTGCTCTCCACATCATTTCTTTCTTCTCTTCCTGTCACGTCTTTCTCTGTTTCTTTTTCTATTGTTATCAAAGACTCTTTGTCAACAACAACAGATGGATTTATTCTCTTATCTTGTGGATTGTACTCTCTCTCTCTTCCTGCCATGAGTGGTTCACTTTCTCCTTCTGCCACCACAACATGAAACTCACGGTTATCATTTTTAGAGTCCATCATTATTTCCTTCCTGGTCTGTTCAGGTCCGTCCTCCTCGCTTTTCTTCTTGTTTCCTGTGTGTAAAAGAATCAGGAGAAACTGATGAAGTGTATGAAAGAGTTCTTGGTGCTTTTTGTAAAAGGATAAAACTGAAGAAATTTAAATTACACACGAAATATTTTTAGACATCACCTGAATACGGTCCATACGGACCAGAACCTCCCGCCATAAGAACAGTTTCTTCCCCTCTGCTGTTGGACTCATGAACAATTACCCTAAGACTGTTACCACCACCCTCCACAAACGCTGATGACCCTATGTCTATGCACCTGTCTGACTGCACTGATGTACATATTAGTGGAATATAGTCTACATTCTTCTATCTTTTAATTAGTCTCTGCACTGTATATTTTGTAATTTTGTAATATTGTGCTATAGTTATAGCTCTAATATCTCTGTATATTTGCAATTTGTATACTTGTATATTGTCTTATAGTTTTTATACTTATTTGTTTTTTTCTGTAAGCACGAAGTACCGCAGCAATTTCCTAATGCTGTGAACCTGTTCACCCATATGGCAATAAAAACCTTCTGATTCTGATTCTGATTCTGAATTAATGAGTAGTGTGTCTGATTCACTGCCATCTGGTGGTGAGTTTGAAAATTACAACCAAGTTTTAAGCTTTCAGTTAGGGCTGGATCAGGTGACCCTGAACCATCCCTTAGTTATGCAGCTATAGGCCTAGTCTGCTGGGGGGTTTCCATAATGCACAGTTTATTTTCATTCACCTTATTTACTTTGTTTATACTCCACTCTGCATTTAATCATTAATTGTTATTAATCTCTGGCTCTCTTCCACAGCATGTCTTTTCTCTCCCCTCAGCCCAACTGGTCACAGCAGATGACTGCCCCTCCCTGAGCCTGGTTCTGCTGTAGGTTTCTTCCTGTTAAAAGGGAGTTTTTGTGCTTGCTCAGAGGAGATTGTCTGATTGTTGAGTTTTCTCTGTATTACTACAGGATCTATTGTAAGGCCTTACTAATATAAAAAGCCTTGAGGCAACTGTTGGTTGTATATAAATAAAATTGAATTGAATTATATTTTGCTTTTCTTTCCAAGTCAGCTTAGAATCGACTTGATTAATGCATTACTTAGTTATCTATATAGAGCGAGTATTTCATTTGTTCATTCTAGTGTTTTTTAGAAACATGTGGTATGTGGTTTTTTTAGTGGTTTAGATGTTTTGCTTATGAAATATTTTGTTGCACTTTGTGCTCTTATTTTTTTTATGTGTCAAATCTATTTCTTATGTATTTGATTATTATTTATGTTTTTAAAGTATTCTTTTTAACAAATAGGCATATTTCAGGGCAGAAAAAAAAAACTATACTTGGAATATAATAGTACTCATCTATATTATAGAGCATATATGGGACATGTTCAATCTGTTTCATGTTAAGGTACACAAACCTTTATATAGTACTTTCACAAAGTGCTTTGGAGAAAGCAGAGAGAATGCGAAATGTAAAAAGATGAAAATAAAAATTTTGAAAAAAACAAAACAAAACCATATTTGTATCTTGCAGAAACTCAACAATAGCTAAAACATGGCTACGAGCAGTGCGAGAATTATAATATGAATACTTCAGAAGAGCAGAACTAGCACTGGGTGTTAAACAATCTCTAATGTAGGTAAACATTTAATTTTAATTCTCACATCGGGGCGGGATACAGTTTTACACCTGACTGTCAATCTCATGTACAGGATGTGCTGCCTGTTTATTTTATTTTATCCAGAGCCTGAAGAAACCAAAATCTCCAAAATTACACTGCACTGTTTCTAAGGCCAGAATAAATAATTGTATTTGAAGGGTGCAAATGCTAAATGCACTACTTGAAATCAAGATTACACCTACTGCATTTCTCTCCCCATCTACACATTAGTAGAACAGCTTGAATCCAACTCCGTTGCTCCTGGTCTCCTGCACACACACATCATCTGACTTCCTTCTGTCCATCATGCAAACCAACTCTCTCCTTTTACCAGTCATACATTTAGAGTCCATACAGACAGCTTCCCTTCTCTCTCACTGCCTTTAACACATTTCCCCCTCTCCTCTTCTTTTAGCATAGTTTCCAACACCACTGAACTGGCCACGTCGTGGAGGTCCTCATTGTTAACACAGGTCCCAACTGATCTGGTATAGAAATCTCATTCTTTATAAGCTGCATGTTTGATTTGGCCAAGATTTGTCACCAGATGCTCTTCCTGACACAGCCCTCCCTGTTCATACAGGTTTGGGAGCAGCACTAGGAGCTACAGTAATACTGGCTTGTGGCCTCCTGTGAATGGGTTTCCAGTTGTTAACAGACTGAGTTTGTTTTCCTTTCATTTAATTTTTTCTTCTACCCATATATACAATTCACTGTATCAAAAAGGCAGTACACACAGTGGATCAGCTGCTATAGTTGTAACACTAGGTTCTACTATGCAGGAATGAAACCATAATAAGAAATATTATATTTCTATATAATACTTACTGCATTTGAATCGTCTCTGCTTCCACACAACACAGGAAACAGCAAGAATCAGAACAAGCAAAACAACAGCACCGATGGCCAAACCAGTGATGGTATTTGAATCAATAACTGGATCAATACTTGGATCACTGGGAGGACTAGAAGGACTGATGACCATAAAGCCATCATCTGAAATGACAACAGTGTGTTCAGTAGTTCACAATCTGTCCAGCTAGTCCAGAGAATCCACATCACTAGTTTATCCATGAACTTTACCTTGAACATGTATGTGTGTCTCTCTGCTCTGGTTGATGATCTTCTGTTGGACTCTGCAGGTGATGTTGTTGCTGTGTCTCTTCTCCACAGTCACTCTGCTGCTGACAGTATAGAGGTCATCAGGACCTCTGAGGGTCTCTGTAGGTCCAGCAGGGAGGAGGTTTCCCTCACCGTCCAACCACAGCAGCTCAGGCTCTGGATACCAGCCTGCAGACTCACACTGTAACACCACCCTGCTGCTGGTTCTGTTCATCTGCGCAACAGGTGAAGAAACAGCACCTGAAAAACAGAACAGTGACAAATCAATGACGTATAGATTTCTTAAATCTGTTATATTCTCACAGTTCTTTTATTAATTTTCATGTTGTGGCTTAATTAATAGTGATATTGGTTTACTGTCATGGGGTGAACAAGAAGTTGACCTTAAAGGGGACATAAGTCAAATTATAATGAGCAGATATTTTTGGATTTGAAGTCCTAGAATCTTTCAAATACACCTAATAAATTGTCAGAGGCTTTGTAAAATATTCCTGACAGTGGAGTAAAATGTCTTAAAGATGGGCAGAGAGATGATTTCAAGTGTGCAGTGAAAGGTGTACCCACTCAGTGTAGATACAGACATGGTGTCTAGTGGTCATCATTATTGGCTCAATGTATCTTCAACATGAATCATTTTGAATTTTGTTCAGTTATCTGGTGAGAGGAGCTGGAGATGTTAATAATCTGGATTGAGGCATAATGAAGCAATATATCATTTTTCAGCATGCAAGTCCACAAACTTTATAAGTGATTTTATCCAGATATTTTTTAATCTCCTGTTGACCACTGAAAAACTCTTTGGGCTGAGTCATTGTCCAAATGATTAACAGCAGGAACACAAAACAACTGTGTCTTTGAAGTTAAAAAATTAAGTACATGGCAGGAAGTTGAGGCATTTTCAGCAGGGAACTCCTGCTACAACTGTTTAGGTGCATTTTGATAAGAAACCCTTTGGGTTCTGAACCTTTGACTTGAGCATTTTACTGTTAATATTTTGCTACTTTATTTGTACCAAGATGTGGTCAGATAAACGTTGATGTCAAGGCTGAGGCTGACGAGGGAGGGGTTGAATCTAAAAGGTGAGGACACTGTATGCTCACACTGTAGAGATTTTTTAATCAGCTGGAGACATGCCTTATTTAATTTCTCAATTTTACTGTTAAATGGGCCATAATTGTAAAAAAAAAATTAAAATCTTGTTGCATCCAATAAGACAAGAGGCTACTGACTGAGATGATAAAATCATCAGGAAAATGTTTGCTGAGGTCATTTTATTGTTCACAGACTGTCAATCAGACCTCAGTGCAAATATAGGACTTGCTCCCCCTTTTGGTGTTTGAACAGAAGGCAGGTTTAACACTTCTGTATTACCTGTACGTTTTAAACCTATGTCCATATTTTCTGTACATATAGTTTATGTGTCCAGGGCCAATGAGTAGTGAAGTATTCAAGATGGCGCCGTTGTGTGTGGCTGGCCGTCTATCACTCTCTCAGCTGTTGTTAGTTCTTTTATTTGGTGTATTTTTTTTTTTAGATCCGTTTCACCACTACATGTGTATGATCGTCAAGCCCTTTTAAATATTCTATATGATGTGAATGGACAATTGAATTTCCAGCTACCTCCTCAGTCTTCTATTCCTCCTTACCTGCGGCGTTCTTCTACCATCTTGCCTCGCACTCGTCGCCGCAGAAGACGGGGTAAGAGAAGCGGTCGGCTGGTCAAGCTTCGAGCTCACCTGGCACAGTTCTTGGACTGCTCTCCGGCTTTTTTTCCCACCAGGACTCCTCGGCCATTCTGCTACTACGACGTGCGGTGCCCTGTGGGGTTTTGTTATCGCTGGCTTCATCCGGTGTCTTCTGATGTTGGCCTTATTCCCGGCCGTCGACATGTGAAGATTTGTAGACGGAGCCGCACATACGACAATCTTCGCACTCTTGGACGTGCGGCTCGGGATATGGATCAGGCCCCCATTCGTATGGCCCTACTGAATACCAGATCTCTTGCTAAAAAAACCTTTATTTTAAACGACTTTTTCCGTTCCCATTCGTTGGATTTTCTCTTGCTGACAGAGACCTGGATGCAGCCAGGTGACAACAGCGCCTTCTCTGAGCTCCTCTCTCCTGGATTTTCTTTCTTCAGTTCACCGCGACAGACAGGCCGCGGTGGAGGTACTGCTACAATCTACAGAGACAGGTTTAAATGTAGACTCCTGCCTCCTATGTCTTACTCTTCTTTTGAATTGCAGCTGTTTGTTGCTGAATTTGGTATTCCAGTATTATGTGCTGTTGTCTACGTCCTCCTAAATATAATAAGGAATTTTTACAGCAATTTTCTGATTTTTTTTTAGCAGATATCACTGTTAATTATGACTATCTTTTAATCTGTGGAGATTTTAATATTCATATCTGCTGTCCCTCTGATTGTTTGGCATCTGAATTTTTAAGTCTTCTGACTTCTTTTAATTTAACTCAGTTAGTTTTGCTCAGTATCAAAGGTCAGTCAAGGAAGCAAAGTGTCAATTCCTGTCTAATCTTATTTCCACTAGTAATCACTCATCTAGGTTATTATTTCATACAATTGATTCTGTTCTTAATCCTCCAACGTCAGTTTCACTTGAGGCATCAGTCTCAGTGTGCAATAACTTCCTCTCACATTTTATCGAAAAGGTGGCTTCTGTGAGACACTCTTCCGCTATGCCTGATAGCTATAATTTAGCTGTTAGTCCTGCTTTAGCTGTCTTTGAGTAGTTTGATCCAGTGTCCTGCTTTTTTTTTAAAGAAATTAATTTTTCATATGAGGCCTACAAATTGTCCTCTTGACTGTCTTCATTTTAAGTTATTGAAGGAAGTGTTTGATACTGTTGGTCCTGTACTTGTGTCCTTTATCAACTCTTGTCTTAGCTCAGGGACTGTGCCCAGGATCTTTAAACACGCTATTGTAAGACCCCTTCTTAAAAAGCCCCATTTAGATTCTTCAGTTTTATCTAATTTTAGACCAATTTCTCATTTATTCTATCTTTCAAAAATCTTAGAGAAAATTGTCTCCCAGCAATTACAGTCCTTCTTAGACTCAAATGATATTGTTGAAAAATTTCAATCAGGCTTTAAATCTAGGCACAGTACTGAGACTGCCTTGTTGAAGATTCATAATGATATTGCTATGTCTGTTGATAATAGATGTCCTGTTATTTTAGTTCTACTGGATCTTACAGCAGCTTTTGATACAGTCGATCATTCCATTCTTCTGTCTCGACTGGAGCACTTCGTTGGTATTCGCGGTTCCGCCTTGAAGTGGTTCACTTCTTATTTGAAAGACAGAATGTTTTCTGTTATGATTAATAATGTATCCTCTTCATATGCACCTCTTTTATTTGGAGTTCCTCAGGGTTCTATCCTTGGTCCTCTTTTATTTTCCATATATATGCTGCCTTTGGGGGCAGTCATATCAGCGCATAATGTATCTTTTCACTGTTATGCGGATGATTTACAGCTTTATTTGGCTCTTAAATCACATGTGGCAAATCCGATTTTATCTCTTATTGATTATATAACTGATGTTAAAAAATGGCTTAGTGATAATTTTCTGGTTTTAAATAATCAAAAAACTGAGTGTATTTTATTTGGTGATGCTGCTGTCATAGACACCAGTGTTCTGCCCTTTAAGTTAAACGCTACAGTTAGAAATCTTGGAGTCTTATTTGATCAGGAATTCAATTTTGACAAACAGATTAATTCTGTAGTCCAAACTAGTTTTTACTTCTTGCGTCTATTAGCCAAAATCCAATCTTTTGTAGATCGTACTGATTTAGAGACGGCAATTCACGTTCTTATTAGTTCCAGGCTTGACTATTGGAACAGCCTTTATATTGGTGTTCGTCAGTCTTCTTTGAGACGACTTCAGCTCGTCCAAAATGCTGCTGCTTGTCTCTTAACTAACACCCCTAGACGCGAACATATTACGCCTATTTTGTTCAATCTTCATTGGCTTCCTGTTCATTATAGAATTCATTTCAAAATCTTGTCATTTGTTTTTAAAGTGTTGAATGGATTAGCCCCACTGTACTTATCAGATCTTTTAAGTTTTGCTGTATATGAGAGATCTTTGAGGTCTTCCAATCGTCTTTTACTAGATGTCCCAAGAACCAAGTTAAAGCATTGGGGTGATCAGGCTTTTTCAGTGGCCGCACCCCGACTGTGGAACAGTCTTCCTTTAGATCTTCTAATTATTTCTGATCTTAAATCTTTAAATCAAAACTTAAGACTCATTTGTTTAAACAGGCTTTTAATACCGTGTAAAGAAATGATCTTGTTTTTGTGTTTTGTGATGTAATTTTATTGTATATTTACTGTAATTTTTGTAAAGTGCTTTGGTCACCTTGTCGGTTGTGTTAAGCGCTATATAAATGAATAAATGAATGAATGAATGAATGAATACTTTAATTGCCTACCAAGCCCAAACCTGCAATGAAACATTTTCCACAGAAGAAAGCTGTACTGCTGTGCTGCTACTAAAATGAGACAAGTGCCAATGTATGAACCCAAGTTTAATTAAAATGCCTTTGAATGGATAATACGCTTACTTACCAACAACAAGCCGAACTGCTGCATCTCTCTTCAACTCTGGAACAAAACAAATATACGTTCCTCCATCAGACTGTTTGACCTTGGAGATCTTCAGTGAAATGTTTCCACTCTGCAGTTCATTTGTGAACAGTGATGTTCTGTTGTTGTAGAGAGGATGTTTTTTAGACTCCAGGTCCACACCGTCCCGCCACACAATGACAAATCTGGGGTCTAGATCAGGTCTCGCCCACTCCAAAGTCATGTCAAAAGCATCCATAACAGGATCCAGGTGACACGGCAAAATGACGTCATCACCAATCAATGACACTACTGGCTGAAGCGGACCAACAACCTCTGACTGGCCTGAAGGAAAAAAGGTTTCATTTGGTAAGTGAAGTAAAAGATGGCAGCAAAGGTCAAACACATGTGTCTGAAACTGCCAAACAGTGACTCTGCGACCTCAACAGGTTAATAACAGAGTTTCCACAGGGGTCAAAAAATCATTACCAGGATATTTCCAGTCATAACAGATGGGGATCAAGTCTTAGACAAAAGTATTTTATTTATTTATTTATTTATTTTTGTTTTGGAAATATCTCAATTATACCATGAAAAACTGTGTGAAAGACCAGTGATTCTCTTTTAAAAACCTGGTATGATCATATGAAAAACTGTCTGGTTCTTTTCCTCTTCTTAAGTCTTTATTTTTTTTTTAAAGATTCAGACTTCAGTTTCAAGTAGTGATGGCCAAGCGAGGCTTTGTGAAACACTGAAGCGTCCGAAGCATTTGTGCCGGAATTATATAGAAGCTACAGAACAATCTGAAACCCATCTGCACAGTGACACCTGCTGGACAATTTTGTTATCGCCACATCTTGATGATGCTGTACAATGAAACAATGGCACAGACGCGCTCTGCACAAGTCCAAACAAAGCTCCTGATTATACCTGAGTATCAATAATTATGATCAGCACATGTTTTGGAGAAACAAGGAGACTGTTAAAGCTAGCAAACTGTTACTGTAGTCAACAGGGGCTTCAACAATTACTGTTATCTATATGTGAACATTCATGAGGCTGAAACCAGATTATAAAATAAAATATCCTGAGAAAAGATGCTGTGTTTATTGTGATAACCATACTGCTGTCTTTGGGCTCAGTCTGCTTGTTTTTTTTTTTTTTTTTTGGCCAGCCTTGGATAAAAAAAGAGACGAGTTTGGATGTGTTTGGTTAACTTTTACGCTTTCTGGGAGTTTGTGTCATCAGGTTCATTCTACACACTATCATACAAAGTCTTTGGATTTTTTTTTTTTGCTGTTAAGTTAAAAATAAATGTTTAAATAAAACACTACTTATTTTCTTTCTTTAAATAAATGCTAACATTACATTTTCATGGGCTCATTCTCATCACTCGCAGTCATTTTCACATCTTCACACTGACCAACACCTTTCAAAACCTGAGGAAATGCCATGAAGCTTTCATTAAATTTATTTGCGACCTACACTGGTATGGATGTCATATCTGTGACATGGCTGTAATGTTTGAGTGGAGGCTTTGAACCTGCAACCTTTCTCCTGGTTTTTATGAGACATTTACACCAGAAGCCGCAGTGGGAATGAAAAATAAATAAATTGTCAGAATTGTTATGAAATAATTTGCCTGGCTGTGCTTTTTCTTCATTTTGATTTTCTTTTAATATTTGTTTAGAGTAAGAAGTATTGTCAGTGTTATGGATTGTGCAGTCAAGTCACTGCACCCCTAAACTGAATTCTACTGATACACTTCAACTATAATCCATCCATTCTCTTATGCTTATCCTGTTCAGGGTTGCAGGAGGGCTGGAGCCCTTTCAGGTGGACCCTGACACAATTTGCTGATCCATTATAGAGCCTATGATCACTCATTTAGGTGATTATTAGTGAAAAATATGTCGAGATTCATACTCTGAATTACAGACATCATAACTTTCAAAATGACATCATTTAATTCACTTTAAATCCATTTAGTTCAGTTTTCAAGTCTTCAAATCATTTCAGCCTCATCTTCACTCAAACATTCACAGCTTCTGATCCAGACATTTTTCCATCCACAGTGTGTTCTGTGTCTAAAACTTCATCCAGATCAGTGTGATGTAACAGTGATGCTACGGTCACTACAGTAAATGTTTCAGAGGAACTGACTGACAGCCTGACAGCTGCAGCTGCCTCATTATAAATCCGTGACATCATCACTGTCTCCATGCTTACAGCCTGTTGACGAGTGAACGACTGTAAAAGCTTCATGTTACAAAAATAACAAACTAACGTCTAGCTGGGATTTCAGTGCTTGTAGAAACATAAACGTCTGCAGATGAATTCACTCCTCTGAAGCTCTGACAGCCACTTTATGAATGAGGAAATGAATGGGAGTGTCAGACAGGTGGTTCAGGTGCAGCGAGAGGGGAGGAGTTAGAGAGACACTCAGAGTTTGTTGGATAAAACCTGCCAGGTTAGGGTCACAGAGTCTGTTACCATGGTAACTGACTCAGAGTTTGAGTTAGCTCTCTGAAAACCCGAGTTTCCCTCATTTTAGGGTTAACAAACCCAGAGTTATTAGCAAAACCTGCTTCCTGGAATATATTTAGAAGCTTCACTTTTACCTAATGAACAATGTTTTGTTCACATGACATTGTATCACCTTTTTGATAAAGCTCACATTGCTTAGGCCAGTGTGCCCTTGAAATTTGGGTTTGAAGACCCACCTGTGTTTGTGTAACATGAATAAAGCTTGGGAATACATTTTGTATACTTAGATAAAACTGCTCTAATGAGTTTTTTTTAATAGTGGAAGTTTTAGAAAGCTGTCAGTGGGAATAATTTTGGGGCAGTAGGTTTAGCTCAGAAAAGTCCTTCATTTTGACAGCTGTTAGATCTACTGAAAAGCCCTGGTGTCTTTGAACCTGCGAAAAAGAGAGTGGAACCATTTAATGGAGCCCAAAGGTGATTGGTCTGCATCAGGTTTCAGAGGCAGAGGCAGAGGTCAAAGGCAAGTGGGCATACCATTTTAAGGCTATAAATCGATGCGTCTGCTCTTTGTCGTGTACTTACATTTTCTCTTCCCTTTCTTTCCTTCTTCTCTTTCTGTTTCTGCATCTTTCTCTGTCTCTTTGTTTCTCTCTGCTCTGCTCTCTCCCTCTGTGTGTGTGTGTGTGTATTTAATCTTAGTGCTGTTACTGTCTGTTTTAGTTTTTGTGAAACCAATATGTCTAACAAACACGCCGCACAGGAACCTGCTCATCCTAGTGATTTTTTTTTAAACTTAGCTCTTAATTGAATTTTATACAGGATTAAATCCACTTCATTTCAGCCAAAAAGGAACCCAGGGACCCCTAAAATTATGACCCAACAAGCGTCCCATCCCTAGTTTTAAGCTCAAACACTCACACAGCATTGTATGTGCTAAAAGACTCCTGCCTCTGACACTAAATTCCATCACTTTTCATCCTTTTCAGTAACAGCTCAGTGGCTGCAACATGTGAAAGCTGTTTGCTCTCTAATCATGTAAACAGTGCAGATTACTATGAAGCAAATTCAACTAACATAGTTCAGCTTTCACTTTGTCAGTCAAGGTGCTAAATCACAATAGCAACAATATTCTCAATTTTTTGATTTATGTAAGAGTGTGCTGATGATGGCTGTTTTAAAATATTATTTTCAGTATTGTTCATGAGCATCCACTTTAAGATTGGACATATGTTTCTTTGATGAACCACGAATCGTGGTAAGGAGGAGGAGCTCTCTATAAGCTGCTGCTCTGATAACCTGCCAGCTGGACCTAAACTTTTATGTTTGTAAATTAATGTTGTAATAATTCATAATAGAGATGATTTTTAACTCTTTTGCACTGTTGTGGTTCACTTACCTCTGCATGAGTGTATCAGAGCAAAGACAGCAGCTGTGTGGAAAACCAGGACGCTGCACTGATCAGACAGAGTGATGACGGATCGTCCGGCTCTCACCCGGAGCATGGTGGAAGTCTGAAAACAGAAATGAGGAAAATGTTTGGAAAACCCAAATCCTGTTTAACATGTGATGTACAGAACGTCATTTTATCAGCTTAATCATCATAAGAGTTCAAGTCTCAGATGAAACTGAGATTATTAAAAGTATCATGGATCAATATACAGCATAATGTTGTGGTTTGCTAATCCACAGCTAACATTACAGACAGTGCAGATGAACAGTATTTGTTCCCTTCCTGATTTTTTAGTTTTTTGGATAGTTGTCAAACTTACAGGATTCAGATCATACAAATAAATAAATAAATTGTGATAACAATTTATTTATTTATTTATTTATTTTTGGAAAGCTGAGTTCAATGTAATTTCCTTGATTTGGGGATAAATTCAATTATTATTTCAAAACTACATTTCTTATTTACTCTGGTTATCTTTATCTAACAGAATTTCTTTGATGATCTGAAATATATAAATGTGACAAATATACAAAAAACAAACTAAGAAATGAGGCCATTATTTTTCATGGCACCATATAAAAGATTAGCTTGTGCTTTTGAATTACTGGAGTTATTTTACACTCCTCCTCTTCCTCCTTCAGTTCACCACTGACTCTGCGTCGGTAAAATTACATCAGTAACAAACGGCCTCAACTGTTCTACGTTGTGTTTATGAAATGACGTCTGTGCTGTGGTACTTTTTAATTTCTACTCCATGACGTTCCTGTCGTGAGTAACCAGAGAGTCATTATGGAGCCCCCTGCTGGAGGCTAAGAGGTAGTTCAAGTTCACGCGCAGCCAAAGAATTAAAGCGTAAATCACGAACGGCGAACAGAAGCAAAACTTGAAGCTGCTTTGAGTTCAGACTTCAATCATTACAATAAATGCTGGAAAAAAGACGATTTCTTTTCTGTGTGTCCTTTACAGAAAACTGCGACTGGGCTTACTTTCACTTTCATGTAAAATAAATGATCGATAGCGCGGACAAGAATACAGCAAATACAGCGCGTACTGAAACATGTTTACTTCAAATCTGTGACCACCTGAAAGAGTGTTAACCAGCTGATCCCGATCTTGGAGAAGTGCTCAAAATAACCTGCTGTAAGGCTCCAAAATGATCCCGTTAAAATATGAACGTATGCGATCGCCATGCACGAAACAAGTTCAAAAGGATAATTTCGAAAGTGGAGGAAGCTCCGCCACTCGTATGCCACAACTGCTCCAGCAGTCTCATTTATATGAACGCACAATAAGCTTTTTGTTTCACCTAAACTGTAAGCCAAATACTTAATATTAGTTACAACATCAGTTAAAGCATCTGCATACCTGCTGAAGAATCTAAATACTCCGTGTCTGATGATTCGGAAAGTCCCCCACCTGCAGTCAACGTGAAGAAAAGGGAGGAAAAAAATGCTTCCCCCTCCCCCTCCACCTGCCTGGAACAAAAGGTGTGTTTCCTGCTCTGACAGACACACATACCTGTTCCAGGTGAGTTCATTATCTGACTGGACTTAGTCATAAAGTATTACTCTTTATATTAACTCCGTGTGTTTTATCATTTCACATTATTTTCTTCATGGTCAGTCCTTCTTGTCCCCCAGTAACGAAAAATCATAATCAGTTTGCAGGTGCTGCTGTTGTCTTTGATGTGATTCATGCAGTTTGCTGCGTGGAAACTGAGATTAGACGGATTCAAAATTTCCAAAATTATTGAAAATTTCTTAAAATGTTCACTTTCTTGTTACACTCATCTCTGATAAAGATTTTCTTTAGAATAATGTCTTTATAGTTCATTGTACATTCTGTACAGTGACATTAAAGGCATTCTATTCTATATAGTTATATTGATATCACATTATTTCTAAAATCTGCCATAATTAACAAACAAACAAACAAAAAAGACTTTATTATCCTCTCTTTTAGATAAGTTAGTTTCAGTTGAAGATTTTATATTTCCAGTTTTACAGGAACACCACACTATACACATATTTCAGGACTCTGTTGGACTATTGTGTACACAACGTGATACATGTTACAACAAATCACTGAAATGTGCCTTTAAATCCAATTTTAGTTATTAAAATTTCTCATTAAAATGTGCTTTTGATTTACTTATTCATTATAGTGATTATTGTGATTCTTTAAAATAACCGGTCAATTTTTGCAAAAACTGTCTGCTGTCTAATCAACAAAGACGTCTAAAAAGGGCTCTTTGCCAAAATAACTTTGTTTACAGTCAAAACAGTTCACCGATTGCTCCAAGTAAAGTAAAAAATATCGACTGCCGCATAGCTCACATTCACTGACCTTAGTTTCGCCTTCATCTGCAACAACAAGAGACCGAACAAAAATGCAGCAGATCTAAACTGAAACCTGTTTATCACCTGGAACATTGCTTGAAGTTATTGTTATTATAATAATGGCTATTATATAAACACGATGTGCATCAGTATATTTTATGTATTGTCAGATTTCAAATTTAGTATCAACTGCCTCATTATAAATCCGTGACATCATCGCTGTCTCCGTCCTTACAGCCTGTTGACGAGTGAACGACCGTAAAAGCTTCATGTTACGCACAAAAATAACAAACTAACGTCTAACTGGGATTTCAGTGCTCGTAGAAACATAAACGTCTGCAGATGAATTCACTCCTCTGATCGCTTTGCAGCATCTTTATGAAGGAGGAAATGAATGGGAGTATCAGACAGGTGGCTCAGGTGCAGCGAGAGGGGAGGAGTCAGAGAGACACTCAGAGTTTGTTGGATAAAACCTGCCAGGTTAGGTTCACTGAGTCTGTTTCCCCGGTAACTGACTAAAATAGCTGGAGTTAGCTCTCTGACAGGTGTCCTGAAAAGTTTCCCTCATTTTAGGGTTAACAAACCCAGAGTTGTTAGCATGGCCGGTGGTCTGAAGGAGTGTTTTCTTTGACTTTGAAACGCCCGCGGGGATCTTTCAGAAACGGAAAAAAAAAAAAAGGTAAACACATGTTTTCATAGATGTTGTAGCCTATGTGTGTTCTGTTCTGATTGTTGTGTTTTCATTTAAAATATGGACTGTGCTGACCTTGTCCCCTGTAATATATATATATATATATATATATATATATATATATATATATATATATATATATATATATATATATATATGAATTCCTGTAAGACTCACTTTGCTAAATCATGAATCCAGATGGTGTACAGTTAAAAACAAATAAACAAAATATGTGTTTCCGCAGAGATTTGTGACATTGTATTTTAACTGCAAATGAAAATGAAACTAAGCTGAAGCTTGTTTTGCAGTGAAGGGCACAGTGTGGACAGGAAAGCAAAGTGACCTTTTTTTTTCTCATGCATTTATTGCGGTAGGTTAAGTCTTAAAAACAGCTCAATAAAAAAAAGCCCTGATTACGTTGCTATTATATATATATATATATATATATATATATATATATATATATATATATATAAAAATCAACTAAAGTAATGTATAACTGAGGTAACGTTGTTTGATGGCTCCACCCCCTGTTTATTGTGACTGGACCATGTTGTTCATTTCTTAATGTAAAACACAGACTTCACCTGATTTTCTTTGTGTCATTATACCATTTTTTTTGGAAAAGGGAATACCACTTCAACATTTTATTGATGCCATAGGAGAAAGTTCTGATAATTAAAACTGTATTCTGTTTTCAGAACCACAGGATGCTTCATGTTTGGTTCTTCTGTGTTTTCTACACCTCCATTCTCCTTGCTCTGTTGCTCTCAGGTCAAGGTAAAAGACATTATCAGGTCTTTCATTTATGTGAATAAAATATATATTGTATGTTTATATATGGCAATGTGTATTTACTTCTATGCATGATTAAGAGACCATGTCAATGCTCCATTGTCTAAAAAAAAAACAAAAGACTACATTCATCAGACACACACTGTTGACCCCATTAAGGGAAACTGAAAATTTGGTAAGAAAAATTTTGTTCAATCAAGTTTACGTAGTAAAAGTATAATAAAAAATTTCATAATTTAACTTTCATTATGGTTTCAAATTACATTATAATTTAATTATACATGTCAATAACACACACCTTACAAAAAGCCATATAATGATATGCTGGGGGAAAAAAAATCACAGAACCTGACTTAGATACAACACTAACCAATACAGACAAAAGACTGGAAAAGAAAGTGGAACTAAAAAGAAACAGCGGGAGAAACACTTTACAATTAATTAAGTTAATTGACAAAAAGTCAGTAACATGATGGTATACAAAGAGAGATGTGATGTTTAGGTCCTCAAGTAACACTGCATTAAAACAGGCCTGATTCTTTCATGAGAGTCACTGCATGGACTCAGGAACACAGAAATCACTGTGAGCACAGCTCACTGTGCCACCTGTGAGCATGATCCAGACTTCTCTGGGTCAAATGATGAAATGAAAAATATGACAAAGACCCAGGACTGTGAACCAGACATAAAAAGGAAAAAAGTCCAGTAACTGCACTCCTCATTTCCCAGATGTTTGTGACTTTTGTTAAAAGAAGACGGGGTGCTGCACAGTGGTAAACCCTATGACCACATGACCTTTTTTGAGCCACGTTTACTGCCATCATATTACAAATAAGCTGGTATTTTTTTCAATTATATTTTAACTCAGTTTAAACAGCCATTATTTTTTCTGTGTTCTATTGTGAATAAAATATGGGTTTAACGCTGCAGTGTCTTTATTTACATTTTACACAGCATCCCATATTTATTGCATTTGGAGTTACTTTACATTACTTGTGCTTTTCCAGACATTTAAAGTGACCAGACTTATTGAGTGTGTTATCTGTGACAATGCTTTAATTGTAAAGGGCCACATTAGTAGAGTTCAGTTCAATTAGGTGGACCCACAGCACCCAGTGGAAATAAACCACACTGTTATGTGTTTATAATAAAGACATTTATTGTTCATTTCTTTGTGAAATAAAAACACAAATCTTTGTCGTCTCAGGTCAGTCAGCGGTGATTGGTCCAATTCAGCCAATAGTGGCAACAGTTGGAGATGACATCATTTTGCCGTGTTACCTCTACCCAACCATGGATGCTTCAGATATGACTGTGGAGTGGACCAGACCTGACCTGGAGTCCAGGCTGGTTCATGTGTGGCCCGAGAGAGCTGAACTACAAAATCCATCCTACAAAGGAAGAACATCTCTGTTCATTAAGGAGCTGAAATATGGAGAAATTTCTCTGAAGATCTCCAAAGTAAAGCTGTCTGATGAGGGAACGTACAAGTGCTTCGTTCCAGACCTGCGTAGAGACTCTGCTGTTAGGCTTGTTGTTGGTAAGCAGTGAGACCTATTTCATCCCCTTAAGGCTCTATCTGCATTCTGACCAGTTTTGAGATATTAAGCTTTAAAGTTTTTGCACTCTGTTTAGGAAAAAATACACATGGAATTAGTCTTGCTCACACATGATTATGAAACACACCCTATATGTATTCTAAATCAGTAATATCAAAATCCTATTAAATGTGCAAATGGGTTTTTTTTTTTGAACAAGTGAACAAATGCAGATAGAACCTTATAATTCTAAAAACTTGTTTTTAGAATTATAAGGTTCTATGTGCAAAATGTGAGAACTACTATTGATTTACAAGGAATGAAAAATAGTTAACTTAGAGTAAGTTTTAAACCATAAAATTACAGATGTAACAGAGTGTCCACAAGTATGGTTAAAACAAATTTAATGAATTCTGTGACATTTTTTAAGTTTCTTCTTTCATGGCAAACTGTTTGAAAATGCACACATTTCCCTTTAAACAAACTAGAAGAAGATGATGCTTGGCAAAGTTTCATTTTTGAATGTTTCAATGCTACAACATCTCCATCCATTCGCTTCTGTTTATCTTGTTCAGAGTCACGGGGGGTGGGGGGCTGGAGCCTATCCCATCTGATATAGGGCAAGAGGCAGGGTACATCCTGTACAGGTTGCCAGCCTGTCACAGACAACCATTCATACTAACATTCACACCTATGGACAATTTAGAGTGACCTTTTTATTAACCTAACCCTAGTAATAGCATGTCTTTGAACTGTGGAAGGAAACCCACGCAGACACGGGAGAACATGCAAACTCCACACAGAGAGGCCCGGGCCAAGGTGAAATCGAACCCAGACCTAGATGTCAGTCTAGCTGTGAGGCAGCAGTGCTAACCACCACGCTACCGTGCTGCACAACATCCATTACACAATTTAAAAATTGTACAATTAAAAAACATTTCATTACATATAAATAAAATTTGTACAGAGAGTCAAAGAATTCTGGATATTTTGCCACAACGCTTTTTTTTTTTCCCATTTAGCCCAGATCTTTTTAAATGTTACAAGCTGCAATCTACCTGACAAAGTCATTCTTTCCATTTTTTTAAAATACCAAATAAATATTTAGACTGAGTTCATGTCAAAAATCCAAATAAAAACTCATTCCACTTAAAAGGTAGACTTTTAGATGTGGATCTTTAATTAAAATCATTCTGCTATAACAATGTGACTGACAATGAATTTTTGTTTCGGTTGTATTTATTCTGGAAAAATGTAACAATTTCTTTGCCTTCCCTTTTCTGTTTTTTTTTTTTTTTTTTTTTTTTTCCTTTTACTTGCTCTTCTGGAGTTTGATGTAAGAAATAAAAAAGACAGAGTTCACTAACATGGTACCACTGATATTAAAATCTGAAGTCATTCTTCAATCAATAATATTTTATACGTGAGGTAACTTATATTACGACCTTTGACTATTCTCAATATTGTCAACTACATAGTTTGTATCTTTATGTTAGCAGTGACCACAGACAAACAATACAAAACTAGCTTTAGCTTCCTAGCTAACAGTGCAAAGAAACAGATGTGTGATCTAAAATTATCAAAAGTTCAGAATTTTCCTGCCATCAGTATTTCTGTCTGTTGTGAACTAATTTTTAAAATCCTCAACCTTTAGATATCTTGTAAACAGCCCCAGCTTCCCACAAAACATTTTCTCTAGAACCTTAAAGTACCAGGTTAAAGCTTACTTTTGCAGATAGAAGCTTTTTGTTTTGTGACTAAAATGGCCAAAGTTATATATAATTGAAAAGAAATCTCTAACATATTGTTGATAAGTGGTCAGAGAATAAGAATAAGACAATAAGTCAATTTCATCAAAAATGTCAGCTAGAACCTTATAATTCTAAGGAGACAATTTATGAACCTTCTTTTGTCAAGAATAATTAATTATTTCTTGTTGAATATTTGTTAGACAACTCAGGGTACAAATTTCATCCTAAAAAAAAAACAGTCCCTTAATGGCTGTGGTCCAGAGTCCAGGTTTAAAGTTTAACCCTGAGATGAGGGAAACTCTGGGTTTTCTCATCCAGAAATAGAGCTGACTCATATTCAGAGCCAGTTACCATGACAAAAGACTGTGTGAACATAATCTGCTCACTGACATATTTTCTTCAACACACTCTAAGCTCATCTCTGACTCCTCTCCTCCCAATCTGGTATCATGGAAAATGTGATATACCTGATTTTTAAATCACCAAATGTTAGTATCAGTCTTCAAAATCCAATATCAGCTGGGCTCTAATCTTATTTCATGTAAAGAAAACCTGTTTATGCTGTGAAATCATCTTGAAGGTTATTTATTCTCCAGTGTCATGATAATCCTAGTTATCCAATATGTAGACAACAAAGAAATCTAAACTTACCACCCATTAAGTAACAGCACTGTTAGGTATTAGGAAAAATTTGGTGTCATCAAAATCCACCACCTGTAATGTGACAAAATAATATATTTTAGAGAAATAAACTGTTCTCTTTTTCAGGTGCTGCTTCTTCACCTGCTGCAAAGATTAACAGAACCAGCAGTAGCAGTGTGGTGTTACAGTGTGAGTCTGCAGGCTGGTATCCAGAGCCTGAGCTGCTGTGGTTGGACGGTGAGGGAAACCTCCTCCCTGCTGGACCTACAGAGACCCTCAGAGGTCCTGATGACCTCTATACTGTCAGCAGCAGAGTGACTGTGGAGAAGAGACATGGTAATAACTTCACCTGCAGAGTCCAACAGAAGAACATCAAGCAGTACAAAGAGACACACATACATGTTCCAGGTAAAGTTCATGCATAAGCTAATGATGTGAATTCCCTGGAATAGCTGGACAGTTTTGGTCAAATTATGAAGTACTGCACATGCTGTTGTCATTTCAGATGATTTCTTCGTGGTCATCAGTCCTTCTGGTCCTCCTAGTGACCCAACTATTGATCCAAATGCAATCACTGTTTCGGCCATTGGTGCTGTTGTTGTGCTCATGATTCTTGCTGTTTTCTTTATTGTGTGGAAGAGGAGACGAGTCATATGCAGTAAGTCCCCCCTTTTTTTTGAATTATGAATATTTATTTTTTCAGCTTCATACTTTTTAAAATTCTGATATAATCAATAAAATTTATTTTGAGCTGACTTTCTGTTTCTTCTAAAAATGTTCCAGTGTGTGGGATTTAAAGGAATCTATTGACACAAATGGAATATAATATTTCTAATTACGGCTTCGTTCAGTGGAACTGTTGTGTTTTCTTAAACAGCTCCACTTCCACAGAGTCCTCTATGTTGCAGTGCCATGTTTCTGTAGTAGAGGAAGACTAAACAAAACAAAACTCCATTAATCGAAATTAATTGCATTTTAATCACATTTCAATATTTAACATGATAAATATTAATTTAAGTTTGGTTGATGAATGAATCAATATACATAAGCTTAAACTTCAAAATTTTGTTTATTTTCCCACCAGTCTACTACACTGTCAAGACTCGAGGAGGAAGAGGACACACAAGCGGTGGCTGATGAAAGCAAGGTGCAAGTTTATTTACAGTGATTGATAGAGGTGCAAAGACAAGGGGGTCCAGGAAGGCGAGGGGGGAGGCGGCTGAAGCGGGTCGAGAGGCTGAAGGAATTCCCAGGTGGTGAGGGGCCAGCTGTGGTACGGCGTGGAGCGGCGGGTTGACGAAAAGCCGGGGGTTTCCGAAAGGACGAGCAGGAACTGACACGGGGATCTGAAAAAGGAGCGAACACGAAGAGCAGGTAAGTAATATACATCCACGAAAGCGAGAGTCACACCAGAGAGCCGGTACTAACTGAGAAGTAGTCAATGATCCAGCGAAGAGTGATGGTCTGCTGGCAGCTTAAAAAGACCCTGCCTGATGACTTGATCCGTAGCAGGTGTGGTGATCTCCGCCCTAGGGAGGCGGAGACACCGGAACCTCCGCTGTGGCCCGCAGGACAAACACACATGTATACAGACACACACACACGCAGACCCTCCCCCTAGGTTATGACAGTACCCCCTCCTCAACGGGAGCCTCCTGGCGACCGAAACTTCTCGGGATGGCGCCGCCGGAACTCCCGCACCATGGCCGCATCCAGAATGTTAGCTCGGGACACCCAGGATCGCTCTTCGGGACCGTAGCCCTCCCAGTCCACCAAGAACTGATAACCCCGCCCCCGACGGCGGGCGTCCATAATGCGACGGACGGTGTAGATCCGCTGGCCATCGAGAAAACGGGCAGGAGGAGGTGAGGCAGCTGGAGGGCACAAAGGACTGGTGGCAACAGGCTTAAGTTGGGAGACATGGAAGACGTTATGGATGCGCATGGTACGAGGGAGTTTGAGGCGGACAGACACAGGGTTAACGATGGAGTCGATCTCGAAGGGCCCCAGGAAGGTGGGGGCCAGTTTCCTAGACTCGGCACGGACTGGAACGTTTTTCGTGGAGAGCCATACCTTTTGGCCTGGTTGGTAGTCCGGCGCAGGGGTCCGATGGCGATCAGCGACGCGTTTGTTTTGCTCCTTCGTCCGAAGCAGAGCTGCGCGGGTGGACCTCCATAGCCGGCGACAGCGGCGAAGGTGATGCTGGACGGAGGGAATGGTGAGATCCTCCTCGATGGCAGGGAGGAGTGGCGGTTGGAAACCCAAGGAGGCCTCGAAGGGGGACACCCCTGTGGCGGAGGAGGAGAGAGAGTTATGTGCATACTCAACCCACGCCAAGTGGGAACTCCAGGTGGCCTGATTGGTGGACGCCACGCATCGTAATGCTGCCTCCAACTCCTGGTTGGCCCGTTCCGTCTGCCCATTTGTCTGGGGATGATAACCAGAGGAGAGGCTCACCTTGGCTCCGAGAGATGTACAGAACTCCTTCCAGACCTGAGATGTGAACTGGGGCCCCCGATCCGACACGATGTCTTCAGGAATCCCATGGAGCCGAAAAACGTGGGTGGTGAGAAGCCGGGCCGTCTCCAAGGCGGAGGGGAGCTTGGGTAGCGCAACGAAGTGGGTGGCCTTGGAAAACCGGTCGATAATGGTCAGGACCACGGTGTTTCCTTCAGAGGGAGGAAGTCCTGTGACGAAGTCCAGAGCTATGTGAGACCATGGTCGCTTAGGGGTGGGTAAGGGCCGGAGGAGACCTGATGGAGGTGACAGAGAAGGTTTATTTTGTGCACAAATGCTGCATGCTGCCACGTACTCACGGGTATCCTTAATCAATGTAGGCCACCAGAAATAACGCTGGAGGAAGGCCACAGTGCGATTGGCCCCGGGATGGCACGTGAATTTGGCTGCGTGTCCCCATTGCAGTACGCGGCTTCGCACTCGAGAGGGAACATAAAGGCGGTTGGGGGGTCCCGTCCCAGGATCTGGTTCAGTCCGTAGAGCTGCCTGAATGGCGGATTCGATCTCCCAGGTGATGGCTCCAATGACGCAAGAGGGAGGCAAGACAAACTCTGGCTGCGAGGAGGAGTCCGTGGAGCTGAACTGTCGGGACAGAGCGTCGGGCTTGACATTCCGTGACCCAGGTCTATAAGAGATAGTAAAGTTAAATCGGGTAAAAAACAAGGCCCACCTGGCCTGCCGGGGTTTCAAACGTCTGGCGGTTCGCAGATAGGCCAGGTTCTTGTGATCAGTCCAGACCAAGAAGGGATGCGTCGCGCCCTCCAGCCAGTGCCGCCATTCCTCCAAGGCTAGTTTGATGGCCAGCAGCTCCCGGTCCCCTACGTCGTAATTCCGTTCTGCCGGGGAGAGGCGGCGAGAGAAGAAGGCGCAGGGTCGGAGGCTACCCATGGACTGTTGGGACAACACTGCCCCTACCCCCACGTCGGACGCGTCCACCTCCACGACGAATGAGTTGGATAGGTCAGGTTGGATGAGGATGGGTGCGGAGGCAAACCGACCCTTCAGGAGCGCGAAAGCCTCTGCAGCGGCGGGGGTCCATCTGAAAGGAATCTTGGGAGAGGTGAGAGAGGTCAGAGCATGGGTGATGGAGCTGTAATCTTTAATGAAGCGGCGGTAGAAATTGGCGAAGCCCAGAAAACGCTGCAGCTGTTTCCGATCCGCTGGCTCGGGCCAATCCAGGACCGCTTGTACCTTAACTGGGTCCGCCTTGATCTGCCCTTTACCAATAATGTATCCCAAGAACGCCGTGGACTCCACATGAAACTCGCACTTCTCCCCCTTCACGAACAGACGATTCTCCAGTAACCGCTGCAACACCTGCCGCACATGTCCCTGATGCTCCTGTAATGAGGATGAGAAGATCAAAATATCATCGAGATAGACAAACACAAAATGATTGATGAAGTCCCGGAGTATGTCGTTTACGAGGGCCTGGAACACAGCTGGCGCGTTGGTTAGGCCGAAGGGCATGACAAGATACTCGAAGTGGCCGAGGTGAGTGTTGAAGGCAGTCTTCCACTCGTCTCCCTGCCGGATCCGGACGAGATGGTAAGCGTTCCGGAGATCCAGTTTGGTGAAGATGGCTGCCCCCTGCAGGAGCTCAAAGGCAGAGGTGAGAAGTGGCAAAGGATATTTGTTGCGCACAGTGATTTCGTTCAGACCGCGGTAGTCAATACAGGGCCGGTGGGTCTTGTCCTTCTTGGCCACGAAGAAAAACCCCGCGCCCATGGGAGAGGTGGAGGGTCGAATCAGACCGGACGCCCGAGCTTCGGTGATATATTTTTCCATGGCATCCCGTTCCTGCGGAGAGATGCTGTAGAGGCGGCTGGAGGGGTAGGGCGCCCCCGGGATGAGGTCGATGGCGCAGTCGTAAGGCCGGTGGGGAGGCAGGGAAACAGCCCGGTCCTTATTGAATACTTCAGCGAGGTCGTGATAGATCGAGGGGACGCCGGACAGGTCAGGTGGGGTCCCCTCCCCCAAATCGGTGGACCGAGGGAGAGAGGGAGTTGCGGATCTGAGGCAGCGCTGGTGGCACCGCTCACTCCAACCCGAGATGCTGCGATTCGCCCAGTTAATCTGTGGATTGTGCAGTTGCAACCAGGGAAAGCCGAGGACGATGGGCGTCTGTGCAGAGTCAAACAGGTAAAAGGAGAGCCGTTCAGAGTGATTACCCGACAGAGTCACAGAAAGCGGTTGGGTCTTGTGAGTGATTTCAGAAAGCTTGGCGCCGTCCAGAGCGGAGACCAGGAGAGGCGTGGGTAGCGCTGTGGAAGGAACACCCCACTGCTGGGCGAGGGCACGGTCCATGAGATTTTTCTCAGCTCCGGAATCGAGGAGTGCCAAGACTGTGTGACTGCCTGATGGAAGATTTATCCTTGTCTGAAGCGTGAATCTGGGCAGGGAGGAGCATGCGTTAGCTTGACCCGCCAGTATCCCCACCATTACTGACGGGCGCGGTCTTTTGGGCAAACAGGGCATGACGCGATGTAGTGGCCCTTTTTGCCACAGTAGATGCACTCCCCCGCCTCCCATCTCCGTCGTCGCTCAGAGAGAGACAGCCGTGCGCGGCCGAGTTGCATGGGTTGCTCCTCCGCGTCGCAAGGGGGCGCCGTAGCCGAGCTGTCGTCCGCTAGGAGGCTCCTCCGGTCCGCGGAAACCGCCCGGCGAGGGGCATGCTGGGAGTTGTAGTTCCTCGGAGTCCGTCGTGCTCTCAGGCGGTCATCTACATGGATACACAATGAAATCACGGCCTCCAAGGACTGAGGCAAATCCCTAGTGGCAAGTTCATACTTGAGATCATCATTAATATTGTTCAGGAATACTCCCCTGAGCGCCTTTTCCTCCCAGCCGGCCTCCTCCGCGAGGATCCGGAAATCCACGGAGAAATCCGCCATGCTCTGTTGTCCCTGCCGCAGGCTGAGCAACTTCTGGGATGCGGATTCAGGGCTGGTGCCTTTATCAAACACCTCCTTAAATCGAGACAAGAACGCAGGGAAAGACAGATCGGGGTTTCCCCGTAACACAGCGTGCCCCCACTCTAATGCTCTACCGCGGAACAGATTGACCATAAAACCAATCTTTGCACAATCAGAAGCGTAGGCATTTCTCTGTTGCCGGAAAACGAGGGAACATTGGGTGAGGAAACCTCCACATTTCCCTAACTCACCGCGGAACACCTCCGGGATGGGCAGGGCTTTCTCCAACGCTACGGCGGGCTCGGTCGCGGAAGCCAAACCAGCCGGCGGATCTGTCGGCGGAGGGGATAAATCCTGGTGACGGGGCGTAGCGGATGACATGGTGGATTCCAACATACCTCGGAGATCGGCGAGCTGTTGGGTGGCTGCGCCCAGCTGACTGGAAACCAGACGGAGCATATGGTCGTGACGCTGGAGGGTTTCCTCTTGAATAGCCAGGGCCCGATGAACCGGATCAGCGTCCGCGGTGTCCGGTTTTGGCTGGATCATTCTGTCAAGACTCGAGGAGGAAGAGGACACACAAGCGGTGGCTGATGAAAGCAAGGTGCAAGTTTATTTACAGTGATTGATAGAGGTGCAAAGACAAGGGGGTCCAGGAAGGCGAGGGGGGAGGCGGCTGAAGCGGGTCGAGAGGCTGAAGGAATTCCCAGGTGGTGAGGGGCCAGCTGTGGTACGGCGTGGAGCGGCGGGTTGACGAAAGCCGGGGGTTTCCGAAAGGACGAGGAGGAACTGACACGGGGATCTGAAAAAGGAGCGAACACGAAGAGCAGGTAAGTAATATACATCCACGAAAGCGAGAGTCACACCAGAGAGCCGGTACTAACTGAGAAGTAGTCAATGATCCAGCGAAGAGTGATGGTCTGCTGGCAGCTTAAAAAGACCCTGCCTGATGACTTGATCCGTAGCAGGTGTGGTGATCTCCGCCCTAGGGAGGCGGAGACACCGGAACCTCCGCTGTGGCCCGCAGGACAAACACACATGTATACAGACACACACACACGCAGACCCTCCCCCTAGGTTATGACATACACAGACCAACGAAGGGTGGAACTGCTCCTGTGATAAGCAAACTCCTGAAGTTAAAGTTAAATGGAGAACGAACTTTTGCTCCGTTTTGTGGTTTAATCTGAAGCTGTCTAAACTGGTGCACCACTGCATGTCCAATGGCCATTCTATTGGTAATTCATCATTCTCCAGGTCTCGCTCTTTGACCTTAGCTGCTCATTTGTGTTCGGATACTGAGCACAATAGGGCCTTACTGTTGCTGATCCACTTGGTCAAGTGGAAATACTAGCACATAAAATCATCAGTTCCTGGACAAGAGCAACCACTTGGTTCTCTGTGGGAACTGACTTCAAGCAATCATCAGTGTAGAAATTCTTAAGAATTGTCTGCACTGCTTCTGCTGAGGTTTTTGTTACTGCATCCTCAGCTGTTTTTCTTAGTGCATATGACGCACAACTGGGAGACAATGTAGCACCAAATAGACGCACACACATTCTGTACCCAGCTGGTTCCATATTTGCATCACCATCTAGCCACCAGAGGAAACGTAACAGGTTGGCATCATTGTCAGGAATCCGCACCTGGTAAAACATGGACTCTATGTCTGCCATGTGCTCCTGTCTGAATCTTAACAGTACACCAATGAGGGTGTTCGTCAGGTTTGGTCCTTGCAACAATTGGTCATTCACCGACACTCCTCGATAGGTTGCGGTGCAGTCAAAAATAACTCGCAGCTGCTTCTTCGGGTGGTACACGCCATAGTGCGGGATAAACCACACCCTTCCATCACTGCAACTGAATTGCTGTTCAGGAACTTGTGGTGCATAGCCTTTCTCAAGTATGCTGCTCATAAATATTCTGTATTCTTGAGCAAAGTCTGTCTGTCTGTGTCTGTGTCTCTGCTGAATTTCCGCCTTAGTAAAGTTAAGTTGCTGTTCAGCAATACCAAGGTTCCTTGGCATCTTCACCTTGTCATCCTTGCCATCATCAGCTCATGAGCTGTGCTGATGTTGCTGATGTTGTCGCTCCTGGTCCCTAATTGCACTTGGAGTGACATGTTTATCCCCATGTTCTCCTTGAATTGCTGGCTGTTTCTGGGGAAAACCTGGTCTTGGTAGGAGAGACAGTATCCATCCCACTTTGGATGGAGCAGCTTTCATTTCTAGAAATCTGGCTGAATTTATTACCCCCCCCCCCAAAAAAAAAAAAAAAAATGTGACTACCCAGCATTGAGACCACGAAGCAGAGTTGCAGTCTTACATACCTCTCTGCAGCTTCTCTCCTCCTGCCATCCCCCTAAAACCCCATCCCCACAGAGTCGGTGCCTGCTCCCAGACCACCAAAAACAAAGCTAAAATCAGCAAAAAACTAGTTAAGCATAAAAATTCAAGAACAATAAATAATACAGCTTCATCAACTGCACCAAAGAATAAAACAATTAAATGTGGATTATTAAACATTAGGTCTCTCTCTTCCAAGTCCCTGATAATAAATGATTTAATAATTGATCAACATACTGATTTATTCTGCCTTACAGAAACCTGGTTACAGCAGGATGAACATGTTAGTTTAAATGAATCAACACCCCCGAGTCACAGTAACTGTCAGAGTGCTCGAAGCACAGGTCGAGGAGGAGGAGTAGCTGCAATCTTCAATTCCAGCTTATTAATTAATCAAAGACCCAGACAAAGTTTTCATTCTTTTGAAAGCCTGACTCTTAGTCTTGTCCACCCTAATGGGGAAAATCAAAACCATGTTTTATTTGTTATTATCTATTGTCCAACTGGTCCTTACACAGAGTTTCTGTCTGATTTCTCAGACTTTCTATCTGATTTTGTCATGGTTAGGGCTGTGTGGTGGAAGGGGTGGACCCAAACACAGGACACGGGAGACAGAACGAAACTTAAGCTGCTTTATTTGCAGGTGACTTAGATAATACAAAAACACAAAAATCCAAAATCTCAACCATGGCAAAATCAGACATGAAGCCAGGGAGAAAAACTAAGGACAAAACACTAGACTGGGAACACACAGCTAGGGGGAAACAGACCATGCTGCAACAAAAAACAGAGAAAACCTGAGGGCTTAAATACACACAAGGAAATCAGGGAGAGTGGAAACAACAGGGAACAGGTGAAACAAATGAACCTAATAACACAGGGGAAGCAAAACTAAACACAAAGCACAGGGAACATGACACTGTCAAAATAAAATAGGAAGTGACTCACCACAATGCACAGGCAGACTTAAAAAGAACATGCGGACTAGGATACACAGAGGGAAGCTAAACACCACACAAGGATCCACCCAAAGGGAGACTACACATGAAAATGGTCAGAAACAGGGACAAAACACACAGGAACACAGGGAAGACCAGAACAAGGGGTAACCAGATAAAAAAAATACAAATAACTAACAGAACACCTAACCATAACAAACGGAGGATCTAAACTATAAGAAACACTAAGAAACACAACCAAAAAAAAAAAAAAGAAACACAACCCGAAAAAACAACAAAACAGAATTACACAAAAAGGAACTGAAAACACTAGGCCACTGGCCCAGGAACATGACAGACTTAGTGCTCAGTTCAGATATAATAATTATAGTGGGTGATTTTAACATCCATGTAGATGCTGAGGATGACAGCCTCAACACTGCATTTAATCTATTGTTAGATTCAGGTGCCGTTTACACGAAGCCGTTTTCACTGGAAACGGTGTCGTTTTGATGCGTTTCAGCCTTTCATTTACACGATGGCGTTTCAGAAACGATCCGCGTTTACACGAGGACATGTGAAACGATGAAAACGATGTAGTTCCCATGCCAGGCCACAAGTTGGCGTTGGTTTTCTCTTTGCAAAGTTTGTTTACGCAAGACGCGCATGCGTGGAGTGACAGTAGGTAGTGCGGCAAATTGTTCATTACTTACAAAACGGCCAATGTGAGAGGTTTTGTGTGGACCGATGATGAGGTTGGATCGCTGCTGCACACAACGCTGAATTACAAAACTGTAAAAACACAGGAAAAGCATAAGAAGCACTCGTGAATCCGCGAGTACTGTTTATCAGTTTGCGCGTGCGCGAAAAACTGGCCGTCGCAACCATAGTGCGCATGTGCGAGTCGAGCGTTTTCAAATCACCCCGGTTTCAAGTGTTTACACGAAAACGCAAGCCGGTGCGTTTCTGAAATGCTCCACTCTGGACCCCGTTTCTGAAACACATCGTTTTCACTCTGTTGTCGTGTAAACAGAAGGGCGAAACGCATCAAAACGACACCGTTGTCGTGTAAACGCAAGGCCGAAACGCATCAAAACGACACCGTTTCAAAATGAAAACGGTCTCGTGTAAACGGCACCTCAATTGGCTTCTCTCAAAATGTAAAGGAGCCCACCCACAACTTTAATCATACTCTGGATCTTGGCCTGACATATGGCATAGAAACTGAAGACTTAACAGTATTCCCTGAAAGCCCCCTCCTGTCTGATCATTTCTTAGTAACATTTACATTTACTTTAATGGATTACACAGCAGTGGGGAATAAGTTTTATTACAGTAGAAGTCTTTCTGAAAGTGCTGTAACTAAGTTTAAGGATCTAATTCCTTCATTGTTATGCTCTTCAGTGCCATGTGCCAACACAGTGCAGAGCAGCTACCTACACTCTGCTCCCAGTGAGGTCGATTATCTCGTCAATAGTTTTACATCCTCACTGCATACGACTTTGGATACTGTGGCTCCTCTGAAAAGGAAAGCCTCAAATCAGAAGTGCCTGACTCCGTTGTATAATTCGCAAACACACAGCTTAAAGCAGATAACCTGTAAGCTGGAGAGGGAATGGCGTCTCACTAAATTCGAAGATGCTCATTTAGCCTGGAAAAAGAGTTTGTTGCTCAATAAAAAAGCCCTCCGTAAAGCTAGGACATCTTACTATTCATCATTAATTGAAGAAAATAAGAACAACCCCAGGTTTCTTTTCAGCAAAGGTTTCTTTCTATTAAAAGGTTTTCTTTTCCTTCCCACTGTTGCCAAATGCTTACTCATAGGGGGGTTTGTGTGATTGTAAGGTCTTTATCTTACAACATAAAGTGCCTTAAGGACTGAAAAAGTTAGAATAGAATTGAAATATGATTTTTTTTTTTTCTTGAACAACAGTTGAAGGATGCATTACTTAGTTACCGCTAAAGATCACAGTGTTTTCGTTCCTTCTGTGGCCTTTTAGAAACATGTGGTATATGTTTTTTCTTGTGCAGTCTTTCATTACTCTTTGCACACTTATTTATTATGTATTTATGGTTCATTTTTAGCCCTGTAGTTAGTTGTAGTTGTATTTACATAATGTGTGCATTTATGTATTGTATGTTTTTATGTAGTTGTTTCCTATGTGTCATATGTATTTTCTATGTATTTTGTTCTCATGTGTGATCTAAAAGTATCTTTTTTTAACAAAAATTTAAAATTTAAAAAAAGATGATGAAAGAATATAGAATGAAAAATTCAGTTCAATTCAATTTTATTTATATAGCACCAAATCACAACAAACAGTCGCCTCAAGGCGCTTTGTATTGTGGGTAAAGACCCTACAATAATACAAAGAAAACCCAACAGTCAAAACGACCCCCTATGAGCAGCACTTGGCAACAGTGGGAAGGAAAAACTCCCTTTTAACAGGAAGAAACCTCCAGCAGAACCAGGCTCAGGGAGGGGCAGTCATCTGCTGTGACTGGTTGGGGCTGAGGGGAGAGAAAGACATGCTGTGGAAGAGAGCCAGAGATTAATCACAATTAATGATTAAATGCAAAGTGGAGTATAAACAAAGTAAAACGAGAATGAAAAGACCTATAAGCTTGATCATAAAGGAAAGTTTTAAGCCTAATCTTAAAAATAGAGAGGGTGTCTGTCTCCTGAATCCAAGCTGGGAGCTGGTTCCACAGAAGAGGGGCCTGAAAGCTGAAGGCTCTGCCTCCCATTCTACTCTTAAGTATCCGAGGAACCACAAGTAAGCCAGCAGTCTGAGAGCGAAGTGCTCTGTTGGGGTGATATGGTACTATGAGGTCTTTGAGATAAGATGGTGCCTGATTATTCAAACTTTGTAATATGAATGACTGTTAAAATGTGGTGTTCATCACTGTAACTGCATCAGAAAGCTTAAAACTTGGTTGAAATCTTCAAACTCACCACTAGATGGCAGTGAATCAGACACACTACTCTTTTATTCAGGCGATGTCTAAAAATTTTTAGTGTGTAATTTAAGCTTCTTCAGTTTTATCCTTTTACAAAAAGCACCAAGAACTCTTTCATACACTTCATCAGTTTCTCCTGCTTCTTTTTCACACAGGAAACAAGAAGAAAAGCGAGGAGGACGGACCTGAACAGACCAGGAAGGAAATAATGATGGACTCTAAAAATGATAACCGTGAGTTTCATGTTGTGGTGGCAGAAGGAGAAAGTGAACCACTCATGGCACGAAGAGAAGAAGAGGATGATGTGGAGAGCAGAGGAGAGCAAAGACATGAAAAGGAAAGAAAAAGCAAACAAGATCAGTTTGTTTTAGAAGCAGAGCAAACAAAGGATAATCCACAAGAAAAGAGAATAAATCCATCTGCTGTTGTTCACAAAGAGTCTTTGATTACAATAGAAAAAGAAACACAGGAAGACGTGACAGGAAGACAAGAAAGAAATGATGTGGAGAGCAGAGGAGAGCAGAGCAATAAAGATGAAAGAGAAACAGAAGATCACCAAGAGGAGCTAAAAGAGGGATTAAGAAGATCAGAAGAGGAGAGGAAACAGTTGGTCAAGAAAGAGAAAATTCAGGAAGCAAGGAAGCATCAGAACATCAGAAAGGTAAAAAAACATGTGAAAAAACAAAATGATGATCATATGGAGGTTGATGATGCAGCTCACAGTCAGTATGCTGCAATAACACAACAGCATGAAACCATGAAATGGACCAAAGAGCAGCAGATGCTGTCAGAGCAAAAAGAGACACAAGGATATCTGAGAGAACATGATGAGGATCAGATGGAGGTCGAAGAACATTCAAGACTTCAGTTTCCACCATTTACAGAAGAACACAAAGAGCAGTCAGTGTTATTAAAAGAAGCAAAGCCCTTTAATTTGACTTCACATCTGAACACTGATCAGGAACCATGGAGAGAAAAAGAGAAACAAAACGAGCAGCTGGTAGAAAAAAGACAGAGAGAAAGTGATGAGAGCAGGAAAACATCAGACACTGAGAAAAACAGGAGTGGACTAAATAAAATATATTCTATATTTAAGGCACCAAAGAAGACGCGAGAGCATCAGAGAGAAAAACTGGAGTCAGAACAACAGAGAGAGAAAAACCAGAAGAAGAAACAATCAGAGACAAGAATGGAAAGAGAGAAAGATGAGACAGAAGTGAAAATAAGGAAATCCAAAAATCAACATCACAAAGAAGAAAAAACACAAGAGAGAAATGAGGAGGAATCTAAGAGTGAAAAACATGGAGAGGAAAAACAGAGGGACAGAATGGGAATGAAAGAGAGGAAAACAGAGGAGCAGAGGAATCAGGAAGAGAGCAGGAATTCATCAGTCAGCAGCAAAGTTACAGCAAATACAGATCTGAAAACACAAGAGAAAGAACCAGAGGAAAAATCTGAACAGAGCCGAGAAGAAATCAGAGAGCAGCCAGTGTTCTTAGCAGGAGCAGAGTCCTTTAATTTTACTTTTCATATGAACACTGATCAGAATCCATGGAGAGAAAAAGAGAAACAACAGCCAGAGAAACAGAGAAGAGCTCAGAGTGAAGGAGGAGGTCAGAGAGAGATGATGGAGATTAATGAAGGGGTCACATCTGATGGAATAAACAGGAAGGAGAGAGAAAAACTACAACTCAGACATGAAGGAGCGCTGCAGGAGGAGCAACAAAAAGAGGAACCTGAGGAACTTGTCAGTGTTACAGACAGAGGAGTCGACTGTCTGGAAGAACCACAGCAGGAGGAGCTGATGGAGTTGGATGAAACACCTGATGTTGATCAACATAATATGCAGAGCAGAAAACATACAGAAGAAATGAAACTATATGAGGTCTGTGAACAATCAGTCAAGAAACAGAAAATTCAGGAAGCAAGGAAACATCAGAATGTCAGAAAGGTAAAAAAACATGTGAAAAAACAAAATGATGATCATATGGAGTTTGATGATGATGCAGCTCACAGTCAGTATGCTGCAATAACACAACAGCATGAAACCATGAAATGGACCAAAGAGCAGCAGATGCTGTCAGAGCAAAAAGAGACACAAGAATATCTGAGAGAACACAATGAGGATCAGATGGAGGGTGAAGAACATTCAGGACTTCAGTTTCCACCATTTACAGAAGAACACAAAGAGCAGCCAGTGTTCTTAGCAGGAGCAGAGTCCTTTAATTTGACTTTTCTTCTGAACACTGATCAGGAACCATGGAGAGAAAAAGAGAAACAACAGCCAGAGAAACAGAGAAGAGCTCAGAGTGAAGGAGGAGGTCAGAGAGAGATGATGAAGATTAATGAAGGGGTCACATCTGATGGAACAAACAGGAAGGAGAGAGAAAAACTACAACTCAGACATGAAGGAGCGCTGCAGGCGGAGCAACAAGAGAACGTAGATCAAAAAGAGGAGCCGGAGGAACCTGTCAGTGTCACAGAGAGAGGAGTCGACTGTCTGGAAGAACCACAGCAGGAGGAGCTGAGAGATGAAACACCTGATGTTGATCAACATAACATGCAGAGCAGAAAACATGCACAAGAAATTAAAGTGCATAAGGTCTGTGAACAATCAATCAAGAATGAGAGCATGAATTCATCAGTCAGCAGCAAAGTCACAGCAAATACAGATCTGAAAACACAAGAGAAAGAACCAGAGGAAAAATCTGAACAGAGCCGAGAAGAAATCAGAGAACAGCCAGAGAAACAGAGAAGAGCTCAGAGTGAAGGAGGAGGTCAGAGAGAGATGATGGAGATTAATGAAGGGGTCACATCTGATGGAACAAACAGGAAGGAGAGAGAAAAACTACAACTCACACATGAAGGGGCGCTGCAGGAGGAGCAACAAGAGAACGTAGATCAAAAAGAGGAACCTGAGGAACCTGTCAGTGTCACAGAGAGAGGAGTCGACTGTCTGGAAGAACCACAGGAGGAGGAGCTGAGAGATGAAACACCTGATGTTGATCAACATAACATGCAGAGCAGGAAACATACGCAAGAAATAAAACTACATGAGGTCTGCAATCTGCCAGCAAAGAAACAGAAAATTCAGGAAGAAAGCCGAGCAAAGAAACATCAGAATGTCAGAGAGGTAAAAAAGTTTGTGAAAAAACAAAATGATGATCATATGGAGGTTGATGATGATGCAGCTCACAGTCAGTATGCTGCAATAACACAACAGCATGAAACCATGAAATGGACCAAAGAGCAGCAGATGCTGTCAGAGCAAAAAGAGACTCAAGAATATCTGAGAGAACATGATGAGGATCAGATGGAGGTCGATTAACATTCAGAACTTCAGTTTCCACCATTTACAGAAAAACACAAAGAGCAGCCACTGTTATTAGCAGGAACAAAGTCCTTTGACTTGATAAACAATGCTGATCAGATGGAGGTCAAAGAACACTCAGACTCAAAGAGCAGCTAATGTTATTAGCAAGAGCAAAGTCCTTTAATTTTACTTTACTTTTGCTCTCTGATCAGGAGCCACAGAGGGAGAAAAGACAAAAGGAGAGCAGCTCAGGGAAAAAAAGGCAGGCAGAGAGCCGTGAGGACAGGAAAGAAATGTGAAGAAAGCAGCAGAAAAGATGGAGGAAAAACAAACCAAGTCCTATTGCCGTCCATCCTAGCAGCTGTTACAGTTCAGTTCTTCACGTTAGCAGTGAGCTAGCTTTAGCTGCTACTGTCTGTACATGAAGAAATCATGAAAAGCATCTGTGAGTGATCGTGTATCTACATATAAAATCTAACATTTGGAGGGAGTCAGAAACCACCTGATTTACTTCTTCCAATATTAACAGTGCAGCTGAGGTGGTGCTTTTTAGGACTACGCCCCAGTTAGTTTCTCTGTGGGAAATACTGAGCTGAACAATAAGGAATGTGAAACATAAAAGCTGCTGTACATGAAAAAATCAAAATGTGTTTTGGATATGACATTTGCACAGCATCCTTTCTGCCACATCAGTACAGCTGGCACATTTAACAGATCAGTGCAGGAAATAAAAGGATCAAACAAAGACTGCAGCAACAGCACTTAACATCAAATCTCTTTTAAAGATGATACATTTGTCATTCATTCATACTGTGTTCTACTATTCTGCATGGACTGTGACATGAAGAGAAGTTTGTTAAAAATAAAGCCTGTGTTGGTGTAAAAAACTAATGTGTTAAATCAAAAAATTAAAAATCATTTTTAGCTTGTCTCCCCCCCCCCCCTTTTTTTTTAAAAGCCTTTGGACTCCCTAGTAACACTCCACCTTATAATAATAATAATAATAATGATAATAACTGACATATTAAGACCGCAAATTTGGAATATATTTTTTAATACCTGCTGTAAAAATTAAGGAAAAGAAAATGTAAAAAGCTCGCTCTTGTTTGTTGTTGTGATGTAAGCTACTGTTTTACTTCTTATTTGTATATAATTTTTTTTGTTAAGTTTAGTTCCTGTCACTTTCTTGTTTACTTGCTTCAGGTTAGTTTCTTGATCTGCTCAGTTTATGACCTAAAGTCCCACCACATGATTTTCCTCTCATTAGAAATCTGAAAGAGTGTAAATGGTACATCAGGGGTCAATAAGACTGAGACCAAGCTCAGACAGAACAGGTCTTTATAACTTCTCAAATCTATGTTTTTCTACTGAGCCAATGATGCAGACCTTGCAGCCATAAAACACAGAGGAGCTCTCACTTGTGAGGGCTACATAATGTGATGGTTGCTTTATTTCAGAGGAGCACCCTGAACCTGTGAGTTAAAAATATTTCTGGTGCAGAGATGATGTTTGTGCTTCATTAGCTCTCATGCAGCAAATGATTCCTGTGGATCAGGAAGTCATTCTTAAGATTCTCCATGAGTTTGTCAGGACTGACAATGACACAGCTGTAAAAGATGTGGTTCGGCAAATGAAGGATGTATGAAAATAATTAAAGCAACCCCTAAAAATAACAAGAAAAAATTAATGAAAAAAAAGCATCTCCAAACCAGTGAGTCCTGGTTTTAGTGTCAGTCTGTTCCTGTTTTATTTTGATAGTCTTTAATCCCGGTTGGGTTTAGTCCTGCCTCTCTTGTCTCTGTTCCTGTTATTAGTTTGAGCTGCCCTCCCACCTGTTGCTAGTTTCTTCTTCCCTCTGTTCTTTGTTGCGTGCTCCCTCATTGCGGTGTCTCTCTTTGTGTGTCTCGCCAAGTGGATTTATGGTTTGATCTCCTGTTATTGCCGCAGTTTAGTGTGTGTTTCACGAGATCTCAGCACTAAAGCTGTTCCTACGTTCATCTTGCTTTCCAGTATATTAATATTAGTGAGCTTATTTTTTAACCGTGAGGAGCAGAGGGGTGCTCTAATACTAACTAAGGTGTTCCAAGCCACTGAACTCAAAATGTTTCTAAAGGTGAGACCATTACCCTGCATTGTTCCTCACTGCCACTGGGAGGCATGTGTCTGTGAACTGCTGAATAAGATCACTTCAGTTATGTAAATTCAGGCATTTCCAAGACATCTTATGTCAGTGTATAATTTGTATAATTTAGAATTTATAGTGTCAGTAACAGCTTTGCATGTAATAATTTCTATAAATATTTTCTATATTTTCTATAATATTTTTACACACAAGGTATGAAAAGATGTGTTATTGAAGTTGAAACCTCCAAGGACTGAAAATAATATTGTAACGTTGTAAACACACTTACACAGTCGGCGATGTTCACAACAAAGGTCGTCTTTATTAGCAGAAAAACGGCTGCTGTAGGCCACAGCCACGCCAACCACAACTACAACAACGGAACAGCAACACACACACACAGGCAAGCTCTCGGTCTTTTCTCTCTCTCCATGCTGCCTTCACGAACCTCCCGAACAGTCCGAAATCCCACAACATCAACACGCTCTCTAACTAAGAGAATCGCTACATTGCCCCCCCTCACTAAATCCCTCGCCCCGAGGGATCCCGTACAAAGTCTCTGAGGTGACCTGGGGGTCTTCTCTGCCTCTGCAGCCCCCTTGTAGACGACACTTGGGGCTGTGTCTGCTGTCCTGCAGCACCCTGCTTTTGATCTGGGATGGGGTGCAAAAGTGGAGGAAGCTGTGGGGCAGTAGAAGGGGGCACAGTCAGTGAGTCTGGGGCTGTGGCTGTTTCATTTCTCAGGGGGGTCGACTGGACCGGGCGCACATCACCCTTATATGGAGCCAGCCTGTCTCTATGAAGGGCCACTCGTCTCCCCCTAGTCGGCAGCTGAACCCTGTACACCACTTCCCCCAGCTTCTCTACCACTACACAAGGCCCCACCCAGTGGCAGTCCAGCTTAGGGCACCGGCCTTTCTTCCTCCTCGGGCTGGACACCCACACAAGGTCACCGGCCCTGAAGTCTTTCCCTTTTACCCTCAAGTCATAATTCCTTTTCTGTCTCATTCCCGCTTTCTCCAGCTGATCACGGGCAAAAGCATGGGCCGACTCCAGCCGGTCCTGCAGTCTCCTGGCGTATTCCGGACCCGGTACGACTACCGGAGCGTCCGGAGGCCTCCCCAGTGCCATCTCCGCTGGCGTCCGTAGCTCTCGCCCCAGCATGAGCAGGGCAGGCGTACACAAGGTGGAATCCTGCACAGCGGACCTATACGCCAACAAAACAAGGGGGAGATGCATGTCCCAATCACGCTGGTGCTCTGCAGTGAGGATGGCCAGCTGTTTCGCCAGGGTCCTGTTGAAGCGCTCGACGAGCCCATCACTCTGCGGGTGTAACGGTGTCGTCCGGGTCTTTCGCATCCCTAAGCGCTCACACATGACAGAGAAAACAGCCGACTCAAAGTTCCTTCCCTGGTCACTGTGAATGGTTTCTGCCATCCCGAACCTGGCAAACATGCCCTCCACCAGCCTGTCGACCACCGTCTCCGCCTCCTGGTCGGGTATGGCATATGCCTCCGGCCATTTTGTGAAGTAGTCCATGGCAACTAAGACATAACGATTTCCTCTGTCTGTTCGTGGAAAAGGCCCCATCACGTCCACTGCTACTCTCTCCATCGGGGCTCCCACTGCTAACTGCTGTAGCTGGGCCCGGGACTGGTCTGAGGGACCCTTGTGCGCTGCACAGAGGTCACACCGGCGGCAAAAGTCCTCAACATCCCTCCTGAGCTGCCCCCAGTAGAAACTCTGCCGGAGCCGCCGAAGGGTCTTGGAAACTCCAAAATGCCCCACCCCGGCGGTTCCGTGGGAGGCCTTCAAAACTGCCTCCCTCAGGGCCCTGGGGACCACCACCTGCCACCTCTCCTCCCCCGTAGCTGGCTCCTTCCAGGCTCTCTGCAGCACTCCGTCCTTTACTCGGAGAGCTGAAAATTTCACAAACAGTCCTTTAGTTGCAGGTGAGTATCCAGCCACTCCGCTCCACAGCGGTCTTTGACCAGACTCCACCCATTGTAGCACTGGCCGGAGGTCAACATCCTGCTCCTGTTGCGCTCTCCACTCGAGCGGGTCAATCACCTGTGCCACTCTGCAGGCCAGCTCACCTCCGCTACACCCGGAATCATGCTCTCCCCCAGCCCGGAGCTCCTCCTCCCGGGCTTCCCGCTTTTCGCAGTACCGGCAACCAGCTGGAGCACAGGGGCGGCGGGACATGGCATCTGCGTTGGCGTGGTGAGCCCCCGCTCGGTACTTCACTTCGAAGACGCATTCCGACATCGCTGGCATCTGTGTCTAGAATAAACGGCAGACTGGGGTCCGGGGTGGCGAGGGTGGGAGATTCTGTTAGGGCGTTTTTCAGCCGCTCAAAAGCCTGTTCACATCCTGCTGACCAGTCAAAGTCACTATCCTTTTTCTGCAGGCGGAACAGGGGCGCAGCAATACAGGAGAACCCCCTTACAAACCGCCTGTAGTAGGACGCCAGACCAAGGAAGCTCTTTAAGTCCTTCAAGTTTGTGGGGGTTGGCCAGTCCTTCACCGCCTGCACTTTCTCCTCCAGCGTACTGATACCCTCACCCCCGATTTTGTGTCCCAGGAACTCCAGCTCTTTCCTCATAAAGCAGCACTTATCAGGGTGGAGTTTCAGGCCCGCTGCCGCTATCCGCTGTAGAATCTGCCGCAGGGATGCCAGAGCTGCCTCGAAGGAACTTCCGTGGACCAGGATGTCGTCCAAGTAGACCAAACATTCCTGTCGGGGAATATCGGCCAGCACCTTTTCCATCAACCTTTCAAACGTGGCCGGCGCATTGCATAGGCCGAAGCAGAGAACACGGAATTGCCACAGCCCCCTGCCTGTGCTGAAAGCAGTCTTTGGTCTGGCTGCGGGGCTGAGGGGCACTTGCCAATACCCGCTACGCAGGTCCAGCGAGGAGAACCAGGAAGAGCCAGAAACCAAATCCAGGCACTCATCGATGCGGGGCAGCGGGTATGAGTCTTTCTTAGTCACACTGTTCAACGGCCTAAAATCGACACAGAATCTCATTTTGGGGCTCTTCTTCTTTTTAACCATCACAACCCCCGAGGCCCAGGGGCTGTCGGAGGGTTCAATGACGCCAGCCCTGAGCATCTCCCCGATCAGCCGCAGCCTGATGCGCCAGGGGGAGGCGGCGAGGGCGTGACTTCACAGGCCGTGCATCTCCCGTGTCAATGTCGTGCTGCAGGAGGTGAGTTAAGCCTACCTCGTCTTCTGACAGAGCAAAAATGTCCTTGAACTCCAGCAGCACCTGCCACAGCTCCTCCCGCTGTGGATGATCTAAATCTTGGCAGCTACGTGTCCATATGTCCCTCACTACTGCCAGTCTATCCCCCTCCCCCATTACAGTGTGCTGGTCTGAGACAGGAGAACCCACCACGGTGGCTAAATCAGGGTCAGGGGACAGGGGTGCAGGGGGGTAGATCGGGGGCGGAAGGTGTGCCTCATGGTGCACCCCCGCTGCTCTCGACTTTGGCGGGTGTAGGTTCGGGGCCTGTGCGGGGCGCACCAGGTCAACCATGGGGCCCCCTGGAAAGGTCAGCGTGTTATTCCCCAGGTCTAAGACACTCTGTGAGGCCCGCAGAAAGTCCAGGCCTAATATGCAAACGTCCTGCACCGCTGCCACCCACACCTCCAAGTTCACTCCCAGGCCCCCCACCTGAATAGGGACCAGTCCTTTTCCCAACATCGGGGCTAACTCACCAGTCACTGTACGCAGTTTTACTGTAGTTGGTTCCAACTGGGTTCCTACCGGCACCACGTCAGGTCTCATCAAGGTCGCAGTGGAGCCAGTGTCGACCAGAGCTGTGCACGGAGCCCCTGCCAGGGTGATGGGGATGTGACAAAAATCCCCTGCACGCGTCCAGCCCACCACCCTCGCGGACTCTGTGCTGTCGTCTGCTTCTGGGGGGAGCTGAGCCCCGCACCCCCAGCTGTACCGTTGGGCTCTGTCCACCGGCGCCCCGGCGGATTGGGACACAGAAGAAGGGGCCTGCGCCGTCCCGCCTACGCAGGCCCTGAGGCGTTTCCCTGAACACCGGCACGGTCTGGGCATCGCACGCTGATGTGGCCCAGCTGTCCGCACGTCCAGCAAACAGGAGGGTCTCGGCGAGGACGAGCACCGCGGCGTGAAGATTGTAGAGACACGCCTCGAACCAGTTCGGTCAATTCGGCCGCCCAAGCTGGCACCCCCTGGCCCGGGGCCTCCGGCACCGCAGCCCTCACCACCGGGTCATACTCGCTATGGTCGCACCCCGCAGAAGCCACCACGGCCTCCCTCTCCAAGGCCATCTCCAGGGCCTCGTGCAGATTGCGGGGGTGGGAAAGTTGAGTCTGGATGCGCAGCTCACCAGGGATAATGGCGCGGATGAACTGGTCTCTGGCCAGCTCGTTCTACACGTCAATGGGCATGTGGGCATATGCTTTCTTCGCTAGCATCTCAATGTCATTAGCCAAAGCGTGAAGCGGCTCACCCGGTTGTCTCCGTCTACTCGTCAGTTCGGACCGCAGGACAGCAGGCTGGCCACACTGCCCAAACCGCCGCTGCAGAGCACCAACCAGAGCCCTGTAGTCACCCCTCTCCGCTGGGCTAAGCAGCAGCAGGCATGCCAAAGCGTCGTCAGTGAGGCACAAGGCTAGCTGGAGTGCTTTAGTGTCTGTGGACCAGGCCGCAGCATGCGCTAACAGTTCAAATTGAGCATGGAAGGCCTCCCAGTCAGCCTTACCGGAGTACTTGGGGGTTTTCACATTTGCCTGGCAGGGCCAGGCGCCACTATCGCCAAGCACGGGCCCCGCGCTGTTCGGGGCGGGCGTCTCCACGCCCGCGTATATTCCTGCAGTCGATGGGCTAAAGCCAGCGGCGGCCGCCAGGCCTCTGGCAGTCCGTCTGAGGCGGGCCAAACGCTCTCCGGCACTGTCCGCTCCCTCAGGACCCAGCGTGCCCCCAAAGTCACTGTCCATAGCCTCTCTCTTGATCTTCGGGCGGGCCCCGGCCACATCTCGCTGCGCTGCCATAGTTAGCGCAGGCTGTCAACTGAGGTAGCCGAAGCAGGGCTAGCCGACGGTTAGCAGTTTGACTTCTGACACCAATGTAACGTTGTAAACACACTTCCACAGTCGGCGATGTTCACAACAAAGGTCGTCTTTATTAGCAGAAAAACGGCTGCTGTAGGCCACAGCCATGCCAACCACAACTACAACAACGGAACAGCAACACACACACACAGGCAAGCTCTCGGTCTTTTCTCTCTCTCCATGCTGCCTTCACGAACCTCCCGAACAGTCCGAAATCCCACAACATCAACACGCTCTCTAACTAAGAGAATCGCTACAATATGTATAAATTATAAATGTTTTTGAACATGTTTTTATATTCTGATATGGTTGTGTGATTACTGCTCTCATGCTTCTTATCTTGGAAGTTCAAAGTGAGATCAGATGACAACATTGTGTTGATACATGTGTTTCTGTAAGTTTCTGCATTAATGAAAAACAGGCACCTTTTCTTAAAGGTTATTGTGGTGGATTGGCATGGTGACAATAAATTACTTGTGCTTCCTGAACTTGCCTTCTGGCATTTGTGGAAACAAATGAGGTGAACTTATAGAGTATTTTGTAATAGCATTATAAACTCTCTTTAACAAACCAAAGCAAAACAAGTGATGCTCAAAAGAGGAGAGAAGTCAGCAGGGTGAGTCTACTGCCAGGACTTTGAATTAATTCTCACATAATCCACATAATTCACTTTGTGATGACTATTACAGTTATTAAAGATTCATTTTAAATGTATTTGTGTGCAAATATAGCAAAAAAACAAACATCTAAATTTGGCTTTGATACCAACTCATTCATAAAGTCAATGCAAAGCAGCCCCAGTCATCATCCAAATCATCAGCATTTTCATCGCCTTCACTTGAGTCAGTTGCTGCAGTGTCCTCATCAATGCTGTCCCAGTCTTCAGTCTCCACCATCAGAATCACCCGAGTTGTCAGTCTGCAGTGCAGTCTGAGTGAAATTATGGCATGAAAAATGTGGGCACCATATTTGATCTTATGCCCTGTTGACATAAACAAATAATTGACCATATTCGGACATATGCCGGTGTATTTCCTTTAGAAATGAGGTAATAAAGTATAGAACATTATTTTTTATATTTCCAAAGTTTTTTATGGCACCGAAAAATAATATAATTATTCAGAAACAAATTTAACCCATTTCTAGAACTTTGATTTTTGTCAGTTTTTGACATTATACTAGTTGTTTCATTGCTTGTGTATTAATTTTTAGCAAATGTCTGTTTAGATGGTTTATGGCAAGAGCAGTTAGACTGTGGTTATGCCAGCCCATCCTGCCATCAGTGATGATGATGAGAAGGAAGATGATCATGTGGCAGACACTGACATTATCCTTCCCACCTAAAACCAGGACATTCCAGGCCCAAGTGACCTGGGGGCAGTGATGTTGTAAAGAATCTGTTGTAATGATCTAAAAGACATGCTCCTTTCACCATACATTTGTTTTTCTTGTATTTTTTTATATATACATTTCTTGGAATTTTTTTTCCACAGACGGGCAGGGAACCAAATATGGTAACTTCGTCAACCTTGATTTTTCTATATGAAAATGAAACATTTTGAAAAATGTCACAACAGTAATTAAGTTTTGTTATGTCCCCCAATAACACTATACGGTTGAAATTCTGAATTTCAAAGTATTTCAATGAGTGCCTGATAAAGGGTTAAGCAGCAAGATCACCACCATCAACAGATGAAGTCTAGAAACACCACAACAACATCTGCTAACATTCTAACTTGTGATATTATACTGTAGGCAGCACCATGCTTACAGTATAATAGGCATATATTGGCCCAGAATATAAAGGACATAAATAGTGGATGGGTAGCATGAAGACATAAGCTCATCCTGTACTCAGCGAACTAGAAGGTGACACCAAATCTAAGCATCAATAAAATCTCAAATAGTTGCAAACTGTTGCTGATGTTGCAAAAGATGATCAACCTTTGAGATCCACAGTCAGTGGGAGGTGAACTCCTGTCTTCAGAGCACCTGCAGCAGCCTGCTTCATACTGAAAGCTCCAGGACTGAATACACACAGTTGATGTGGAGCTCGAGGACTGAGAGGAACAAGTCGCTATATTTGACAAAAGGTGTAGAGGATTTGATCGGTGGGCTCCACATTTAACTGATTTAACAGAGAAGCTCAGTCATTCTCAGGGATGGAAGGGGGAGGCAGCAGGGGGGGTCACGACAGAAGAGAACAGTCATGCTGAGGGGCATCATCCCCGAGGCCCCAGCAGAAATGCAAACCAGTTACTCTCACATTAAACATGGGTGAAGTTTAGAGAATGATCAGAGAATCAGATCCACACCTCTGCTGGTGTCACACAGTTACACATCCTCATCATCACAACTGCTCTCATACGTCCCTCTGTCATCTTCATCATCAAGCTCTCCTTCACTTCTTCCACATGCTCACAGATCAGGTGAATATTATACATTTTTGTCTTTAAGCAGGTTTTGTGCAGAGACCTTTAGCTTGTGGAACATTTTTGAAAGCACACTGTGCATGTTGTGCTCTTCATTTTGTTCCATGTCACACACTGCACTGTGAGTGTGTCTGTGTGTTCTAGGAGGTAAAATGAAATGTTACATCCCACAAACATGAAACCCTGCTGAGGTCAGACTTGGTCACATAAACACAAACTTTGATAACCAGATGTAAGTACTGGCTGTAAAAACGCGCCCAAAATAACAACCTATGAGGTCATGTTTTAAAGGAGGGCAGGCTCAGCAGTCTTCATCCCACGACTTGGATTAGCTTTTAAGAAAAAAACATGCCATAATTTGTCAGTATACACAGCAGAGCTTGTGGCCATAATGGTGGAATTAGAGTAAGCAGAGGAAATAAACAAAATGAGGGTTATAGTTTATCAATGAGTATTAGACCAGAGAAATCATTCAGATCAGGCGTTACATATGAAATATTTTACAGTCTGCAAAGATTGTCCAATAGGCCTGTAAATATTGGATTACTTTGGTTTTCAGCACATGTATGTATAGAAAGAAATGAAGATCTGCATATACTGGCAGTATCTGATTTACAGATAATATTAAGAAAAGTTGAAGTTACATGGATTATAAATAATAAAATTGAAGGAATATAGCAGGAGCACATTTGTGTCTCCAATCTCACTGTACATCCTGTATAATGACATTCTATTCAACATAACATTCACAAGATAAGGTATCTTTATTGCTCTTGCACAATACATTGACATTTTGTTGGAAGCATCCTCCAGGTACCAAAATAATAAATAACACAAGATAGAAAATAAGAAATATGCATAAATAAATGTATTCTAGTCATGTTGGTATGGTAATAGAGTGGGTATGACACACAGGTCTTAATAAAACAATGCAGTTGATGGCCAAGCTCCCAAATGGACTGTTCAGCATGCAGAGCAGGTATTAGAGTGCAGGGCCTATAACTGCAACAGGAAGGTATTAATGGGAACTTTAATGAGATTTGTAAGAAAAACTGGTTTAATAGAAAGAATGAAATTTATTATTTTCTTTTCTTTTTATTAGGCCAGTTCCTGACGCACACTCCAGTCTTGTAGGTGGCGATGATGCATTTCTAAGCTGGTATGCCAGCCGCCATTAAATCTAAAGAAGAAGAAGCTGCTGCTTCTGCTGTTGCTGCTGATGCTGTCGTTTCGCCTCCGCTGTGAAGGAAGCCGTCAAATTTCTTGCGCTTCTACCCGAAGTTTTATGGTACTGCTCCGTCTTCGTTCCTGATGACGCTCAGCGGACCAATAGATTATATATTTGTCACAGTTACGTAAGCACTATAGCATATCACAATTAGATTTATTATACTGTACAATTTAGAATTAGAGTCTTTCTGTGTGGGTGCAAATGACAAAGATCGGAGGAAAAGGCTTTGTGTGTGTGTGTGTGTGTGTGTGTGTGTGTGTGTGTGTGTGTGTGTGTGTGTGTGTGTGTGTGTGTGAGTGAGATATTTTGGAGAAATTAAGCTCCATTTTTTTATCAGTCAAAGATGTGTTCCTTTATTCTTCTTGTGCATTTTGCTTGTAATCCACTTCTTCATTCATAATTCATTTGGATTAGAAATGAATTCAGATCTTCAACAGGAACTGAACTACAAGTTCCATCTGATATGTGGGAAGTATGCATGAAGGAATAAATAGAATGAACAAAAGGAGGAATTCTAGGATTGCACAATTATATAACAATTCTGATCCTACTGAATAAAGTCAATCCAGAATATATATAGAGATTTTTTTAAACATCCTTGATATAAATTCTTAACTCATTCTTGTTCTGGCCCTCCTGCTGCACATGTGTCTTATCAAAGTGCTGCAGGATTCCTGAAAAAATAAAAATTCTGTTCAAATGGCAACAGGTTAATACAATAAAACACAACAGAATACCATTTTTATTTAAAAAAAATTAATACTTTAAATGAAATTCTGAGTTAATTCTTCTTGGCTTACTCTGCTACATGTTTGCAAAGTTTCACCGTAAACTGCTGTAATGTTCAGATTTCACTATGCCATTCTGATCAAAAATCTATTAAAAATAATTCTTTTTACAGTTTTCTTCTTACGGAAGGTCAGTTTATTTTGCTCATTTCAGTCATAGTTAGTAACCCAAGCAATATGAAATGATTTCAAACCTAAAGAGTGATCCAAACCTTTGTGATATTTTTGATCAGCAATGGTTTTGGAAGTGTTCCATTTTTTTTCCAGTGTCTTTTTTAATGTTGAATTATGAACTTTGACCTTAACTGTGATAAATGAGGCCTGCAGTGCTTTAGATGTTGTTCTGGGTTCTTTCATGAGCTCAGGGATGAGCCATCAAAGCACTCCTGGAGTCATCTTGGTAGTGTAGCTTCTAGCAGAAGAAAACATAAACCTGAAGTGATGGTCTCTGTTCTTTATGCATCAGCTTAGATTATTCATAGACCAACTGATAAGGTGCATGAAGGACAAGCAACACAAGCACAGTAAATTAAACTATTAGCAACAAAATTTAGTACGACAAACTTAAACAAGTGACATATATAATGCATATGTTTTACCCTGTTGCCATCTCTTAGCTGAAGCTAAACTCTTTGTTTACTCTCACTGTTTCTCTGAACTTTGTTTTCCTCTCCCGGTAATCTTTTAGCTTACATTACTGTTTCACTACACGTTTTGTTACCTTTCTACATTACATATGAGGAGTTTTTATTTCCTTTTTTCAAAATAAGGCATCTGTCTGTGCAGAAAATGACTGAACAGCTAGAACAACAAATACATATTGCAAACCTTACAATCTTTATGACATTATGCACTGGGATCATTTACAGGTAGGCTGAACAATCTCCACGGTTCCCAGTTCTCTTGATTTGTGTATAGTGGCTCTGATGATGGCTCACTGGAGTTTAACATAGTATTTTCTTCTGATCTCTGCCGTTCACACCCACGCAGGAAAACCCTACCTGTAAATTGCGCAATATCATAGATCTATGATATGTCCCAGCGCTTTACGTAACATTGACAAATATATAAATAAAATTATCGCAGGTTGTTTTTGTCTGTTTAGCGGAGGAGGAGCACTACCATAAAACTTAGGGTAGAAGCGCAACAAAATTGAAGCTGCGGCTGAGACGCCAGGCTAACGGGGCCTGGGAACTGACGGCTCACTTCACCGCGGTGCTTCACCCTCTGTGGGACTCCGCCCGGGAGGCAGCAGGGGGGGCTGGAGATCTTAGGATTGATCTAAATATTTTAAGATGAATTTAATTTTTCAGACCGCGGTGTCCTGTTGCTGATGGCACCGTTAGCAATCTCTGCTCAGCTGCTGTTTCAGCCAGCGCGCCTATAAAAAGAAGCGCAGTTAAAGAATGAATTTCTGGAAGAGCTCTTCATCTGTTTACTTTCACAATCTCTGCCGCTCAGATAATCACAGAAACGCTGCTGATTAGGAGGTCATCAGTGTCAAAGGTAAGAGAAAAATAGGAGTGATAAACCTGAACTGTTTAATGCTAACATGAAAATGAAAAAAAGAGCTTTACTGTCAGACGTGTCAGTATCACTGCATACAGGATAATCTGTTCAAACCTCCTTCTTCTTTCTGTGTGAAGTGAAGGAAACCTGAGGACATCAGAGAAGCTGCTAAACCTCTAACAGATCATCGTGTGCTTCTTAGTAATACTGATGATAAAGTTGACATTGGAATAAAGTAAATGTGGCTCTTTGCTGCTGCTTCTGTATCTCATCTGGTTCACCGCTTCAGCTCTCATCTCTGTCCTCATGGCTACAGTATACGAGTCCAAAGACATTTCCAGAGCGTTCAGGTGAGTTTTTATCTTCTTCTTTTTATCTTCTTCTTCCTTTGGTGTTTTTGAGGTCAGTCATTGCAGTCACAGCCCAGGCAAAGTGGAAGCTTCATGCTGCTTAGAGGTGAGGAAGTATGAGTATCTGTATGTTTTCCCTGTGGCAGACTGGTTACCTGTGCAGGTGTAAAGCCCCTCACACAGTTCAAACTGTAACTGCCTTATAAAATGAAGTTTTGCTGTCAGCAGGATGTAAATGAAAAGTGAAAAAGTACAGAAATGTACTCAAGATTAGAAAGTGAAAGTAACTCTTTAAAGGACGTTTCTGCCAGCTTTTTTTTTTTGTTCAAAGCTAACTGAACCTCGTGCTATATTAACATAGTAGTAAAGTAATGATAGACATGGGATACATTTTTTAAAAACTTTGCCTCCACACCTGAACAGGAAAATAAGTATTCAGAGGTTAAAGTGGGATTCAGCAGGTGGGGGAACCCTCAGATCAGCTGTAATGGCTCTGCGTGGAGAAAAGAACTCAGAACTTTGTGTTGTGAGTTTGTAGATTTTCTTTGTGTTTGTTTGTGTGGCTGTGATCAGCTGACCTGTGCTGCTGCTGCTCTTCATAGATTTACACAACTGAATCCAACAAGATGTAAACAGATGTTTTACCAGCTGTCTGGACTGATTCCATTCCCTGTGCTGACAGAGTGTACAGGTATGAGTGCCCACAGCAGGCCTGTGCAGGCTCAGATATGTGCAGCTCTGCATACTGTAGATGATACTCATAGATAAGGTATTGTTGTTTTACCCCAGTTGCTTGCTATACAGGGGAAACCTGTCTCCTTTTAGCAGCTCCATGAAAACCGGCTCCTCTGTGTCAGATGTTGCAGAGATCCACTGGGGTTTATAAATGCTCATAAACAGGTGAACCACTACCTGAACAGGTAGAGACTTCCAGCAGAACCAGGCTCAGGGAGGGGCAGTCATCTGCTGTGACCGGTTGTGGCTGAGGGGAGGGAAACAGGACAAAAGACATGCTGTTGGAGAGATCCAGAGATTAAAACTTTAAATTCTATTCTAGATTTAACAGGGAGCCAATGAAGAGAAGCCAATATGGGAGAAATCTGCTCTCTCTTTCTAGTCCCTGTCAGTACTCTAGCTGCAGCATTTTGGATCAGCTGAAGGCTTTTCAGGGAGCTTTTAGGACAGTCTGATAATAATGAATTACAATAGTCCAGCCTAGAAGTAATAAATGCATGAATTAGCTGTTCAGCATCACTCTGAGAAAGGATGTTTCTAATTTTAAAAATATTGCACAAATGTAAAAATCCCTCTGCTATAATCCTATGCAAAGTTTTTGGGTGAATCATGGACATTTCACATGTTTCTTGGAAAAGTTTGATATCTTTATGAAGACTGTAGAACAGTTTTTCCACCCAAGTATGTTTACATTAAGTTGATTTATAAACTGGCCGCCGTCATAAATAATTTGGATAAGAAAATTATGTTTCTCATGATATATATAAAGACTGATATAAGCCTTTTTTGAGATATATAATCCATTTACTATAAAAACAAAATGTTTACTATTTTTTCATTTAATTTTTTAATTTTTATTTAATGACTTTTTTTTTAATATTGGTGGCACAGTGGTGTGGTGTTGAGCACTGCTGCCTCACATCTAGAAGAACACCTAGAAGGTCAGAGTTTGAGTCCCTCTTGGGACTTGGAGTTTCCTCCTACAGTCCAAAGACATGCAGTTAGTGGGGTTAGGTTAACTGGTCACTCTAAATTGCCCAGAGGTGGTTGTCTGTCTCTCTGTGTTGGCCCTGCGACAGGCTGGCGACCTGTACAGGGTGTACCCTGCCTCTTGCCCTGTGACAGCTGGGATAGACTCTGTTTTTCATTTCTGTTTTCAGAACTCTACAATGATCCGTGTGACAGCCAGACGATCCTTTATCTCTCAGTGGGATCCATTAAGTATCCTGGTTTTCCACACAGCTGTCGTCCTCACCCTGATACACCCATGCAGAGGTAATCAAGAAAATAAAAGTGTAGAAATAATCTCTATCAAGTCTTTCTATAACAATCATTTACACACAGCATGTAAAGTGTTGGATTAATAGTGCAACTGCATGGAAAGGTTTCCAGCTTTCCTGCTGCATGTTTGTCCAGCTGCAGTGCACAAGAGCAATGTTCCAGTCAGTATTAAACTTCCAGGTCACAAGCATGTAACCTGGAAGTTGCTTTGGCAGAGTTATGAAGTGTCCTGTCTGATCCTGGAACACTCTTTGAGAACAATAAAATAAAAATGGTGAAATCATTCTTGTATTTTTGGTTCAGAAACACTGACAAATCACTGCAAGCTGTCAGTTATTCTATTTTATTAAACCATTGTTAAGACATTAAATATGATGTCTAACAAACTATTACGGTAAATGATCATGAAGGTGAGTCAGTTGCAATATTAATTTGATGTTACTATTCAAATTCTGTTTCTCAAAGTGAAACAAAATCCTGCAACTAAATTTGTGTCATCTTACTCTGATTTTAGGAGATTAGTCAGTTTATATTTGCAGCAGTATTTGATCTGTTATTGAAAAGATTCACAGTATTTTAATTTGGAGTTAGAGGTTTAAGACTAAATGGAGGATGATTCAAAAGTAATGACCGTAAGTTTTAAAGGACATTTCCAAACAAATAATGTTTGCTCTGTGTGATCCCCATCATCATATCTGCCTTGTGTCATTGTGGCCATTGTGGAAACCTTTTTAACTTCAGTTACTGAATGAAACTTTTTTCTCTTCAGGTCAGTCAGAGGTTATCGGTTCTCCTCAGCCAGTAGTGGCAATGATTGGTGATGACGTCATTTTGCCGTGTCACCTGGAACCTGTAATAGATGCTTTTGGCATGACTTTGGAGTGGGCGAGACCTGACCTAGACCCCAGATTTGTCCTGGTGTGGCGTGATGGTGTGGACCTGGAGTCTAAAAAACATCCACTCTATGACAGAAGATCATCACTGTTCACACATGAACTGCAGAGTGGAAACATTTCACTCAAGATCTCCAAAGTCAAACAGTCTGATGGAGGAAGGTACAGATGCTTTGTTCCAGAGTTGGAAAGATACACTACAGTTCAGCTTGTTGTTGGTAAGTGAAAATAGATTGTGTTAAAAGGCAATTTATTTTAATAGAGTCCATCCATCCATCCTCTTCTTGTCTTGTGAGGACCACTAATGCTAACAGGCAAACTGTTCTCTTTTTCAGGTGCTGCTTCTTCACCTGTTGCACAGATAAGCAGAACCAGCAGCAGGGTGGTGTTACAGTGTGAGTCTGCAGGCTGGTATCCAGAGCCTGAGCTGCTGTGGTTGGACGGTGAGGGAAACCTCCTCTCTGCTGGACCTACAGAGACCCTCAGAGGTCCTGATGACCTCTATACTGTCAGCAGCAGAGTGACTGTGGAGAAGAGACACAGCAACAACATCACCTGCAGAGTCCAACAGAAGATCATCAACCAGAGCAGAGAGACACACATACATGTTCCAGGTACAGCTAAAGTATAAGTTCAATAATGGTCTGAGTCATTTTGTAACAAAAGTTTTATTTTCATTCATCATATTTTCGATGTTTCCTTCAGTTTTTTGTCATTTCTGAAAAAGTTGAAGAAAAAAAACGACTTTGGCCATTATTGTAACAAGGTGACGTTGTGTTTTATCATTTCAGATGATTTCTTCATGTTCATCAGTCCTTCTGGTCCTCCCAGTAGTCCAGCTGGTAATTCAAATATCATCACTGGGTTGGTCATCGGTGTTGTTGTTCTCCTCATTCTGGTTCTTGCTGTTTTCTTTGTTTTATGGAAGCGGAGACGAATCAAATGCAGTAAGTCCAAAACTGAATTAAATATCTTAAAATGTTTCATGTTTTAGCCTCTTAGGGTATTTTTCTGTTTAATTCTCATAAAATCAATAAAATTCTGAACATTTAATTTCAGGGTGAGACTCTGTGTTACTTTGAAAGATGGTTTTAAGGTCCAGTGTGCAGGATTTAAACTGTATTCATGTAAATTGTATTCCTAGATCTGCTTTATACAGTATCATCACCTGAACTGCAGAACTGTTGTTTTCTTAAGCCTAGTTGCAGCTACATGTGTCTGCAGTAGAGGAAGTCAAAACTCCAGCAGCACTGCAGGGAAAATATCACTTTAAATAACAGACGTGTTCTGTTGAACACCCTTTTTAAACACAACAGGGTTTATTTCAAGGAATGTATAAATGAAAGGAGAGAAAATGTACCCAGAGCTGGTTTACCACAGAAATCAGTGCACACCATTACACATAGATCTTCTGGTGGACACCAAGTATGATAGGAATGACTTTTCACTCTTAGGCTGTTATTAGACCTCTGAACCCTACGAGGTAATCACACTCATCACAGGCTGTGTCAACCTGACGTGTACATCTCTCGAGATGTGAGCATCAGGTTACGGTGTAGAGTCCAGAGGGGAATTTCCAGTTACATGTTGGACCGACACAGAAGTCTAATTCAGGCCTCAGTGTGTGCTGCTGTGTTTAATCCCAATTGGTTGTAATCTGCAACCCTTCCACTAAATGGACATCATTCACATCACTCCGGTGCCTCAGGTTTTTCATAATGATTTTCCATGTTTCTTTAGTTTTGTACCTTTATGAAAGGGAAGACAAATTTGGAAAACTTCAGTAATCTGCTGCTTCTTTCTACACACAGAAAACAAGACAAAGGACGAAAAGTCGATGGACTCTAAACATGTGGAAGAAGGAGAAACTCAGCCGTTAATGCAAGCAAGAGAAGAAGAGACTGCTGTGGACATCACAGGAGAGAGGACAAACACGTCTCCTGTTCGGGAAAAAAATAACAAGAAACAACAAAAAATGAAACAAGAAACACATGAAGAAGAAGAAGAGCTGAGAAGAAAAGAAGAAGAGGAAGACTTGGACAGCAGAGGAGAGCAAAGCCATAAAGATGAAGGAGAAACCCAACAAGTTCACTTTGTATCAGAAACAGAGCAAAAAAGTGACGTCTGCAGTCCAGAAGAAAAGAGGATAAATCCATCTGTGGTTATTAAAGAAGACAAATTTACAACAGAAGAAGAAACACATGAAGAAGAGGCCGTAACAGGTAGAGGAGTGAAAGCTGAGGGAGGTGAAGGTGAAGCAGAGACAAAGATGGAGGCAGGAAAAGAAGAATCAGGACTTCAGTCAACATGGACAGAAAAACTCAAAGAGCAGCAGCTGCTGGTGAGAGAAGCTCCATCCTTTAAATTCACAGAAGCACGAAAGAAGCCAGAAGAAAACCAGAGAGAAGAAGTGGAGGCAAAACCACAGAGGGAGGAAAACCAGAGGAAACTTCAGTCAGAGAGAAGAATGGAACAAGACAAAGATGAGACAAAACTCAAAACACTGAAAAACAAAGACACACAAGATCACATGGAAGGAAAAGAAGGATTTGATCAAGATAAAAACCAGCTTAAATTTCAGCCAGAGACAAAACCTGAAACAAAGAAAGTGGAAACAAAACTCAAAAAACAGAAAGACAAAAACAAAGCAGCTCCAAAAAATCAAGACAGAGTTGAGGGGAAGTCGAGAGGCAACAAAATAAAAGGTCAAAATAAAAACAAGAAGACAGAGAACAAACTTCTCCCAGTCAGCAGTGAAGTTCCAGAGAGGACAGATCTCACAGTTCAAGAAGAAACAGCAGAGGAAAACAAAGAGAAGGAGAAAGAAGAAGAAATGAGAGCGCAGCCAGAGGATCTGAGAAGATCTGAGAGTAAAAAAGGAGCACAGGAAGAGGTGACGGAGAATAATGAAGGAATCCTCACTGATGAAACATGCAGGAAGGATGAGGACAAAGAAAAACTACAACAAGGAAAAGAAAGAGAGCCGAGGACAGAAGAACACCTGGATATGGATGAAAAACCTATCAAAGAGCAGCTGGAGGAACCTGTCAGTGTCTCAGAGGGAGGAGTCACCTGTCAGGAAGAACCACAGGAGGAGGAGCCAATGGAGTTTGAGGGAAACCCTCACATAGATCAGAACCGTATCAAGGGAAGAAAATATGCACAAGTAAGAGTCCTCCATACAGATCAGCAGCAGACAGGCAGGAGGAAGAAACACCAGGAAAAACATGAACATCAGGGACGGAACTGCAAAAGACGGAAAGATTTTTGGGAGGAAGAAAATGATCCTCTGATGGAGGTTGAAGGAGACGCTAACAACCAAGAAGATGTTCCAGCTGGAAAGAGGGTGAAGTTTCAGCCTGATCAAGAACTTATGTGTCAGGAAGACCAACAGGAGCTGATGGACACACACTAACTTCAAACTACGTTTGGCAGATACGCAGCTCCTTACAAGAAACCCAAGGACGCTGTACAAAGAGTGTAATGGATGTGTAAGTGAGTAGGAGGATCTTGTAGGTAATGTGAGACCTTACCAGGAGCAACTGGAGGTAAAAGGTTGGGGGTGGTGTGTTACCAGTATTAGTGTGTATTAAGAGTTCTGGACATACTGGAGCCTGTCCAGAGCTTTACTGGAGATACTTGAGGGTAACCATTTAATAATTTCAGCTCCTGCATTTCCCATTTGGGAATAGAGTAATCCATGATTTTACATTACACATTACAGATGTCACCTAAACACATCAATGCAGTTAATCATAAATTAGTTTTAATGTTAAAATTAAAGCTACGTTTCTTTAACATTTAGTACTTACTGTAGCTGTGATGGTTAAACTCAGAGTTAAAAAGATTTGACTGTGCTCACAAATATAGCCCATCAGTCATGTTTGTGTGTTTGTGGAGCAGGGAGCACACACTCAAACATGCTCTTTTGATTTTCTGTATTCATGGTCCTTTGGTGCCCTCTGTTGGCTTCTTGACACACGAGGCTGATCACACTTCCACAGTTTCATCAACCAGTTACTGGAGTTACAGTAAATCCTTTGTGGAATTCTTGTGTGGTTACATTTGTGGATGTCAGGTTTTGTCCGGCCTCTCTGGAACATTCTAGAAGGCGAGGCCATTTTTAGTGGTGCCAGTGGATCGTTTCCTGGGACGACCTGTTTTTCTGCATCTGCTGGTCAGTTTGTGGTTCCAGTCTAGCACATCAGCAGCTATCTAATGGAAAGCAGTAACACTTTATACATTCCAGAGGCCTTAACTCCTACTGACCGTCCTCTTGTTTTATATGTGGGGCTTTAAGTTGAACAAGCCAAAATTAATTCTGTTGCTCTCATGTATATGAAAATGACAGATTTTTTTAAAATAATGTATTAAAATGTATTAAACATATTCAAGGAGAAGCTACAGATTCTTTTGTTCTTCAGATCTGGATTTTTGTCCATCTCAAGATTTGTTGAAGAGGCAAAAAAGCAGTGAATAATTACAATCTTTTTATCGACTGCTTATGAAATCAGACATCTGAGTACAGGCACGTCTCGCTGCCTCCGCCTCTCATGACTGGACATCGGTCGACTGAGATGCAGCATTTCAGGAGATCAAATATCTCATTTAGTATCTCTTGGAATTAACTGCCAAGCATCACAACATGCTGAGGGGTTACCTGCAGTAGTCTGTACAGGCACAGGCAGCAGCTTGGCCTGAGCCACTGACTTCTGCAACACTATCAGATGACAACCTGAAGAGTTGCTGGTGAAATTCTTTGTTCTAACACAAATGCAGGTGACTGATATGTGCATGGGAGTGTGAGGACCTATGGGGTGAGATGAAAACTTGACCCTAATAAGTGATTGTGGTGTTTCATCCAGTCATGGTGAGTAAATTCTAACAGACCAACTTAGAATAAATAAAGTCAGAACTATTAAGTACTTAAATCCTTTGTTTCACTGAAAGTAGTAGCAGTAATAGAAAGTAAAAGTCCTGATTCTGAGCTTTAAGTCTGAAACAAAAAGAAAATCTAAAACAAAAGCAGTCGTTTCAACAGAGGTGTTGCCTCTTTCATGCTTTACAGGTGAGGACTGAACAGGTGTGGTGTTATGACTGGCAGGTCAGGGCATAATCAGAACTGAGCAATTGTGGGCGGAGTTAAATCGAGCGGTCTCATTTCGTTTTGTTAATCTTTTAAATGTCATAGAGGCGCTCGGTGGATTAGAAATGTGATCACAGTTTTGATCTTGTGTTTCTTTTCCATGTTGGAGGTTTGGATATAATTTTAAGACATTTATCAGTGTCATTATGTAAGCTCAAAGCTTTGTGTTCATATTTCACAACCATGGTAAATTTTAACATACTTTGTTAAAAGAAAACAAATGACTGTATTATGTGACCTTTTTGAACAAGATGAATAAATCCTTCAGGACTTGAGTAGTAGTTTTTAACTGGTGGTTTGGTTTATTCATAAACCAGTACTGCCCAGGGCAAATATAAACATATATGTATATAAATATGCAAAGATGTATCGCACCCCTTCATAATGGATAAAGGTCGGTCAACCAGACAAACAAAAAATGTAAATAAATCCTCATCATGAGATGAAGTCAGAGAGTGGAGTCATGATTGAAAGGTAGTTATCATGATTTGCAGGTTGATGGTGTGTTGCTGTAGAGGGTAATGTTAACAATGACTCTGCTGGTCTGGTACGGGGAGCTTAAAATATTTTGGCAAGTCAGGACCAGAACTGGATCACCTGAAGATGCCGATGATGAAGCAGAAGGATGGCTGTTAGAAGGGCAGATTCCCAATGAGCACGCTGGCAGCTGACTGAACTGTTTGCTGAAGTGCTGCTGTGTTTCAGTGAAATACTGTCGTCATGGTTCATGATAGGATTTAGAGTAAACAGTTCTACATCCAGCTGATGAGGGAAGAGGGTGAAATGCATTAACACAGTTTGGAGGACAGGCAGCTGATGAGCCGACAAGTGCTTAAAACTTCTCCCACAGAGCAGCAGTATCACTCTATTATTCACAAACTGTTAGTCTAACAAAGCAAATGACATTTGGTTAATATTGGAGCTCAGATTAACATTTCTAAATATTGAACTTTAAATTGGTTCTAGTCTGTCCAACTACAACTTTTAAAATTATCAATAAGATTTTTGTGCAATCATTACCTGCATTTATTTCACTGGTCATCTAAACACAAAAGTCTCTGTCAATTAAAAAGAAAAAAAAATGTATGGGTTTACTTTTAATCATAAGCAGTGAATAATGTGTCAGTGTGTCCAAAGCTTTGAATCTAATAGTTTGTTATCAGTGTGGAGATAAAGAAAACTCTTTAGTGTATGTTGCTGATATTTGGTCAGTAATATCAGTTAATAAGTAAATATATTTGATGTTTTTGATTTAAAAAAAATATGTGAATGTTTTTTTTTTCTAATGTTGCACACAAGATGGTTTTATAGATGTGTTCTCCTAGGAAATAACCTGCCTTATAAAGTACAAGTAGCTGTGATAAGCTGTTGAGTTAGTCACCACTGAGGAGAAGGAGAGCTGAATATCACAGAGTGTGGTGGCCACATATATGCACATTTCACACCAGAATGCCCCAAGCTCTTATTGCGAAGAGAGAGACCGGAATAGATAGGGAAAAGGCGGGAGAGAGAGGCCTGGGATAAAAGGGCTTGACTCCTCCTTTTGCAGGAGTTATATTTGGAGTTCTAGTTTGTTGTGAGTTTACCTAATAAAGCTGAGACTACATACCTGCTCGTGTCTCCTTCCACCGACTCCTACATTGGTGACCCCGACTAAAGAACATGTCTGCTGACGACAGCTCAGCGGCCGCGGCCGCTGTTTCCTCACCAGCCGCCGCCGTTTCCTCACCAGCCGCCGCCGTTTCTCCCGCTATTTTTGCGGCCACGGTCAAGCTCCCGGAGTTCTGGCAGCACGATCCAGAGCCTTGGTTCCAGCATGTGGAGGCCCAGTTTCACCTCCGCGGGATTACCTCGGACGACACCAAGTATTACCATGTCGTCGCGGCGCTGGACTCTGCTTCTACCCGCCGGCTGATGGGACTGCTCCGGGACCCGCCGCCTGCTAACAAGTATGGAGCGCTGAAGGAGAACCTGCTGCGGATTTATCAGCTTTCAGACGAAGAGCGGGCTGATCGCCTGTTGTCCCTGAATGGCTTGGGAGATGGTAAACCCTCCGAGCTGATGGAGCACATGCTGGCTCTGCTCGGCCCGGGCGACGCTTCGTTTCTCTTTACGCATCTGTTCCTGCGCCAGCTCCCCCCTCCCGTGCGCACCGCGCTAGCCAGCTCCGCTCTGATACGGGCCAAGGATTACCGCGGGCTAGCTGAAGAGGCGGACAAGATTTTGCTGGCATCCAGGCATTCCGGTGTGCATGCACTTTTACCGAGTGCGGCTCTACAAGGGACGGAGACTAGAGAAGCTGGTGCTGTGGCCGCCGTCGCAGAGCGCCGGAGGAAGGAGAGCGTGCTCTGCTTCTATCATCGCCGGTTCGGAGTGAAGGCGAAGCGCTGCATTCCGCCGTGTACCTTCCAGCACCAGGGAAACGAGAGGGCTAGTGCTCACTAGCAGCTGTGTGCGCTGGCAGCTCGGACAAGCTGCTCTTCATTGAGGACACTGCTTCGGGACGCCGTCTGCTTGTGGACTCGGGTGCTCAGCGTAGCATCATGCCGGCTTCAGCTGCGGACGCCTTGGGACAATGTCACGGACCCCTGCTGGACGCGGCGAACGGTACCCCCATTCGCACATATGGAATGAGGTTGGTGACTGTGTGTTTCAAGGGACGTCAGTTTAACTGGGACTTTGTGATAGCGTCTGTGTCAGTACCTATACTCGGCGCTGATTTCTTGTGTGCTTTCAGGTTGTTGGTCGATGTAGCTAATAGGTGCTTGATAGATGCTGTGTCTTTTGATACCTACCCCTGTACACTTGGTAGTCCTGGCCCCCTGCCCCTCGCTAACATGCTTGCCACAGGTGATGAGTACCAGCGTTTGCTTGCCGAGTTTCCCACCCTCACGGTTCCCACCTTCTCTGCAGCCGTAGCTAAACATGGTGTGGAGCATTACATTACCACTGTGGGTCCGCCAGTTTTTGCGTGTGCACGCCGTCTCGATGCCGCGAAGTTAGCGATAGCCAGGGAGGAGTTTGCAAACATGGAGCGCCTTGGTATTGTGCGCCGCTCAAACAGCCCGTGGGCGTCCCCGTTGCACATGGTCCCTAAAGCTGACGGTGGGTGGCGCCCTTGTGGGGATTTTAGGCGCCTTAATAATGCGACGACTAATGACAGGTACCCGGTTCCCCACATTCAAGATTTTTCGGTTCATCTTGCGGGGGCAACTATTTTTTCAAAGGTGGATTTGGTGAGGGGATACCATCAGGTTCCTGTCCATCCGCGTGATGTGCCCAAGACCGCGGTTATCACTCCTTTTGGCCTTTTCGAGTTTTTGCGAATGCCCTTCGGTCTGAAGGGCGCGGCACAGACGTTTCAGCGCCTCATGGACTCCGTTTTGCGTGGTATGCCATTTTTGTTCGTCTATCTGGATGACATACTGGTTGCCAGCCCTTCCGCCGCGGAGCATTCAGTGCACCTCCGCCAGTTGTTTGAGCGTCTCAGTGAGCACGGTTTGATTGTGAATCCAGCTAAATGCCAGTTCGGTCTGCCGGCCATAGAGTTTTTGGGACACCTTGTTTCGCCCCAAGGGGCGTTTCCCCTGCCCGCTAAGGTGGAGGCGGTTTCTGCTTTTCCGCGCCCTTCCTCAGTGAAGCCCCTGCAGGAGTTTTTGGGGATGGTGAACTTTTATAACCGTTTCATCCCCCGGGCTGCTCACCTCATGCACCCTCTGTACAATGCACTTAAGGGCAAGAAAGGCAACCAAGAGATAGAGTGGACACCTGAGCGGGTGCAGGCATTTGACAGTGCCAAAGCTGCTCTTGCCAACGCTGCCCTGCTGGCCCACCCGTCTCCCGAGGCGCCTGTTGCCCTTACTACCGATGCCTCCGATTTTGCAGTCGGGGCCGTGTGCTAACAATGGGTGGGTGGTGCTTGGCAGCCCCTCGCCGTTTTTAGCAGGAAGCTTCGGGATGCGGAGAGAAATTACAGTACGTTTGACAGGGAGCTCCTTGCCCTTTTTCTCGCGACGCGTCATTTCCGGTTCCTGCTTGAGGGCCGTGACTTTACCGCTTTTGTAGACCACAAACCTCTCACATTTGCCATGGCAAAGGTTTCAGAACCATGGACTGCACGGCAGCAACGGCAGCTTTCTGCTATTTCAGAGTTTACCACTGACATTCAGCACGTCGCCGGCAAGTGTAATCGGGTGGCTGACTGTCTGTCCAGGGCGCAGGTTAGTTCTGTGCATTTGGGAGTGGACTACTCTGCCATGGCTGCCGACCAACTTACGGATACGGAGATTCAGGCTTTTAAGGCGGCCGAGTCCAGTTTGCGTTTGGAAGATGTCTCATTTCAGGATAGTGGCGTAACCCTACTTTGCGACGTCTCATTGGGCAGGCCTCGCCCCTTGGTTCCTGCTTGCTGGCGTCGGCGGGTTTTTGAGGCAGTTCATTCTCTTTCGCACCCAGGAGTTAAAGCCTCAGTTAAGTTGGTAGGGGCCAAGTTTGTGTGGCCCGGCCTCCGGAAAGAGGTCAGGGCGTGGGCTTCCTCATGTGTTGCTTGTCAGCGTGCCAAAGTGCAACGACACACCAAATCCCCTCTGGAGCACTTTCCCATACCCCAGAGAAGGTTCGAACATGTCCATGTAGACCTGGTAGGTCCATTTCCCCCTTCCCGGGGTTTCACCCATCTCCTGACAATGGTGGACAGGACGACTCGGTGGCCTGAAGCAGTTCCTTTGGCGTCAACCACCTCAGCAGATGTTGCTCGTGCGTTCGTCTCCTCCTGGGTATCTCGGTTTGGCGTACCGCTTGACTTGACATCTGACAGGGGTCCTCAGTTCACGTCTGAGCTGTGGACTGCTGTGGCGGAGAACCTTGGCGTCAGACTCCATCGCACTACCGCGTACCACCCGCAGGCCAATGGCCTTTGCGAGAGGTTCCACCGTACCATGAAGGCTGCCTTACGGGCTGCGCTGGTGGACAGCAGCTGGGTTGACCGCCTTCCTTGGGTCCTGCTGGGAGGACCTGCAGTCTTCTTCAGCCGAGCTGGTCCTGGGCCAGCCTTTGAGTGTTCCAGGGGAATTCCTTCCTGGTGCATCTGCTTCGGGGGCCGACAAAAGGAGCGGGCCGGTTTTCCCGGGGAATGATAGGTTTTTGGCCCCAGTAGCGGCGCATCACTGCCTTCCACAGTCATATGTGCCAAAGGACCTGATGTCTGCCAAGTACATTTTTATCCGCCATGACGCGCACCGTTCTCCACTTCGACCTCCTTATGATGGTCCATTCCGTGTGCTAGAGGTGGGACCTAAGGATTTTTTGGTTGAGCTGGGAGGTCGTCAGGAGCGGGTTTCGGTGGATCGCCTTAAGCCTGCTCACATGTTTCCGGATGGTCCTATTGAGTTGGCCCAACCTCCGCGCCGCGGTCGTCCTCCCGTTTCTATGCCTCACTCGGAGGACCTGCCCCCAGCTGCTGTTTTTTCCCCTGCGAGGGGGCAGTCTCGCCGTAGTCGGGGCTATGCCCCTCCCTCGTTTTCACCACCTGTGGTCGCCAAGCACAGCCGTAGTGGCCGCCTTGTTAAACCCCCTAGGAGATACTCTTGATGTGGCATTTTATTTTTGCTATGTTGAGTTGAAAATGGTTGCTGTTTTTATTATTGTATTGTTTGCCATTCTGTGTGTTCAGGGGGGGCCTGTGTGGTGGCCACATATATGCACATTTCACACCAGAATGCCCCAAGCTCTTATTGCGAAGAGAGAGACCGGAATAGATAGGGAAAAGGCGGGAGAGAGAGGCCTGGGATAAAAGGGCTTGACTCCTCCTTTTGCAGGAGTTATATTTGGAGTTCTAGTTTGTTGTGAGTTTACCTAATAAAGCTGAGACTACATACCTGCTCGTGTCTCCTTCCACCGACTCCTACAAGAGTAGGTGAAGATCTCTGCTTTATAGGAAGTGAATCTAAACCACAGTGTGTAAACTGTGCTGTTCCACTGAAACAGGAAGCAGATCTGGAGCTGGAGAAATGAAGTTGGACCTGTTCGGACTTGAAATGAACTGTTGTGGAATTTCACTTCAAGGGAATTAGTGACCTCATAGTTTCATTATCCAAACTTAGTATACAAACCTTTGTGTTGCAGTACATAAATACTTCATTTCTTTTTATAGATTAAATCAGAATTACTTTGGAAAGCTAACATCAATAAAAGGACAAAACAAAAAGGAGCCGGGCATAGATTTAAAAAAACAAAAACTTATGAGAATGAGCTTTAAAAATGTGACTTTTTTTTTTTTTTTGAAGCAAACTGAATCTAGATACTGGCTGCAAATGGACCCAGTTTGCTGTGAGGCAATAAGCGTGCATTATTATTTTTGTAATAGCCTTTAGGTTAGCGTAGTGCTGTAGAAAATACTACATGAAATACCATGTTTCCAGTATCACTGTGGTGGAGTTGTGATGAAATGGTAACAATTCACTTTTAAATTCTATTTACTATTAAAAAATTTTTTTACTTTGTTTTCAGGTTTGATTCAGTGTGATAACAGGATCCTGTCAGCTGCAGGACACGGAGGAAAGCCTTTCACATTTACTAGGAGAAGAGCAGGTGAGGTCTGCACAGAGAGACGAGTTAAATCCATGAAGCAACCAAGAAGAACAACAGTGACGTGACAGGAACCAGCGTTCATACTGTTACTGCAATGATCTGGCAGCAACTGACAGTGTCCTTTATCCTAAAATAACTCGCCTTAATCAGCACACATGGGCAACAGGTGAGTGATGAGTAACCAGCGTGTGCACACACACACACACACACACACACACACACACACACACACACACACACACACACACACACAGGAGTACGAAGCAAAGAGCAGAAAGTGGAAAAAATTAAGAGGTCAGGAGGCCTCAGGGGCCCGGATATGCTGTCTCCTTGGATCACGGATATTACAGTGTGTGTGTGTGTGTGTGTGTGTGTGTGTGTGGGGGGGGGGGGGGGGGGGGGGGGTATTTATGTGATACCCTGCTGAATTTGTAAGTTTGTTCATGTCTAAAAAATTGAACAGTGTCTAATTTTTATGGTAGTTTTGTGTTAATAGAGAACAGAATATCAAGCAAAACAGGACTGAGTACTTGGTGGATAAATCCTTTGTTGGTAAGCTCAGCAGAAAAGTGTTTGCACACATCTCAGGAGGAACTTTGGCCCGCTCCTCTTTACAGAGTCTCTAAATCCTTTCAGTTTCTTGGCTGCTACTTGGAAACTTGAAGCTTCAGCTTCCTCCACAGATTTCCTAAAGGACTGAAGTTTGGAGACTGGCTCCACTCCACGACCTTAATGTGCTTCCTCTTCAGCCACTTCTTTTCCACATTGATGGTATGTTTTGGGTCATTGTCATATAAAACCCATCCATGACTCATCTTCAGTGTTCTGGCTGAGGGAAGGAGGTTCTTGTCCAAGACTTTACGGTACACGGCCTCATTCATTGGCCCCTCAATGCAGTGAAGTTGTATCCTGAGCAGAAAAACAGCTGCACAGCATCATGGTTCCACCTCTGTGCTTGTTTGTTGGTGTCCTTTGGGACACACTCAGCATTTCTCTTCCTCCAAACATGGCGAGTCGAGTTGATGACAGAGAGCTCAATTTTGGTTTCATCTGACCACACCTCCCAAACCTTCTCTGAATCATTCAGATATGTAGTGTGTTACCAGTTATGGTGACTGTGCTCCTAACTGTCATCAGATCATTAACAGGCTCCTCTTGTGTAGTTTTGGGTTGATCCACCATTTTTTTTTCACCTCATGAGGCAAAATCTTGCATGGAGCTCCAGACTGAGGGCTACAGATTGACTCATTTTATATTTCTTCCAGTTCAGAATTATCACACCAGCAGTTGTCCCCTTCTCACCAAGCATCTTGCTGATGGTCTTGTAGCTCATTTCAGCCCAGCGCACCTCTATAATCAGGTCCCTGGCAGCTCTTTGATCCTGCCCATGGTGGTGGAGATGCTGGAATGGAAGAAACTGAATCTGGGGACAGGTTTGCTTCATACACATAATGAGTTGTAATCAGGAGTATCTGTAAATGATTACCTGATTGATAAGTTTTATTTTTGTTTGTTTTAAGCCTGTCTTGTTCAGCAGCATTTGGAATCAGAATCATGATCTGAATGCACTGCTGTGCCAAACATATTTGCTTTTCCAAGAAAAGCGCTCAGAAGCCTTTGTTTTTCTTTTCTTTTCATTATCATTCACATGAGTACATGCATAACATAACAATGCCACAGCTGACAGTAAGGAAAAAAAGAGACAGAGGTGCCGTTTACACGAGACCGTTTTCATTTTGAAACGGTGTCGTTTTGATGCGTTTCGGCCTTCTGTTTACACGACAACAGAGTGAAAACGATGTGTTTCAGAAACGGGGTCCAGAGTGGAGCGTTTCAGAAACGCACCGGCTTGCGTTTTCGTGTAAACACTTGAAACCGGGGTGATTTGAAAACGCTCGACTCGCACATGCGCACTATGGTTGCGACGGCCAGTTTTTCGCGCACGCGCAAACTGATAAACAGTACTCGCGGATTCACGAGTGCTTCTTATGCTTTTCCTGTGTTTTTACAGTTTTGTAATTCAGCGTTGTGTGCAGCAGCGATCCAACCTCATCATCGGTCCACACAAAACCTCTCACATTGGCCGTTTTGTAAGTAATGAACAATTTGCCGCACTACCTACTGTGTCACTCCACGCATGCGCGTCTTGCGTAAACAAACTTTGCAAAGAGAAAACCAACGCCAACTTGTGGCCTGGCATGGGAACTACATCGTTTTCATCGTTTCACATGTCCTCGTGTAAACGCGGATCGTTTCTGAAACGCCATCGTGTAAACGAAAGGCTGAAACGCATCAAAACGACAGTGAAAACGGCTTCGTGTAAACGGCACCTGAAAGAAAAAAGGAAAAGAGGGAGAAAATATGGAAAAACAATAAAAGTACCACAAGTAGGAAAACACAATGGAAGATGGTTCACCATCTGCTGCACCTGTGAGAAAGCACGTGCTGTGTGTGTGTGTTCGTGTGTGTGTATTTTCTTTTCCTATATAAAACTTGTAAATTGATGTAAAATTTGAGTTGGGTGTATAAGCTTTTGCTTCTGCTTGTCTTGGTCTCACTTACTGATTGTTTGATGGGCATTTATTATGGATCATTTGTTTCTGTGTGGCTGAAACAAACATAAATTGAACTGAACTGATAACGAGAGTAAGAAGGCACAACACTGCCCCCCCCCCCCCCCCCCCCCCCCCCCCCCGAGCCAGAGGGAGACAGAGAAAGATCCAGGAGACCCGCACAATCCGCAGCACCCCAAGAGTACTGAAGACCCAAGGCCACACATTTCAATGACCACCATGAGAACAGGGCCCCAGGTGCCTGAAAACAGCTACCCTGGACATCAGCCCCCATGGGAGTGGGTCAGTAACCACACCAAAACATGCCCCAGAACCAACAACTACCTACATCCCAGGTGAGGCGGCAAAGACCAGCGGGGAGCCGTGGGGATTGATGGATTGATTAATCAATTGTAATCTGTGTGCTGCATGAGCACACAGCCACTCTGTGGGGGCCAGAAGTGTGGTTGGGTTGTAGGAGATCAAATACTTGTTTCATTCAGTAACATGCAAATTAATGTCAGCTGTGTTTTTTTGGCTGCACTTCTGTCTCTGTCCATTAAAATTAAACTACTATAAAAATTAGAAACTCAATGGGGGCTCAAACTGATCTCCCCCCATTGTGTCTGACATGAATAATGATAATTAAAAAAAAAAAGCTTATGTTACGGAGCAGTCAGAGACAAACAAGTTTTGGCAGCTCATCATTTCCCCTTTCCTTTCTTTAGATATCGTGCAGATTTTCTCACATAAATATAACGTCACCTGCTGTTCCAGAGAAGCAGAAATCGGATCCAAAGTTAACAGGAAAGAATGAAGCAGGGTCTGTTTTAAAGAGAAAATATTAAACACTTCAAAGATGCGCTGCATTTTTCCCTTGAATTCTACTGAAGGCCACGTGGTTGACTTGCTTTTGTACGGTTTGACCTTAGCAAGGAGATGCCTTGTTTCTTAAAGTTTACATATATATATATATACCAACAAAAAGGCTTATGCCTGATGGTTCTTAATGTAAAAATCCCACAAATTTAAAGTTGAGCTCAGCACTGTAAAGAAAAAAGCTTAACTGATCTGTGTTTGCAGATTATGCAGTATTCATGGTTACCTGTATTTCTTTAGTTGTAGTGCTCTGATAACTCTTACACACTGGAATAAAACAGTTTTATACTTCTATAAAAGGCAGCGCGTTATGATGCCTAAAGCCTAAGATATGAGCTTCCAATTATTTCCATACCTTTGGCCTACATAATACCAGACAACAGGTTTAACAAACTCCACTCTGATAATGATTAGATCATTAAATGTAGTAGAAGTACTTTCAAAAGCTTACTATAGTAAAAGCAAAAAAAGAAAATAAAAATAAAGCAGTCTCTCACAGCTAAATACCTCTAAATCCTGAATCTGCTTTTGAACTACACCTCTGTGTATGTGTCCTTGATTAGCAGGATTTCACACCTGTGCAGTGAACACATGTCCCACTTTATGTGCCATTTATTATTCCTTGTTCCCCTCATTGAACATGTTGGAAGAAAGTCCCACGTTTGATTGGGCCTGTGGTTGTCAGAGTCAGCTGTGTGGCAGGCAGGAAGATGCAGGTCTGTAGAATACGATTAAACTAAACTTCAGCTTTATTTGCTGATTGAAACTGGGTTTACAGAGCTGGACGGGGCCACAGCACACACTAGGAAAACTTACTTAAACTAGGATACAGAGAGACAGCACACAGAGAGCCACAGACGATATTACAACAAAGAAGTGATGAAAACACAGACACTAAATACACAATAGAGGAGAGTGGAAACAGCTGGGGAGAACAGGTGGACAGAATCCCACTGACCAGGAGAAGCAAAGCTAAACACACTGTACACCATACAAGACACTATCAAAATAAGACAGGAAGTGAAACTAAGAACCAGACAGAGGTATAAACAAGCAGAAACTGAATGACACAAGGACCACAACACTTGTGTAGTCAACGCATCTGTGGCTGAATAAGAGAGAAAAGATGTAGCATAGCAACAATTAGCAATCAGAAAAGCAGCTGAAACAACAACAATGGGCTTTAATGCAAAGTATTCAGTCATTCAGTGTTGAGGACCTGCATGGTTTAGGTGGTTTTTTTTTATTTTCTTATGATTAATAAATACTTTAAAGCATCACTAGGACCGCCCACAGAAACAGTTTTGCTGATTTGTTAGTTTGTGTCCACGTTTGTGTGCACAGATGCAACAAAGTAGGCACACGCTCAACAAAACATATCTTTACAGAGATTTAAATGTCACACAGCTGCTTAACCAGATTGTCTCATGCTGGCATGCCATGCACATAATGCAGTTTCATTTCAACATAAACACACTCGCATCAACTGACTGTGTTTGTTTTGATGACAAATTCTTTTCCTCCGCAGACTTCTGCAGAAACCACGCCTCCTGTTAACACGGGTGCTTCATTTGTTTAAACCAGCGCTGAAGGAAGTGTTACACTCACACTCACCTCACACTCACCTCATGGGCACAGAGGCAAGGGAGCAAATAACACAAGGTAACAAACTTCCACTTAACTTTGTGTCTTTCAGATTTGTCTAGATGTTGTGTGTCATACTAAACTAGTAAATAATGTGAGATGTATCTATTTTGGGGCATAAAATTGTTCTAAAATCCACTAAAGCTCTAACTGGGATGGAATATCTTCACAGTGTTCACTTGTAGGCTAAATAAGAAAAAAAATTAAAGCTGTGCATTGATAATTACCTGTAATATAGATTCTCAAACCCAAATTTAGTAGTGATTTGAAGTTTATTTGTGTACAACAAGGTACATTACACACTGTGTGTGCATCTACAGAAAGAAGCAGTCTCTAAAATTAAGTACGGAGACTCAGATTTTTAAATTAGAAGTAAAAATTAAATAAAAGGTATTTTCTGTACCCAGATCAGCACATTTCTCACTCGTTTGTTGGCACGAATGTGGCACCGATTTGTCTTATTATGTCCCTGCACATCATTTGTGTGATGTAAATCACAGGTTCATGTGTGCAGATGTGCAGATGAACGATTATTTAGTTCTGTTTCTTTTACTCTGATTTCTAATGTTATTCTTGATTTACAGAGAAAGATGAGCCTAAAAAGCTGGTTTGGATTCCCAGTCTCTCCAGGTAAACTGATATATATATACTGATATATGATCGTGAAACTGATATACACGATCATATTCAAACCCAAAGATCAGGCCTCCAAAGGTCAGATTTTAACCTTTTTTTTTTACAGTCAACTCTTTATTGGTGTTTAAAAATACTCCAGAAAATTTGTTTACTCATTTTTTTCAGACACTCATTTGTAAGTTAGACGATGAAATGACTACGTCTCTCGTATCTGTACCGTAAATGTAGGATTCAGGCAAACAAAATGACACAATCAAAAAAATGTTAAAAAGTTTTAAAAAAGTGGAACTTTGATTAATCCCAGTTTCATGAAGATTATTACCTCTGCAAAGAAAGTTGTGTTTTTGGTGGCGTGTGTGTGTCTGTGTGTTATTCTGTCTGTGAACGCAACAGCTGGAAAAGTTTTGAATGAATTCTGATAAAATTGTGGCAGTGTAGAGAGGAGTCACCGTAACAATCCATTCACATTAACTTAATGAAAAAATGACAAAAAGCTTTATGACTTTGACAATAAGATTCTTAAAAGTTACGTGTGTATTTTCAACATGCAGAAAGTACTGTATAAAGATTTAAAAGATCATATCACATTTGACCTCTGACCTCTCCTTCAGTGTCAGTAGTTTGAGTTGAAGGTCAAAGTGATAATAATGCTAATGTGGACAAAATGGTATCCTTCCCTTAAAGAAAGGAAAACCTGCAATGGTCACTGGAATAGCTCAAAACTGACAGAAGTAATAATAAATCAATAGTAGATAATAAATAAATAATAAAGTAATAATCCATTTTACTGAAAATTAACTAATAAAAATCAGGAAACTAACGAAACTGGCCTGGACAAGAATGTTGGTACCCCTGGAAAATTTTGAAAATAAGTCAAACACAGGGACGTATTAACCTCAGGTGTGTCCTATAATGAGCATCACAGGTGTGTCTAACCTGTAATCAGTCAGTGTGTTTATTTAAAGGGTGAAAAGTCGTCTCTGTGCTGTTTGGTATCATGGTGTGTACCACACTGAACACGGACCACAGAGAGCTCAGGAGAGAGCTGTCCCAGCAGATGAGAGACAATTATCGGCAAGGATGTTAAAGTTAAAGGCCACAGAAATCATCCCCAAGCAGTCTGATGTTCCTCTGACTACAGCTGAACATATTCAGAGGTTTAAGGTTCACAACACTGTAGCCTGGATGTGGCTGCAAGAAAAAAAAATTGATGACAAATTAAAGAGACGGATAACACGAATGGTGACCAAAGAGCCAGAAAAACTTCCAGAGAGATCAGAGGTGAAGGTCAAGGTTCATCAGTGTCAGACCTGCACCATCCCTCACTTTTTCAGGGGGCTTAATGAAGACAACCAGGAGGAAACACTGCTGAAAGCACATCATAAAAAACCAAGACTGGAATTTCCCAAAATGCATATTAGCGAGGGATTCTGGGAAGACGTCCTCTGGACAGATGAGACTAAACTGGAGCTGTTTGAGGAAATTAGATCAGCTCTGTGTTCAGAGATGAAAAAATGAAGCATACAAAGAAAAGAAGACTGTACCTACTGTGAACATGGAGGAGGCTTGGTTATGTTTTGGTGCTGCTTTACTGCATCTGGCACAGGGGGTCTTGAATCTGTCCACAGTGCAAAGAAATCTGATGACTAGAGACTAGAGAGCGAGCTGCCTCGGTGGATGCTTCAAGTGCTTCATCTTTTTATTAAAGTCATGATTTTCTTTTCTTTTTAACTTCAGAGAATTTGACTCCTACTGCTGAGCTCATCTGCATCTGTTTCACTGCTCTCTCAGTCATCCTTCTTTTGGTTGTTGCTGCCATATACAAGTGTACACAAAAGAAAAACAGTGAGTCACAAATTCATTTTCATTCTGAGATGTTTAACAAGCTAAATTAATATTATTTTTTCTCAAGTTAAATAGTATTTGATTGTGTGTTACAACCTCTGTGACGTGAGCAAGGCCACCCAGATTAATTAAGAGTTTATAAGGATTAAACTCAGCACTAATCTACCTTTACTAACTTGGTTACTGTGTTTCCTACAGGAGGGAAAAAGGAAGATAAGACAGCTGAGAGGAATTTAACTAAAGCGTTGAGCTCAGGAGAAACAGAAAATGAGAACAAACATGTGAGTAAATAATGGAGAATATTGTTAAGAACTCCAGAGAAGCAAAGATCAGTGTGTCAGAACAGAAGTTTGATCTGAATAACACCATTCAGTTCAATCAGAGATGAATCAGAAGCACAAACTTGGGAGATGTGCAGAGAGACAAAGATAGAAACAAACTGGCTACAATAAAAACAAATTACAGAAGCTGTCGGTAAAGGTGTGAGAGGGGAACAGTCTACTGCAGAAATCGATGACACAATAAAATAACACACTGGGTCAGTGAGACTCCATTACACAGCAAACACGAGCTGCAGAGATTTCGCTTTGTTGACTTTCTACAGCTTGTTTCAGTCTTTATTGTTAGCGGTGCTGATCTTCTCAGTCTCAGTCTGTTAGCATGAGAGAGCAACAGTAAGCTAACGGGTCGGTTTTGACTCGCCTCAAATCAGCAGGAAAAAACAAACTCAAGGCACTTTTGTTGTCTCTTGGTCACCTTGCTAGGCTTTTTTATCCATGTAAACAATTTTTGGGGGGTAAAACAGAAAAACAATAATGCATGTTTGATTTGTTATTTACTTTATTTTAATATTTTTTAAATTTAGTAACATCTGGAGTGTTACGGGTCAGTTTTGACTGACATATTTCTTTCAAGAAAATGGCAAAAACAAAAAAAGTCTTTGAGTTACAATTATGGGCTTTTTGGTGCTTCCTGATGACACAGCTGCACCTCTGAGAAAAGTGGACATAAGTATCACACTCCTGTTGTTCTTTTTTTCTTTTTCTTTTTTTTTTTGAACAATCTGAAACAGTGGTGGTGTCTGTAAAAGCAAATTTTTAAGAACGTGGATCCATGTTCTTCACCTGCAAACCTTCAGGAGGCAGCTCGGGTTTATTTGATATTATTCTTTTATTGAGCCCACCATGGTGAGTTTGCCCCGGAGAAGTTCCTGTCCAAGGTGCCAATCTGTAGATTTCATGCATAGCTGTGACAAACCTTGAAGGAAAATCCACAGTGACATTTGGACTGACGAGTACCTCTATGTTTATACTGGTGTTCTTCTCACTACAGTACACAGATCCAGCACTGAGGCAGCTGATATCTCAGGGATGCATCAACAGGCAAAAATAGTTTCTGCTCAACAAAGTTGCTCCAGACCTTTTGAATGAATTCAAGAATCCTCAAATTTGACAACACATATACATATACATATACATGTACATATACATATACATATAAAGAGATCAGGGATGTCTGGGTGAGATGGGTGCAGCTCCTTCCACAGATGTTCATCTACTGTCAGAGGTGAGAGTAGATGAAGACTTTTTCCCTTTCCATGGAAAACACCTCTTCCGGCAATGCACACCCAGCAAGCCAGGCAAATACACAATCTGGGCAGGCTGTGATACAAAAATCCAAACTGCAGTTTTCAGTGCTTTCATGTATTAAGGGAACAAAGTGATCCAAACCTACCTGCGCTGTGATGAAGCAGATTGTTGGAAAGCTGAGTTCAGTCTCACTGCCACACTCAGGCCTGATCACTGGAGAGCTGCTGGATCAGGAAGACCCTTAAACAGAAGCTGTCTGACAAAGTGAAGCAGGCTGAAAGATGCCAGGAAGCAAAAAAGGAGCTTCTAAGACAAAGAAGCTGTCAGTGGCATAAACAGAGCAAAATGTCTTGATGTCACTTATTCTTGTCCCAGCAATCCTTATAATCCCAGAGGTCATTTTGATGACGTGTGGAGCAGCTGTCCTGCCATGGAAGCCAGGAGGAACTGCCAAGAGAAGTTACCACTGTTGGATTTATATGTTTCAGCAGGAGCAGTTTCAGCACCTGTGACCTCCTCATCAGACTCATTAGATGTGTCCGTGTCCCACTGCTGCAGAATCTGTGCATCCACTAATTATGAAATCTTCAAGTTCAGCAAAGCCATTCGTACATTCTCCAGCAGATTTTCAATTACTTCCTAATTTTTCATTTCCTCTCTGAACTCATGCACCTGCACATTTGTTACTTACAACTCTTATTTTTGTTTGTCAGTGGCCGTGGTGCAGCCAAGGTTTTAACCGTTGCCGTGCTGAACTGAACTGACACGTTTAACGACCTGCTTCTTTAACTTTCTCCCAGTCCAAAGTCGTAGCAGCCGAGGATCAGATCGATGGACGGCTGGAGAAACAGGAAGAAGTGAAGGAGGAGGTGAAGACAGAGAAGATCACGACCACCAAGACCAAGAAAAATGAGGTTCATCAAGTTTTGAATTGTTTATCTGCTTCATAGGATCCTGATTTTTTTTTCACTTTTTTTTTTTAACCAGTGGACCAAAAGAACATCAGCTATGAAATTAAGATTTTGTGTATTTTTGCGTTTTTTTTTTTTAAACTCAGACTAAAGACATAAACGCTGACATCCAGCAGCTGCAGAGTCAGAATCAAGCGAAGACACTAAACAAAGATCTGAAGCATGACAACCCTGAGGTTTGTCTCTTTGCATTAATGCTTTCTATGTTTAAGTTGTTTAAAATTAAACTTGACCGTAAACTTCTGTCAGCCTGCCTTTCAGCTGGAGCTGCCAAAGTCAGACGAGCAGTTAAAGGAGACAAGACCTGAGCCGGAGATCCAGAGTTCAGAGGTCAGTACACCAAATGCGTGTACCAAACCAGGCCAGCTGTTCCCACAGCTCTTATCTATTCTACTCTTCAGCTGTGTTTCTGTTTGTCAGGTGGACAAATCTGAGTGGCTGAAACATGACACGCTTAACAAAGTGAAGAAGACTCCTTCAGGGCTGAAGCTCGCCCTTGCTCTCACCAGGATGATGAAAGTAAGCAAACATAGTCTCATTTTTCAATTCAGTTTAATTTTATTTATATTACACCAAATTAAAGTACCATTTTAAGTTACTTTACATTTTAATGTGAGAGGATAAATTACACAATTACCTGCAGCCACAGGTGATCATCTGATCTGTTATATTTGACCTTGTATAAGAATTTGACCCCAAATTCATTTATTCCTGCTTCAAGTGTTTTTATGTTTTATTTTTTGATTAAATCATAAATTTCTCTTCTCAGTTGGAGGACAAAGTAGACACATTTTGCAGTGGTAACAATCAGTCGATGGAAAACGACCTGGAAAACCTGAAGAGGAAGCTACAGGCCAAAGAAAAAGAGGTTGATTTTTTTTTTTCACTTTTGTTCTTGTGTATTTATACTCTAAATGGTCTGAGTTTAGATGTCTATGTTTTACCTGATGGTTAACAAACACACTTCATTGCTGCTGACCTGCACACAGACCTTATGTTTTGGAGAAAAGCAAGAAGTAATTTTGGACTGAACATTTAAACATTTAATCCTGAACCCTAACGTCTTCCAAATTCTTGGCAATAAGAGGAGAAAGTTGTAGTCCCCCTAAAAGACAAAATATCAAATCTAATTACGCCCCCACAACCACACACACACACACACACACACACACAGAAAATAAATAAATAAATAAAAATAATAAAAATAAAATATAAAATCATGCAGTTTTCCCCCATGATTGCCACAGTGGATCATCTACCTTCTTCTCACCCTAGCCCCACTTTCCCTCCTCTGCACTGTCCAAACCACCTCAGCCTTGCCTCTAACTTTGTCTCCAAACTGTTCAACCTGAGCCGTCCCTCTGACGTACTCATTTCTAATCTTGTCCCTCCTCGTCCGTCCCACTGACCAAATTAGTAATATAGTTTACAAACAAACTAATATCAGTGTGTTGGACTTTCTCATGGCAGACTATAGTTTAACCATTTCACTATTTGTCCAGTAATTGGGCTAAGCTATGGCGCTAATGCTCTTGACTGTATTTGTTAGCTGGAGAAATATGAGTGGCTGAGAAATGAGCTGATTCATGGAATAAAGTCTTTACCGCAACTGAAGCTCACCCTCGCCATCACCAGGATACAGAAGGTAAACACACATACTTCACTGTACATACACAAACTCTCTACATACCACATATGCACACAATGTCCGGATTGTTCATTTCACTTACATTTATGTTGTACCAAATCAGAACACAGGGTGCTTTGTATAGAAATAAACAGATGGAGAGAAATATGTTTCTGACCTCAGTATCATATCATGCCTTATAATGTTCTGTTTAATAAAACAGGCTCATTCCCATTTCATCTTTCAGTTGGAGGAAACAGTGGATGAATTACTTCATGTTAAAAATCAATCAGTGGAGAACAACCTGCAGATCCTGCAGTTGAAGCTTGAGGCCAAAGAAAAAGAGGTTGATATTTTTATTTTGTCTCTGTGTATTCAGAGTGACATAAAGTCATGTCTGCATGTATATTTCTATTCTTGAATCTGATCTTCCTTCAAGCATATGTCACTGTCTGCCCATCCCAGATTTATTGTCCTAACCTGAATGATTGTAAACTTTTGGAGGACTTCCTTTACTTCACACATATATTCTTTGATAAAATAATAGATCTATGTATAATCTAAATGGGCCTCTTTTCAGTAAAGTTCTACTTTTCTCTAAGTTAAAACACAAAGAGGCCACAGCTCTGAAGCTCTGTGTTGAACAGAATAAGGAAGACGATGAGAAGAACCTGTTATGAGTATGCCTAAACATCAAGGATAAAAGTATGTATTTACTCATATTTTAAAAGCTCTAATAGTTTTTTCTCTCTCCTTTTTCAGGCAAATGAGGAAATGGCTAAAGTTCAGCAGCAGCTCCAGGATGAGCAGCAGAGGAGGGAGGATGCTGAGCTGACTGTTCAGAAAAGGCTGGAGAGCACAAATGAGGTGGTTTGTCCTGTATTACTTCTACTTAAGTTATCTGTATCCAGCTGGAGAATGGCAGTCTTTCCAATTGTCGATGCTTTAATCTTAAAAATTATCAATCTGTCTTTATTAGTTGGCTATGTACCACAGGCCTTCAAAGTGGCTGTAATTAAACCTCTGCTTAAAAAGCCATCACTTGACCCAGCTGTCTTAGCTAATTATAGGCCAATCTCCAACCTTCCTTTTCTCTCAAAGATTCTTGAAAGAGTAGTTGTAAACCAGCTAACTGATCATCTGCAGAGGAACGGTTTATTTGAAGAGGTTCAGTCAGGTTTCAGAATTCATCACAGTACAGAAACAGCATTAGTGAAGGTTACAAATGATCTTCTTACAGCCTCTGACAGTGGACTCATCTCTGTTCTTGTCCTGTTGGACCTCAGTGCAGTTTTTGATACTGTTGACCATAACATTTTATTACAGAGATTAGAGCTTGCTATAGGTATTAAAGGTACTGCACTGCAGTGGTTTGAATCATATTTATCTCATAGACTCCAATATGTTCATGTGAATGGGGAGTCTTCTTCACACACTAAGGTTAATTATGGAGTTCCACAGGGTTCTGTGCTAGGACCAATTTTATTTATATTATACACACTTCCCTTAGGCAGCATCATTAGAAAGCATTGCATCAATTTTCATTGTTATGCAGATGATACTCAGCTTTACCTATCAATGAAGCCAGATGACACACATCAATTAGTTAAACTGCAGGAATGTCTTAAAGATATTAGGCCTGGATGACCTCTAATTTCCTGCTTCTAAATTCAGATAAAACTGAAGTTCTTGTACTTTTTTTTTTCTTTTCCTTGAAACATCATTGGTTACCCCACATCTCACTCTTCTCTCAGATTGAAGACAGAGTAGCTGAGCTTGAGCAGCAGCTCCAGGATGAGCAGCGGAGGAGGGAGGATGCTGAGCTGACTGTTCAGAAAAGGCTGGAGAGCACGAATGAGGTGGTTTGTTTTGTATTATTTCTGTCTAAGTTTTCTGTATCCAGCTGGAGAATGGCAGGATTTCTTTTTCTTGAAACATCATTGGTTACCAGACACCTCACTCTTCTCTCAGCTTGGAGACAGAGTGGCTGAGCTTGAGCAGCAGCTCCAGGATGAGCAGAAGAAGAGGGAGGATGCTGAGAAGGATCTTAAGAACCTTAAGGTTCAGGTGGCAACCAAGAACAGGAAGGTGATGATCTTTATTTTAAGTTTTATTGTATCCATAGAAAATCCAAGTGGGTAGCTAAAGGTTAGCTTTGTTCTTACACATGAAAATGCTTCTGTGATGATCTGTGCATGTTTTGTCCTAAATTGTGTGTCTTGGCTTGTGTGTCCTAGTCTTCCCTCTCCTCTGACCTTGAGGATTTATTAAAAGACATTGAGACCATCTACGCAGAAATGGTTATGAAGGAAAATGACTTGCAGATGCCGAAGAAAGAGCTGGAACCCATCAACAAAGGGGTTGATTACCTCAGTTTATGATTTCACCTTATATTTGACCTTTTATCTCCTGCTGCATGCAGCTTCATATTCTACTCTGTGTCACAACAGTTTTGAAAACTGAATTTAATTTCAGCTGCTGCTCTGGAGCTGATGACACCTTTCCTTTTAAGATTATTGATGTTTCTATTAATGATAATATTGTGTTTTTATTCGTCCCTGCAGTTTTGTGTCATGTCTCAAAAGGCAACAATAGCTTTATCCTGTGACTTTAGTCAGTAAAAATGTTTCTTTAATGGTATAACTGAACTAATCAGATAATTGTAAATCTTTCCAAAAGATTCATAAGTGTGAATAATTGACACAATGGACTGAAAGCACATGATTTCCTTCTGTGTGACTCATATATTTACAAAGCAGTAAGGTGTCTTACTTATTACAGCAAATCACAGCAGAATATAGTTCCTGAAAATAATCCATTTGTTTGTCTGATTTAGCCATCAGCTGATCATGAGACCATGAGTCGGACTATAGATGAGCTGAAGCAGACCCAGACTCAGCTGGAGGAGAGGAACACCGAGATCAGGAAGCTGCGGAAACAGGTATCGTATTTTTCGGACTATACGTCGCTCCGGAGTATAGGTCGCACCAGCCAAAAAATGCATAATAAAGAAGAAAAAACATATATAGGTCGCACTGGACTATAAGTCGCACTTTTTTTGGGGGGGGGGGGGGGGGGGGGGGGGGGTTGATAGAATCCGAGACCCAGAGCAGAAATTCCATCTTGAACGGCAATTTAAAATAATAATGGATTAAAGAACAGGACGAACACGGTTACGCCTACGTTATGCTAACGTAACACATTCAGCTACATGACGCACAACGAACACGTGTTCGGTATGTTAACGTAACATTAAGTTATTCAGATAACCATAGCATAAAGAACATACTAACAAGTTAACCAAACCATCAATCCATTGAATTCTTCATCCTCGGTGTCACTTCTAAACAATTCCGTACACTCCGTAGACGAAGCGCCGCTTCCTCTTCTGTGTCGCGTTAGTCAGACTCGTTGTCAGCTGCAGTTCCAATTATTCCAGCCTTTCTGAATCCCAACAGGATGGTTTGTCACTGAAGCCCATGTTTTCTTGATCCATCCAATGACTTCCAGGAAAGTTGGGTGGCGCATTCTCCCAGTTGCCGTTAAGCTGTGCTCTCCATCCATCATCCACTGCGCCCACAGGTTACGCAAGACTGCCTTAAAGCTGCGGTTCACGGAGATGTCAAGTGGCTGGAGTATTTTGGTTCATGTGTTATAAATGTCACATATACGTCGCTCCGGAGTATAGGTCGCACCCCCAGCCAAACTATGAAAAAAAGTGCGACTTATACTCCGGAAAATACGGTACACACAAACACTTTTAACCTTTTAAGAGACGGCAGACTGGAGATATCTGACCTCTTTGCTTAATTTTCAATATCCTTTCCTACTAGTTGGACCACAAACTCAATGAAGAGAAGCAAAGAAATGAGAAAAACCTGGAGACCCTGAAGAAGAAGTTTGAGACCCAAAAGCAGAAGGTTCATTCACTGACTTTAATGTGTTTATTATTCTTGTAATTTTAACTGAAACACTTACAATTTCCTTTACTGTTTCATTTTATAGTTAAAAACTGTTAGATTCAGCAAGGTATCTCAGAATGTGCTCTCATTTTTGGTTCCTTGATATCTTCCAACCCTCATTTCAGACTCTAATAATGAACATAATTTACAAAATGAACATAAACTTATAGAAAAGTGTTTACTGAGGGTTTAGAGGAAAGGAATGCCATCTAGAAGGTCTGGGTTTGAATCCATCTTGGCGCGGGCCTCTCTGTGTGGAATTTGCATGTTCTCCGCGTGGGTTTCCTCCCACAGTCCAAAGACATACAGTTACTGGGGTTAGGTTAATTGGGCACTCTTAATTGCCCATAAGTGTGAATGTGAGTGTGAATGGTTGTCTGTCTCTCAGTGTTAGTCCTGCGACAGGCTGGCCACCTGTACAGGGTGCACCCTGCCTCTCATTCTATGTCAGCTGGGATAGCCTCCTGCGACCCTGAACAGGATAAGAGGAAGTGAATGGATGAATTACAAAGAACGCCCACTTTCATTTATTTATATACTGTTGCTGTAGCATGCATTATGCACTGATAATCAGAGCATTATGCACTTCATCTTCAATTGGGACTATGTTGCATGTATCTGGCATAGATAGATACAAGAGTGATAAAAACAAAATAAAGTATATGGTAAAGAATAAGAGTGACATCATGCATTAATGATTTGCATTAATAAATAATATGTACACTAGAAAGGTATTATAGTAATACTTGCAGATACTATTCAAGGATAACTACATTAGCTGTATCTCTGCAGTAATAAAATGTAGATACATTATTTGTCTAATGCAGTATTGGAATTATAGCACACTTTTTATTTTTAGATCTTAAAAATAATAAAACTACTAACATTCGAAATGTTAGTAAATCAGTGGAAACCTCTTTATTAAATCCACACTGCAGAAAAAGGACGCGTGAGGTTCTTAGCTGTTCATGACAAATGAACCATCTTTTTAAAGAGTTATATATTCATCTCGTTCCTCCCAGTTTGAAGACAAAGTAACTGAAGTCCAGCAGCAGCTAAAGGACGAACAGCAGAGGAGGGAGGCTCTGATGGAGCTGAACCAGGAGTTTCAGAGACAGCTGAGTGAACTTAAAGCGAGGCACAAGGAGGAGGTCAGTGGTTTCACCATCTGCTCTCCAATTCCTCATTAAGAAAATTACCCAAGACATAAATTATCTAACAAGAAACCTCCGCACAAGAAGGAGGGGAATGAGTTAGAAAAACAAAATCTCACAAGTGTTCATCCAGAAGTTAATCAATTTATTTTGTATTGATTTAGCAAGAAACAGAATGTCCTCTTTCTCCTTCTTACCTCCCTTCCAGCTGCAGGAGAAGACTCAGGTTGAGCAGGAGTGGAGGAAGGAGGTTAAGGAAGAAGTGGAGGTCCTGAAGCAGGAGCTGGAAAGCAAGAGGAACCAGGTATTTTACTTTAAAAGATGTGGACCTGTTTCTATTTTTGTCGTGTCTCATATATGTGTGTGTACTATTCCAGTGGTGGATGCTCATTGTAAACATTGCCAGACTTTCTAATAATGAAGCTACTGCATGTACAAGGAATCCCTGTGAGCCAAAGGTTCAAACTGCTCATTACAGTCAGTTTCAGACATTTTTTTCTGTTCTTGATTCTGTATGATGTCACTGAGTGAACATCCCCAACATGTTACCTCAGGCACAGAAGCCCCTCCGACCTGTTTTCATTCATTAAAGGAGAAAAAAAACTGGTTTGTTTCAGACATCTGATGAACTCAAGGGCTGAACCAAGATAGTGATGATTTTGGACTCTAAAGCATGCAGAACTACTACAGTTGAGTCCAATAATTTAAAAAAAAAATATGGAGGTGGGTATGAGAAGAATAACTATTTATTATTCATAGATTGTTATTCTCTTTGTTCACAAAACCTCCTGTTTTGTTATCTTTAGTGTGTATTTGGTAATTCCTTGATTATAAAATACTAGTAAAATACTGAGAAATGTGAAGTTATTATATTGTGCTTTGTAGGCTTTTTCCAACACTCACTAAGGTTTTTCAGTCTGTATCTCAGTGGTCCCCAGAGCTAAGTTACAGTCATGTCTAATGACTAAACAGTGACATCAGCGGCTCCTCAAGAACAGAAGAGTGGAGTTACACCAAATACGTGACGCATCACAGTAACGACTTTTCAGAAGGTTGTACTGCTCAGATAAATGTGTAACATTTGGATTCTTGTTGTGTGTATTTATTCTTTCCCTCAGCTAAAGACGGCCGAAGAAGAAGAACCTGACATCTCTGCAGATGAACCTTCGGCACCAACAGAACCAAACGAAGCTCTGGACTCTGTCTGAAGTACAAATAATGACGTCATGGACAAAAATTTTCTTTCATTGATCTCAGTTCAAAGTTCACACAAGCAGACAGTGAACTTCATAATAATTTGATTTCAATAGTTCAGTGTTTCTTTTACATTCTTGATCACTGAATCAATTTAGGAAGTGTTGACTTCTGTGGTTCTTTCTTACTGTGCATTTGTATTAATGGAGTGCAACGGTGTAACAGCAGGAGGATTTAAATGCAGATGTTTACATTATGTTTTAATATCTGATTTTTTCACGTATACCTACCTGCATGCTGCAGGGCTTTTATAAAAATGTGATGCAAAAAAAACAACACAGACTGTTGGCTATATGTAATGTGCTGATGCCAATATGTCACCCACCTGCCACTGGGATGCAACATCAGTACAAGTACAATACCACAAACTAACCACCTCCTGTTGCCAGATTTGATTCACGTTTGGAAACCACTGTTCTAGTCAAATGTGAGGCCATCGGTCTGAGAGATCTTCAAGCTACTGAATGATAGGATATACTTAGTGTCTCTCAGAAAGACACTTTCACATGATTGTACAATTTTTTTTTAAGGCAAAAATGAGCAAAACATACTTACGACCAGGAATTCAAAATGTTTTGATTGCTTTTGATTATTTTTTGTCAGGATTTACCTGCTATTTTGGAAATGGCTGTCATGTACCCCTGTGACAGGCAGGTTGAGGACCCCAATGCAGGACTCCAGAGACAGAGTTATACTCAAAAATCTCAGCTTTTTTTCTGGAAAAAAACACAGATGAAAAAATAAACTGGAAAACTCACTCACAGACAAAAACGCACACAGCAGGAGGAAAATCTGTGATGACATCACAACAACAGACATGGGAAAACTGAGACAATATATACACACCTGAAGCTAGACAATGGGAAACAGCTGGGTGGGAATTAATGGAAGTAAAACTGAACACAACACACAGGGAACAGGACACTAGTAAAATAAAACAGGAAGTGAACAAACAGGAACACGGCAAGAACACAACAGGAACTAAATACAAAAACATGACACAGAAGAAAACTCCCAAAACTGAAGTAAGAATCAAAACAGAATCTAAAGGTAAAGAACAAAAACACACTGGGACTCGACCCAGAACAATAGCTCTGCATGTTAACATTGTTTTTAGCTGTGTTGGTGGCCCTGTGGATGACAGTGTTGGTCTGCCGGTCAGTCTTTGGTCCAAGATAATTAGAGTTAAATTATTTGATAAGTTCAGTGAGCCCCTGACTCGCCATCTACTTTTGTCAAGTTGAGATTGAACATCTTTCAGTTTACCTGCACTTCCATCAGGCTCAGCTGCTTTGTGTTTTATTCTAGCAAACCAAGACTAAAAATAAAAGGCGACTGATGCTCAGTGCCTTTTGCTGTATATATGAGCAGGAAAATAAAATGTATTTTTAGAAAAAGTATACTTTTACAAAAAAATATATAACAGAAAACAGCTGATGTCATTGCCAAAACCTTGGCTTTAATAGAAAACAACAAAATAAAATAAAATTTGTTCTGGTTTGTTTTTAATTATAAGCAGGAAATGGCATGTCGGTATCAGCTTAATATGTAATATTTTGTCACTGTAAAACAAAAGGTGGCGAAAAAAATACTTTTAGTGCATTGTTGAGGTTTATTTGGTACCTCAAAGATATGGAACGACTGAATGTAATATCCCTGCGTAATCTGTACAAACTATAGAAACAATACTGAAGTCTTTGTTTTTGCATGAATCAATGACCCTCTAATGTGAAAAACAAGTAAATCTGAATTGTTTATGGGTGTTTATAGATGAAGAAATATTTCCATCGCTTTTATCACTTTGGTATTTGAAAAAAAAATGTATCACAACTTGTTCTGTAAGGTCTGAACAGCCTTCGCGTGTAATTAGACCGCGGGAAACAGGAAGCAGCTCAAATCTTCAGCTGAAGAAATAAAGAGGCTCCTGCTATGAATTGTTGAATCTGATGAATTACTGTGTGCTCACTTGTAGATATGGATTTTCTTTTTTTTTTAGTATTAAAAATATATAATTCAAAACTACAAGATCACAGGTAAAACCTAAAAATATCTCACACAAAGGTGAAGAACTGAAAGTAAAAGGTCAAGGCAAGTCTCTAACATGCCTTTTGCTTTAGCGTTCCTGTGGACTGATTAAATCAAAGTCAGATTGTCTCTGTTTCTGTTTTGGTTTGTCACATTAATGTTGTTGCATGATGGTAACTTTGTGGCATTTTGACCCAAATTAATTTTGTTGGTTTGCTACTTTGTGTCTATCCTGTGTGCATACATCTAAACAGAGTGAGAGTGCACTCGTGAAGAGGTTCCTGCACAGCAACGTCATTTAAAGTAACCTTTGGTGCTTATCTACGATCTAATACACTGACATTTCTGTCACTTTCCTTCTAATGTAGTTTCATTTTGATGTGCGCTGAAACTAAACCAGCACACACACACATTCCTCAGCAAGTGTGAAGAAGTCACTCCTCCTGTTACACAAAGTGCTGCTTATTTTCTTGAAGCAGTGTATAAAGAGAAGTGACAGGGTCATACTCACCTTAAGGGAGCACATTCAGCTCTTTGATTACAGAGGTAAGTATTGTCTGGTTATTTCTTGCTGTACGATGCAAATTTAAGGTCTGTGTATGCTTCTCTTTAGTTCTAACTGGGCTGAAATACAATAGTGTGATTTGAATTGGACATGGCAGAGATTATGTGATGAAAAAAATTATTAATATGGTATTTCTTACTTTGAGACTTTCACAATTTAAGTTCAACTTAAACTGCAAGAGAATGAGACGTTATCAGTCCTTCATTTTAATGTGATTCTTTTTCTTCATTTACAAAAACAAAAACATTCAGCCAGCACGAGTAAGCTGACACAGTTAAATTAAAATTAGAATCTTTCAGAGGGTCATGTATGTTATTCTGACCTTTTATTATTTTTATTATTAAATAAATGGAAAAATAAACTGTGATTTATTATAAATTAAATCAGTTTACATGTTTAAAAAAATTTCAGAAAAGCAGCTTTATTTTTGAATCACTGACTTTTTTTGTTGACAAAGAAAAAAAAATGCTATCAAACATTTACACTAAATACGAAAAAGAGTTATGTATAACTTAGCTAACAACGTCTTCACTAGCAAGTAAACCAAAAAAAAAAAAAACATGAACACTCCTGTAGTTTTATATCATGGAGGTCATTTTTAAATGCATGTTTTTCATTCCAGAGAATTTCTCTCCTGCTGAGCTCATGGCTTTTGGTTTAGCCGTCTTTGCGTCCGATCTTTTTGTTGCCTTCATCGTCTACAAGTGGAAAGAAAATAACAAGTCAAAAATTCCTTTTGAATCTGACACAGATTTGTTAGGCCTGATGAATACAGATCATATTTTCTTAAGTGGATCCAATGATAATCTTCATTTTAAGATGTTGTAAGACAAAGACTACCTGATAACTTGAGGAATTATTCATATGAAACAAAATGCTGATCTACAGTTACCAACATGATTCTCCTGTTTCTGACAGGAGGAAGAAAAAATGGATGAGCATTCCAACACAGCTGAGAGGAAGTCAGCAGAAGCTTTGAGCCCAGAAAATGAAACCAAACCTGTGAGTCAATAATATCCTATCTGCTTCAGAGGAAGAAGGAAACAAAGAGCTCAGGTCAATCTAATCTGATATAAATCAGAAACACAAAACTGGAAGAGCTGTTTATTAAACTGACAGGGAGACAAAGAGATTGTATGAGCAAAAAAAAAAAAAAAAAAATCAACAAAGTGCACAAAGCTTAGAGGAATGGAATCCAAGGACTGAGGAATGTCAGGAATGCTGCACAGAAACCCTCATTGCTAATGTGGTTGCTAGCAGAGTGTGACAGTCTGAATTTTGAAAATATGGCAACTCATTGGAAAACGCTCAGCAAATATTCTCTCAGCAGTTCCCCTGTCTTCTATCATGTATCTATATACTATTTGCATATTCTCCAAAATATGTCAATTCAATGGCATTTAAAAAATTACGATCATGAAAAAATCATTTATTTATACTTAGGGTGTAGCGAAGATGACTTCCCAAACTCAAATTTCCTTATTTCTCAAAATTAATGAGGTGAAGCAGGAGAACGAGATGAAGACAAACGAAGGGAAGACCGATGACATCGAGGTCCAGGTGAATGAGGTCAACGAAGGCAAGGCCAGTGAGGTGAACATGATTTCTTCATGTTCTCTTAATAAAAACATTTAGTTTTCTCTTATATTCACATTTGGTTTCAATTATCAATAACCAATAAATAAAGTTAATGGTTATTTCTTTTTCCACAAAATAAAGATGCCATCCTGTGACTCTCCGATAAAAGATATGAATGCTGAAGTTCAGGATGAGAATGAAGGGAAAACCAACCTGCAGACAGCGGAGAAGGAAACAGAGATCAACAACACTGAGGTTCATGTTCTTCATACTGTCTAAAGACACTTTCCACAGCAGCACTGCTGTCTGACAAACAATCTGCTTTTTAGCAGGTGCTCGAAGAGACAGTCGAGCAGCTGGAGAAGACACAAGATGAACTCCAGAGCATGACTGAGGAGATCTGTGAGCTGAAGGACGAGGTATATAACAAATGAAGTCACGTGACGTGTTCCTACTCTCTGCACTTTTTAGCTTGGGCAGATTGGTGTGGTCAAACCCAGACCAGCTGTTCCCCCAGTTATTATGTAGACATTATGCTAAGCTGTAGCCTAAGCAGTATGACTATTCAATTCAATTCAATTCAATTTTATTTATATAGCGCCAAATCACAACAAACTGTCGCCTCAAGGCGCTTTGTATTGTGGGTAAAGACCCTACAATAATACAGAGAAAACCCAACAGTCAAAACGACCCCCTATGAGCAGCACTTGGCGACAGTGGAAAGGAAAAACTCCCTTTTAACAGGAAGAAACCTCCAGCAGAACCAGGCTCAGGGAGGGGCAGTCATCTGCCGCAACCGGTTGGGCTGAGGGGAGAGAAAGACATGCTGTGGAAGAGAGCCAGAGATTAATATCAATTAATGATTAAATGCAGAGTGGAGTATAAACAAAGTAAATAAGGTGAATGAGAAACAGTGCATTATGTGAACCCCCCAGCAGCCTAGGCCTATAGCAGCATAACTAAGGGATGGTTCAGGGTCACCTGATCCAGCCCTAACTATAAGCTTTATCATAAAGGAAAGTTTTAAGCCTAATCTTAAAAATAGAGAGGGTGTCTGTCTCCCGAATCCAAGCTGGAAGCTGGTTCCACAGAAGAGGCGCCTGAAAGCTGAAGGCTCTGCCTCCCATTCTACTCTTAAGTATCCGAGGAACAACAAGTAAGCCAGCAGTCTGAGAGTGAAGTGCTCTGTTGGGGTGATATGGTACTATGATGTCTTTGAGATAAGATGGTGCCTGATTATTCAAGTCCTTGTATGTGAGGAGAAGAATTTTAAATTCTATTCTAGATTTAACAGGGAGCCAATGAAGAGAAGCCAATATGGGAGAAATATGCTCTCTCTTTCTAGTCCCTGTCAGTACTCTAGCTGCAGCATTTTGGATCAGCTGAAGGCTTTTCAGGGAGCTTTTAGGACAGCCTGATAATAATGAATTACAATAGTCCAGCCTAGAAGTAATAAATGCATGAATGAGCTTTTCAGCATCACTCTAAGAAAGGATGTTTCTAATTTTAGAAATGCACAAATGCAAAAAAGCGGTCCTACATATTTGTTTAATATGTGCATTGAAGGACATATCCTGGTCAAAAATGACTCCAAGATTTCTCACAGTGTTACTGGAGGCCAAAGTAATGCCATCCAGAGTAAGTATCTGGTTAGACACCATGTTTCTAAGATTTGTGGGGCCGAGAACAAGAATTTCAGTTTTATCTGAATTTAGAAGCAGGAAATTAGAGGTCATCCAGGCCTTAATGTCTTTAAGACATTCCTGCAGTTTAACTAATTGATGTGTGTCATCTGGCTTCATTGATAGGTAAAGCTGAGTATCATCTGCATAACAATCAAAATTGATGCAGTGCTTTCTAATAATACTGCCTAAGGGAAGCATGTATAATGTAAATAAAATTGGTCCTAGCACAGAACCCTGTGGAACTCCATAATTAACCTTAGTGTGTGAAGAAGAATCCCCATTTACATGAACAAATTGGAGTCTATGAGATAAATATGATTCAAACCACTGCAGTGCAGTACCTTTAATACCTATAGCAAGCTCTAATCTCTGTAATAAAATGTTATGGTCAACAGTATCAAAAGCTGCACTGAGGTCCAACAGGACAAGTACAGAGATGAGTCCACTGTCAGAGGCTCTAAGAAGATCATTTGTAACCTTCACTAATGCTGTTTCTGTACTGTGATGAATTCTGAAACCTGACTGAAACTCTTCAAATTAACCGTTCCTCTGCAGATGATCAGTTAGCTGTTTTACAACTACTCTTTCAAGAATCTTTGAGAGAAAAGGAAGGTTGGAGATTGGCCTATAATTAGCTAAGACAGCTGGGTCAGTGATGGCTTTTTAAGTAGAGGTTTAATTATAGCCACCTTGAAGGTCTGAGGTACATAGCCAACTAATAAAGACTGATTGATCATTTTTAAGATTGAAGCATCAATAATTGGAAAGACTTCTTTGAACAGTCTAGTAGGAATGGGATCTAATAAACATGTTGCTGGTTTGGAGGAAGTAACTATTGAAGTTAACTCTGAAAGATCAACTAGTGTGATACTGATCCTCAACTGTGTTTGTCTGTTAGCTCGAGAAACTTGAGTGGCTGAGAAACGGAGATGAGAGAAAGCTCAATGAGCTAATCCAAGACTGGCAACCACTGCTTGCTAGGGAAAATTGTATATTCCCCAATCAGTTGGGAGGTGAATCACAGGGCTTGCTTATAGCATAGTTGCTGTGAAATCACTTGCTGAAGCCGCAGTCCTGCAGGCCTAGAGGTCATGTAAGTGGCCCCTATGGCAACCACAGGTCACTAGCTTGTATTTTGTAACTGGAGAGGTGGCTGCTGGAGGTTGCTCCAGTAGCAGTCCCTCGGTGAAACTGAGCTCAAAGAGCTGTGTATATGGAGCTGCATGGAAAACCTCGTTGTAATTTGGTTAGCAGAGTGTGACAGTCTCTGTATTTTCAATGGTAGATGCAACTCGTTGGCAAACACTTTTACCGTCTGCTTTTTAACAGGTGCTCAAAGAGATAGTCGAGCAGCTGGAGGAGACACAAGCTGAACTCCAGAGCAAGACTGAGGAGATCTGTGAGCTGAAGGACGAGGTATATAACAAATGAAGTCACGTGACGTGTTCCTACTCTGCACTTTTTAGCTTGGGCAGATTGGTGTGGTCAAACCCAGTCCAGCTCTTCCTCCAGTTATTATGTAGACATTATGCTAAGCTGTAGCCTAAGCAGTATGACTGGTGTGATACTGATCCTCAACTGTGTTTGTCTGTTAGCTCGAGAAACTTGAGTGGCTGAGAAACGACACCCTTAAAGGAATGAATGAGTCACAACGGAAGCTCACCAAGCTTACCCTCGCTATCAAAAGGATGGAGAAAGTAATACTCAAACACACACAAACTATCTTATATGGATACAAAGTCAGTGTTGTTCAGTTCAGTTTGTGGAAAATCACAATGGACGCCTCATGGTACTCAATAAAGAAAGGTAGCCTTGAACACTCTGAGGACGAAATCTCAGAGTGAGGGAGGGCAGCAACTTTACAATCAATCAATGAATCAATGAATCAATGAATCAATCAATCAATCAATCAATCAATCAATCAATCAATCAATCAATCAATCAATCAATCAATCAATCAATCGCACATAAAAATCGAGTTCACATGCAATTAGTGACTTTTTTTGTTCAAAAAGGAGTAGGAGGAAGCAACTGCTGAATAATTCCTGCCAATAACTTGCTCATCCTTTAATTCTGTCTTGATTTTACAGTCAGAAGAATACATAATATGTACATAATACACATCCCCTTGTTATATGTAACTATATGTAGCCAAAGGTATTAATTTTCATACTATGTCATAATAATCAGTTCTATATATTTCTTTTAATATCCAGTATATTCATATAAATATTTAACAATCTACCTCATTCATATAGCGCTTTATAAGTGTTATTTCATATAATTATTTAAACTGATTTATATTAGTACATGTTTTCAAATTATCTTCTAAATTGTTCCACAAATCCACTCCACAGGCCACTATGCACATGCTTCTCATTATTTGACCAGTTTCAAATTTTACCAAATCCATAAATTTCAATATTTTTGACCTTTCGTAATGTGCATAGTGACTGTAGTGTGCTTTTGTATGTTACCCCATAGTTCAACACAATAATTCAATTAAAATAACACCAATGAACAGTATAAAATATGCAGTGATTTCTAAACCTGCTTTGTTTTTCCTAACAAGGCGATGCTGTTTGTGATTTTTGCTTTTATGCAATTAACACGAGGCTTCCAGCTGATTTTATAATTTAATGAGTTTGTTAATATCAAACCATTGTTTCAAATTATTCATGTCTGTTGAGATTGTTTCTAAAAGCTGATGTCACCTAAAGAAAAGATATTTGTATTGTCCACAAATAGTACAAATTTCAGCATGTTTTAGACTTAAAATATGTCATTTATGTATAATATGAATACTTTTGAACCTAGCACTGACCCCTGAGGAACTCCACATTTATATCCATTCCATGCAGGTTGATTTGTTTTCACTTATTTCTACAAAATGTTGTCTCTTTCTTAAATAGCTCTTTACCCAATTCTGTCCAACCCCTCTGATTCCACACCTTTCCAATTTGTTGAGAAGTATGTTGTGATCAATCTTGTCAAAAGCTTAAATCATTCCAAAATCATTCCTGGGTTTTCATTTGGAAGACAAAGTGGCCAAATTTCTCAGTTCCATTTTATTCAGATTTCATGCAAATATGTATTATCCTGGTATTAAAGAGAGGTAAGATAGAAATTCTGAGTTTAATAAAGCTCTTCATTTATCTTTCAGTTGGAGGAGTACACAGACTTGGACAAGCTCCAATCACTTTGTTCTGAGAATACGTCACTGAAGAAAGACCTGCAGACACGGAAGAAAGAGCTTCAGGACAGCAAAAAAGAGGTTATTATCTCACGTTTATCTCTGCTTCTTCAGTGTGATATGAAGTTATGTCTGAATATTTTTTATAAAGAGGAATGAAAACAACAGTATTTCACTGTGTGTCAGGGCTAAGATTGTTGGCAGTGTGAAACTTTCTCACCCCATCTGAGCTTTGGAGATCTTCCACCCAAAGGTGCCACCTTTTGAAATACTTTTCTCCTTTTTTCAAAGTTGAAAGACAAAAGTGATGAAATCGTGGAGCTCCATGCTGAGAAAAACAGGAGGAAAGAAAACGAGGAGAACCTGCAGACCATGAAGCTGAGGCTTGAGGACAAGAATAAAGAGGTTCATGTATTAAATGTATTTCTTGAACTTAAACTTAAATTTTTTCAAAGCTACCTTTCACATTTTTACTCTCCTCCCAGGTGAATGAGGAACTAGCTAAAGTCAAACTTCAGCTCAGGGATGAGCGTCAGAGGAGGACGGATGCTGAGATAAACATGCAGACGCTGAAGAAGGAGCTGGGAGCCAACGATGAAAAGGTTCTTTACTTCAGTTTCTTTCATTATTTCATTAATCTATTTCACCTGTGTCAGACTCAAGGAGATGATTTCATATAGCTATGATTAATGGCCCACTGTTATATAGTGTTCCCACCACTAAATCAACAAATCCCACAATGCACTGCAACAGCTGCTGTGCAGGCCAAGACTTGAGCACTAACTAATATTTCGGTGTTTCCAGTTACTCATTGATCAGTGATCAGTGGATAAAAACATTGGTCAGCACTTTTTACAGCAACATTTATGCTAGCCTGAACCTCAAAAATGGCCACATAAAATTCACATCACAGTTTTTACCTGAAAAATGTGCAAATGTTTATCAGCTTGAACGATATTCATTTTCCTGATGTTATTTTGAAGAAAAATATAATTTTATATTTTATTTAATGTGTTGAGGGGAAACTTGCTGTATTCTGGCCATTTAAATTCATAATAATGATTAAATTATTACTTTTTAATCCTGTTGAGCCCGCGACTCAGACTGTGTCTTTTTGGCCCATCGTATGGCTGAGTTTGACACCCTTGCTGTATTACATTATATCTTCTGTAATAGTCCTTCTGTTTTAATTCACAGTTTACTCTGTAATTCAGTTGCAGTTTCTCTTTGGAACAATCTTAAATTCACATTTCCTATCTAAAGTTATTCTTGATCTTTTTATTACCTCGCCCACCCAGAGTGGAGAGAATAAAATAAACTTTTGGTCTTTTAATTTATGATGGAGTATGACAACACTGATGGCATCTCTTGCAGCGTTGCATTGGTGCATCAAAAATCTGGAGCGGGGGAGGTATGCGGTCTACTGAGTGCCCTGCTATTTAATGACACTATTATTTTTGGTATTATTACTTTTTCACGGTGTCTGTAATTTTGTCTCAAATCTGAACGCCATAGAAACTTTATGTCCTCACTTTGTTTAACAAATGTCCTCATGCTAATCAGAAATGAGCAGAAAAAATAAATAACCTGCACAAGAAAAGATTTCTGTAAAAATGACTTCAGTGTTTTACTTTTTCTGCAAGATAAAAGAAAAAGAGGATGAAATCCTGGAGCTCCGTGCTGAGAAGAACAGAAGAGAAGGAGATGAGAAGGAGCTGCAGACGATAAAGAGGAAACTCCAGACCAACAATGAAGAGGTTCATATTTTGTTCCTGTCAATAAAGCTGCTCAGTGTCTGAGCTTAATCTTAATTAACCAAAGTTTACACCATGAGGTCCTTACCAGACTTCATTGTATGCATCCTTATACATCACGGATACCTTAAATACATTTAAAAATCTACTGGAAGTCCGAAAGTCTTCCAAAGAAAACTTTGCCTTTTCTGTCCCTACAGCTGACCGAGGAAGTCTCTAAAATAAAGCAGCAGCTTAATAATGAGAAGCAGAGGAGGATGGACACAGAAATGACTCTGCAGTCCCTGAAAACAAAGCTGGAGGCCAACAGCAAAGAGGTTATATCTTTTTATTATGTCATTAAACTACCACCTCATATCTTCTGTTACATGTATTCAGGTTTGATTACGTTTTTACTCCGTATCCCAACAATTTGGAAAATTCTGTACTTTAGCTGCTGTTTCTCTCTGGAATTCTCGGTTTCTCTACAATCCACATTTATTTTTTAAAGATTGTTAATTCTGATAATAACTGTTGCAGTCAGTGAAAGTCGTCCTCATTATGGTTAAAAATAAACTGACATGATCAGACTGAATGTTTGTCTGTTCTGATTATCTTTGCAAACGTTCCTGAAGGCAGATAATGAACACAGATGATCACAGAACAAATGATTTCACCGTTCAGTAAAAATGTTTCTCATTTCTTCAAGATAAAAGAAAAAGAGGGTGAAGTCCTGGAGCTCCGTGCTGAGAAGAACAGACGAGAAGGAGATGAGAAGGAGCTGCAGACCACACAGAGGAAGCTCCAGGCCAAGAATGAAGAGGTTCATATTTTGTTCCTTTCACTGCAGATACACAAGATAAGGATGCACACAGCTAATGATGGTTAAAATATTTATTTTCTCCCAACATAACACAAATACATGCAGCTGCAAGAGGAAGCAGCTAAAGTACAGCAGCAGCTTCAGACAGAGAAGCAGAGGAGACAGGAAGCTGAGACGAGCCTGCAGCAGCTGAAGAAGAAGCTGGAGACCAAAGACACAAAGGTTTATACATTTCATTTAACTGCATTATCAAAGTCTGGATGTCTGAGTTTATTCTTACAACCCACAGTTATTATATTCAACAAGCTATAATATGATTTTACTCCTTTTTTGGTTACAGTGTAATCAAATATATCATTGGGCTAATTTCTCAGATCATGTAAAATGTTTAAAATGACTTAAAGTGTTCATACTTTTATGTAACAGATTGTGGGTGTGAAAAGTGAAGCCAGTGTAGAGGTGTGTTAAAGCGCCATTAGTTCTAATGACCAGCAGGGGGAGACTCTGCTGCGCTCTGTTAGCAGAGGGCAGATTTTCTCAGTCAGCAGCGTTTGTGATGTGAAAAGATCTTCTTAAACCAGCAGCTCCTGAGATCCTGATTTCACTGAGACTTTCAAGATGAGACATAATAACAATAATTACACAAGTGTTTTTATAATAATGTAATAAAATATAATGTAAATAAGAATAGTTTAATAAACTAATGGGAACAAGGCAACAATATCTACCTATCCTGTAGCCCACAGGTTAAAATGACATTGTACTTTTTTGTTGCTGACTTTTTGTTGTTGTTGTTCGTTTTTGGTTAATAAATTGTTCACAGCTTTGAATAAACATTTGATTAGATTCTGTGCTGTGACATTTTTTGTCAGTTAAGCTCCGTTTGACAGTTATATTCCCTTATTTCTCCTCCAAGTTTGAAGATGAAGTAACTGAAGTCCAGCAGCAGCTGACGGATGAAGAGCAGAGCGAGGAGGAATCTGATCAAGAAGAGGAGTTCAAGCAGGAGCTGGAAAACCTAGTTGGAAAAATAGGTACATGCTTTTTTTCTATCCATTCATGGGGGTGGGGGGGTGGGGGGGGGGGGGGGGGGGGGGGGGGTGTTGACTGGAGTTTATCCCACCATCATAGAGCACGAGGCAGGGTGCACCCTGGACAGGTCGCCAGCCTTTCACAGGACACACTCAGTCAACCATTCACGCCTACATTTACACTTACAAGCAATTAAGAATCGCCAATTAACCTATGGGAGTTTTTCCTTTTTTGTTTTTTAAGTATTCTTTACTCTGTATGATGTCATAGACTGAGGCCATCCTTACTAAGGTCATCTCAGGACATCTGGAGCTGTAATGTTCAGATTGTTCCCAAACCCCTGTTTGTCTCGTTAAGTCTGCTGGTATGTGTTGTATTATCACAGCCCTACAGTAATAAGAACTGAGACTGTTAATAAGAAACAACTTGATAATGACCCAGGAGCATGGCCCCCAATGAAGTGAAGGGTAACACAGTGGTAATGGGGTTAATGAGCAGAGTACATCCACTTTAAACTCCATTTCCATCTTTTTTTTTTTGTTTTTGCTCCTTTAGACTCAATAGACTAAAATATGACCAAACATTTGATTTTCTGACTTGCATGTGGTCAGAAAAGATAAAAGTGTAACCTTCTGGTTTTTGTGTGTGTCTCATCTTTTCTTCAGGTAAAGGCAGCAGCTGAGGAAGCTGTGAAAGAATCACAGACCTCTGGAGAAGAAACTGAATGAAGGACTGAACGCTGTTTACAGCACAGAGTCGCAGGATAATGTCACAGCCACACAGTTTACTCTGAGTGTTTTACTCAAAACAGCGAGCTTCATAAATCTAATAAAGTGTATGTATTTATTTTATATGGTGGATCACTGAATCTAATGTGGACGACCACGTCCCTGTGAGGAGGGCTGAGGGTAACGTGGGGAGCAACAATAAATAAAACTGGGTAAAGAAACCAAACAGGAAGTGAGTGATAAATAATTTTTATTAAATAACAAAAGAATAAATCTCAGCTCAATAAGACGACAACGCCGCTTTCAATAAAAAAACTCAACACAAGGAGACGGCATATAACTAAGACTCCTCGACCACGCTGCTCTCAAACAGCCACCACTGAGGCTCTCCTTTCACCAGTCTCTCCAGCAGGTCCTGCACACCCTGGATTTTATCATGTCTGGGCCTGATTGCTGAGTGAGCCCAGGTGCAGACCGGGGAGCATGAGGGACACCTGAGGAGGAGCACCACACACACACTTACAGCCACACATCTCTGCAGTGTGTAACAGCAGGTCAAAGTGCTTAAGTGACATCATTTCCCCTCATCAGCTGTCGGCTTTGTAAGTCTGCACAGTGTAAAGCATGTGTCTGCAAACGAGTCTGTATTCAACCTCAGGAGATAATAAAGAAGACCTCCTTCTCTTCTTCAGTACTCGACCTAAAAGATAAAAAAAAAGCTGCAAATTGCAATAAAGGAAATGAACCTATTTACCACTGAGACATATGTTGAGAGATATGGAAGATGCAAACATGACTCATGAAGACAGTGAGACGAAACAAAACTTAAATAAGTGAAAATTACTTCAGTGTATTTTTAGGTTCCCCATCTATGAGCTTTTGTTTATTTGTGTCTTTTTGTCCTTTTCATACAACTGTGGTGCAGTTATTCAACCTGCTGACATTGACTGCTGCCATTAATTTTGAGGTTTATGACAATGTTTCTGTGCATGTGTGTTTACCTTTTCTCTTGCACTTCAGTGTGTTGGTGACGTCAGTGTACAGCACAACCACAGGGTCGATTTGATCTGCAGCAAAAAAAGTTTTGGAAAACATTTAAATTATGACAATTGGACAAAAAAAGGCTAAAAACAGTCTTTTCTTCTATGTGCTGACCTTTGCTGCTTCCCAAAAGACAGAGCAGGAGAGCTGATAACAACGAGAGGTAGACGCACACCACAGGAAGCAGAGTGTGAGTCAGGACACGGTGAGGTGGCTCAGGAAGTCCTGCTTCAAAGAACAAAAACCACAGGTTAGCATCAGTGGAAAGAAAAATATAAATAGCCACTATGTGCTTGACACACATATTTACTGCTCAAAAAATTGTTTAAAGGAAACTATGAAAGTATATCAGACCTCAATGGGGAAAAAAATCCATATATAGACTGTGTGGGGAATGAAAGATGCCAGATCATTTAAAGGAAATGAAAACGATCAACCTACAAAGTTCTGCATTCAAAAACACCCTGAAAATCAAATTTAACAAATGATGCAGCAGGCCGGGATATCAGCTGAGATTTCATTGCAGCAACTTAAGTTCGGCCCTCACGTGTTTGCATGCATGCCTGACAATGTCGAGGGATGGTCATGGAGGATCTCCTCCCACATCTGGACCAAAGCCTCAGTGAGCTCGTGGACACAAACTGCCTGCATCCTCTCATCACATGAGGCGGGCCATTGTGGTGCACAGTGGGTCTAAGGATTTCATCCTGATACCTAATGGCAGTCAGGGTGCTGTTGCTAGCCTGTAGAGGTCTCTGCGTCCCTCCATGGATATTAGACCATCACTGACCCACCACCAGGTAGCATTAAGTTTTCCACAGTTTTTCCTACACTTTCATGTCTTTTACATGTGCTCAGGGTGAATCATCTGTGAAAAGCACTTCCCAGCTCCACGGTGCTGGGGTGTGAGCACAGGACCCACTATAGGCCCTCGAACCACCCTCATGAAGTCTGTTTCTGATTGTTTGGTCAGAGGCAGTCACACCAGTGACCTGCTGGAGATCATTTTGTAGCTCTGGCAGTGCTCATCCTGTCTCTCCATGCACAAAGGAGCAGATGCCAGTCCTGCTGATGGGTTAAAGACCTTCTCTGTCCCTGTCCTGCTCTCCAAGAGTAGCTGCCTGTCTCCTGAAATCTCATCTTGAGACTATGCTGGAAGACACAGTAAACTTTCTGGCAGTGCCACGTGTGATGTGTCTTTGTGGAGGAGTTGGACTACCTGTCCAACCTCTGTAGTAGTGGCACTGAGCCCACCCAAATGCAAAACTAGTCAAAAAAAACGGGAGGACCACCTGTAACTCTTCAATACTTTCACTGCATGTACTATTACTTGTCAGGATGTATTCATGCACTTAAAATAGCAAGTATAAGTAATGGTTGAATTGACTATTACTGGAAGTAAAAACTGGTGTTAAATGGGATGCACGAGCATTCACAGAACTTTCAAACCATGATCGTGGCCTTTCTTTATATTATTACACTACTAGGAGCAGTTTAGACCATTGATTTAAAGCAGTGAGATACCTTAGATTCATGCTGCTCATGCATCACACTAGTGGCACATGCAAGACTAATTTCACAACTACAGGTATAAGCTAATATACAGTTGTTCCCATAAGGTGCACAGTGAATGAGACAAAAAGAGCATTTTTAAGTTTAAATGTAATAATACTGATAACAATAATAATACAAATAAGAATACTGTCCTCTTACCTGTGATAGTAAAAGTAGGTCGGTGGATAGATAGCAGGCTGTCCGGCGATTCTCCAGCTTCAGGAATGCTGCACTTGTAGAGTCCTTGATCTAATTTAGAAACTCTGTGGATGGTCATGTTCCCTGTAGAGCTGGTCCCAATGAGACGTTCATTTTTATAGAAGTTAGTGATGAAACTGTTGGAGCACGTCACCCTGTTTCTGCAGTGCAGAGTCACAGTATCTCCCTCCATCACAGGATGAACGGGACTCTCCAGGATCACAGAACCAGCTGAAAGAAACACGTAAAAGGACAAAACGAGTAGATCAACATGCTGGAGTCTGTTCAGTTCTACCAGCTTTAACTGAGACACAGAAAAAGACTTCTTCTTTTCTCACTACGCTGTAAATTCTCCTCATTTACATAATCAAAACACAATTGAAACAACGTTCAAACTGGATGTTTGTTGATCAATGAGTAAGGTGCATAAAGACCTATTTCATATGCACGCATGCACATGGACTTTATCAGGATGTTAACTTGGTTAATCTTACTTTCTGTTTCTGTTATCTCCCCTCTTTTGAATGCATGTACACACAGGAATTATCATATGAGATTTTATGATTCCCAACATTTCTCAGGCTGCTACAAAGAGGAGAATTATAATTTAAACCAAAAGTCCTGCCAGCTACATTTTTATGTTTATTACTTAAATATGGTTGAACTGAGAGTAAGTGTCCCACTTCCACCTGCCACTGTGATGCTGCTGGCATCGAAGCACTCTCCTGCTCCAGACTCACACCAGTAAACTCCACTATCTGAATCAGAATCAGAATCTTTATTGTCATTGTACACAGAAGTTGCACAACGAACGATCTGAAGGGTAAAGGTCACTGATGAAGCACTGAGATTCCTTTATTCCATTCAAAGATGAGGTGCATGTTGTGTTTTTGTGTAAGGATGTGTTCCTCTTAACACACCACTCAGAAGAGTTTTCCTGCTGCCCACAGCTCATGGAGACAGACTCATACTGGAAGAACTGGGATCTGTTGGGAATAATACTCAGAGAAGCTGAGAAAAAAGGTAAAGTGAAGATTTTTATTTTAAACACATTAACACTGAAAACAGCTGCATCTTTTGACTTTTTGTGGGTTTTCACCCAGAAATTAGAGCTGTCGATGACGGTGAACAATGTTCAAAATAGTTCAAACTACAAGTGGAAACATTCTATATATGTGCATACTTTCCAGTAATGATAATAAACCAGTACTTGCTTCATGTCTATGAGGTGAAATTAAAAACCACACATTAAATCAAGACCTGGCAGCTGCAAAGTGCTGCAATAAACAGAGTAGATGTAATCTAAACTTTAAGCCTTTAGCAATCCTGGAAGAAAAGAACTTTTATATCGTACTCACCAACAACAGCACAAAGCGTGGTGACCTCCATGCTTCTTCACTGCTCATGTAATGAGAAGCTCAGTGGTGGCCAAAAGGTGTGAAGTCAGTCATCTGTAACAGAGACCACAGCTTCCTGCTGGTGTGGAGATGAACAGCATCACAACTCTGAAGTTAGAGCTTGTGGCTCCGCCCTAATTTTACTTTCTTTTACACAAAATAACCTTCCAATGACCTCAATTAAATCAACCTCCTTCTTTTACAATCACCTGAACAAGCAGAACAGCCTCAGCTTGAATGTGTATCACAAAATCAAAATATCACAATCCAAGCAGACATTGTTTTATTGCCACCTTCACTTCACCGTTTGCACAGACCCACACTTTGGTATTTGGAAATTGTTTTTGTTGTGTGTCAAAGCATATTTTACAAATGCATCACATCTGGTTCAGTAAGGTCTGAAACAGGCTTTGGGTGTAATTAGACCGCGGGAACCACTGCTTTAGCTGAAGGAATGCAGAGGCTGCTGCTATGAATTGTTTGTTGAATTTGATGCTTTGTTGTGTGCTCACTTGTAGATACAGATTTTCTTTTTTTTTTTTCATTTGTTTTTCAAAAAAGTATAACAAAATTATAATTAAGAACTACAAAATAACAAGTAAAACCTAAACTTTTACTGTTCTTCTGGACTGATTAAATCAAAGTTAGATTATGTCTGTTTTGGTTAATGTTTGTCATTATAATGTTGGTGAATGGACGGAGGGAAATTTATGTGGCAATTTGACGTAAATTTGTTTTGTTGGTTTGCTACTTTGTGTCTGTCCTGGAAACACACTTGTGTGCGTACATGTAAACAAAGTGAGAGCACACTCGTGAAGGGGTTCCTGCACAACAAGGTCTTTTAAAGTGACCTTTTGATGTGTAGCAGGTGCTCGTCCTGAATATGAAACACTAACACCACTAATATAGTTTCATTTTGATGTGCACTGAAACCAAACCAGCATGCACACATTCCTCACGCACTTGTGAAGAAGCCACGCCTGCTGTTACACTTCTTGAAACAGTGTATAAAGAGAAGTCACAGGGTCATACTCGCCTTAAGGGATCATATTCAACTTTTTGATTACTGAGGTAAATATTGTCTGGTTATTTGGTGTTGTATGATGCAAATTTAAGGTCTGTGTATGCTTAGCTTAAGTTCTAATTGGGCTGAAATACAATTGTGTAAATTGAATTGGACATTACTATTATATTTCTTATTTTACTTTGAGATCTTCACAATTTAAGTTCAAATTGAACTGCTAGAGAATGAAGAGTTATCAGTGCTTCATTTTAATGTGATTCTTTTTCTTGCTTTACAGAGACCAAAACATTCTCAAACAGCACAAATAAGCTCAGACAGAATTATATTTAAATTATAATCTTTAAAAAGTCAGTCAGACTCCAGCTTTATTTTTTCAACATTTTCACCAGCAAGTAAAACAAACAAACAAAGATGAACAAAAAAAGTTGCAGTGTTTGCTCCTGTAGTTTTATGTCATGGAGGTCATTTTTAAATGCATGTTTTACATTCCAGAGAATTTCTCTTCGGTCGAGGTCATGTCTTTTCGTTTAGCTGTTGCGCCCGGTCTTTTTGTTACTCTCGTTGTGGTCATTTACAAGTGGAGACAACGCAGTAAGTCAAACAACCCTTCTGAATCTGATAATAATAATTTTAGTATTTAAGATGTAAAGACAAAGTCTACCTGGGTAACTTGAGGCTTTATACACTTGAAATGCTGATGTACACTTACCACCATGATTCTTGTGTGCACTGAAAGAGACAGTCGAGCCGCTGGAGAAGACACAAGCTGAACTCCAGAGCAAGACTGAGGAGATCTGTGAGCTGAAGGAGGAGGTATATAACAAATGAAGTCAAGTGACGTGTTCCTACTCTCTGCACTTTTTAGCTTGGGCAGATTGGTGTGGTCAACCCAGACCAGCTCTTCCTCCAGTTATTATGTAGTCATTATGCTAAGCTGTAGCCTAACCAGTACGACTAGTGTGATACTGATCCTCTCAACTGTGTTTGTCTGTTAGCTCGAGAAACTTGAGTGGCTGCGAAATGACACCCTTAAAGGAATGAATGAGTCACAACGGAAGCTCACCAAGCTTACCCTCGCTATCAAAAGGATGGAGAAAGTAATACTCAAACACACACAAACTATCTTATATGGATATAAAGCCAGCATTGTTCAGTTCAGTTTGTGGCAAATCATATTGGATGCCGGCGCGTGGTACTTCACAAAGAAAGGTAGACTTTCTTTGGAGGGACCAAGTAATGACCCAGTGAGCAGCACTCGGCAGCAATGAGGAGCCAAAAGCCCTTTAAGGATGAGACCTCAGAGTGCGGAAGGGCAGCAACGTTACTGTCTGTCATACCTGAGTTTTCATTTGAAAGACAAAGTAGACTCATTTTATTGCAGGAATCAGTTCAATTTTAATCAGATTTCATGAAAATATGTAAATTATATAATTTACATCTTTCTAGCACCAAACCATGTTATGTCAAAGGGCGTTGTAAGGACAGCTCAAGAGCTTCTTACATGATTCTGGTATTAAAGAGGGGGAAGATAAAAATTTTGAGTTTGATTAAGCAATCCGGCTCTTCATTTATCTTTCAGTTGGAGGAGAACACAGACTTGGACAGGTTCAATGCTGAGATCAACAGGAGGAAAGAAAACGAGGAGCACCTGCAGATCATGAAGCTGAGGCTTGAGGACGAGAATAAAGAGGTTCATATATTAAATGAATTTTTCGAGCTTAAATTTAAACTTTTCCAAAGCTACCTTTCACATCTTTCCTGCCTTCCCAGCTCAATGAGGAACTAGCTAAAGTCAAACATCAGCTCAGGAATGAGGGTCAGAGGAGGAGGGATGCTGAGATAACCATGCAGACACTGAAGAAGAAGCTGGGAATCAGCAATGAAAAGGTTCATTACTTCAGTTCCTTTAATTATTTCATTATTCTATTACATTATATCTTTTGTAATATTCATTCTGTTTTAAGCCACAGTTTGTAATTCAGCTGCATTTTCTCTTTGGAACGATCTTAACCCTCCTGTTGTCCTCATTTTCTGTATACTGTACACCCCGTGTCCTCCGGGTCAAAATGACCCGTCTTCACTAAATCCCAATATAAGCAGCTTAATTGAATTTTAAACACCAAATTTCATCTTGCATATTGTCATTCACCACAAAATGTGTGAATACCTGAGTTTTCCCTCTTCAATTGAATTTCTATATTTCTCTTCACTTGAATTTCTATGACCTTTCTAAAGAAAAAAAATGTGCAAAAAGGAGTTTTGAATGCATTTTTATTCATCCCAATGACTCAGTTTCTTGGTTTTTGTCCAGTGAACAATTTAAGACAATGTACAATGCAAAAAATATAAAAATAACATAACCCAATCAACTAATTACGTGAAGAGGTGAAGAAGTTGTCACATGTCACATTGTGACCCCTCAGTCCCTCTGTCACATCAAGCACAACTCGCATGGCCTGGTTCTTCTCTGGGCATCCACTGGTCAGCTTCCCAGTATAGACTTGCATTTTCCAAGCATAGCTTGATTTGGCATTGCAAACCACCCATGACTTGATCCCATATTTTGCTGGCTTGTCACTTTTATTACAAATATGAAAACAGATTACCTCTAAATGGAACCAGTTGCTCATCCACTGTTACGTCAGGCCCTGGATTGTAGAGGTAGGGCAGCCGCTCCACCCACTTGTCCCATACCTCTCTTATGGCTGCAAGTTTGTCTGTGACACGTCTTGCTGGTCTTGATTCACAGTCATCAAATCGTAGCAGTCTTGAGTAGGTGTGAAAGAGTTTGAGTGGCATTGTGGCTTGGAAAATTGGCCTTCCACTCTCTACATCCCTTAGACTAGCTGCAGCCTCACCTCGGGACCTGTATACACCTGCTAAGATTAGCAGCCCTAAGTAGGCCTGCAGGTCAATCTCATCCATCTTTTTCCAGCTGTCTCCATATTTGCGAAAACCCTCCAGATTTGTCATCTCCTTATTTTTCCTGTTGCTGGTGTGATAAACAGGTAGAATGTAGAGACAATGTCATGGGCGTGAGAAACGGCATACCTTGTCGGTCCTGGGGTCATCTTTATGACATTTTGTTCTGCATGCCTGCCGTGTTGGTCATATGCTGCTGAGGACCATGTTATTTTGCCATTTTTTGAAAGGAAAGTCTTTCTTTCAGCTTTAGGGTTTTCTTCTTCTTCTGAAGATGATTGATCATGCTCTGGGTTGTATTCCTCCCCATCTTCTTCGGATACATCCTCCACTTCCTCTTCTGAATCAGAGTTGTCTTGCTGGACATCTGAGAAAATCAGCTCTATAGCCTCTTCAGCGTTATAACGCACACTCATGGCTTCAGCACAGACAGAATTCGGGGTCCTGTTATCTGTAGCACCTTTATAACCTCTGGAAATAAACAGGTGGTCTTTTGAAGTCTGCGAGAACACCTCCTGATTTGCCTTGTTTACTTCTGCTACTGATTGATCAGAGACACAACTAAACCACTGTAACATTCTGTGGTTTCTAAATAACTCTGTGACCTTGATTTCAACTCTATTTGCCTCACGGGTCATTTTGACCCGAAGACCACCTTTGTAACTTTTTTTGTACAGCTTACATGGAAATGTGAATAAAAGCAACATTTCACTTTTTCTACTGTTGGGGCCAATCTAGGAAAAGTCATAAAATTTCAAGTTAAAAAAATAGCATTTAGTGGATTTTTGGGGGGGTTTTAACACAGTGGCGGGTCATTTTGACCCGAGGACAACAGGAGGGTTAAAATGCAAAATCCACTTTTTTAGCCCTTAAATACATTTTGTAGTGTAGTTTGAGTGTGTAGTAATGCAGGAAATTTAAATGCATTCTGTCGCGGTGCTGCTTAGATATCTTCATATTTTTTTTGGGTCATATTTTTCAGGCTGTCCAGTTTTCTCTATTCCCTGTTAAGTCTTATCTGTTACGTCACAGTATTTGCTGTGGAACAGCTAAACATGGTCCTGGACTTCCGGCTAACCAGTCGCATCAATCCTCCAGTATTTTTGCTCGCAGCAATTTTGTAGTCCAGTTTAGTTATGCTGAAGTTGCACGTAGGTAAGTCAAAATGTTCGGTTGTTGGGTGTGATAACCCACACGATTCCTTGCATCGCCCACCAGAATCAGAGCCTATTGGAAGTGCCTGGTTAAATTTTATATTTCTGGGAAATGTACCTGCATCAGTGGGTCAAGTCCTCTGAGTTTGCGCTCTCTCAGTATAAAAAGGGATTTCCCAAAAAACTTAATCTGATTGAGGGGTCAGTTCCACGGACACAGCAAAGCGGTAAGCTTCAAATAACGCTAAAAAGGCAACAAACATTTTTTTGGACATGAATTTTGTGTGTTGATATGACGTCCTGGCCATTGTTTTGAGAGCAGTAGCATTGTGCCTTCTGTTAGTGCAGTGTGCTAGCTTTTAGCTCCTTGAGGATATAATTGTACTGCATGTTTTGAATAAGATTATTTGGCTTTGTGTTTGCTGTTTTTGTCTTGGGATTCAGCGACGATCTTGATGCAGGCATTAGCTAACTCCTACGTCGAGGCTTTATTTACTTCATTCATATTGTGAATAAAAAGTTTCTCTGCCTGTAGCTATCAAACTACAATAATGGCCAAGCGGGGTGGATGGAACGCTCTGCGACCAGGAGGGGGGCGGGGCGTGAAATTTCTCATTCACCTTTAAAGAGACTGCACCAAAATGGGTTGCGATAAAATGGGTGTCAGAAAAGGGGTCAAAGTGGGGTCTGTGGAGCTGCAATAATGAGGAATTCAGACTGAAGCACTGCAGTTCTACTATATATAGACCACAAGTGAATGATTCATATATGAAAAGGAAGGATTTAAAGCATGACATATCCCCTTTAAATATGCATTTCTTTTCTAAAATTCTTGTTGATGTTTTTATTACCTCGCCAACCCAGTGGAGAGAATAAAATGAATTTCTAGTCTTTATGATTTAACACTTTATGATGAAGTATGAAAATATTGGTGGTATTTTTTGCAGCGTTGCATTGGCACATCAAAAATTTGGGGGTGGGGGAGGTACGAGCCCTACTTAGTGCCCTGATAGTTAATGACACTGTTATTATTGCTATTAATACTTTTTTAATGGTGTCTGTAATTTCGTCTCAAAGCTGAATGCCATAGAAACTTTATACCCTCACTTTTTTAAAAAATGTCTTCATTCTAGTTAGAAATAAGCTGAAAAAAATAAATAACCACAAAATAAAAATACAGTAAGAGTGCAATAAAAATGATTTCAGTGTTTCTCATTTTCTGCAAGTTAAAAGAAATAGAGACTGAAGTCCTGAAGCTCCGTGCTGAGAAGAATAGACGAGAAGGAGATACTGAGGAGCTGCAGACCTTACAGAAGAAGCTCCAGGCCAAGAATGAAGAGGTTCATATTTTGTTCCTTTCCATAAAAGATGCTAAGTGAGCTTAAAAATTTTGCATCATACATTCCTTACCAAACTAGAAATAAACGGACTTGATCAGATTGAATGTTTGCTTTGTTCCGGTAAATATGTCTCTGTTCATCTTTCTAAACTTTCATAAAGGCAGATAACGAACACAGATGATTACAAAACAAATGATTTTATCGTTCAGTAAAAATTACTTCAATGTTTCTCTTTTCTTCAAGTTAAAAGAAAAAATCGCTGAAGTCCTGAAGCTCCGTGCTGAGAAGAATAGAAGGGAAGCAGATGTTAACGAGCTCCAGGCCAAGAATGAAGAGGTTCATATTTTGTTTCTGTCACTGAAGTTTTCTAGTGAACAATTAAAATGTTGACATACGTGTTTTGTTCTCACCACAACTTCATTATGAGTATCCTCATCCGTCAAGGATACGCACAGAAAATGGTGTTTTATATAACAGACCCTGGGTGTGAAAAGTGGAGCTAGTGTAGAGGTGTGTTAAAGCGCCTTTAGTTCTAATGACCAGCAGGGGGAGACTCTGCTGCACTCTGTTAGCAGAGGGCAGCATTTGTGGTGTGAAAAGATCATCTTAAACAAGCAGGTTTCACTGAGACTTTCAATATAAGACTCAAGAGACAAAAATATGCTAGACAAGATTTTCTGATTTGCATGCAGTCAGAAAAGATAAAAGTGTAACCGTCTGGTTTTTGTGTGTGTTTCATCTTTTCTTCAGGTAAAGGCAGCAGCTGAGGAAGCTGTGAAAGAATCAGAGACCTCTGCAGAAAAATGTGAATGAAGGACTGAGCGCTGTTTACAGCACAGACTCGCAGGACAATGTCACAGCCACACAGTTTACTCTGAGTGTTTTACAGTCTCAGTTCCACAACCGCATACACAAACAGCAAGCTTCATAAATCTAACAAATTTTATGTATATATTTTTAATTGGTGGATCACTGAATCAAATGTGGAAGGCCATGTCCACACAATGAGGGCTGAGGGTAAAATGGCAAGGATGTATATATACATACAAAGAAGCGTCTGTTTGACATTGTCTGCTCTGCAATAAACTTTTGTCGCAAAGGATTTCTTCAAGAGCACGCACACCCAACAAAGACACAGCAGCCCCAGGTGTAATGCCAATATACAGCTGCTCTCATGAGGTGCACAGTGAATGAGACAAAAAAAAAGTTTAAATGTAATAATAATGATAACATTAATAATACAAATAAGAATACTGTCCTCTTACCTGCGATAGTAAAAGTAGGTCTGTGGATGGATAGCAGGCTGTCCGGCGATTCTCCAGCTTCAGGAATGCTGCACTTGTAGAGTCCTTGATCTAATTTAGAAACTCTGTGGATGGTCATGTTCCCTGTAGAGCTGGTCCCAATGAGACGTTCATTTTTATAGAAGTTAGTGATGAAACTGTTGGAGCACGTCACCCTGTTTCTGCAGTGCAGAGTCACAGTATCTCCCTCCATCACAGGATGAACGGGACTCTCCAGGATCACAGAACCAGCTGAAAGAAACACGTAAAAGCACAAAACGAGTAGATCAACATACTGGAGTCTGTTCAGTTCTACCAGCTTTAACTGAGACACAGAAAAAGACTTCTTCTTTTCTCACTACGCTGTAAATTCTCCTCATTTACATAATCAAAACACAATATCGGTACAACATTCAAACTGGATATTTGTTGATCAATGAGTAAGGTGCATAAAGACCTATTTCATATGCACACATGCACATGTACTTTATCAGGATGTTGACTCGGTTAATGTTACTTTCTGTTTCTGTTATCTCCCCTCTTTTTGAAAGCAGAGTTCATACATTCAGGAAACTGCATATGCATTTATAGAAACAGGACTTATCATATGATTTTATGATTCCCAACATTTCTAAGGCTGCTATAAAGAGGAGAATTATAATTTAAACCAAAAGTCCTGCCAGCTACATTTTTATGTTTATTACTTAAATATGGTTGAACTGAGAGTAAGTGTCCCACTCCCACCTGCCACTGTGATGCTGCTGGCATCGAAGCACTCTCCTGCTCCAGACTCACACCAGTAAACTCCACTATCTGAAGGGTAAAGGTCACTGATGAAGCACTGAGATTCCTTTATTCCATTCAAAGATGAGGTGCACGTTGTGTTCCTCTTAACACGCCACTCAGAAGAGTTTTCCTGCTGCCCACAGCACATTTCTCACCTGATTGTATTGCATGAATGTGGCACCGATCTCTCTTTGTGTGAAGCAAATAAATCAGATTCATGTGTGAAGATGTTCAAATGATTATTTTCTACTTTTTCTTTTACTCTGATGATTTACGGAGAAAGATGAGCATGAAACATTGGTTTGGATTCCCAATCACCCCAGGAAATGATCATATTCAAACCCAAAGCTCAGGACTCAAAAGGTCCGTTTTTAACCATTTAACAGTCAACTTTTTATATGTTAAAATACTGCAGTCACTCATTTGTTCTGGCAGTTAGGTGATAAAGTTACTACAGCTCTCGTATCTGTACAGTAAATGTAGGAGTCAGTCAAACAAAATAACACAATCAAAACAAATTTTATAGTAGAGATCAATCAGAAGGGGGCAGCAAGGGTAGAATAACATCTGAAAGGTCTGGGTTTGATTCCACCTTGGCCCAGGCCCAGGAGTTTCCTCCCACATTCCAAAGACATGCACTTACTGGGGTTAGGTTAATTGGCTACACTACATTGCCCATAGGTGTGAATGAGAGTGTGAAAGGTTGTTTGTCCCTCTGTGTTAGCCCTGCGACGGGCTGGCGACCTGTTCAGGGTGTACCCTGCCTCTCGCCCTATGACAGCTGGGATAGGCTCCAGCCCCCCTGCGACCCTAAACAGGATGAGCGGAAGAGGATGGATGGATGGATGGATGGAGATCAGTCAGAAGCACAAAGCTGAGAAAGAATCTGGGGACACAGGCAGGGAGATGAATGGAGAAACAAAAAGAAAAAACATTACAGACGCTGTCAGCAAAGGTGTGAGAGGAGGACAGTCTGAGATTAATACAGAAATAGGTAACAGCAAAATTACAAAGTGGGTCAGTCAGACTCGTTATCGTTAGTGGTGCTGATCCTCTCAGTCTAGTGTCAGCTTTCCGTTTGTCTCTTATGCTTATTGGTCACTTTTGAATTGTGTCTCAAGTCAGCTGAAAAAAACAAAATACAATGTTTTTTATTCATTTTTTTAATTTTCTCTTGTTACCTTAATGGGCTTCTTTATCCATGAAAACATTAATTTTGGGGGGTAATAAAGAAAAACAATAAAACAATTTAGCTTTACTTTGTTTTTATTTATTATTTACGTTAATTTAATATTTTTAAATATATTAAATCTGGAGTGTTACAGGTCAAATTTGACTCATATATATTTCCTTCAAGAAGGTTTGTCACAGCAATTGTTTAGGGACAGTGGCATAAAAAGTCCAAAATATATCTCAGTGTCACTGCACACCCTGTAATCTCAGAGGTCATTTAATGACATGTGAAGCAGCTGACCTGCCATGGAAGCCAGGAGGTGCTGCGCTCCAACAGCTGTTACCATTGATGGATTTATATCTTTCTGCAGGAGCAGCTTCAGCACCTGTGACCTCATCATCAGACTCATCAGGTGTGTGCGTGTCCCACTGAATCTGACTGGTCCCCTTAGAATTACAAGGTTCTATCTGCATTTTACTTGGTCAAAAAAAAAACCCATTTGCACATTTAATAGGATTTTGATATTACTGGTTTACAATACATATAGGGTGTGTTTCATAATCATGTGTGAACAACTTACTCCATGTGTAATCTTTGCGATACAGAGTGCAAAAACTTTAAAGTTTACTTACTGTCTCAAAACTGGTCAGAACGTAGACAGAACCTTATAATTCTAAGGGGACGTTGTGTTTCCACTAATTGTAAAATCTTCAAGTTCAGCACAGCTATTCGTACATCCTCCAGCAGATTTCAATTCAACTGCGTTCTAATTTTTCATGTCCTCTCTGAACTTATGCACCTGCATAATTGTTACTTAAGGTCTTAATGTTATTTGTCAGTGCCCGTGGTGAGGCCAAGATTTTAACGGTTGCCATGCTGAGCTAAACTGACACATTTATTGACGTGCTTCTATAACGTCCTCGTCTCTCTCCCAGTCCAAAGTCATAGAAGCTGAGGATCAGATCGATGGAGAGCAGAGAAGCAGGAATCTCTGAAAGAAGTGAAGGAGGAGGTGAAGACAGAGACACTGACAGGAAATATGATCGATACAAACATGGGAAAGAAGGTTCATCAAATTTTAATTGTTCATCTGCTTCATAGGAACTTGATTTCTGATGTCACTTTGTTTTTTTAACCAGTGGAACAGAAGAATCTGAAGAACAACTAAAAGCTGTAAAATTAAGATTTTCATGTATGTTTACTTTTTATTAGACTCAGACTAAAGACGCTGACGTCCCGCAGCTGCAGAGTGCGAATCAAGCGAAGAGACAAAAAAAAACCCAGGGATGGGGCCGTGGTGGGGTGGTTGGGGAGGACTGGGCACTGTATTCCCATGCCCAGGCCAGTATGTCCTGTCGCTTGTTTGTGTCTATTGTTGAGTGAATGGGCATCTAGGGGGAGCGGGCCGCCCTCTGCAGTGGGGGCGGGGGCGCAACCTCGGGTGCTGCAGTGCTCCGGGCTCACCTCCCCCTGCCCTGTGCTGGGGTGTGGGGGGTCAGGGTGCCTATTGAGCCAGCGGACAGCTGGCTCTCTTCTTCCAGGATTCTTCCTGGTCATATGCCCCCCTGCCCTCCCCCTCCCCCTCCCCATACACAAACACGCACACACACACACACAGAATACACATCACTCACAGATGTAGGATGGAGAGGCCACGTGGAGAGCTGCACCACCACTTGCCTCTCCCTTTTAATTGCACTTTAGTCATTATAACTCACAACACATACACACTTACAACCTGATACACATAGGACCTTTGGGGCAGGCATGTTACTCAGAGGTTGATGAGGTGGGGCCGCTGAAGTGGCCCCACTCAGATCCTCATCATTGTCTGTCCCCAAATTTTATTTGCACTTTAGACATGGAGGGTTTTGGGGGGACAGTGTGGGCGACCAGCAGTTGGTGCTTGTGGCACAACTGTCCCCTCAATTTTAACAGCACCGTATACACCTCATTCACTCACAAACACATACACTTACAAGTTGGGGAGGAGGAGGGGTGGATGGGTCATCTCACACCCTGATTTCTTACACCTCGCCCAGGGTAGGGGTCGGGTGGTTCCTTGGGGACCGGGCTGGTGGCGTCCTGGGGTCGCTGTTGGCCCTGGGGTGGTTTCCACTTGCCCCGTCTTCAGAGGGTGGGTAGCTATGGATGAATGTGTGTCTTTGTGTATTTGTCACCGTCTCCGTGAGTATGGGTGGGTGAGTGAATGTGTATGTATGGCATATCTGTGTGTGGGTAAGTATGTATGGGCATGTATGAGTATCTGTGCATAAATGTGTACACGGGTGTGTGGGTGTGTTTGTATGTATGGCTGGACCTGGGTCTGGGCCTTGTGCCTTGCCTCCTGGCCGCTCCTTGCTGGTTACCTCCTCCCCCCTGCCCCCCTGGGGTGGGGGTGCCTCAGGGCTCCTGGGTGGGGCTGGACGTTCTGGCGTGGGTGCTGGCCTGCTCCCCTTGGGGGTGCGGTGCGGGGCTGCGTTGGCTTCTTCGGCATGGGGGGGGGCTCTGTGGAGGGTCGGGCGGTCCTTGGGTGCCGTGGGCCCTGGGGCCCTGCCGCCGGCCAGTGCAGGGGGCTGGCCGCTGGGGGGGGACTGGCTTCTCATCGCCTTGGGTTCCCTGGAGCCCTCGCTCCTCGACTGGGGGGGCTCCGTCTGAGACCACCCTCTCCCGTCTGCTGGGGTGGGTGTGCGGTTGTCTTTGGATTGAGTAGCCACGGGTCTTCCTGGCTCTTGATGGGCTGCTGGTGGCCTGGGGTTCCGGGGGCTTTCTCTACCTGCCTCTGGCTTCTGATGGGTGGAGCTGCAGCGTTTTGCCCTCATTGGTAAGTACGTTCCATGACACAGACACAAACATGACACAGACACAAACGCCCACTCAATCACAACTCAACAAAATTGTTGGTGTGCGTAACATGCTTTGTTAGTTTTGTTTTTCACACACAAATTTATTTTTGCAAGTATTGATAGTATTTTTTTATATGTTAAAGTGATGAACTATTTGATTAATTTACTTGTGCTCTTTCCTCTTTTTTTTTCTGTCTATTCTCCTTTTTTTGCTCTCTTTCTCTCTCGCTTTTTCTTTTCTTTATTTTCCTTTTCTTCAGCCTGTCAGCTCTGGCTGTTACATTGTATGTTAGAAATAACTCAGATAAATGAAATAAAGGGTTAAAGCATCGACGGGAGGAGCCTATTGAGAACCTATAGAGCTCATCTTGAAATAGCAAATATGTTTGGCACAACAACGCATTCAGATCACAGTTCTGCTTTCAAGATCTACCAGACATGACAGGCTTAAAAAAAAAAAAAAAAACAGAAAAAGAGGTACATTTTTTCTTGTGTATTTGTGTTCTAAAGGGTTTCTTTTTAGATATCTGTATTTTACCTGATGGTTAACAAAGAAAGAAAAATATCAATGATCTGCACACTGAACCTGTTTTGGTGAAAAGCAAAAAAGTAATTTTGGAGTAATTATTTAATTTTATTATTTAATTATTATTATTTATTATTATTTAATAATTATTTAAAGAGGTGGGCGAGGCGTGGTGGTTAGCACTGCTGCCTCACAGCTAGAATGATATCCAGAAGGTCTGGGTTCGATTCCACCTCGGCCCGTCCCTCTCTGTGTGCATGTTCTCCCCGTGTCTGTGTGGGTTTCCTCCCGCAGTCCAAAGACATGCAGTCACTGGGGTTAGGTTATTTGGTCACTCTAGATTGCCCATAGTTGCAATAGTTGTCTGTCTCTCTGTGTTGGCCCTGCGACAGGCCGATGACCTGTACAGGTGTACCCTACCTATCACCCTGTGTAAGCTGGGATAGGCTCCTGGGACCTGAAGAGGATGGATGATATAAGAAGAAACAGAATCTTCTTTTTACCTCCCGTCCAGCTGCAGAAGATCATACAGGTCGAGGAAGAAGTGGAGGTCCTGAAGTGGACCTGTTTTTATTTTTGTTGTGTCTCATATGTATATAAATGCACTGTTCCCGTGGTGGATGCTCATTTTAAACAGACTTTCTAATAATGAGGTTACTGCATGTACGAGTAATCAGTGCGAGTCAAAAGCTCAGGCTTCAGACTGCTCCAAACAGTTTGCTATAACAGGAGGGAAAAAACCCAAAAACTTGAACTCAAGGCCTGAACCAAGTCCCAGTATGAGTGATGATTTTAAGCTAAAAATCACACAGAGCTACTAAATATACAGTAATAAGGCTTGAGATAAAAACATGGAGGTGGGCACGAGAAGAATACCTCTATATATTATTCCCAAAATGTTAATCTCTTTTCTTCAGTGTGTATTTGGTATTTCATGTATTGTAAGTAGGAAAGTATAATGCTGAGAAACATGAAATTATTATATTGTGCTTTGTAGGCTATAATCTCAGTCTGTAGTTTAGTGGTCCCCAAAGCTGAGTTACTATAATGTCTAATAAATAAACGATGACATCAGCAGCTGCTAAAGAACTGAAGAGTTATTTTAGTGGACTTAATAAGCAGAACGGGCCCAATTTAAGCTGAATGTTCACACAATCTTTTGCTTTGGAGAGACTCACACAAAAACATGATGCACTACATGAATGATTGTTCAGAAGGTTGTACTGCTAAGGTCAAAGGGTAACATTCCTGTTCAGCATTTATTCATTCTATCAGCTAAAGACAGAAGAAGAAGAAGAAGAAGAAGAAGAAGAAGAAGAAGAAGAAGAAGAAGAAGAAGAAGAAGAAGAAGAAGAAGCAGCTAAGGAGGCGATGGAAGAACCTGACATCTCTGCAGCTGACCCTTCGGTGCCACCAGAAACAAATGAATCTCTAGGCATGATGACGATGTCATGGACAAAAACTTTGTCCTGAATTTTGTTTTATTGATCTCAGTTCAAAAGAAGCACATGGAGTTTGTACGGCTTCATCATAATTTGATTTCACTGGTTGCAGAAATGTTGACGCCTGTGGTCCTTCCTGCGTTTGTAGTAATGGACAGCAGCACAACTGTGTAACAGCAGGAGGATTCAGATGTTTGTGCTATGTTTTAATATCAGATTTCTTTTCCCTATTAGGCCTACCTGTATGCTGTAGGCTTTATTATATTCACATTTAACATTGTGCTTCACTCACTAATGGTATTTGTTTTTAATAGTGACATAAAACTATTCTATCTGATTCTAACCAATTTATTATTAATACTGTTCTTGTTGTTGTTTTGATTTCTTTTAGCTGAAAGACTGAACAAGGCAATATATATTTAATATTTTTCATTATTAATATTTTCTTCACAATTTGGGTTTTTTCCTGAAATCCTTTTTTCAGAAAAAAATTGTCCTTTGCTGCCACCTTTGCCTTCATAGATCATTGATCCACTTCAGCCAGTGGTGGACTGATGGGTGTTGACTGTGGAGCAGATGAGACTTTGCTTAGACCCCAGATTTATCCTAGTATAACAAAGTTGGTTGAAACTGTACCGTATTTGTATTGTAGGGTCTTTATCTACAATACAAAGCACCTTGAGGCGACTGTTTGTTGTGATTTGGTGCTATATGAATAAAACTGAATTGAATTGAATTGACTAGAGTCTATAACACATCTGTCCAGACAGAAGAATCTGTTTTCATACAAGCTGAAGGATGGGTACCTTTCACTGAAAACCTTCAGTCATGTGAGCGAGCGCTTTCACAGCTCCATGCAGTCCTGTGAAAAGTTCTTTCTATTTCCAGATTAAATAGGAGGTAAGTAGCAGCCAGGTGCTGAGAATTCACCTGATGAACTGATCATCACAGATCATCCTATAAAAGCTGTTGGCAGTTTGTTGGTCTGGAGCATTCAGCTGTGTTTAAACACATTGACACAATCTTCCCTGGAGGACATCTGAGGAAATTCATCGACATACTTTTGATTATTTTTGCCAGGATTTGTCTGCTGTCTGCATGTCAACATTGTTTTTAGCTGTGTTGGTGGCATGGCCTTATGGATGACGGTCCATGATGGTATTTCAGTGACTTCTTAAGACTCTTTAGATGCAGTTAAATTCTTATATGTTCAGTGACCCCAACTTTTCATCTTCTTTTATCAGGTTAAGACTGAAGCCTCAGCTGCTTTGTGTTGTATTATAGCAAACCAATGTTTATGGGGTACCAAAGATATAAAATACTATGTTAATGAAGTTAATATTGCCGTAAAATCTGTAAAAATTGCAGAAACAGCACTGAAGTCTTTGGTTTTGCATTGTTAATTAATGACTCTCTAATGTGACAAAAATAAACCTGGATTGCTCATGGCTGTCACAGATGAAGGAACTGTTCCACCACATTTAACACTTTGGTATTTGGAAATTGTTTTTGTTGTGTGTCAAAGCATATTTTACACATGCATCACATCTGGTTCAGTAAGGTCTGAAACAGGCTTTGGGTGTAATTAGACCGCGGGAACCAGGAAGCAGCTCAACTCTTTAGCTGAAGGAATGCAGAGGCTGCTGCTATGAATTGCTTGTTGAGTTTGATGCTTTGCTGCGCTCTCACTTGTAGATACAGATTTTCTTTTTCATTTGTTTTGTTTTTCAAAAAAGTATAAAAACAATTATAATTCAAAACTACAAAATCACAAGTGAAACCGAAACTTTTAGCGCTCTTCTGGACTGATTAAATCAAAGTCTTTGTTTCTGTTGATGTTTGTCACATTATTGTTGGTGGATGGACGAGGGTAACATTATGTGGCATCTTATTGGTTTGCTACTTTGTGTCTGTCCTGGACACATGTTTGTGTGCGTACATGTAAACAAAGTGAGAGCGCACTCGTGAAGGGGTTCCTGCACTGCGAGGTCCTTTAAAGTGACCTTTTCATGTGTAGCAGGAGCTCATCCTGAATATGAAACACTGACAACACCAATGTATTCTCCTTTTGATGTGCACCGAAACCAAACCAGCACGCACACATTCCTCGTGCACTTCTGAAGAAGCCACGCCTGCTGCTACACAAAGTGCTGCTTATCTTCTTTAAACAGTGTATAAAGTGAAGTCACAAGGCCATACTCGCCTTTAAGGGATCATATTCAACTCTTTGATTACTGAGGTAAATATTGTCTGGTTATTTGGTGTTGTATGATGCAAATTTAAGGTCTGTGTATGCTTCCCTTAAGTTTTAATTGGGCTGAAATACAACTGTATGAATTGAATTGGACATTACTATTGTATTTCTTATTTTTATTTGAGATCTTCACAATTTAAGTTCAAACTGAACTGCCAGAGAATGAGGAGGTATTGGTCTTTCCTTTTAAGGTGATTCTTTCTCTTGATTTACAGAGACAAAAACATTCTCAAACAGCACAAATAAGCTCAGACAGAATTATATTTAAATTATAAACTTTTAAAAGGTCGGTCAGGTAGGTTATTTTGACCCTTTATAATAAATCACTCTTGACACATATATAAAAAAAAAGTTCAGAAAAGCTAGCCTTATTTTTCAACATTTTTAGCATCAAGTAAAACAAACAAACAAAACAAACAAACAAAAAAAAACACATTAAAAAAATTGCAGTGTTCTCTTCTGTAGTTTTGTATCATGGAGGTCATTTTTAAATGCATGTTTTTCATTCCAGAGAATTTCTCTCCGGTCGAGGTCATGTCTTCTGGTTCAGTTGTCTTTGGGTCCGTTCTTGTTGGTGCTCTCGCTGTTGCTGTCTTTAAGTGGAGACAAAGCAGTAGGTCAAACAACCCTTCTGAATCTGATAATAATAATCTTAGTGTTCAAGATGTTGTAAAGACAAAGATTACCTGGATAACTTGAGGCTTTATACATATGAAACAAAATGCTGAGCTACCAACATGATTCTCATGTTTCTGACAGGAGGAAGCAAAACAGATGAGCATTCCAACACAGCTGAGAGGAAGTCAACAGAAGCTTTGAAGCCAGAAAATGAAACCAAACCTGTGAGTCAATAATATCCTGTCTGCAAACAAAGAGCAGCTTAGGTCAGAAGTAAAGTCTGATCTGAGATGAATCAGAAACACAGAACTGAGGAAGAGTTATTTATTAAACAGTGTGTATAAAAATTGTATAAAAAGTGTATACATTTTTTTTCCAAAACAAACAGGAACTTACAGAAATTATCAGGAAGTGTATTTACAGTTATTTGCAGATGGGAAAATTAGAGTCCGATTTTCCGAAGTTTGGAGCTTATCAGAGCTGGTTCTAGGACTAAACTGAGACTGGGGGTGCACAAAGCTTGAAGGCAAGGGATCCAAGGATTGAGGAATGTCCAAGAGGAGATGAGAGGAAGCTCAATGAGCTAATTCAAGACTGGCAACCACTGCTTGCTCGGGAAAATTGTATATTCCCTGATCAATAGGCAGGCGGATCACAGGGCTTGCTCATACTGCAGTTGCTGTGAAATCAGTTGCTAAAGCCGCAGTCCTGCAGGCCTAGAGGTCATGTCGGTGGCCCCCCATGGTCACTAGGGTGTACTTTGTAACTGGAGAGGTGGCTGCTGGAGGTCGCTACAGTAGCAGTCCCTCGGTGAAACTGAGCTCAAAGAGCTGTGTATATGGAGCTGCATGGAAACCTCGTTGCTAATTTGGTTAGCAGAGTGTGACAGTCAATGTATTTTCAATGGTAGATGCAACTTGTTGGCAAACACTTTTACCGACTGCTGGCTGAGCAGCTGTGTGTCTTTTTTAAGTTTCATTTCTCCCCAGTCATCTATCATGTATCTGTGCATCTACTAGTTATTAAATTTCCAAATACAGTAAACTATTTGTGTATTCTCCAAAAAGATGTCAATTCAATGGCATTTAAAAAAAATTATGATTATGAAAAAATCATTTATTTATACCTGTGGCGTAATGAAGATTTTAGCTGTTGTCATGCTGACTTCTTAAACTCACATTTCCTTGTTTCTCAAAAATTAATGAGGTGAAGCAGGAGAACGAGGTCCAGACAAATGAGGTCAATGAAGGCAAGACCAGTGAGGTGAACATCAAAGATATTTCTTTATCTTCTCTTGAAAACATTTCATTTCCATTAATATTCATATTTGGTTTCCATCATTAATAGCTTGAATAAAAACACAGAATTTACTAAAATAATATGAAAAAAGTTCAAGGTTACTTGTTTTTCCACCAAAAAAAGATGCCTACCTGTGAGTCTCTGATCAAAGGTATAAAAGCTGAAGTCCAGGATGAGAATGAAGGGAATACCAAGCTGCAAACAGCCGAGAAGGAAACAGAGATCAACAACACTGAGGTTCATGTTCTTCATACTGTCTAAAGACACTTTCCACAGCAGCACTGCTGTCTGACAAACATCTGTCAATCTGCCTTTTAGCAGGTGCTCAAACAGACAGTCGAGCAGCTGGAGAAGACACAAGCTGAACTCCAGAGCAAGACTGAGGAGATCTGTGAGCTGAAGGAGGAGGTATATAACAAATGAAGTCACGTGACGTGTTCCTGCTCTCTGCACTTTTTAGCTTGGGCAGATTGGTGTGGTCAAACCCAGACCAGCTGTTCCCACAGTTATTATGTAGTCATTATGCTAAGCTGTAGCCTAGTATGACTAGTGTGATACTGATCCATCCTCAACTGTGTTTGTCTGTTAGCTCGAGAAACTTGAGTGGCTGAGAAACGACACCCTTAAAGGGATGGAGGAGTCACAGACGAAGTTCACCAAGCTTACCCTCGCTATCAAAAGGATGGAGAAAGTAATACTCAAACACACACAAATATGGATACAGAGTCAGTGTTGTTCAGTTCGGTTTGTGGAACATCACAATGGCCGCCTCATGGTACTTCACAAACAAAGGTAGCCCTTCACTGGAGGGACCAAGTAATGACCCAGTGAGCAGCACTCGGCAGCAATGAGGAGCCAAAAAGGCTTTAAGGATGAAACCTCAGAGTGCGGAAGGGCAGCAACGTTACTGTCATTCCTGAGTTTTCATTTGGAAGACAAAGTAGACCCATTTTATTGAAGGAATCAGTTCAATTTTAATCAGCTTTCATGCAAATATGTAAAATATATATTTTATGTATTTCTAGCACCAAATCATGTCATGTCAAAGTGCTTTGTAGAGAAAGCTCAAGAACTTTTTAGATGAACCTGGAATTAAAGAGGGGGAAGATAGAGTGTAATAAAGCAATCTGGCTCTTCATTTATCTTTCAGTTGGAGGAGTACACAGACTTGGGCAAGCTCCAATCACTCTGTTCTGAGAATACATCATTGGAGAAAGACCTGCAGACTCTGAAGACAGAGCTTAAGGACAGCCAAAAAGAGGTTATTATCTCCACCATTCGCTCTGTTTATTCAGTGTGATATCAAGTTATATCTCTGTCTACTGAATGAAAACAACACTATGTGTCAGGGCAAAGACTGTTGGCAGCGTGAGTGACTGCTCACAACCCAGCTGAGCTTTGGAAAGCCCCCCCCCCCCCAAAAAAAAAGTACCTCCATTGACATAATTTTCTCCTTTTCTCAAAGTTGAAAGATAAAACGGATGAAACCCTGGTGCTCCGCGCTGAGAAAAACAGGAGGAAAGAAAATGAGAGGTACCTGCAGACCATGAAGCTGAGGCTTGAGGATGAGAATAAAGAGGTTCATATAGTAAATTTATTTCCTCAGCATAAACTTTTCCAAAGCTACCCTTCACATTTTTCCTGCCTTTCCAGGTGAATGAGGAACTAGCTAAAGTCAAACATGAGCTCAGGGATGAACATCAGAGGAGGACGGCTGCTGAGATAACCATGCAGACGCTGAAGAAGGCGCTGGGAGCCAACGATGAAAAGGTTCATTACTTCAGTTCTGTATTTTTTTTTTTTTAAATGTCCCAATTGTATTTAGAAATGAGCTGAAAAACAAACAAGAAAAGATTTCTTTAAAAAGATTCCTGTAAAAATGACTTCATTGTTTTACTTTTTCTGCAAGATAAAAGAAAAAGAGGATGAAATCCTGGAGCTCCGTGCTGAGAAGAACAGAAGAGAAGGAGATGAGAAGGAGCTGCAGACCACACAGAGGAAACTCCAGGCCAACAATGAAGAGGTTCATATTTTGTTCCTGTCAATAAAGCTGCTCAGTGTCTGAGCTTAATCTTAATTAACCAAAGTTTGCAACATGAGTTCCTTACCAGACTTCATTGTATGCATCCTTATACATCACGGATACCTTAAATACATTTAAAAATCTACTGGAAGTCCGAAAGTCTTCCAAAGAAAACTTTGCCTTTTCTGTCCCTACAGCTGACCGAGGAAGTCTCTAAAATAAAGCAGCAGCTTAATAATGAGAAGCAGAGGAGGATGGACACAGAAATGACTCTGCAGTCCCTGAAAACAAAGCTGGACGCCAACAGCAAAGAGGTTATATCTTTTTATTATGTCATTAAACTATCACCTCATATCTTCTGTTACATGTATTCAGGTTTAATTACGTTTTTACTCCGTATCCCAACAATTTGGAAAATTCTGTACTTTAGCTGCTGTTTCTCTCTGGAATTCTCTGCTTCTCTACAATCCACATTTATTTTTTAAAGATTGTTAATTCTGATAATAACTGTTGCAGTCAGTGAAAGTCGTCCTCATTATGGTTAAAAATAAACTGACATGATCAGACTGAATGTTTGTCTGTTCTGTTAAACGTGTCTCTGATTATCTTTGCAAACGTTCCTGAAGGCAGATAATGAACACAGATGATCACAGAACAAATGATTTCGCCGTTCAGTAAAAATGTTTCTCATTTCTTCAAGATAAAAGAAAAAGAGGGTGAAGTCCTGGAGCTCCGTGCTGAGAAGAACAGACGAGAAGGAGATGAGAAGGAGCTGCAGACCACACAGAGGAAGCTCCAGGCCAAGAATGAAGAGGTTCATATTTTATTCCTTTCACTGCAGATACACAAGATTTCTAATGAACAATTGAAATGTTGACATACATGTTTTGTTCTGACCACAACTTCACTGTGAGTATCCTCATCCGTCAAGGATGCACACAGCTAATGATGGTTAAAATATTTATTTTCTCCCAACATAACACAAATACATGCAGCTGCAAGAGGAAGCAGCTAAAGTACAGCAGCAGCTTCAGACGGAGAAGCAGAGGAGACAGGAAGCTGAGACGAGCCTACAGCAGCTGAAGAAGAAGCTGGAGACCAAAGACACAAAGGTTTATACATTTCATTTAACTGCATTATCAAAGTCTGGATGTCTGAGTTTATTCTTACAACCCACAGTTATTATATTCAACAAGCTATAATATGATTTTATTCCTTTTTTGGTTACAGTGTAATCAAATATATCATTGGGCTAATTTCTCAGATCATGTAAAATGTTTAAAATGAAAGTTTAAAATAAAGTGTTCATACTTATATGTAACAGATTGTGGGTGTGAAAAGTGAAGCCAGTGTAGAGGTGTGTTAAAGCGCCATTAGTTCTAATGACCAGCAGGGGGAGACTCTGCTGCGCTCTGTTAGCAGAGGGCAGATTTTCTCAGTCAGCAGCGTTTGTGATGTGAAAAGATCTTCTTAAACCAGCAGCTCCTGAGATCATGATTTCACTGAGACTTTCAAGATGAGACTCAATAATTGCACACATATTTTAATAATAAAGTAATATTATATGTAATATAATATAATGCAAATAATCAAAATTTAATAAACTAATGGAACAAGGCAACAACATTTAAGTATTGTACCCTGTAGCCCACAGGTCAAAATGGCATTGTAGTTCTTGTTTGTTTTTGGTTAATAAATTGTTCACAGCTTTAAAAGGTTTAAATATGCCACAGCCATCATAGAGCACGAGGCAGGGTACACGCTGTACAGGTCGCCAGCTTTTTACAAGGCTAACACAGAGAGACAGACAACCATTCATGCCCACATTCACACCAACTGGTATGTTTTGTATTATCACAGTATTACAGTAACAAGAACTGAGATTGTTAATATGAAACAACTTGATAATGACCCAGGAGCCAATGAAGTGAAGGATAACACAATGGTAATTTAGTTAATGAGCAGAGTAGATGCACTTTAAACTCCATTTTCATGTTTTTATTCTTGTTTAGACTCACGCTAAAATATGGCAGACCAAACATTTGATTTTCTGACTTGCATGCGGTCTCAAATGATAAAAGTGCAACCTTCTGGTTTTTGTGTGTGTCTCATCTTTTCTTCAGGTAAAGGCAGCAGCTGAGGAAGCTGTGAAAGAATCAGAGACCTCTGGAGAAGAAACTGAATGAAGGACTGAACGCTGTTTACAGCACAGACTTGCAGGACAATGTCACAGCCACACAGTTTACTCTGAGTGTTTTACTCAAAACAGCGAGCTTCATAAATCTAATAAAGTGTATGTATTTATTTTATATGGTGGATCACTGAATCTAATGTGGACGACCACCTCCCTGTGAGGAGGGCTGAGGGTAACGTGGGGAGCAACAATAAATGGAAAAAGAAACCAAACAGGAAGTGAGTGATAAATACATTTTAGTAAATAACAAAAGAATGAGGGTAGCTTGGTGGTTAGCACTGGGTTTGATTCCACCTTGGCCCGGACCTCTCTGTGTTTAGGTTGCATGTTCTCCCCGTGTCTGCGTTGGTTTCCTCCCACAGTCCAAAGACATAGTTACTGGGGTTAGGTTAATTGGTCACTTTAGACTGCCCATTGGTGTGAATGGTTGTCTGTCTCTCTGCGTTCGTCCTGCGACTGACTGGCGACCTTTCACCCTATGTCAGCTGGGATAGGGTGGCGCTCTCCTTTCACCAGTCTCTCCAGCAGGTCCTGCACAACCTGAATTTTATAATGTCTGGGCCTGATTGCTGAGTGAGCCCAGGTGCAGACCGGGACAACAGACACACAAACACACACACAGACCTCTGCGGTGTGTAACAGCAGGTCAAAGTGCTTAAGTGACATCATTTCCCCTCATCAGCTGTCGGCTTTGTAAGTCTGCACAGGGTAAAGCATCTGTCTACAAACGAGTCTGTATTCAACCTCAGAAGATAATAAAGAAGACCTCCTTCTCTTCTTCAGTACTCGACCTAAAAGATAAAAAAAAAGATCTGAAAATTACTTCAGTGTATTTTTAGGTTCCCCATCTATGAGCTTTTGTTTATTTGTGTCTTTTTGTCCTTTTCATACAACTGTGGTGCAGTTATTCACCCTGCTGACATGGACTGCTGCCATTAATTTTGAATTTTATGACAATGTTTCTGTGTATGTGTGTTTACCTTTTCTCTTGCACTTCAGTGTGTTGGTGACGTCAGTGTACAGCACAACCACAGGGTCGATTTGATCTGCAGCAAAAAAAGTTTTGGAGAACATTTAAATTATGACAACTGGACAAGAAAAAAGGTTAAAAACAGTCATTTCTTCTATGTGCTGACCTTTGCTGCTTCCCAAAAGACAGAGCAGAAGAGCTGAAAACAACGAGAGGTAGACGCACACCACAGGAAGCAGAGTGTGCGTCAGGCTGCAGTGAGGCGGCTCAGGAAGTCCTGCTTTAAAGCACAAAAACCACAGGTTAGCATCAGCGCAAAGAAAAATTTACTGCTCAAGGAAAACTTTGAAAGCATATCAGATCTCAATGGGAAAAAAATCCGCGGGATATCCATACTCTTATGGTCTGTGTGAGGAATGACAGGATGCCAGGTCACTTGAAGGAAATAAAACTGATCAACCTACAGATTCAAAAACACCCTGAAAATCAAATAAATTAAAAAAAAAGATGCAGTTGGTCCTTGGATTTTATTGCAGTAACTTAAAATGGTACTCAGTAGTTTGTCAGTTCGGCCCTCATGTGTTTGCATGCATGCCTGACAATGCACCAGCGTGGGGTCTGATAGTGGGTCCAAGGATGTCATCCTGATACCTTATGGCACTCAGGGTGCCGTTGCTAGCCTTTTTATTTTATTACCAAAGCAGCTGAAACTCATTAATAACCCCTCTGCTACCTGACTGATTGGAACAGGATCCCAGAAATTTACCTAACTGAACTCTGTTTTTGTGAGCAGTGCATGGATCATGATCTCATATACAGTAAATTGGGGTACTACACACCTGAGCATCCTTTGACTTTCTAAGAAGTTTATCAGGACCAAAAAAATTATCAACTCTATAAGCCGGATAACCTGAATTAATAAATATGAGTGTTCCTCCTCCTACTGGCTGAAAATTGGCTGGTGCCCCCCACCTCCTCTCCCTCAGCCTCCACAGCCAAGCTGGTGAATACTGACAGTAAGAAGTGCAATGTTTCAAAATCAGCCATTTACTTAGTACAGTACACCATCCAGGTACTTCTAGTACTTTAATTCTAGCACTGCATGTGCTGGTACTTGCCAGGATGTATTCATGCACTTTAACTTTGTGACATTACTGGAAGACACATAAAAATTGAATGGGATGCACATAATCATTCACAAAACCTTCAAACCATGATCTCATTGTACATCCTGTGTAATGGCATTCTATAAATAATATTACACAACTAAGAGCAGTTTAGACCACTCATTTAAAGCAGCTAGATATCTTTGACTCATGCTGCTCATGTATTACACATTCACATGGTGCCCTGTGGTGTCTAATCTGCAATGTTAAACTCCATCTGTGTATGATTTTTATCCTTTAGGACGGAGGCTTGAGTTCAGGCCTGCATTGAGCCTGTCCAAAAAAGGATAGCTCAGAATGAGCGTATAGTTTCCATCAGCAAAATGTATGCACTGAGACTTTGCAGGGGATTTCTTTAAGAGCATGCGCACCCAACAAAGACACAGCAGCCCCACGTGGAATGCCAATATACAGCTGCTCTCATGAGGTGCACGGTGAATGACACAAAAAGAGCATTTTTAAGTTTGAATATAATAATAATGTAGCTTTCACACACATATACATATTCTTCCCACTCCATACACTCACATGCACCCAACATATCACTCCAAACACGTTGAGTGGAAGGAGGGGGAGGGCTGGTCTTCCACACCCCAGTTTCATGCACCCTGCCGGGGGTAGGGACTGGCTTGTGGTTTGGGGCCGGGTTGGTTGCTTCGCCGGGGTGCCACTGGCTCTGTGCTGGTACCCGCTCACCAGTGACGTGCGGTGAGGGTCGTGACTGGTGAGGCACTGACGTCATCACATCAGATTTACAAACATATAGCTTATTCACCATTTGATTGGCAACAGTTGTTTTGTTTAACATTAACATAGTCTGAAGCAAACCTTTTAGCTCCGGTGTTGGTCTTCCTTTAATTATTATCTTCTGCTTCGATTGAAAGTCCAGTTTAGAAAATTCTTTCAGTTGAGTTATGTAATCTTCCATGTTGAACATAAGGCCAAGCAACAGGAAAAACTAACTGGCCTTGCTAAACTGTTTATGGTAGCTTGCCGCCGAGGAGTCGTAGAGTCCCTGGGATCACCAGCGCCCCCTACCATGAGGCACGAGAACTGCGTGCCTCACCTAGTGTCTCTTCGCAGCAGTTTCATGATCACTCAACACAAGAATGCATTACACACACATACAGTTGTTAATGAAAAAAACAAAAAAAAAACTGTGCATTATATACACCAGCTAAAATATGGAAATTTAGTTCATATAGTAAAAGTGTTAGAACATTTTAATAGCCACATGCAAAGGGAAAGTAATCCGGTCTCACTGCATAGCATGCCAGCACAGTTAGTAGTCATTGGCAATGACTATACTGAGCCGCACCACCGATTGCGCAATCCGTGGTGCGGCTCGCCGGGCTGGTGCCTCACCGTTCGTCTCTTAGTATTTGACCGGCAAATGCGAAAATTCAGCGATTTTGAAAAAACTAATCTAAAAATGGTGTAGTTAAATGGAAAAGAACTTTAAAATACAAATCACTGAATGAATATAACCATTTAATTTATTTTTTAATTTTATATTTCCACGATGACAGGTGAGGCCGTGCCTCACCTGCCTCCCCTGACTGCACGTCACTGCCGCTCACCCACACTTGGTGTCCATGTAAGTTCTGTGTGTGTGCGCATGAATGTGTGACAGTCATATGTGTGAGTATGAGTATATGATTTGTGTGTGTGTGTGTGTGTGTGTGTGTGTGTGTGTGTGTGTGCGTGCGTGCATGTGTATTAAGATTAAGATTTAAGATTAAGATAGTGTTTATTTGTCACATGCACAGTTATACACAGTACAATGCACAGTGAAATGTATTTTGTACCTGCAACCATATATACACACACATATAAATAAGAAGAATAAAAATAAAAAAGTAATTCACACTATACACTATACTCTATATACTATACACTATACACACTTTTATGTGGAATTATAGATTATAAATTATAATATTTACATTGTGCAATAATGGTCCAGTTAGGGCTCAGAGTTGAGCAGACGGATGGCTTGTGGGTAAAAACTGTTCTTCAACCTTTCAGTCTTAGCCCTCAGGCAGCGGTAACGCCGGCCTGATGGGAGCAGGGAGTGTCCGGGGTGGCTGGGCTGTTTTAGGATCTTCATGGCCCTCAGCCTGCACTGCTTGGTGTAAATGTCCTGCAGGTTGGGGAGGGTGGTTCTGATGGTCCGTTCAGCTGAACGAACCACCCTTTTTAGAGCCATGAAGTCCTGCTTGGTGCAGTTTCCCATCCAGGTGGTGATGCTCCCACGCACGATGCTCTCGATGGTGCAGGTGTAAAAGTTCCTGAGCACCTTGAGTGGGAGCTTGAAGTCTCTCAGCCGCCTGAGGAGGTAGAGACGCTGTCTGGCCTTCTTCACAGTGATGTTTATGTGATGAGTCCAGGACAGGTCCTGTGAGATGGTCACTCCCAGGTATTTGAAAGTGTCCACTCTTTCCACCTCAGCACCACTGATGACAAGTAGATGGGAGTCCCTCTGCTGCTTCCTGCTGAAGTCCATGATCAGTTCCTTCGTTTTGCTGACGTTGAGCAGGAGGTGGTTCTCCTGGCACCAGTTCTCCAGGCGGGAGACCTCTCTCCTGTAGGCTGTCTCTTCATTGTGGGAGATTAGTCCCACAACAGCAGTGTCGTCAGCAAACTTGATGATGACGTTGGACTCTGACGTGGCCTCGCAGTCATGGGTGTACAGTGAGTACAGCAGAGGGCTGAGCACACAGCCTTGGGGGGATCCGGTGTTGAGGGTGAGGGAAGATGAGGTGAGGTGACCCACTCGTACCACCTGTGGTCTGCTGGTCAGGAAGCTGTGAACCCACCTGCACAGGGATGGGCCCAGGCCCAGGTCCAGCAGCTTAGAGACCAGCCTGGAGGGAACTATGGTGTTGAATGCTGAGCTGTAATCTACTTCAGGAAGCACAGGACTGACCCAGCTCCCCTCTTCATCAACGGCAAGCGTGTGGAGAGGGTCCACACCTTCAGGTTTCTTGGTGTCCTCATCTCTGCTGATTTCTCTTGGTCAGATAACATCACAGCTGTTATCAAGAAGGCTCAGCAGCGACTTCACTTCCTGAGGGTCCTCAGGAAGAACAACTTGGTCTCAAACCTGCTGCTGACCTTCTACCGCTCATCCATTGAGAGCCTGCTGACGTACTGTATCACAGTATGGTACGGCAGCTGCACTGAGGCAGACAGGGTCAGGCTTCAGAGGGTAGTCAAGACAGCACAAAGAATCATTGGCTGCCCTCCCCCCTCCCTGATGGACATCTACACCTCCCGCTGCATCAGCAGAGCCAGGAACATCATCAAGGACAGCTCACACCCTGGCTTTGACCTGTTTGACCTGCTGCTCTCTGGCAGGCGCTACAGGTGCATCAAAGCCAGAACAAACAGACTCAAGAACAGTTTCTTCGCCAGAGCAATCACCACCCTGAACTCACATACTCACCCACTGAAACTGTGCAACACCCACATCTCTGTGCAATATTATATCATTCATACTGAACAATATCTATCACTCCTATATTGTGTAATATCCAGTATTCATTCACTAGTGCAATATTCATTCACCAAGTGCAATATTCATCATCTTCATTATTATATGTATACACACATTTACTTTTCTTACAATGTACAGATGCACCAATGTATGTATATATTTTTATACATTCTATTTTTTGTATATTTTACACATTGTTTATTTCTGTATATCTCTTGATTATATCGATTATACTAGATTATAATATTTTTATTTTAGAGAGTTTGATTTTCTGTTACATGGCACTGAACAGGAGTGGCCCTCCAATCTCATTGTACATCCTGTATAATGACAATAAAGGCATTCTATTCTATTCTATTCTATTCTATTCTACAAACAGCACTCTCACATAGTTCCCCTTACCAGTGTCTATGTGTGAAAGGGTCTTGTGGAGGAGGAAGGATATGGCATCATCTGTGGATCTGTCTGGCCGGTATGCAAACTGTAGTGGGTCGAGGGTGGTGGGCAGTGAGGAGGTGATGAATGTCTTGATGAGTCTCTCAAAACACTTCATCACCACAGAGGTGAGCGCTATGGGCCTGAAGTCATTGGGGCTGCTGGGGTGTGGTTTCTTTTTTTTTTTTTTTTTTGTTTTTTTAAAAGCCTGTCATGTCTGGTAGATCTTGCAAGCAGAACTGTGATCTGAATGCGTTATTGTGCCAAACATATTTGCTATTTCAAGATGAGCTCTATAGGTTCTCAATAGGCTCTTCTTGTTGATGTTTTAACCCTTTATTTTATTTATCTGAGTTATTTTTCCACATACTATGTAACAGCCAGAGCTGACAGGCTGAAGAAGAGGAAAATAAAGAGAAGAAAAAGGGAGAGAGAAAGGGAGCAAAAAAAAAGGGGAAAGAGCACAATCTATTAATCAGATACTTCATCACTTTAATATATAAAAAAATACTATCAATACTTGCAAAAATAAATTTGTGTGTGAAAAACAAAACTAACAAAGCATGTTACGCACACCAACAATTTTGTTGAGTTGTGATTGAGTGGGCGTTTGTGTCTGTGTCATGTTTGTGTCTGTGTCATGGAACGTACTTACCAATGATGGCAAAACGCTGCAGCTCCACCCATCAGAAGCCAGAGGCAGGTACGGAAAAGCCCCCGGAACCCCAGGCCACCAGCAGCCCACCAAGAGCCAGGAAGACCCCCGGCCACACAGTCCAAAGACAACCGCACACCTACCCCAGCAGACGGGAGAGGGTGGTCTCAGACGGAGCCCCCCCAGTCGAGGAGCGAGGGCTCCAGGGAACCCAAGGCGATGAGAAGCCAGCCCCCCCCCAGCGGCCAGCCCCCTGCACTGGCCGGCGGCAGGGCTCCCGGGCCCACGGCACCCAAGGACCGCCCGACCCTCCACACAGCCCCCCCCCCCACGCCGAAGAAGCCAACGCAGCCCCGCACCGCACCCCCAAGGGGGGCAGGCCAGCACCCACGCCAGAACACCCAGCCCCACCCAGGAACCCCGAGGCACCCCCATCCCAGGGGGGTAGGGGGGAGGAGGCAACCAGCAAGGAGCGGCCAGGAGGCAAGGCACAAGGCCCAGACCCAGGTCCAGCCATACATACAAACACACCCAGACACCCGTGTACACATTTATACACAGATACTCATACATGCCCATACATACTTACCCACACACAGATATGCCATACATACACATTCACTCACCCACCCATACTCACGGAGACGGTGACAAATACACAAAGACACACATTCATCCATAGCTACCCACCCTCTGAAGGCGGGGCAAGTGGAAACCACCCCAGGGCCAACAGCGACCCCAGGACGCCACCAGCCCGGTCCCCAAGGAACCACCCGACCCCTACCCCGGGCGAGACGCAAGAAATCTGGGTGTAAGATGACCCATCCACCCCTCCTCCTCCCCAACTTGTAGGTCTATGTGTTAATGTTTGTGAGTGAATGAGGTGTATAGGGTGCAGTTAAAATTGAGGGGACAGTTATGCCACAAGCGCCAACTGTTGGTCGTCAGTGCTTGCCCACACTGCCCCCCCAAAACCCTCCATGTCTAAAGTGCAAATAAAATTTGGAGACAGACAGTGACGAGGATCCGAGTGGGGCCACCTCAGCGGCCCATCTCATCAACCTCTGAGTAACATGGGGTGTGGTTTCTTTGGGACAGGGACTATGATGGACTTTTTAAAGCAGGTGGGAATCACACACAGTTTCAGTGAGAGGTTGAATATCAGTGTAAACACAGGTGCCAGCTGGTCAGCGCAGGTCTTAAGGACACGTCCACTAATACCATCTGGTCCAGCCACTTTCCTGGTGTTTACACGTCTAAACGCCCTCCTCACGTCGCGCTCCGTCACAGTGAGTGTCTCCGCCCCTCCGGCCGGGAGCGCAGCGGGCTGTCGGCTTCCCGACTCGAAGCGCGCAAAGAAGTTGTTGAGTTCATCAGCCAGAGAAGCGTCGGCACTCACCGGGGGTGTGTGTGGTGCTTTGTAGTCCGTGATGGTGCGTAGTCCCTGCCACAGTCCCCTGGAGTCAGACTGTTGTAGTTGCTGTTCCAGTCTGCGGCCGTAGCGATGTTTAGTCTCTTTCACCGCTCTGCGGACATTGTATGATGCAACCTTGTAGTCCTCCATGTTCCCAGAGGCGAGGCCGGAGTTGTAGGCAACGGTGCGGGACCTCAGGGCGTCGCGGACAGATTCATCCACCCACGGCTTCTGGTTGGGAAAAGTCCTGATGGTCCTCCTAAGTGAAGTGTCATCAACAACTTTCCCAATAAATCCCACAACAGTTTCCTCAAACTCCTCGATGTCTCCACCCGCGCTGCTGCGAAACATGTCCCAGTCGGTTGAATCCAACGCACCCTGCAGAGCAGCCTCTGTTTGATCAGACCACCGTGTCACTTCTCTCACAGCAGGGGGTTCCTGCCTGAGCCGTTGTTTGTATTTCGGCATGAGAAGGACAGAGGTGTGGTCAGACTTCCCAAAAGGCGGAAGAGGCCTTGCTTTGTAGCCCTCTTTGAATGGAGAGTAGCAGTGGTCTAGGGTCCTCTCTCCTCTGGTGGGGCAGTCGATGTGTTGAATAAACTCCGGTATCACCTTTTTCAAGTTTGCACTGTTAAAGTCCCCGGCTACGATGAGAGCCGCATCACGCTGGTTAGCCTGATAGCCTGATATGGGTGTGTGTGTGTGCGTGTGTGTGTGTGTGTGGACAGCAGGGCTTGGGCCTGTGGTTCACTGAGCCTTGGCACCTGTGGGACATGGTTGTGGAGGGTGGGAGTCACCCCTCCCTATCACTCCCTATTGCTTCCTGCTGCTTCCCGCTGGTTGCCACTGCCACCCCTGGGGTGTCGGGTGCCCGTGGGTCCCAGGGTTCATGGCCAGATGTCTTGGCGTGGCTCTTGACCTGCTCCCTTGGCAGTTGTGGCCTGGGGGTGGCTTGGGCCTCTTTGGCGTGGGGGGGGCTCTGCTGGGTGTCGGGCGGTTCTCGGGCGCCTGGGACCTTGGGGCCGCATTCGCGGCTCATGCGGGGGATGCCGGCCTGCGGCCGGGATTGGCTGCTCATTGCCTCTGGCTGTCTGGACTCTTGCCGTTTGGCCGTGGGGGGGTCTGTCTGGGGTCTCCCTCCTTCCTCCTCTGTGGTGTGTGCGCAGTTTCCATCGGGATGTGTGGCCTCTCGTCTTCTGATGTCCTGGTGGGCCGTGGATAGGCTGCGTCCCCTGGGTCCTTCCCTGTTCGCCTCTGGATCGCGGGGGGCGTGATTGCAGTTTCTTGCCCCCATTGGTGAGTACGTTCCATGACAGAGGCACATACACACATTATTTGCAAGCAACAGCAGGATTGTGTGTGTGTGTGCGTGTGTGTGCGTGTGTGTGTATGTATGTGCATGTGTAGATATGTGGATGTGTATGTATATGTGTGGATATCATTCTTTGATTATTCTTTTCTCACCTTTGTTTTGTTTTTGTTTTGTTTTTTTTATTTTGTTTTTTTGTTTTTTTTTCCCTTTTCTTTTTTTTTCTTTTCTCTTTCTCACTCCTTTTCATACCCTGTGGTGTCTGTACTGCTCTGCTAAACTATATATGCATATATGGTCTCTTTCTCTTAGGCTTTATTAATTTGTGTAAAATAAGTAACATGAGCTTGAACATGAAGGCTTGGCCTCAGCTCAAAGAAAGAAGAATGCAGAGGGCTTCTTGCAGGTCTCTGGCCTTCCATATAAGGGATGACCATATGTTCAGATATAGGATGAAGTTGTTTTCTTAACCATATATGGAAAGTTAGGAGTATGGGGGTTTTGACCACCTCTATATAATCTGTGTGATCTCTTTGTTCGGGGAGCTAGGGCGATTAGAGACTTACCCTCTCCCAGGTCGCGAAGGAAAGCGCCTGTTTTGACACTGTCTGTTTCTTTGCAATAAACTTTTGTATATATGCATTAAGACTTTGTCAGCGAGGATTTTTTCCCAAGAACACATCACTGAAGACACCTCAACCCTTTCCTTTCTGCCTGTCACGCCTGGTGTAAATAAATTAAATAAAATAAAAATACAAACTAAATACATACTAACAAGAGTAGCCTATTGTAAAACGCACAGAGCTATTCCTGGAAAAGCAAATATGTTTGGTACACCAGAGCATTCGGATCATATTCTGATTGCGAAAAATGCCAGACATGACAGGCTAAAAAAAAAAAAAAAAAAGAATATAATAATAATCATAACAATAATAATACAAATAAGAATACTGTCCTCTTAGCTGTGATAGTAAAAGTAGGTCGGTGGATAGATAGCAGGCTGTCCAGCGATTCTCCAGCTTCAGGAATGCTGCACTTTTAGAGTCCTTGATCTAATTTAGAAACTCTGTGGATGGTCATGTTCCCTGTAGAGCTGGTCCCAATGAGACGTTCATTTTTATAGAAGTTAGTGATGAAACTGTTGGAGCATGTCACCCTGTTTCTGCAGTGCAGAGTCACAGTATCTCCCTCCATCACAGGATGAACGGGACTCTCCAGGATCACAGAACCAGCTGAAAGAAACACGTAAAAGGACAAAACGAGTAGATCAACATGCTGGAGTCTGTTCAGTTCTACCAGCTTTAACTGAGACACAGAAAAAGACTTCTTCTTTTCTCACTACGCTGTAAATTCTCCTCATTTACATAATCAAAACACAATATCGGTACAACATTCAAACTGGATATTTGTTGATCAATGAGTAAGGTGCATAAAGACCTATTTCATATGCACGCATGCACATGTACTTTATCAGGATGTTGACTCGGTTAATGTTACTTTCTGTTTCTGTTATCTCCCCTCTTTTTGAAAGCAGAGTTCATACATTCAGGAAACTGCATATGCATTTATAGAAACAGGACTTATCATATGATTTTATGATTCCCAACATTTCTCAGGCTGCTAGAAAGAGGAGAATTATAATTTAAACCAAAAGTCCTGCCAGCTACATTTTTATGTTTATTACTTAAATATGGTTGAACTGAGAGTAAGTGTCCCACTCCCACCTGCCACTGTGATGCTGCTGGCATCGAAGCACTCTCCTGCTCCAGACTCACACCAGTAAACTCCACTATCTGAAGGGTAAAGGTCACTGATGAAGCACTGAGATTCCTTTATTCCATTCAAAGATGAGGTGCACGTTGAGTTTTTGTGTAAGGATGTGTTCCTCTTAACACGCCACTCAGAAGAGTTTTCCTGCTGCCCACAGCTCATGGAGACAGACTCATACTGGAAGAACTGGGATCTGTTGGGAATAATACTCAGAGAAGCTGCATCAAACAGAAAAGAAGGAAAGTGAAGATTTTTATTTTAAACTCGTTAACACTGAAAACAGCTGCGTCTTTGGACTTTTTATGGGTACACACCCACAAATTAATCATAGAGGCATCAATGATGTTGAACAATGTTCAAAATAGCTCAAACTACAAGTGGAGTCATTCTAGGAGACTGACTACATATGGGCATACTTTCCAGTAATGATAATTCACCAGTACTTGCTTCATGTCTATGAGGTGAAATTAAAAACCACACATTAAATCAAGACCTGGCAGCTGCAAAGTGCTGCAATAAACAGAGTAGATGTAATCTAAACTTTAAGCCTTTAGCAATCCTGGAAGAAAAGTTTAAAACTTTTATATGGAACTTTTATATCGTACTCACCAACAACAGCACAAAGCGTGGTGACCTCCATGCTTCTTCACTGCTCATGTAATGAGAAGCTCAGTGGTGGCCAAAAGGTGTGAAGTCAGTCATCTGTAACAGAGACCACAGCTTCCTGCTGGTGTGGAGATGAACAGCATCACAACTCTGAAGTTAGAGCTTGTGAGCTTGTGAACTTTGTGAGTATATGTCAGTGAGCGGAAGCACCTCATAATGTTCATTTAGCAAAGTGCTAACAGTAATGCCCATCAACTGAAACACTTTCTTTTGGTTTTGCAGATGTGACATAAGAAATGGTGAGTGTTTTGTTTCTAAGGTCTTTATTTAACAGACATGGTGCTGGATTACAATTAACCAAGAAAAAAGACAAGACATTACTGAACATTATACATGATAAAAGATAAACTAACAATATTTAATAGTCAACAACATGTTGAACGAAAATGAAACAAGAGAGGAGTGTCGTGTATTTTTATCTTGATGACATCAGTATTTTCTATCAATATTTTTATATCATGTATTGTTATATATATTAATCACACACTCTAATTAATGGTCACATTATATATTATTTGTCACCTATATTGTCACTCACACACTGAAGCTCTGCATGCTGTAGACAGGTAAAAATGCTGAGGCCTGCTCTGCGGCGACCTGGGATTTTTCCATTAAGTAATGCTAGCCCCCACCTTTGTGAGGAGCTTCACCTTTTACACAGTGCACTTTTGACCCAGCTTCTCCCGAGGGGAGGGCGAGTAGCCGGAGTGTGTCCTGGAAGGGAGGGGCAGAGGCGCACCTGGACTTCGGGCCGTGGGAAAGTCGGGTGTCTTGCTAGCCCCCCGAGATCAATTCATAGAACTGTTGCTTAAGGAGCATCTTAATATGTCCCCTCCGCCTGATAACAGCTGGAGGAGGTGTGAGATTGGGCTATATAAGGCCAGGCTAAATTTGGGTGATAAGCTCTTTCTCTGGTCTTCCTTATCTCCGTGTAACGGCTTCAAGGCGCTTGACTCCCGGGAGAAGCTAATTGCTTTCTTGCATTTTGTTTAACTTTTTGCTATCTTGTACTTTGTTTAACTCTGGGCTTTAATAAATCCTGAAAACGAAACCTGCTCATCTCCAGTGAGTTTTTGTGAAGTGTGGTGGTTTTTCAAGGTGCATTGTTTCCATTGATCTCCCCTTTGCCTGGTAAGAAGAACAGCGGGAGAGAGCCGAAACCACGACCCGACAGGAGCACATGGTAGTGAGAGCAGGCTTTATACACAGGATCCAGAGGAGCTCTTGTTATTGGATGTTCTATTTAAAACAATGAAGACATACACTCGAAATCCCACAGCAGGTTTCGCAGTGTTGGTCACAGTTGTTACAAAAGTTGGTACAACAGTTACAACAACAGGAGAGAAAAGTGCAGAAACATTTGGTAAACTGGTCACAACAATTGTAACACTTTGTTAAGCTCGTGTCCTGACTTGTAGTTGTAGTTGGAGCTGTGTACACACACACACACACACACACACACACACACACACACACACACACACACACACACACACAGTAAGTGTCAATGTCATCCAAAATAAGAAACATTTTAAGTTATTTATTTATCATTCTGGATAATGTGTATATGCATAATAATAACATAAAAATGTAGCTACTTCCATAAAGATCTATAACAACTGGAGAAAATATGCAGTTGCTAGTTTGCATGAATATGGGTCTTAAATATAATCATATGTAACAACATTACCCATGTGATAATCATCTAAAATGAGTAAACACATCAAAGATAACCTTTAGCTGTTTTTAACCCTTCATTCTTCAGTCTTATTAAATATCACTTCATGAGATTGGAACGAAGCTTAATACATGTATGTTTCTTTTTCCTTTTTTCATTCTCATAATCATATCTTAATTATTTAAAACACAGTTTCTCATGTTATTGATGTCTTATATGAATAAGTGTTATCCTGGTATATTAGAGACCGAGTCTTAGGTGTAAATTTAGATTTGAGAACATATTCAGATTTACAGGTCTGTTGCTGGTCGGCCATTCCTGTCACAGCAAAGACAATCACAGTGATGATGACAATGGCGGTGACGAGGCCAGTGACAAAGTAAACACCAGCTTGTAGAAATGAAAGAATTTATGAAAACAGGAGATTGAAATGTAAAAAAAAAATACTAAATATGATCAGAGGATATCAAAATTGACAGTCTGATTACTGAAGAAAATATTTCCATGTTTACCTGCAAGAAACATTTTAATATTGTTATTTATTATTATTATTTATTAAATATTCCACATGATTGAAGATAAATCTTTTTACTCATTTCTGTGGTTACTTTCTGTTTCTGAAATTCTCACCTGGTGTCAAACCTAAACTACAGTCACATCAAAATATCAACATATGTTATGTTATTGTTTTCATTTCACACAAAAAAATGTTAGATTCAAAACACATGCAGATGTAACCCCCATGAGTTTTACAGAGAAAAAACCATTGGATTTAATGTATGTTTTATTTTTTGCAATTCCTTGAAATGTCCCACAGAGGGCGCTAGGTGCCTATGTGGTGATCCAAACCTACCATGGGGTCAGAGAAGAAAGAGGAGGAAGGAAAAAAAAAGCGAGACACCATGCAAAGAAGCCAACGTGGTTTGGCTCTAGCAACCTAGCTTAGCCAAAAACGTAATCGAGTTGCTTCTTTAATGTTGAATTTAAGGTTTTGTTAAGTGTAACAACCGTGTCTGGATTTTTGTTGTTTGTGAGGGAGGAATTCGGAGGACCCGGGTTTGATGTGATTGGCCGGGATTTTCTCCGGTGAGTGTCTTGTGTTTTACTCCATGTATTAGTCGTAGCCGAACAGAGATCCTGTTTGTTTGTGACTGTAACCGACACTACAAAAAAAAAAAAACAATCGGAGAAACGAGAAACATGCACTATGTAATGTATGTCTAACACTGTAGGAAATGTTAAGTTTTATTGTTGTAGACTAATTCTGGTTGTAGTGTTTTACTTTATTAGCCAGTGAATATGTGTTCAAGTTTTGTGTAGGCTTGACTAACATGTAAAACTGATGAGAGTAGGAGACTGAGGGATTGCTCATTGCTAACTGCATAGGGAAAATTTGCCATTTATTGGAAATTGTACAATATGCAGGTTGGTTTTATGACTACGGTCGGATTCTGAGAGAGGACGACTGCAGATCCACTGCGAGCAGGAGGCACAACAGTGGTCGTTGCAGCGGTGCGGAGGAGTGAAGGATTGGTTCCATGGATTTGGATGCACGCGATTCTCCACTGGATAACAGATAAGCTTAAGCAGACAACCAATAGGGGGCCCCTAATTGAACTAAAACTGCGCAGTTGACTGACAGATATTTTGACCTTACTGAACTTAAACCAAACGGTTGACTGAAACACTTTTGACTGAACTGAACATTTCAAGTGAAGAAACTTTAATCTGTTGCTTCCATCAGGGAAGATAAAAAGACCCTGATAAACTTAAGGACTTTTACTACCCGGGTAGAAATTTAAAGAGAAGGGTGGACAATTTTATTTATCTATTTTTTTATTTTGGTTATTATTCCACAAGAGCTGTCAACAGAAAGGGACAATCCCTAAGTGTATTTGTGTTATTGGAAACAAACAGAAGAGAAATGTGAACTGAAGTTTTATTTGCTTTTATTTTGTTAATAAATTTATTTGTGTCCAGCTTAAGAGTGTCACCCCTCCTTTTACTTAAATCCTCCTGTCAGGCCCTAGGTCGGAAATATTGCTGTGTATTGTTTAATAGTACTTTAATACAGGTTACACATAATAATAATAATGACAACAAAAACAACAACAATATTATTAATGCACATGTAAAGAGGCAAATTCAGTTTAATTTGGCTTTTTTCTTACTTCAATCCTCTGTTGGTCTTGATTCACGATCTATTGGAGCTGATGGAATATTGGCATAAGAAGTTAACTCAGAATTGTTCTTTTTTTCAAGCTTTAAAATGCAGAAGCTGAGGTTTGCTGCATAGAAGAGACAGATGCACTTCTGCCAGCAGAATGAAGACTCCTTCTGCCTCTCTGAGCCTCAACTGTGGGAAATTACATTCACATATTTAAAGATTCAGTTCTCTTCTTCCTAGAAGTTTTGCTCTGTCTTTTTAAAGGGGCTGCAGTCATTTTGGAAGATGTGAGATCATTTAAGGTGTAACTAAACTGCTCCTGCTTTTTTTCTTTCATTTGAGTTCCAGTTCTAAAACACAACAGAGAAATAATCATGGTTCACTTTAAGTGGAAGAACTGGTTCAGTGAGTCTAAAGGAACATGATCACTGGGTAAGGTGCAACTCTTATAAGTCTGGGTGCCATCTGTCTAACCATGACAAAGCAGTGTTGATCTGTACATGTCTGAACATCAGTGATGTACGCTTCATTTCCGTTGTTTCAAAATGCAAGTCTTTGAGTTTTGTTTTCATTTTGAGGACGACAGTCACAGGGAGCTAAATTTGGAAAGTAGGGCAGACTTTTGTTTTCAGTGCACTGTCAGAAAGCCCATAATAGAATGAGAGCACACACCACCATTCAGACCACTGAGTGTGCACAATTACCTGCTCCAACCTCACATTCTGTCACTCTTGAATGCCACACTTTCTTTCTTGGCGCCCTATCACATTCTTTCTCCTGATCCACAAAGACACACTGCAACTCCTTCTGCTCTTTCTATCTTCTTCATCAACACTCGAGTCTGTAGCGCTCCTGCTCAGAAAGGTGGAACATATGGCTGCTTTTGTTATGCAGAACCTCTTTGCAACCCTGCAAAATACACCACAGTGTTAAAACTAGCAGTTCAACTAATCTTTTACTTATTTCCTCAATTATTCACATGAAGTGAGAAACGTCTGTGCAGATAATATCACTCTGATTCCGAACAAGTTTGCATCATCACATCTGATGCATTAAAGCAACAGTAAACTAAGAAATTGCAAAATACCTGCATATTGTTCTGTTTGATACGAAACAAAAAAACAAAAAACAGTGGTTACACACTGAAGTTAACTCATAATAATTTTTCTTTTATAGATTTTTAAAATGCAGAAGTTGATGTGTGACGTGTAGACCATACAGTCATTGCATGTGTGATAAAGCGGCCACAAAAGTGCAGACACACACTCCTCATGCAGCAGAATGAAGACTCTGTTTGTCGCTTTGATCCTCGGTGAGTCAAACATAGAAAATCAAATTTATTTAAATATTGAAGATCTCTTGTGCATTTTTCTGCTTATTCAGAAAGTATATCTAAGCTTTAAAAAGCCAATGAGATGAAACCCTCATGGCAACTGCAGGCCTGAAAATAACTTGTATTGAAATCTTGAGCATGCACCCATGTTCTTGATATTGTAAATTCAGAATAATTTTGATTTTTTTAACCTTTAAAATGCAACAGTTGATGTTTAACACACAACATACAATCACTGTATGTGTGATAAAGAGCAGACACACTTTGCACACTTATTTCATTTCAGCTAAGGTTGACAGATTCTGCAGGATGGTTTACTCCAGCTTCCTGTAGTAAGTTGGTGTGTTGACAATAAATATATTAAAACAACGGAGCAAAAAATCAGGCAAAAAAGAAAACCGCAAACTGCAAATTCTGCAGCATGTACTTTCATGCATATGCACATATTTGGTCATTTTCAAGCCACAGCAATAACATGAAGTATAATAGATATGCAAAAGGAGTAATGTATTTCACCCACAAATGTAAGCCACCATAAAGATTCAAGAGCCAGTTCTTCTTTCTACAAGTTCTGCAGTAGCTTTTTCAAGGACCTGCAGTCTGTTGTGGACGCACAGGCTGTGAGATGATAGAAGCAGTCTGACCTGCTGGAGTTTAAAGAAGCTGTTGCTTTGTTAGCTGAGGGTGAGTTCTTTCTAAAATACAATGGAGAAATAATCATGTCTCACATTAAGAGAAAGAAATGTGACGCTTATCTGCTACAGTAAGAACTGGTTGAGTTAGTCAATTACTGGGTAATCACTAAGTAACTGTGCAACTCTTACAAGTCTGGATGTTGTTTGTGCAACAATAGAAAGCAATTTTGAGCTGTGCATATGAGCTGTGCATGTCTGAACTGTAAGAAGCATGTTGAATATGTGATCAGGATGTGATAAAATAGTTCTGTGGCTTCATCTACAAAAACTAAAAACCACAACTTATCTTGGTTCTTTCCATCTAGAAACAGGCTCGTTATGTTTGCATTTACTTTTTTATTCCCATCCCCCTATTGTGCACCACAGACAGGGAATATACAATAATACATACCTACACTGCTCAAAAAAATAAAGGGAACACTCAAATAACACATCCAAGATCTGAATGAATGACATATTCTCATTGAATACTTTGTTCTGTACAAAGTTGAATGTGCTGACAACAAAATCACACAAAAATCATCAATGGAAATCAAATTTATTAACCAATGGAGGCCTGGATTTGGAGTCACACAAAACATTAAAGTGGAAAAACACACTACAGGCTGATATAACTTTGTCCTTAAAACAAGTCAAAATGAGGCTCAGTATTGTGTGTGGCCTCCACGTGCCTGTATGACCTCCCTACAACACCTGGGCATGGTCCTGATGAGGTGGCGGATGGTGTCCTGAGGGATCTCCTCCCAGACCTGGACTAAAGCATCTGCCAACTCCTGGACAGTCTGTGGTGAAACGTCACATTGACGGATGGAGCGAGACATGATGTCCCAGATGCGCTCAGTCGGATTCAGGTCTGGGGAACGGGTGGGCCAGTCCATAGCTTCAATGCCTTCATCTTGCAGGAACTGCTGACACACTCCAGCCACATGAGGTCTAGCATTGTCCTGCATTAGGAGGAACCCAGGGCCAACCGCATCAGCATATGGTCTCACAAGGGGCCTGAGGATCTCATCTTGGTACCTAATGGCAGCCCTCCAAAGAAATGCCATCCCAAGAGCACAGGGCGCCAGTGGCAAATTTGCCAATCCTGGTGTTCTCTGGCAAATGCCAAGCGTCCTGCACGGTTTTGGGCTGTGAGCACAACCCCCATCTGTGGACGTCAGGCCCTCATACCATCCACATGGAGTCGGTTTCTAACCATTTGTGCAGACGCATGCACATTTGTGCAGGGCTCTGGCAGTGCTCCTCCTGTTCCTCCTTGCACAGAGGCAGAGGTAGCGGTCCTGCTGCTGGGTTGTTGCCCTCCTACGGCCTCCTTCACATCTCCTGGTGTACTGGCCTGTCTCCTGGTAGCGCCTCCAGCCTCTGGACACTACGCTGACAGACACAGCAAACCTTCTTGCCACAGCTCGCATTGATGTGCCATCCTGGATGAGCTGCACTACCTGAGCCACTTGTGTGGGTTGTAGAGTCCATCTCATGCTACCACGAGTGTGAAAGCACACCAACATTCAAAAGTGACCAAAACATCAGCCAGAAAGCATAGGTACTGAGAAGTGATCTGTGGTCCCCACCTGCAGAACCACTCCTTTATTGAATGTGTCTTGCTAATTGCCAATAATTTCCAACTGTTGTCTATTCCATTAGCACAACAGCATGTGAAATTGATTGTCAATCAGTGTTGCTTCCTAAGTGGACAGTTTGATTTCACAGAAGTTTGATTTACTTGGAGTTATATTGTGTTGTTTAAGTGTTCCCTTTATTTTTTTGAGCAGTGTACATACATACACTGTGATCACTATAATGTGATTCTATTGTAACACCCCATTCTAATCTGACACTCCATTCAGTATTATGACATTCCAGTCTGTACTGTGCACCAGTGATGCATGGTTCATCTCCACTGTCTTTTAGCAATGCATTACCAGATGGCCCACAGTACAATGACAGCATACACCACATCTCCAGGAAACTCCTGGAGATGTTTTAATCAGACTGTTATAACGAGTGTCCTGTTTTACACTGTGGTGTGCTTTGGGGGTCAGCACAACCAGGAAGGACACATCCAGGCTGAACAAACTGATCAGGTGGGCCAGCTCTGTAGTTGGCATGAAGCTGGACTCTCTGGTGACGGTGGCAGAGAAGAGGACTATGGACAAACTACTGGGCATTATGGATGATACCAGTCACCCTCTGCACACGGTGATCAGCAACCAGAGTTTGTTCAGTGACAGACTGCTGCTTCTCAACTGTAGGACCAACCGACTGAAAAACTCCTTTGTCCCTCACGCCATCAGACTGTACAACTCCTCTTTTTTTTGGGGGGGGGGGGGGGGGGGGGGGCAATGAATAATATCAATGTACAATTATTACCTCACCTGTCTGACATCTTATATCTTCTTTGTCTTATTGTATCTTTGCGTATTATTTAGCTATTTATTCTTTGCTTGTATATTCCTGACTGTATATTTCTGATTGTATATTTCTGACTGACAATATTACCAACTATATCTCTGCTTGTGTGACTATAATGTAAAAAGCGCTACTGGAACTTTAATTTCCCTGACGGAACCCTCCCAAAGGGATTAATAAAGTTTAATCTAATGTAATCTAATTCAGGTCATTGTGTGAGTGTGTAGAGATAATGTAGTTATAAAAAACAAACCTTTATATGACTTCATCTTTGAGCACAGTTTCATGTAGCAGCAAAAGAATAAGTTAAAACAAAGACACATTGTGTGCATGAGTCTAGTTGCAACACAGGAAATGCACATAAGAACACAGCTGGTCTGTAGCTGGAAACAAGAATTGTTGACATTTGAGTTTATGTACATCCTAACTAAATATTTTCTAAAAAAGGAAGAAAGAAACATGCAAATACCAAAAAAAAAAAAAACCCAAAAAACAACAGACTTCTCTGAGATTCACTTCCTGTTATATTATAAATGGAATATCATGCATATAAAAACAAGTGAAATGTAAGAAATTGTGTTCACTCTCTGCTCTGCTCTTGCAGGAGAGCTACTTCTCTGTGGACTCACAGTTTCTGCAAGTAAGCTGCTGGAAGGGAAATCCTTCCAAGTAAAAATCAAACCTGATACTAAAAATCAAATTATAAAACATGTGTTGTTGAATTTCTGCCTCTTCTTTCACCTGTGAATTCTTCTTCCAGTGAAAGTCCAACCAAACTGTCAGCAGTTTTTTACGGGGCAGTGTGTTCATCTGAGCTGTGAGGAAGAGGAGGAGGAGGGGAACTCTACTGGGTGGACACTGAAGAGGATATCAGTTGAACAAACAGAGACGTGTGGAGCTGCTGAAGGCTTTGGGAGGATCAATGGTTCCACCTGCATCGTCTCAGATTTATCTCCTCGTGCAGATCGAGGAGTTTACTGGTGTGAACACCAGAGTGGGCAGAAGAGCCTCCAAGTCACCCTCACAGTTTCAGGTGGGAGAGGTTATCATTCAGCTTATTCTTCTTCTTTTATGTTGTTTAGTTGAGAATGGTTGAGCTTCAAGAAGTGATCGCAAATCGACTAACCCCATTTTACCAAACCCCTCACCCAACCAGACTACCAAACTGAGTAGACAGTGAAGGAATTTAAATAATAGGAGTGTGTGCTGCTTAAGCCTTTAGGTTTCTGTGTGTTCCTTTATCAAACAGGAATGACACAAACAAACGGAATAAGGAGTTCAATTTTTAAATTTAATAAAGCCATTTCAAACAGTTTACAGATTAATCTGGGTCAGACTGCATGCCATACCCGTGTGAGATGGTATGAAGTACTGGAACTTTCTAATTCAGCTTACAGTTTCATATAGTCACAGCTTATCAGTCTGGGTTACATCATTATACAAAACAAGAAATGTGCAAAACAGAGAATTTCAACAACAGGGTGACCTCGAAGTCTCCATTTCTATCATTGTGTAGTCTCCATCAGTGTGGTTCGTTGTACAGTCAGAACACAAAGTTCATGATGACACGGAACATTATAAGCTTCTGTATTTTTAATCATTATGTTGTTTTACAGACACATTTCTCAGGGAAGTAAATGTACATAAGATATATATGTAGCATATACCATGAATATCCTAACAATCCCCCTTTTGAGCTCAGACATTTCTGAGGTCAACTTCACCAGCCTGACCTCGAGTGGTCAGCCAGGACTGCACTGATGTTAAGAGCCAGAAGAGGATTTTTGTGAAAACTAATCTTATACTATTGTGATTGTGAATTTAGCAAAAAATTAGGAGAGGTTTAATAATGTCATATTTATAATGGATGTACCTACTTTCTATACTTTCTTATGGCCTGAAAAACAAAAAGAAAACAAGCATTAGTCTTTCATATGTCAATGTTGTTTAGTGAAGTGGATTAGCATTTAAATTTAATCAGTCCAAAGTAAATTCTGCATATAAATTGGCCCACATGACAAACAGTAACATGAAACAGTCACTATCTAATCATTTTCCTCAAATTCCTTAAGAATAGAATGCCTTTTATTGTCATTATACAGGATGTACAATGAGATAGGAAACATTAAAAAAATGTGGATTGCATCCCTTCAGGATCAAATCCAGTTCCATGATGAAAATCTTACTGCAAACATAAAGAAATGATCACTGATCAGTGCACAGGTAATAGTTATATATGCAGCCTTCTTTCAGCCTTCAGCACAGCGTGCTCATATTCACCAAAGCCATGGATGTTCAAACCACAGTAGTCAGAGCTCATCCCTGGAGATGCATCCCTGCACCTCTTTAGACATCAGCTGTTCACATCTGGCCGTCATCCTGGTTAGTTTCCTGTTAAAGGCTCATAATGTCTCAGGTATGATCTCAGGTACCTGTGGAAAACGTCCAGTGAAGAAAGTTCCAATTTTTCCCTGTCAATTAAACAAAATACCATGAACTGCAGGTCTTGTGGGTCAATAATTAAATTTACACAAACTAAGACAGGACATCAAAATGTCCATAAATATTCTAAAGATCTATTTATTAAATGGCTTTTAGTTATAAATCTTGTCTTTTGTTTATCAGAAATGAGCTTACAATTTTCATATACCACTAATTTACTAATTTACTAAGTGGATTCAATCCACCAAACGTGAACCTGATTTAATGCACCTAGAGTTAAATGTCAGATTAAGGAAAAAGCTAATATGAGCTTGTCTGGGTGAGTGGGTGAGTGGGTGAGTGAGTGTAAGCTGCTTCTTCACTGCAAGTGTTTGTGTTTTTTTTTGTTTGTTTGTTTTTTTCACAAGGTCAGTGTCAGCTGTCTCAGTTTTCATCCAGTTGTAAAGTTAACTTTTGCATTCTGGTCTCAAACTCATCAAGAAATTTAAAATATAAAATTAATGTCCTCATGTGAGCTAAAGTGGAACAAAAAGAACACAAGAAAATAAAAAACAAAACATGGGATGAATCTCAAAATATCTAAAAATAATCATTTTAAAGTTCTCTAATCTTAAGCAGCTCTTAAATAAGTTTGTCTGTACCTGTAAAATTACTGTTCAATTCTGACTCCTTTGGCATGAAAATCTGGGGAAATAAAATATCTTAAAAAGATCGACAATCAAAATCATTTCAAAGGATTATACTGGACTCAAAATCATATTTATTCTGTAAGGGTCTGTACCCCCAAAAAACATAATTATGGCAGACAAAATATGGCTTTATAAACCTCAGGTTGCTAAATTATGAAAGGAAAAATGCATAACCTTGACCTAAAAAACATCAGCAATTGTTACCACTTTGGCAGTGAAATAGAGGCTTTAGCTATTTTTTTCTTTTCATTTTGTGTAATTCTATGATTTTAAATCTAAACCCCTGCAGTGGGATTTTCATCGTTTGTTGACCTTACATGCAGCTCTAAACTGAAATCAGGGCGTGTCCCCCTGAGGCCTCATGGGAATTTATGAGAGAACAATAGTTAGTGTTGGAGGAAGCATTAAACAAATTATACTCTTGAAACCACAAAATTTTGGCCCCTGTAGGGGTGACCTTACAATATTAGTTATGTCATACTACTGAACATAGCATAACTGAAATTAAAACATTGAAATCAATTGCTTTCTGCCTGGGAGTTCTCTGACCTTTGACCCTCTAATATGCTCTGGTTCTTCACTGAGACCCTGTGACTAGTTGCACCTGTTGTTATCAACCCCCACATCAAAGAGGTCTCCTGTTGATGACCCTCTTTCTGGGCTCAGACTTCTGCACAAAGATCATCGGTCAAGAACTCTCAGGTCACCTGTCTGTGAGATGGTTGGCCTCCTCCTCCTTCTTCAGCACCAGGAGCCTTTTTTATGAGTCTGTGGAGCTCGCAGTCTGTTCAGGAGATCTTGGCATGAGCTTGAACACCTTGTAGCGCACCAGAGTTTCTTTATTGGTAGTTGATCAGTTCAGTCTCTGCAGCTCCAGTGATGTTCAGGCTTCCTGTTAGAATAAAACTGAGAGATTTTCATTAGTTAAATCTTTAATTTTCTGCTAGTCTATCTCCCTCCTTTTGAGACTTAACTCTGTTTGTCTCATTAATTTACCTTAATTTAGCTTATTTATCTAAAGGGCAAACTGATTTTTATATTATTAGCTTCTGGGATTTTTCCTTTAATGCTTGATTTAATATCAAATTGTTCAGACATTGAAAATTCAACTGTTCTCTGCTTTTCTCTTCCAATCTTAGCTTTAAACAAATCTACCAAATGTAAATGCACAAAAGAGTAAATCGGTAACTTGTATTTTATCCTGCATGGGCAAACAAATAGGTTTTTTAGTTCTCTGTTTTGCTTTGTAGCAGAGCAGCAGCTCAAAGTTTGGCACTTTGTTTTGGGTTTCAGATTCTGTACTGGCACATTCTAATTCAACTTACAGTTTCATATAGGCACAGCATATCAGTCGTGGTTACATCATTATACAAAACAAGAAATGTGCAAAACAAAGGATTTCAACAACAGGGTATACGGAGAACCTCGAAGTCTCCATTTCTATCACTGTGCTGTCTCCATCAGTGTGGTTCATTGTACAGTACAGGCCAGAAAGCCACAGCTGGCCCAGCCAGGGCCATATGGGAGGGGATGTTATGGCCCTGGCTGGGCCAGCTGTGGCTTCCTGGCCCATTGGGTGTGGCTTGTGCTCTCCAACCTTGGGTGCCACCCCTTTTGGAACAGCTGACCCAACTCAGCAATCAAGCTGGGGTACTTAAGGCCAGAGAGAGAAGAGATCCAGGCCAGTCCCGATGTGCATGGTGTACAGCTCATGTTACATCACCCATAATTTGTGTTTTAAATGGGGGTTTTAAAAGTTTTCACAGTCAGGGCTGAGTCATGGTTGCTAAAAACTTTACAAGACCGACTGACTTTAGTGATGTAGTAGGTGCAAAATATTCTTACATTCAACTTTATGACACTCAAATTTTCGAGTGGGTCGCCGATAATCTCTCCAAGTGTATTGTGGGTAAAACTCATCACCAACCGTCCACCACCGTCATCATCAGTCACTTGGCAACAGACTGTAAACTAAGTGGAGCATTTTTACAGAATAAGCTAACATGAGTGGCACTTCATTACATACACATGCCCGCTGTTGCAGGCATGTGTATGTGGTAAAATGACGTTATGATGAGCTTTACTATTTGGGTATAAAGGGCCCGGTCATTTGCCCCATCCCCGGCCTGGCTCTGATTTGTTCCGCTAGTGACCCCCGACTCTGCAGTTTCCCTCACCATCAGTCCTTGTTAGTGTCTGCTGTTGAAGGAAGCTTCTTTCCAGCCTGTGATGAAAACTTGTAAAGACATTCACACCCTGGTTCCTCTTGTTGTTCAGATCGACCTTTCATCATGGAGATCCCTGCTCTTCCTGTTATGGAAGGAAGTGATGTCACACTGCTCTGCAGGAGCAAAAATGGTTCTCCCATCCCAGCTCACTTCTTCAAGTTTGGGAGACACGGTGCCCCAATTCAAGCTGCCCCTGAAGGAGAGTTTGTCATCAAAAAGGTCCGACAGTCTGATGAAGGTTTCTACTGGTGTTCTACTGGTCAGAATACATCACCATCGAGCCGGCTGAATGTCGTAGGTCAGGACGCCCACATTTACCGTTTTTCCTTGTACTTAAACAAACTTTGGTGGAAGAGGAAATATGATGACGTCGTAGCCAACCCTGCTGATAGGGCAATACCCAGCAATGCAAAAATACTGGTCACAAGTGGAAACCAGAATATTCTGAATATTTTAACAACAAAACAAGTTTAATTCATCCTGGTTACTTCATAACAATAACATTTTATTTCTGTAAATCTTGTAAATTCAATTCAATTTTATTTATCTTTTGTTTAATCACTACAAAGAGCACAAATAAAATTTCTCACAGAGAAATACCTTAACCTTTGAAATCGATCATAATTCTGTAAAATATGTGTAACACTGTATTTATTTCTGTTTTCTTCCTCCACAGCTTCTTCTTCCACCACCAGCTCCCCGACTCTCCTCCCTGCTCCTTTTCCAGTCAGACTCTTCTGCCATTTAGTGGTTATAATTCCATACTGCATTGTCACAGGTCTAATGGTTTGTATTTACTGCAGCAGGAGGACAGGTTTGTACTTCTGCTTGTACAGATCTTATTATATAAACTCACTGTAACGTGTTACTCATTATTGTTTGCAGTCAGTTACTTTTTAGAAATTGTGCTCTTTACATAATTAATTCAAGAGGCTGCCCAGTGAGGGAGCAGCAGTAGATAAGATAAGATAAAACTTTAATGATCCCACGACGGGGAAATTTGCGCATTACAGCAGCTCAGTACAGAAAACTAAAATAAAATAGAAAAACACTATACACATATACATAAGCACTATATACAGAAAATATATAGTCAATACACACATGTACATATACATACATATACACACACATCAAAACACTATATACAGATATCAAAATATTATATACATTTGTAGTAGAGGTAAACGTGTGTATTGTGACTGATTACAACAAAAACAGCAGGTCATTAGACTGATAACATTAAAATCTGAGGTTTAAACTTAAAGTGATAATGTGTTTGAAGACAGTGTATTAAAAAAATGAGATAAAAACAGCACTAAAGGCTGACTGAGTGATTCTCCTTCAAGAAAGACCATAAGAATTCAGGTTGAGTTTAACCAGCAGAAAAACTGAGTTTAATAATGAGTAGTGTTCATTTTTCAAATAATGCACACTCCTGCTCCTTCACTCTATAGTTCTGTTCAAATTCCTGTTTTTGAGTCACAAACTCTGGTACAATTTTCTAATTTAACCTACAGGAAGTCCACCGGCGGTCACCATGGAGATGGCACAACAAGATGAACCTGAGCGGGCTTTAGATGAGTGTGGTGTGACCACCCTGCATGACTTCTAAGCTGAACAGAGTCTACTGTGAAGCAGTGAAGTTGCACATTAATGTTAAATTGCATTTTCTTCATAAAGCAAGTAATTAAACAAGTTAATTATGAATTTTTGAATAACTTTCAAGCAACAGCAGATACGTGTAATGAGTATACTGGACTGAATTCTGTAAAATAACATGACTGACTCACATCTTCACAAAACAGGAAACTAGATTTTGTGTTTTATGCTTACTCACATGAAACATGTGTTGCTCTCTGATTTCAGGCCTATAAAATAATAACTATAGATTTGTTTCATGACCATGGGAAAAGGTCTTGTGTAACACATTTTGTGTAACTTTTCATTTTGGGTTTGTGCATAGTGGGTGAAACAGCGCCATCTCTTGGTGGTTAGCCGTGATAAGTGTTGTGGACACAGGGATCTCGATGCCAGTATATGAGAGAAGAGCACGAGGTTGGTTCACTTATGTTAACACTGGGAAAATATTGTGTATCATCATCTGATGTCCTTTCTATCATCGGCTAACTGCAAGATGTAGTTCTAGCAATCAAGACGTTAACGAGTTGTATATGGTACATTTGAGGAAATTAATAACATTGTGATAGAGCTAATACACAAGTGAAAATGTCCACCAGCTTGATGCTAATATAAAATGCTATTGCTCGCAAGGTGCTGTACTCGCTGTGATGAGCCTGAATCCTGACCAATATATATATTCTGATTCATGCAGATAAACAGCTCATCCTGTCTCTTGGCCATTATTCATTATCACAACACAATGCAGAGTAATATTTAGACTGAGCTGAATTAGTGTAGGGCTAAGTTCAGCAAGGTTATAAGGGTTAGCTTTAAATTCCAGGTTTGTGTTAAGCCTCAGTTCCTGTTTTGAGTCTGTTGTCATTACTGACTCTGGTCTGTACTTGTGGAACTTCAGGTACGGTTCAAAGCAACTATGCTCCAAGTGTAAACGTGTTCGTGATGTATCCAGGTGACTTAAGTGAACTTGTTACACTGAAGTATCACAGAATGTGTGTGTGGGCGGGTGTATGAAGGGTGAGAATATTTCCAAAGGCAAACAAAGGAAAGCACAAATATAGAGAGAGTACTGTGGAAATATTATTTTCCTCCCTTTGAAATTGCACAGATTTTTGCATAATTGTTACACTTAATAACCCGGGTAAATAGAAATGCAGTTTTTAAATGATTATTTCATTTATTAAGGCAAGTTTTCCATATCTATCTGGCTCTTTGTGAAAAAGTAATGTCCCCTAAACCTAATTACCTAATAACAGGTTGTGTCACCCTGGACAAAAAGAACTGCAGTCAAGCCTTTGAGATAACTGGCAATGAGTCTTTCACATCACTGTGGAGGAAATGTGGCACATTCTTCTCTCCAGAATTATTTTAATTCAGCCGCATTTGAAGGTCTTTAAACATGAACGGTCTGTTTTAGGTTATGCCAAAACATCTTAATTAGATTTAAGTCCAAACTTTTAATAGGTCACTCCAAAACCCAGTTAGAACTTTCAGAAATATGAACATTCAGAACAATGTGTTAGGTATGGGTCTCAACAACTATAAACAGTACATGAGACAAACTTCTTATGCTCTAGCATAAGAGCCATGGCAGCAGCGGATTCCTCAGGCCCAGTGTTTGTGGGTCAGTACATTACAGGAGCTATAAAACTCTCTGTGCGTGTCCTGCTCTATTGTGAAATGAGTGATGTGTGGCTCTGATGAGCAAAATGTTTCATTATACCATAGAAACTGTAAGGTAAGGTAAAGTTTATTTATAGAGCGCCTTTCACAGACTAGAAAAGTCACAAAGCGCTGAACAAACAGTCAATATAAAAAATGAATTACACCTTTGCATTAAAAGAGAGAGCAGTAAAACAACAGATTAAAAAATTACAATGAGAGTAATTGATGAAAAGCTTGGTTGAATAAAAAAGTTTTCAACTGTTTTTTAAAAGAAACTGCGTCAATGAAAAAGAAGGATAGAAGTATGCTTCATGGTCAATGTGACATTTTGACTTCCAAACAAAAGGATTTTTATTAAAGCAAACAAATCAGGACTGAGAAGAAGATCAGGCTCAATTTTAGTGTGGAGCAGAATAACAGTATTGTAAGTTGTGATGTTTCCACCGCATCTTTCTGTTCTGACTTTAGACTCTTTCTTTCAGCATCAGTAAGAGGATATAACCTATGGTACCGAAAGCTGGTACAGGTCCTTTCAGGAAAATATAAAACCGATGTTTATCCAAACGTAGTGAAAAAAATGGTTTAGGTTTATTTATCCAACACAAAGACAGGCTTAACCATCAAGTTGTGGAGAAACTAAAGTAGCTCAGACCCTGAGAGTTGGCATGCTTGGTCAATGTGTGTGTGTGTGTCTGTGAGGTCATTTCTTTTATGAATAAAAACATTTTACACCTCACATGTCAGAGACTTGTTTTGTTAGCTGTACATTATACAGGTAATGCTATTCTTAACCTGTGGTGTTTTAAAGGTGTTTTACTTTATGTTCTGACTTTGTTGAGTCAAACTTAGAAAAGGTTGAGAAGAAAAACTGGTACAGTAATGCTTTCACAGTGGGAGTGTGGTTTATCATGGCTGAATAAAAACAACAGAGTATTCAGAAGTTTTAACTTTGGATTTAAAAAGTAGGGTTTGTGTGTGTGTGTGTGTGTGTGTGTGTGTGTGTAGGAGAGGAGCTGTTGTATGTCAAGTTAGGGGAAAAACAGGAAGAGGAAGTTTGGGAAGGGGGGTGGGGGGTGGGGGGGCTAAAAGCCTCATTTCATTTACCACTGATGTATCAGCAGTCTTATCTTATCTTTGGGTGTGTTAGCTTTTACAGGAAGGACTGTAGGTTTTTTTTTTTTTTTTGAATAATCAGAAAAAAAGAAAAGACAGTTTAATAAAAAAACAAACAAACATACATATATGTATATATGCATATATACATATATTTACATATACAGCAGATACAAAACAACATTAATAACAACATAAAATGTCCAGCAAAATATGTAAACAAATCTGAAGAAGGAGAGTAGTTGGAAAGTAGTTCGAAAAAGGAGCAGGAAGAAGCAATAGCTTATCCAGTCCTGTCCCTATGTCATTATACAAGTTCTTAATTAGACTAATTATATTATAACCCATACATGCATCTGTATATGTATGCACAGACATATGCATGTATGGCTACATATATCTACACATATCAAAGTACCAGAAAATACAATTTCCTCAATCATCTACAGATCAGAGCTTAATGTACATGTACATACAGCTAAGAAATGATAAAACATTCTATCTCATTCATATTTATACACATTATTTATAAGCTCCTTATATTTTTTCTTGAATTGTGTAATATTTGTACTTTGCTTAATGACATCATCTAAACCATTCCACAAAATCACTCTACAAACTGATGAAGATCATTTTAAGAGTGCTGCAAACACACTAAGTTAGATCATACCTCCGCTCTCTATACTTAAATTTTGAATATTCTGTGGAAACATCATTTTCAGCTTTAAAGATCACCTGAGCAGTTTTAAATTGTACTAAATCCATAAAGTTCACAAGCTGTGATTTAAAGAAAAGTTTTGTAATGAAATGAAACTCATAGAAAATTCGTCAGTTGGGGTTTGGATACAATGAAGCACTGACTTTTTGAGTGTGTGTCAATAAGTGGATGCAGCTTGTGATGTTAATTTAGCAAAGCGCTAACAGTAACAGCAGCTAACTGAAACACCGTCTTCTAATTCTGCAGATGTGACATTAGAAATGGTGAGTTTCATTTTTAAGGACTTTATTTAACAGACATGGTGCTGGATTACAATTAACCAAGAACAAAGACATGAAAACAACAATTAATGAACATTATACATGATAAAAGATAAACTCCCAACTATATATAATAGTCAACAACACCATGAATGAAAATGAAACAAGAGAGGAGCACATGGTAGTGAGAGTAGGCCTAATCCACAGGATCCAGAGGAGCTCTTGTTTTTGGATGTTCTGTTCTATAAACAGCCTAGACATAAATCTGACATCCCACAGCACGTTTGGCCACTGTGGTCACAGGCCTGACAAAAGTCCATAAAACAGTTACAACAGCAGGAGAGAAAAGAGCAGAAACATTCGGAAAACTCGTCACAACAATTGCGACATCTTGTTAAGCTCGTGTCCTGACTTGTAGTTGTATCTGTACGCACACACACACACACACACACACACACACACAAAAACATAAGTGTCAGTGTCTTCCAAAATAACATGCATTTTAAATGATTTATTTATCATTCTGGATAATGTGTGGGGAATTTTATATAATAACATGTACGTGTATCTACTTCCATAAAGATCTATAACAGCTGGAAAAAATGTGCAGTTGCTCGTTTGCATGAATATAAGGCTCAAATATCATATGTAACACTGTTACACATGTGATAAACATCTAAAATTAGTCCTTTGTTTTTTGTTTGTGTTTTAAACACAGCTTCTCATATTATTGATGGCGGTAAATATGAATAAGTGTTATCCTTGTGTATTTGTGTGTAGATCTGAGAAAATATTCAGATTTACCGGTCTGTTTCTGCAAAGCCATTCCTATCACAGCAAAGACAATCACAGTGATGATGACAATGGCAGCGATGAGGCCAGAGTCAAAGGAAACACCAGCTTGTAGACCTTAAAAGATTTAAACAGCAGTTGGAAAAAAAATTACTTAAGTGAAATTGATGTAAAAAAAAAAAAAAAAATTCAATGTAAGCAAATATAGGCATTTAAAGTTAGAAATGTAACAAAATATGATCAGAGTGTATCAAAATTGAAAGTCTGATTATTTCATATGTTTACCTGTGCAACTTGAGCCTGTTTTGCTCTTTTTTATGGTTACTTTCTTTTTCTAAAAGTCTCACCTGGTGTCAGACTTAAAGTACAGTCACATCAAATTATCAAAATATCTTATCACGTGATCATTTTCATTCCACAAAAAAAGATTTGTTAGATTGTTACACATGCACAATAATAAAAACAATAATAATAATCCACATGTAAAGAGATAAATTCTGTTTAATTTGGCTTTTCTCTTACTTGAGTCCTCTGTTGGCCTTGATCCGCTGTCTAGTGGAGCTGATGGAATATTGACATAAATGTGAAATTGCTCTTAATTCAATAAATCAAAATCAAATTCATAATTTAGTACAGCCTCAATCTCATTTTGGTTGATCTGTTTCTTTATGCTTTAAACACTGCAGTCACCATAAACTCATTCTAAGTGAAAAAGAGGGAGAAACGAGCAGGACGAGCATTTAAAAAAAAAAACAATTCTGGAAAAGAAAACAAGGGTGGAGTTCACATAGCAGACAGTTATTTAGATGTTAAAACTGGAATCAACTTTGTTTGCATTATTATTATATCATACTGTATTGTTATATAGCGCTAGCAGAAAGGACTGTATAGGTGATATTGGGTGTCTTCCCGGTGTGTCGATCAGAACACTCAGCAGCCCATCACATGCAGTTGTGTACTTTAATCAGGCTTTGGCATATGAACAGCACAGTAACATCAGTAGGCATGCGTGATAGTATGTGTGGTCTGAAAAAGATTAATAAAGAAATAATATTTACATTAATAAACTCAATAAACAGATAAATCTGAATAAACATCATCAACTTACTAAACATCTGACAACAGGTCAGGAAGGTGCACTATTCTACCTATTTCTCCTACTTCACTACAGTTCTACAGGTATTAGGGAATTCACATTCAAATGTAATGCAACACTACCATCTAGTGGCTACAATGGCTCATAACATGGAGACATGTCGCTACATGCCCCTCGGCAAATGGGTCGGCAAGCCAACCGCTAGCTTACAACTAGTATCACCATAACATGCATGGCACAAGCAAGGTAAACATTCTAACGTGTATGTGAGCTGAAGGGTGAAGTCTGCCCACAGTTTACACTGGGAGAAATTGTATTGGAATACAAAGGGAACATTGTTCCTGCTCATCACAGATCGGACTTAACTGTAAGTTTATCACACTACGTCACCTACAACTCAGGCTACTCGTAAGTACGACACACAATAAAGTAAAAGGCAGTTAAATGATCACTCACATCCTCAGCAATGACGCACACTACACACATTAAGGTTTTCCCTCATAGTCCACTCCAGCACTCGCCATCCACTGCCGATCTTACTGCTACGTTGCTGCTATACTGCTACTTGGCGCATGCCCAGTAGGTCGGTCTTTCCAACATTGCCGCCCCCAAATTTGTGTCCAAATTTGCTCCCTGGAAAGGCCGACTTACTGTCCATCTTTCTTGTCGGGGTGGTCCTCTTGATCCGTTATCTCTGGGAGCACTACTAAGCGGGTGATAGGTCTGGTGTACACGCGGTCCTTTATCTGTACCTCTACTGTTCTGACTCGTCCATCCGGCCCTGGAAATACAGTGACCACTCTCCCAATCTGCCACAATGATCGAGGTAACTGGGGGTCAACCAGCATCACAACCATTCCTACTCTGATGTCTTGCGTGGGACTTTGCCACTTCCCTCTGGTTTGCAGTCCAAGCAAGTAGGTTCTTACAAAGGCCGCCCAGAATCTGTCTGCCAGCACTTGTGTGTGTTTCCAGCGTCTCTTACTCAGGAGCTCGGACTTGGGGTACACAACCTGGGGAAGTGAGCCATCAGGCTGCCCCATCAACAAGCAGTTGGGGGTCACAGGATCAAGGTCTGCTATGTCTGCCGAGACATATCCGAGGGGTTTAGAATTGAGGATGGCCTCAATTTCGATAAGGACTGTCCTTAGGACTTCTTCAGTGACCGCCTCTGAACCGAGGGTGGTATAAAGTGCCGTCTTAGCTGAACGGATCTCCCACTCCCATACCCCACCAAAATGTGGTGCTGCAGGAGGGTTGTAATGAAAGCTGATCTGTTGCTTAGCCAGGCGCTGTTGTAGTTCCGGACTGAGCTGATTGAAAGCCTCTCTGAGTTCAGTGTCTCCACCTCGGAAGTTGGTCCCTTGGTCTGAGTACAGTTCCGCAGGTTTCCCACGGCGGGCAATGAATCGTCGAAGGGCCATTAGGAAAGCATCACTGTCCATTCCCGCTAGTACCTCCAGATGCACGGCCCTAGTGGTCAAACATTTAAACAAGAGACCCCATCTCTTTTCATTACGCCGTCCTACTTTGACGATGAAGGGACCAAAACAATCTATGCCGGTAGAGTGAAATGCTGGTTTGAACAGCCTGAGGCGTGGAGGTGGAAGATCTACCATCTTCTGGCAGGCTGGTTTGGATCTCCATTTGCAACATTCCAGGCAAGTTCTTTGGTGTCTGCGTACCGCCTCCCTGCCTCTTAGGATCCATACCTTTCGGCGGAGCTCTGCAAACACTCTCTCAGGTCCAGGATGACCAAGTTGGCAGTCATAGTCCTTTATAAGGAGTCTAGTGTTCGGGTGGTTGGAGTCCAAGACAACGGGGTGTACGGTATCCCGATCAAGGTCTTCACTCCGTCTCAACCGGCCTCCAACACGGATAAGTAGGCTGGAGTTGTCAAACTCAGGAGAGAGGCACAATAATCGGCTGGTATGTGGAATGGGTTTACCTGTCTTTAGGAGCTGATAATCCTCTGGGAAACTGTCAATCTGGACTCGCCTCATAGCCAGGATCTCAGCTTCTTTGTAGGTATTAGCTGGAGGCTGTCCTGTCAGACCTGCGGCCCCGTGGAGCTCCTCCGCTATTGCTTCTACTAAGTCCTGCCAGCTGCTATGCTTACTTCCATCAGTCCCAGGAGGTGGTGAGGTTATCACTCCACAGAAGGCGGGTTTCCTTAGCTCTGCCTCATAATTGCCTGCGGGTTCAGAGGGACTCAATGGCCATTCACTGGGAGGCTGTAGGAGGAACTGTGGGCCCTGTGTCCAGCGGCTGGCTCCAAGTAAGTCTCTCAGGCTCTTACCTCTGGTGAGGTCATCAGCCGGGTTTCTGGCTGAGTCCACATATCGCCATGCCTTCAAATTGGTCAGTTCCTGAATCTCAGCCACTCTGGTGCCCACAAATACCTTGAAGTGGCAGGATTCTGAGTTCAACCAGTGTAGGACTGTGGTGGAATCTGTCCAGTAGGTGACCTCTTGAATTGCTATGGTGAGCTCCTTCATGAGCACCTTTGCCAGCTGAGCTCCGGTTAAAGCTGCACAGAGTTCCAGGCGGGGCACAGAATGCTGCTTCCGCGGGGCTACCCGGGATCTGGCCAGAAGAAAGGACAGGTGCACTTGGCCTGCCAGATCAACTGAACGCAGGGAGGCTACCGAACCATAAGCCTTCTCAGAGGCATCTGAGAAGACATGAATCTCGTGGATCACCTCCGGATGATCCATTGTACTTGGGGTGTAGCACCTAGGTAATTTCATCTGTGGCAAGTACTGAAGTTCAGCTTCCCAAACCTTCCATGCTTGGAGAAGGTGATCAGGGAGTGCAGGGTCATCCCACTCCCTCTGTTTGTCCCACAGCTGCTGGACGATCACCTTTGCCTGGGTGGTGAAAGGAAGGATGATCCCCAGGGGGTCATACTGCATGGCCAAAACCCGGTATATATTCCTCATTGTAGGGGCACCATAAGTCGCCCTTCGGCCCTTGAAGCCTAGGTGGTGTCGCAACACCAGCTCAGACCCAGGGTGGATTCCGTGGCCTCTGGTTTGTCGTGGGAGAGCCACAGTTCCAACTTAGGGGACTTAGCCTCTGGTGGAAGATGGCTAATGACCTCAGGTTGGTTGCTGGCCCACTGCCTGATATCAAACCCGCCAGATGCTAGGAGATCTCTTAGTTTATCAAGGAGATGACGGGCTTCTGTAGCTGAGGGAAAGCTCTGTAGACAGTTGTCCACATAAGTGCACCTCTCCACCGAGAATCTCACATCCTCCTCAGGCCGACTGTGTGACAAAGCGTGCTTCTGGAGAGCAAAGGATGCGCAACAAGGACTGCAAGTGGTCCCAAATGGCAGTACTTGCCACTCGTACACCGCCGGGGTTTCTTCTCTATTCATGTGGCGCCACAGGAACCGTAAAAGAGGCTTGTCTTCCGGCAAGAGTAGCACCTGGTGAAACATACCACGTATGTCTCCACTGATGGCGATGTTGTGCTCCCTAAACCGAAGGAGTACACCCAGGAGAGAGGGACTCAAGGTGGGACCAGGCAGTAACCATTCATTGAGGTTGAGGCCACCGTACTGGAAGGAACAGTTAAACACAATGCGGTCTTTGCCATTGTGGTTGACGTTCTCCAGTCTTTCCAACATGTATCATAAATATGTAGAACCTACCTGCTGAGGCCGCATATGCAAGAAGCAAAATGATAAATCCCACTGATGACTTCATTATGTTTAGTGAAATCAGAGTGCTCACAAACCGCTCAGGCTGGAACTAGTGCTGCTTTTGATGCGTTGCTGCCATTATATACACATACAGTGTGCGTGTGTGTGTGTGTCTGTGTGTGTGTCCGTGCGTGTGTGTGTGTGTGTGAGTGTGAACAGAAACTGGTTTGATGAGATAAGATACTGCAGGGCGTTCAGCATGGAAGACACGTTCACCTCTTAAAGTGGTCAAACATTTGTTGGCAGCAACAGCCGTGCTTTAACATGCAGTAGTTACAGCCACTGTGAGCACGTCGAACTTTAGTCCAGGTTGAATCCCGCTCCTTTTTTTTCTGTGAAACATGAGGAATTGTAAGGAGTTATTAATTCAGTAAAATAAGCAAGTGCAGAATATGCATGTTGTTCTGTCTGATATGAAACAAACAAACAAACAGTGGTTACTGGAAGCTGAGGTTTGCTGCAGACGCCGTACCATAAACTGTCTTTGAACATTTCTATTTCTGTCTGTTTTCATTTTAGTGAGAACAAAGTCACAGGGATTTGGAATTTGGAAAGTAGAGCAGACTTTCGTTTTCAGTGCATTCTCAGACAGCCCATAACAGGACGAGAGCCCACACCACCCTTCAGCCCACTGAGTGTGCACAATTACCTGCTCCAACCTGTCACATTCTCCTCTGCCACTCTCGACTTTCACATGCAAACAGCACACTTTCTTTCTTGGCGCCCTATCAAAGACACACTGCAACTACTTCTGCTCATCTCTATCTTCTTCATTAACATTCTCAAAAGCAACTATTGAATCTGTAGCGCTCCTTCTCAGAAAGGAGAAACGTGTGGTTGTTTTTGTTATGCAAAAACTCACAGTGCAGTTTGTGTCTCTGCAACCCTGCAAAATACACCGCAGTGTTAAAACTAGCAGTTCAACTAATCTTTTACTTATTTCCTCAATTATTCACATGAAGTCAGAAGCTTGATGCAGAAAAGCAACAGTAAACTAAGAAACTGCAAAATACCTGCACATGGTTCTGTCTGATATGAAAAAACAAACAAATAAAACCAGTGGTTACTAGCAGAAGTTAACTCAAAATAATTTTTCTTTTTTTAACCTTTAAAATGAAGAAGCTGATATGTGATGTGTAAGAAGTGCAATCAGTGATAAAGTGGCTATGAAAGAGCAGACGCACACTCTTCATGCAGCACAATGAACACTGTTTGCCTCTGTGATCCTCGGTGAGTCAAACATAGAACATTGCATTTATTTAAATATTGCAGCTCTTTTGTGCATTTTTCTACTGTTATAAAAAAATACATGCTTTAAAAAGCCATTTTTTTAAACAAGAAGATCCCATTAAAGAGATGAAACTCATGTTCCTCATATTTCAAACTTCAAGTCTACACACTCACATGGTTTCAGCTTTCCTGTAGTAAGTCAATGTGTTGACAGTAAATATTATATTATATTATATGAAAACAATGGAGCAAAAATCTGGGAAAAAAGAAAACCCTGACATGTTCAGCAGCGTGTATTTTCATGTACATGCACATATTTGGCCATTTTCAAGCCACAGGAGAGGGGGTGGGTGAGGAAACTGAAAACAAATAAGATGAAGCATAGTAGGTATACAAAAGCAGTAACTATAACTGTAAGACATCATAAAGATTCAAGAACCAGTGATGTGTTCAGTTCTTATGTAGCGCTCCCCGTAAATAGAAATATTAATAGGGGTAGGGCTTTTGGGTTCTTATGCTATATTCACTATGTTTTAACCCTGATTAAGTCAGTGTCAATTTAAGCCTTGGATTTAGGTTACACAGTACCAATAAAACCTTTCGAAACACACTTTTTAAAACTCACCTTTAAGGGTTTCTGTCTCTCCAAGAGTTTTAATCAAAAAACCTGTAAACACACTTTTCAGATGAAATGGTTTCTATTTATCTATAAGCTATAAACAAACTCACGGCACTCAAGTTTTAAGAAACAATATGAACAGATTTACTTAAAACTATTAGTTTTGATCAAAAGATAGAAAAAACAAATACAATTACATTAAACGGTCTTCAACATTTAACTGACTCGAACCCCTTTGTATAAAGTCACAACCAATATCATATGTGGGCCCACATACACACACACACACACCTAAAGCCGGCAAACTCAAAATTACTTAAAACCAAATAAAACGTTGCAGGCCTGGTTCGTGGCTAGTGTACGTGGAGGCCCAAAACACAATGGCCGTTTCACTCGTTAATGAGCCAAAATAAATGGGTGGTACCTTAGTATTTTGGTTGCTGGTCTGTAATCCAACAGTCAGGTAATTGCTCTGAAGCAGATCCTTCTCACCTCACCGGCACAGCAGAGTCCACCGTCTCCTCGCTCACCTCGCTTCCAGAACAGGTACAGATGAGGCTCTGTCAATCCTCGAGCAGGGTATTTACTCCGTTCACGGTCTGAAAACAGTCTTTCCCCTCTCACACAGTTCAACTGGGTTAGTCCAACTATACGCAAACAGTCTGTACACTTGTAGTGTGCTGACTCAATGCTATCAAGCTCGTTAGCTTAGCCGTAGCACACGCGCTAACGCTCGGGCTAACATTAGCATACGGGCCACAGTCATACACAGTCATTGACAGAAGAATTGGCCACCCCTCTCGTCCTCGCAACAGGAAGAACTTGTGCTCTAACGACAGATTGTCGAGCAGACAGTCCCACAAGAAACACAAGAATCCCCGCTTCTGTGTACTTAGCCTTAAAACTCGCTTCCGTCCTGTTCCGACACACTCGTTCTTAGCTCCTCTCTTCTCTCTCCCTCTCTTACTCTTGACACTCCCTCTGCCCTCTCTTACTCACGCATTAACCCCATAAATGCTGGTTCAAACAGTTCTTTGTCACACTTCACATTTTTAAAAGATAACCAAACAAACAAATCACAGTATTAAATGTATTTAAACCTTTCATTACATGAATAACAGTTTTTAACTGAAACATTTATATATTAACTGGATTTGAACAATCGCTTTTAAACTAAACCAAACACATTTTCTAACCGGGTTACACTTAATTCTCAGAAGTTCTGCAGTAGCTTTTTGAAGGACCTGCAGTCTATTTTGGAAAAACCTGATGTGAGATGACAGAAGCGCTCTGATCTGCTGGAGTCTGAGGCGTAGGAACCGGGGGGGCATGCCCCTCCAATATTTGAGTCAGGCACATTTGTCCAACCCAAAAATTACATCGCGGAGGAAAAAACCCCAAAAAACAAACAAAAAAAACCCCTTGATTTTGAAATCTTTAACTTCTGTGCTTTTATTTTGAAGGCGCAACATAGCTATAGCTATAGCAACATAGCTCCTATCTCATTGTACATCCTGTATAATGACAATAAAAGGCATTCTATTCTATTCTATTCTAGCGTCATGTCTCTGCGCTCCCCCTGCCCCCATCTGAACCGCTCTGAGTGTTTGGGAGCAGTAATGCCAAGTCCGCTTATTATAAGCGCCTTTGGGCTTGTTTTTTTTTCTAAAGTCACTTGCAAATCTCGTGAGTCGCGGGTTGCGGGTTTTTGGGCTTGTTTTTGAACGTCAAGTTGCTTATTTGGGCTTGACTTGACGAGTGAAACTTGTTGATTATCTTTCGGCACCCCATAATAAAGCAAAAGACGAGTGGTAGGTAGTTTTTTCCTTCCAAGCCCCAGTTGAGTTGCCAGTTGAGCTTATTTTGGGCTCGTTTTCATAGAGCTGGTTGGTTGTTTCTATCGCGAGATCTGGCAACATTGTTTGGGAGACAAAGCAGCAGTCAGAAACTCTTATGCATGAGGTAGAACGGTCTGTGGGGAATGTTGCCATGAATATGGCTTGTTTAACTGACAACGTCTTGTTGTCAGTTTATTTTCATATATGGAAAACAAATTTTTTGGTTCAGTCATCTTAATCCTGGGATGGTCACTCATCCAATATTTAACTGTTAACTTTGTCTAGAAGTTAGCTACACTAGCCAAAATGTTTTGTTATCTCATTTCAGCACAATGCCACCACCAACTGGATCTGGTGTGCCACGGCCGCTGACGAGCCTCCATCACTATCAGCGAACTGTTTTGGCTAGGAGCTGTCAGTTGGCTCCACAATGCCCTGACCCTCTCGTCTCCATCTGTACAGTGCTCATCTTGAGCACCGTACGAGATGAATTTATTTTTAACCTGACTACCCCATGATGTGTTAGTTTCCTTTTTTCTGGAGAGTGATTGTACCGGCGGTGCGAGTAGTGGCAGGGGCTGCAGACCCCCATCTCCCCTATGTTAGTCTTGTCTTTTCTGTTCTGGATGGTTGTTCTGAACGCAATTTCGTTATAGTATGACGGAATGACGTTAAATAATTAGTTGTATAATGATTAATTTCGTTGTATGTATAATGACAATAAAGTTCTATTCTATTCTATTCCATTCTATTCTATTCCATTCTATTCTATTCTATTCTATATGTGTGAAATGTGCTCTTACACGATGTCTTTTACTGAATAGTAAATTTTCTACAGCCTGATTCTTGCAGGTTGTTTTTATATGTATTCACTGCAGACTTTACGACCCTTTTGAAGATGTATTTTTCTCTGTAAGACACACTGTGTTCAGGAGTCTAGTTGCAGCACAGGAAATGTGCATCCAGATCACAGATGTTCTTTAGCTGGAAACAAGAATTTTATGACATTTGAGGTTATGTAAAAAATACCTAACAAAAAAAAAAGACGTCTCTGAGTTTCTCACCTGTTCTTACTGAACATCATTTGACTATGACGGCATATGAAAACAAGTGAAATGTAAGAAACTGTGTTCACTCTCATGCTCTGCTCGTGTAGGACTCTCTGAGCTACTTCTCTTTGGACTGACAGTTTCTGCAAGTAAGCTGCTAGAAGGGAAATCCTTCCAAGTAAAAACCTGATACTAAAAATCAAATTATGAAACATGTTTTGTTGAATTGCTGCTGAAGGCTTTGGGAGGATCAGTGGTTCCACCTGCATCGTCTCAGATTTATCTCCTCATGCAGATCGAGGAGTTTACTAGTGTGAACACCAGAGTGGGCAGAAGAGCCTCCAAGTCACCCTGACAGTTTCAGGTTGGAGAGGTTATCATTCAGCTTCTTCTTCTTTTTTATGCTGTTTGGATGTTTATAAGAAACAAAAATGGTTGAACTTCAAGAGGTGATCGTAAATGAACTAACCCCCGCAGAGACCCCCTGCGATAGGTTAAAATCCATAAAATATTGTTGTTATATTTATTATATATTTACTTTATTATTTATACGTATTTTAAGGCTTTATCAACCCTTCCTACACTCATGTAAATGTTTCCCACTCTCATAATACAACTTGAATGGTGAAGAAGGTGAAGGTGGTGCAGTATCTTCGCCCTGTAGGCCATTACTGCCATTTCTGCTAAAGGCGTAGGCATAACTTATCTCTTCATCCGAGTGATGAACATACTAATGGGGTGTTACAGAAAGACCGATATGCCATTCTATACTATAAACCAATCAGGAACTCTTATGATACAACTCAAAACTCTGAGCCCCAGACCCAGAGTTTAGGACTGTGACAGAATCATAGTTATCCTCTACTTCTGGACTCATGGAAGTTTAAACTTTAGTTGAGTTTATCTTGCTGGAAAGTAAAGTCTTGATGTCATAAATTTCTGTGAAGATCTCACTGATTCTGAAAGAGTGTCTCTAATTTCAGAGGCATCATAACCTTTGAAAAAATGCAGACGCTGTGAATGGACACAGAAATAGACTGCATCATTGCATGTGTGACAGTGTGCTTGAGAAAGAACAGACACTTTTCACACTGATAGAATGACTGTTTTGGCACCTCTGCTCTGTACATTGTATATAGTGTTAGTACATTGTATATAGTGTTATTATTAGTAGTAGTATTGTTATTATTAGAAGTATTAAGGTTAATCTTGTTTGTTGATTTTATATATATATATATTCTTTTCTTAATAGTGTAAATTATTATATTTATATTTATAATAACTGCGGCTGCTGTTACACCCAAATTTCCCCTCTGTGGGACAATAAAGGCTGTTTCTTCTTCTTCTTCTTCTTCTTCTTCTTCTTCTTCTTCTTCTTCTTCTTCTTCTTCTTCTTCTTCTTCTTCTTCTCTTCTTCTTCTTTACTGAGTTAAACATATTTTAGTTTCACATTTGTGTTAGCGGCAAAATTTAAGCTTTAAAAAGGAAGGGGAAGTATTCACTGTTGGTGTACAGTGAGGAATGTGCCAGAACTGTGAGTGTGTTAAAGGAGCTGCAGTCTTTTTAGGACAACAGGTACAAGACCCTTACTGTAGTTCAACTTGCTGGAAATAAAGGCATGAATGAGCCACAGCTTTGTTAACTTTGTTGTTGTTTGTCTCTCTTTTTGGGCAATTATACTTCTACTTCTGGACTCTTGGGTAGATTTTTACTTTAGTTTGCCAAAAATGGAAATTTTGATGTCATATTTCTGACATCAACTGAGAAAATGATACTCATTCTGAAAGAGTTTCTCTAATTTTTGATGTGTCATGACATATAACACACTTCCTTTTGCACCTTTACACACACTGCATGTGTGATAGAGTACTTGTGAAAGAGCAGACAGCCACTCTTTGCTGTGACAGAATGAAGACTCCTTTTTCCCCTCTGCTCTTCGGTGAGTTAAATGTATAAAATTTCATTCACACATTTGAATTCTGCAGCTTTTTGCACATTTTATTGTTTGCGTTGGTGGCCAAATTTTTGCTTGTAAAAGGAAGGGGAAGTATTCATGTTTTGATGCGCAGCTGAAATATCTGCAGGAATGTAGTCATCTACTGATCCAGGGTGAAACTTTGATCCAGTCACCTCGTCTGCAGATAACTCGATTTAACAAAACTGCATTCAAATCTTGAGTCTTCACCGATATTGTTTTAAAGTTTAAGTCAGTTCACTGACGTCACATCAGCTGAGTTTATTCCAAATCCTTAGCACAGTCCTTTATTATATATAAAATGTTATGACCTATGCCAGACATCACTAATAGGTGGACCTCAGTCCCGATCTGGACCGAAATGATGTCTCAAGCGGACCCAAACCTAATACCAAAGCAGAAACGATCATGCTGTGTCTTGAGTGGATGTGTTCTTGAAGAAAAAATCCTCACTGACAAAGTCTTAATGCATATACAAAAGTTTATTGCAAAAAACAGACAGCGTCAAAACAGATGCTTCTCGAGCCATCTGGGAGAGGAGGCCCAATATTCCTAACTCAACTCAACAACTCAACCTCCACATCCTAACTTTCCATATATGGCTATGAAACAGCTTCAACCAATAACCTATATCTGGACATATAGTCAATTCCTTATATGGAAGGCCAGAGACCCTACAAGGGGCAATGTGCAGATGTCCAAATCAAATTACCCTTTGCATGAACCCTTACGGAGGAAACCATACATGCATATATTGAGTTTAACACAGCAGTACAGACACCACAATCACTTAATTAAAATCTTGTTGAGCACTTTCTGGTTTACCGGCACAGCTTTTACAGTCCTTACGGTAGTAGTGAAGCGTCCAAGGAAACCCACTGACCAATTGCACGCGAGTTTGGCTATACCACGTGATACCACCAAGCTGGTTCCTGCTGGCTGGTAAACTTTGTAACAAACAGGGTTATTATAGTTAACGAAAACGAACTAAATAATGAAAACTGAAACTGAAAAAAACATTTTCATTAACTGTAATAAATAAAATCTATAATTAAAAGCAAAAAACAGTATTGTGAGTTTACAAAACTAACTAAAACTAAGAGAAATTGTAGATAAAACGACCTTTGTTTTTGTAATTTTATTTTAAAAAACCCTTGTGGATTCATATTAAATCATTTTTTTCCACTCTAACAGTTTAAGCTGGGAGCGCCATCGGGCAACTGTGTGTGTGTGTGTGTGTATGCGTGCTCACCGCATCGGTCCGCAAAGTAATGGCAGCGGTCTGCCGAGAAACCGCACTGATCCTTCAACGTAACCTGACGTGCGCCTCCGGAGAAATTGAACTACGTGTCGGGTCCACCCAGCCCACAAGGTTGTGATTAACGTGTTCAGTCCTTGTGCGGTTCTGGCTACTTTTTGCTGCAGTGTTTGAATTTATCAGTGAGAGAATAACAATCAGGAATAATAATCAAAGCATCAATATAAGGACTCACAAATGTCAGCAAATTCCTGGAGGGAGACTGCTGAAACTATCGAAATGGATGAAAGTGGAAAAACAGGGACAAATATGTTTGCAGCCAAAAAACTGAGCACAAAGAGCGAGGACCAAAAAAGTCCCAGCTGGCACGAGATCGCAAGGTAATTAACACACACAATCCAGCTACACAAGCATAAATGGTTGGCCACTTAAGTAGGTTGTGTACAGAGGCCGCAAAGCTAACTCTCTGAGCAGCTCCAAAACAGAAGCAGCTTCATATGGTGAGAACATCAGGATATCATGATAAAGTTCAGGCCGGACCCAAAAAGCGGACTCCAACTACGTTTAACAATTTTGTAATATTTATTGTGAAGATGTGGACCAGCAACAAAAGACACGGGAGCCTGTGAAGCAGACTGGCCAGCAACTACGGAGCGTACTGCAGCTCTGCCAAGAAAAGAAAAGATTATTAGCGCTAAGACGAACCATACGTGGGGCATACTGGTAGCGCCTATCACAAAAACTGCAACCTCCCACCTGCTAGAGCAGGGGTCGGGAACCTATGGCTCGCGAGCCAGATGTGGCTCTTTTGATGGCTGCATCTGGCTCGCAGACAAATCTTTAATAAAAAAAAAAATAATAACGTTAAAAAATATATAACATTTTCAAGTATTTCAATCCATTCATTTCCTACCGCTCATGTTCATGGTTGCGGGTGGCTGGAGCCAATCACAACTGTCCTCCGGGACCACACCAAATTTTTATTGGATAATGCCTAACGTACGCGGGTCGTTGTGAGGTCAGGGAGTAAACTTCCCTCCTTTTAATCAAGTAGTCAGCTAACTAATTGAGGAAACCTTTTACGAAGAAGATGGCTAAAAGAAAAAAAGATGAGGAGTATCGTACTTTTCAGCAGGAATGGACAGATGAATTCGCCTTTGTGGAGAGAGCAGGTTCTGCAGTGTGTCTAATATGCAGTGATAAAATTGCATTGATGAAACGGTCAAATATAAAGCGGCACTTCGACACACGCCATACTACATTTGCATCGAAATACCCAGCGGGGGACAGCAGGAAGAAAGCATGTCAAGAGCTACTGTGCAAAGTGCAAGCTAGTCAGCAGCAACTTCGTGTTTGGACCCAACAAGGTGACTGGAATTCGGCTAGCTTTGCTGGTGCTTTAGCAATTGTGAGAAACGGAAAGCCATTCACAGATGGTGAGTATGCCAAAACATTCATGCTTGATGTCGCCAGTGAACTTTTTGACGACTTTTCGGATAAAGACAAGATAATGAAACGAATAAAAGACATGCCTCTGTCGGCAAGAACTGTTCACGATCGTACCATCATGATGGCAAATCAAATTGAGGAAACACAAGTGAAGGACATAAATGCAGCAGTATTCTTTTCTCTCGCTTTGGATGAGTCAACAGATGTAAGCCATTTATCCCAATTCAGCGTGATTGCAAGGTATGCTGTCGGTGACACACTACATGAGGAAAGTCTTGCTGTTTTGCCTATGAAAGGGACAACAATAGGGGAGGATTTATTCAAGTCTTTCACTGAGTTCGCTAAAGGAAAAAATCTGCCGATGGATAAACTTATTTCGGTGTGTACTGATGGTGCTCCGTGCATGGTGGGGAAAAACAGAGGATTCGTAGCGCTTCTTCGTGAACATGAAAAGAGACCCATCCTAAGTTTTCACTGCATCCTACATCAGGAGGCGCTTTGTGCTCAGATGTGCGGTGAGCAGCTTGGTGAGGTGATGTCGCTGGTCATTCGAGTGGTCAACTTTATTGTTGCCCGAGCTTTAAATGATCGCCAGTTTAAAACACTGCTGGATGAAGTTGGGAATAATTATCCTGGTCTGCTTCTGCACAGCAATGTGCGTTGGTTGTCAAGAGGGAAGGTGCTCAGCCGTTTTGCGGCTTGTCTGAGCGAAATCCGGACTTTTCTTGAAATGAAAAACATCGAGCATCCTGAGTTAGCTAACACTGAGTGGCTCCTGAAGTTCTACTATCTCGTGGACATGACTGAACATCTGAACCAGCTCAATGTGAAAATGCAAGGCATTGGTATTGATATTAATCTCTGGCTCTCTTCCACAGCATGTCTTTTCTCTCCCCTCAGCCCAACCGGTCGCGGCAGATGACTGCCCCTCCCTGAGCCTGGTTCTGCTGGAGGTTTCTTCCTGTTAAAAGGGAGTTTTTCCTTTCCACTGTCGCCAAGTGCTTGCTCATAGGGGGTCGTTTTGACTGTTGGGTTTTCTCTGTATTATTGTAGGGTCTTTACCCACAATACAAAGCGCCTTGAGGCGACAGTTTGTTGTGATTTGGCGCTATATAAATAAAATTGAATTGAATTGAATTGAATTGGAAATACAGTCTTATCACTTCAACAAGCAGTGTTTGCATTTGAAAACAAGCTGGAACTCTTCATCGCCGACATTGAAACAGGTCGTTTACTACACTTTGAAAAACTGGGAGAGTTTAAAGATGCATGCACAGCAAGTGACCCTGCTCAACATCTTGATCTCCAGCAGCTAGCGGGCTTCACATCTAATCTCCTGCAGTCATTCAAAGCGCGCTTTGGAGAATTTCGTGAGCGCTCTCGTCTCTTCAAGTTCATCACCCATCCACACGAGTGTGCAGTGGACAGCGCCGACCTGAGTTACATCCCCGGTGTGTCCGTCAGAGATTTTGAGCTACAAGTTGCTGACCTGAAGGCCTCAGACATGTGGGTGAATAAATTCAAGTCACTAAATGAAGATTTGGAAAGACTTGCACGACAGCAAGCAGAGTTGGCGAGCAAACACAAGTGGGGAGAAATGAAAAAACTTCAACCCGCAGACCAGCTGATTGTCAAAACTTGGAAAGCACTTCCCGTCACATACCACACACTGCAGCGTGTGAGTATTGCTGTACTAACAATGTTTGGCTCTACGTATGCATGTGAGCAGTCTTTCTCACATCTAAAGAACATTAAGACCAACCTACGATCACGTTTAACGGATGGAAGTCTCAACTCCTGCATGAAGCTTAACCTCACCACGTATCAACCAGACTACAAAGCCATCAGCAAAACCATGCAGCACCAGAAGTCGCATTAATGGTAAGAAGTACTTTATTTATCATTGGTTAGCAACAGCATAATGTTACTAAATGCAATTCAGACTTATTGTACTTTAAAAGTGTTGGTCTTACATAAAATGCACACATTTACTTGTATTTAGTGTTAAACATATTGTATGGCTCTCATGGAATTACATTTTTTAAATATGTAGCGTTTATGGCTCTCTCAGCCAAAAAGGTTCCCGACCCCTGTGCTAGAGTGTAGGGCTAGGAGCGCAAGGAAACGTCAGCAGGACGGAATGAGGCAGAAAGAAAGGAGGCGGGCAGAAGACCGACAGATGACGAGCCTCTTTCCGTAGACACTGTCGAAGGAGAGCGGACAGGTAGAAATCCGACGGGTGACGAGCCTTTCCCCGTAGATGCTGCCGGAGGAGAGCGGACAGGCAGAAATCCGACGGGTGACGAATCCCTCTCAGAAGATGAACCCTTCTCAGGCTGAGGTCGCAGAAGCAGACAAAACGAAGTGGCAAGGAATCACTGCCCTCCTCGCCCCTTAACTGTTGGCCACACCACTGGCTGATTAGAAACAGGTGCCGGTGACGCCAAGCTCCACCCTGTAATGGAAAGAACACATAACCCTCGCTCCACCCCACTGTACTGAGAGAGTGAGGTGGGGAGGGAGAAAAAAGAAACAAACCCCAAAACAAAACCCCACAAACCCTCAGTCCATTACGCCCTCCTCAACGGCCACCTCTAGGTGGCCCACCCAACGCACGAGGATGCGCCCGGTAAAAATCCCGAAGCAAGGACGGATCCACAATAAACCGCCGGGGAACCCAGGACCGCTCCTGAGGCCCATACCCCACCCAGTCCACCAAAAATTGGAGACCCGACCCCCGTCTATGAACAGCCAAAATCTGCCGAACAGACTACACCAACCCCCCACCCACCATCCGAGGCAGAGGCGGCGGAACCCCAGGAGGACAAAGGAGACTGGAGACCACTGGCTTAACCCGGGAGACATGAAACGTGGGATGGACCCGCATAGAAGCCGGCAAACGGAGCCGGACGGCAGAAGGATTGACAACCTCGATCACCTCAAAAGGGCCAAGAAACCGAGGAGCCAGCTTCCTCCAAACCCCCTTCAAGGGAACGTCCCTCGAGGACAACCAAACCTTCTGACCAGGAGAGTACAAAGGAGCCGGAACCCGCCGACGATCAGCAAAACGACGATATCGCGCCGCGGACCGAAACAGCGCCGCCCTCGTAAGCCGCCAAATGCGTCGACAACGGCGAAAATGACAACGAACCGAAGGCACCACAATCTCACCCTCCTGAGAAGGAAAAAGAGGCAGCTGATAGCCCAAAGAAGCCTCAAACGGAGAAAGACCAGTCGCAGAGGAGGTATGAGTATTGTGCGCATATTCAACCCAGGGGAGACACTAGCTCCAGGTGGCAGGTTCCTGGGAAGCAACACAACTCAACATAGACACCAACTCCTGATTCAACCATTCAGACTGCCCATTAGACTGAGGATGAAACCCAGAGGTCAAACTGACAGAAGCCAAGGCAATGTGAGACCAGGGCCTACCAGTAACAGGCAAGGGCTGCAACAAACCTGAAGGAGGCTGAGAAACACCTTTATTAGAAGCACACACAGAGCAGGCCGTAACATACTCCCGGGCATCACTGTCCAACGAGGGCCACCAGAAAAAACGCTTAAGAAAGGAAATAGTACGGCGCACCCCAGGATGACAGGAAAACCGAGCAGTATGACCCCAATGGAGAACCTGGGAGCGGACAGCAGAAGGCACAAAGAGACGGTTAGCGGGACCAAAGCCGGGATCAGGCTCAGCAACTTGAGCCTGCTTAATCAAACCCTCAATCTGCCATGAAACGCCTGCCACTACACAAGCGGAAGGTAAAACAATCTCACAAACAGCGGGGGCAGTCTCCGAAGAGAACTGTCTAGATAGGGCATCACATTTCGAGACCCTGGCCGATAAGTAATGGTAAAGTTGAAGCGATTGAAAAACAGGGACCACCGCGCCTGCCTGGGATTCAAACGTCTTGCTTTTTGAAGATAGGAGAGATTCTTATGATCAGTCCAGACTAAAAAGGCTGCTCTGCCCCCGCCAGCCAATGTCTCCATTCCTCCAAAGCAAGTTTAACCGCCAAAAGTTCCCGGTCACCCACATCATAATTGCTCTCTGAAGGAGACAGGCGGTGAGAAAAAAACTCACACGGATGGAGCCGCCCCTCAGGACCACGCTGCGACAATACCGCCCCCACCCCAGAGTCGGAAGCATCCACCTCCACAACAACAACAGTTACAACAGCAGGAGAGAAAAGAGCAGAAACATTCAGAAAACTGGTCACAACAATTGCGACATCTTGTTAAGCTCGTGTCCTGACTTGTAGTTGTAGCTGTACACACACACACACACACACACACACACACACACACACACACACACACACACACACACACACACACACACACACACACACACACACAAAAGTGAATGTGCTGCTGAGATTTTAATGTTTTATCACATTTCACTCGTGCTTGTGTGCCCTGATAAATATAACCACTTGTTCTTTCAATTAACCACCCTTCAAACACACACATCACATGTGGCACTTAAGATGCATTAGAAAGTTTTCTGTTTGTCTTTGATTCCAGAAACCTCAACGATCAAACAACAAGAGAACTTGGAGCTCATAGCACAGAATGAAAAAATAAAGGATTCTGAAAACAACATGATCAAACTTAATGATGAATTACAGAGAAAAGAGGAAGAACATAAAGCATTGATGGAGATACTGAAGGTACAGAAGAGAGAACTGCAGCAACAGAAAGATCAATTAAAACTAGAACATAAGAACATGGAGGAACTGATGGAGGCCAGAGAAAAGGAGCTGCAGTCAGTGGAGAAAGACACGAAAGAGAAAGAAGTCAACAGTGCATCATCTTTAAGTTTTAAAAAGATAATCTCACAATAAAAATGGGGCCTCACTGACACAGTGAAAGCAGTTGATGGACTGATACTAAACACAGAGAAACTGTTAAATAATATAGAAACTGTGAACAACACTGATTTACACTGAGCTCAAAAGTTCAAAGCAGAAGAGTATAAACAAAGCATTTTTTTGTGAAACCAAGAAATGATTTTAGAAATCATTTCTTGGTTTCACAAAAAAATGCTAGTAAAATGATAGTAAATAACATTATTTTCAATCATGTTAATGTCTATGTAATAATGAAGAATTGCAAATTCATGTAGTGCCCCCCCCCCCCCCCCCCCCCCCCCTCCCCATGACCCTTAACAGGATAAGTGGAAGAGAATGGATGGATGGTGTTAGAACTTTAGGGGGCAGCACTGCACCATCAATTCTCCTTCACTTGGGGCTTAGAAGTGGTGAAAATACCATGTTGGCAAAATGAAGAGTCTGAATTTAGACTCTGTACACCAGAGGAACTTTTAAAAGGTTTATTGAAAGTCAACTTTTTTTTATTTAGAACTGAACTTGATCTTAACTAATAAAAGTGCTAAAATAACTAAAATAGGCCCAATCCAATATTCCAGACTCTGCTTATTAATACTAATAATAATTTTACTTTGTACCCTTTACAAAATTACTAAACATTAATATGTTTAGTATTAGCATAATCATAATTCATATATCACAAATTTTCACTCAACATACCAGTGACAGTGATGTTAACAGCCTCACTTCGTTCTCCATCTTCATTTTCACACCAGTATTCTCCACTGTGTTTTTCAAAGGTGAGATTAATGCTGTAGGGTGATGCTGATGTGTTTGATGTGTGGGTAGAGTTGGTTATTTTATGGGGCTTCCACTTCACGCTCCATTCAGAGATGCTGTTATCGGCCTCACAGCGTACAGAGACCGACTCGTATTCAAAGAACTGAAGTTTGTTTGGAACAATGTGAAGGGAAACTGCACCTGAGACTGAGACATGAAGAAGAAAAGCAACCAAATTAATTATCTGCTATTAAAACAAGAAAAAAAAATCACTCAGAAGGTGTGGCTACTACAAAAAATAAAATTGCTAATTTTGTCTGATTGTGTGGTAGCATAGTTAGATGCTACGTAGGATCTGCTTATTTTAAAATTAACACAAACCATTAAAGGCTACAGCTTCAGAGCTTCAAACACTTTTGAAGGTATTTTATTTATATATATATTTTTTGTTTGTTTTTTGCTAAAATGCAACTAACATCAAAATCCTGCTTCTAACTCATCAGTGTGGTCAGCTCGAACGGCCATCAGGACTAAAACATCAGCCACTGAGAGACAAATGAAAATGCTGTAAATCAGACGTATGTGATAGCTAAAGGTTTTAATGAATGATTGTTGGTTAAATCATTACTTACAAAGTTGAATGCTGAGAGCTGTAACCTCCATCATGCCTTCTGCTGACTGTCAGAGTGTCAGACTGAAATACAACAAAGACAAAATGCAGACTGGTGCTTCCTCTTCCTGTTTCATTTATTTTTGATGTTGATGCAGCAGGAGGTGCAAACTGTACTAAGACGTATCTGTATGACACATAACTGCTATGATGATGATAATGTCACAGGTTTGATCCTATTTGCAGCAGTGACTGTTTGGGGGAAGGAAAAAGGAAAAAATGAAATTCCAGCTCAAGCATTTCAAAACAAAGACACTAGGACTGGTGGATAGAAGACAGAGGATTAAAGCTAATTTAAATCAGTCCAGAATCTCCAGTCATCCACAGAACAGCATTCAATAATGATTGTTTTCCTTTCCCTTCTGTTTTTATTTGAACACATTAAAGCTGTTCCACTCTGCCCTCTGCTGTCAGTCAGCTGCTTTAGATTAAGATTAAGATTAAGATTAAGATAGTGTTTATTTGTCACATGCACAGTTATACAGTACACAGTACAATGCACAGTGAAATGTATTTTGTACCTGCAACCATATATACACACACACATATAAATAAGAAGAATAAAAATAAAAAAAAGTAATTCACACTATACACTATACTCTATATACTATACACTATACACACTTTTATAAATTATAATATTTACACTGTGCAATAATGGTCCAGTTAGGGCTCAGAGTTGAGCAGACGGATGGCTTGTGGGTAAAACTCTTCTTCAACCTTTCAGTCTTAGCCCTCAGGCAGCGGTAACGCCGGCCTGATGGGAGCAGGGAGAAGAGAGAGTGTCCGGGGTGGCTGGGCTGTTTTAGGATCTTCATGGCCCTCAGCCTGCACTGCGTGGTGTAAATGTCCTGCAGGTTGGGGAGGGTGGTTCTGATGGTCCGTTCAGCTGAACGAACCACCCTTTTTAGTGCCATGAAGTCCTGCTTGGTGCAGTTTCCCATCCAGGTGGTGATGCTCCCACGCATGATGCTCTCGATGGTGCAGGTGTAAAAGTTCCTGAGCACCTTGAGTGGGAGCTTGAAGTCTCTCAGCCGCCTGAGGAGGTAGAGACGCTGTCTGGCCTTCTTCACAGTGAAGAAGGCCATCTCTAAAATTATTATTGCTCATTTTTACTGAGTAAATGACCTTTGAACCTAATAAATTACAAAGAGGAGTAGTGATGGTATGATAAAGCTGAAATTTGATAAGCTACTGAGATGCCATAGAGTTTGCAATAACTGCACTCAGGTCAGCAGGTCACTATCTCAGGTTACACGTCACACGAAAGTAGAAGTAAAAAATGATTTTAGTGGAGAACTCAGGCCTTAAATATAACTGAGTCTGAAGTAAGCAGTGGTCAGCTGACTTGTTTTTACAGGTAAGCTATTAGAAAATGTAGATTTATTTTAAACATAGTTTAAGTTAAAAAAAAAAAAGATTTACATTTCCAGTTTGAGAAATAAATTCAGCTGTTTTACAGTTACAAAAAGGTGATTATTCTTAGCTGCTGAAGTTCAAACACAGCCTCAGAGTCAGAAAGAAAGATGACTTTAAGTGACTGGGAACTTTGTATGGTTGTTGGTACCTGCTCTGAGTGTTTCAGAAACTGCTGATCATCTCACTGAAAATGTCTTGTTGTTGCCAGAGATCAGAGGAGAATGGCCAGGCTACTTTAAGGTCACAGGAAGCCATGAGCAACTCAAATAACCACTCGTTACAAGCGAGGTGTGAGGTAAGAGCATCTCTGAATACTCAACAGATCAAACCTTCAAGGACTACAGCAGGGCTCTTCAACGCCAGGCCACGAGGTTCAGTGTCCTGCAGGTTTTAGATGTGTCTCTGCTTCTACACACCTGAGTCAAATATAGAAGTCATTAGCAGGACTCTGGAGAACTTGACTGCTTACTGAGGATGTAATTCAGCCATTTGATTCAGGTGTGTTGGATCAGGGACACATCTAAAACCTGCAGGACACCGGCCCTCGAGGCCTGGATTTGAATAGCCCTGGACTGCAGTGATGGAAGACCACAGTCGGTGCCACTGCTCTACAGTTTACACAGGCTGACAAAGGATACGTAATAGAAGATTGGGAAGCTGTTGCCTGATCTGGTGAGTGTCGTGGTGAAAATGTGGTGTTAACTTAAAAGCATAGATCCATACGGCTTTGCATCAGTGGTTCAGGGCTGCAGTGGTGGTGTAATGGTGTGGGGGGTGTTTTCTTAGCAGCCGAGCATCATTTACATGTCCCAGCCTCCAGGACTGTTATTGCTGTTTGAACATCCCTTCATGACCACAGTGTGATGGCTGCTGTGTGCCATGTCAGAAAGCTCAAATGATCTCAGCCTGATGAATTACCATCAATTGTGAGATGCCATCCATCGGTCTAGCTGTCTTTATCTCTCAAACATTTTTTTGCCTGTCTGTGTTTCTGATGTTCTGATCTCAGAATTTTGTCTTTTAACCAACAAACTCACCTGATGGAGTGTGTTTAAAGTACAGATCTGTTCATATTATTATCTGGTTGACACTGTCTTTGGGTTAAACATTAACCTGTATGTTTTTGCTAAAACAATAAAACAATTAGCAGCTGTTTTTGCATTGTTTTTGCCTTATATAATAGTTAAAAGTGTTCTCTCTTTTTTTCTAGCAGTTTGTGAGGGTGAGCTACAGATTACCTCTCTGTCTGTAGTTTCCATGCTGGACTGCATATTGTAAAACTAACCTTCCTTTAAATCTTTTTTTTTTTTTTAATATGGTCATGATCAAAGTGCAAATCCTTCCGAGGCTGTTGAACGCAGCTTACTGAGGGGACAAGTGCTGTTTTAATGGGCAAACAGGTATTTAAGTTTATTTGTTGTTTTATTAAGTTGTTGGTGTTCATTGTATTCCAACACGTTACACAAATGACTTAATTTCAAAGAATGCAATTCTTTAGGTGGAATAAATGCAGGATTATTATCTGTAACATTGCAGTTATATGTGCATAGAGTTTTCTGCCAAATCCCAGATTTGTTTAAATGAACAATCTAAGTACAGTCAGACTTTTTTGTTACATGACATTGGTTTCTGTTCTGAATTAAAGTAATTCAAACATGTCATACCTGTGTCTTTGAACTTTTAGCACCCAAAGGATTGCAAATCATGGAAGGACTTTTGCTTAAGCCTCTGCTCAGAGCAGTCAGTCACTGCTTTCGTTTCACTAAACATTGTGATATTATTTCTCCTAACACTCATTTGCAAAGCTAACTGTTAAATAAATCTCAGCAAGTGTTCAAATGAAATATTAAGCTTTGTTTCATGGAAACAAAAAGAAAGAAGTCTTCATAACTGGAGTATCACTGACTTCACCCCCTAACATGTTGTGTTTTTGTTTTTTCCACCTTTACTATTTTTATTCATCAAGTAGGGGTGGGACTTTAACGCGTTAATTTCGATTAATTAATTACGGGGAAAATAACGAATTAAAAATTTTAATCGTACTTTGCACCGTGGAACGTTTCTCAGTGTACGAGTTCCAGGCATACAGATTATATCGACGCACGATGTCAAAAATTCAGGGGCCACATCCTTCGAAGGACCCGGCCCACGTATACCGGGTCATTCGCAGTCCACGAAGACCGCAAAGGCCGGAAGTGAGCGGCTAGCCTTCATATCAGCGTCACCTGTCCTCACCTCTGCTTAGCTCATGTCGCCTAGCAACGTGAGTGCGAAACAGCTGTGTAAAAGCAGCTGGTTAAACAGAGAACAAACTTTTTCTCCTTTTTGTGGTTTAATTATAAGTCTTAAATTCAAAATAAGCTGTTAAAACAAGCATAACACATTTCAACATTAAGGAATACAGCTGAGTGAATGATTAATTTCCAACTATATTAAGTAAGACATTAATGTTGAATAAAACTATCCAGTTACGATGCTTGACTTTAATTTCAGGAGTTTGCTTATCACAGGAGCACTTCCACCCTTCATTGGTCTGTGTAGCAGACCGGTGGGAAATAAACAAAAGTTTGAAGTTTAAGCTTATGTATATTGATTCATTCATTAACCAAACTTAAATTAATATTTATCATGTTAAATATTTATGTGTGATTAAAATGCGATTAATTTTGATTAATTAATTACAAACGTCCTAATTAATTAGATTAATTTTTTAATCGAGTCCCACCCCTATCATCAAGTAAATTAACTTATTTCAGGGCAAAGCAAAAGTTAACAGGGCTGGTTGCTAGTGTTGTAGTCAAGACCACCTAACTCGAGACCGAGACAAGACCAAGACTTTTAGGGTCCAAGATGAGTCAAGACCAAGACCGAGGGAGGGCGAGACCGAGACAAGACCAAGACCAGTGCCTGACGCTACATGACACAATAAAATGTGAAACATGATCAGAATCACTTTTTAAATTAATCTGAAAGATCCACATTCCCATAAAATTACCTAGATGTTAAACACTCACACTCACTCCTGGAAGTCACCCAGGAGTATTAAATAAAGATGGTTATTACTCCTGGGTGACTTCCATCATTTATCACAGAATGTAAAACAGTAATTCATAGTTCATCACAATAGTCTTAACTTTTCTCTGCCTTTCATAAACAATACATAAAGTTATGCTGTTTTTAAACCAACAACAATCTTTGTAAAAATGGGTGCTTTTTCAAAACCACATAGCTAAATGTGTAAAACTGAAAAAATTGCAATCACTCATTGACAGTAAGAACTAAAGCCTTTAATCTTATACAGATTAAAGCTGCAGGATGTAACTTTTATAAAAAATCTGGTTTTTACATATTTGTTAAAACTGTCACCATGTCACGACAGTACGAGACCGATAATCTGCGAAAAAAGTGGAGCTCCTCCCTGAACCGCTCCCAGTCAAAAACAACCAATCAGAGCCAGGAGGAGGGTCTTAGCACTGTCAATCACTCCTCGTGTATGCGGCTCAATGTAGTTGTGCGCGATACTTCAAGATTTGCTATCAATCCTATGCCAAGTAAACACAGGGCCATTATCACCGATACTGATACCGATACTTTTTAATAATTATGAAGAATTTCCATGAAGTTTAACTGGTTTGAGATTTTTTTCCTTTGGATCATTAATTAGTTAAAACCCAGGATAGAATTGGGCAAAGTTTATATGTAAGTAGAAAATACTTTATCAAAATAAAAGTTAATGTTCTGAAACGATAGAACATTACCAAAACAACTTTCCCCATAGATTGATGTCTGGATTTTTTTTTCATAAATTAGGTGTACAAAATCATCACTCAAGAACAAATGCAAACTTTTTTTTCAGGTAGATCATTCAGAATGTATAATACAAAAATTTAATTAAAAAAATGTCATTTACAATTTTCTAGATTTTTTCTTAAATAAACCAGCTGTACAAATGTAAATTTAAATTTGCATTAAATGTTTCATAGCAAATTCCTTTTTTTCCCAAATAAAATATGTTATGCGCCACATGAAAGTATAACAAAACACTGTGGGGAGGGGAGGAGCAAAGTGTGCCTGCTCTGTGCTGTGACAGGAGCGACACTTAGACAGTCAGCTCGCATCTTTGATGGAACTGCCGCACTGCATACAGGAGAGAAACTGAAGCCAAAGTATCGATCTCATTACACTGATATTGATCAATACCAACACCAACGTCGGTATCCACATTATCGATATTAGTTTCGATCTGCCCACCACTAGCTCAATGTACTAATGGCGGAGAAACAACTTACTTACTTCTCTGCCATTAACATTGGTGGTGGCCATGGTAAGTTCAGGGTTCTAGCAAGAAATATTTCTCACCCCAGCGCTAACGCTAATGCTAATTAGTAAGCTAATGCTAACCGCTAAATGCCGCTCCAACTTGTTAATTGAGTGATGGGGCCTAAGATGTAACTGGAAAGCAGTAATAAGTTTTTTTGGATGTGTAGTTACATTTCTTGAGGTGCATGTCAGGTTTGCTTCAGAGAGGATTTTCAGTTATGTACGTAGGACTAATGCAAGAACTCTAAACAAGGACTTATTAGAATCAGAATCAGAATCAGAAGGTTTTTATTGCCATATGGGTGAACAGGTTCACAGCATTAGGAAATTGCTGCGGTACTTCGTGCGTACAGAAAAAAACAAATAAGTATAAAAACTATAAGACAATATACAAGTATACAAATTGCAAATATACAGAGATATTAGAGCTATAACTATAGCACAATATTACAAAATTACAAAATATACAGTGCAGAGACTAATTAAAAGATAAAAGAATGTAGACTATATTCCACTAATATGTACATCAGTGCAGTCAGACAGGTGCATAGACATAGGGTCATCAGCGTTTGTGGAGGGTGGTGGTAACAGTCTTAGGGTTATTGTTCATGAGTCCAACAGCAGAGGGGAAGAAACTGTTCTTATGGCGGGAGGTTCTGGTCCGTATGGACCGTAGCCTCCTGCCTGAGGGGAGAGGGTCAAAAAGTCTGTGCCCAGGGTGAGAGTGGTCGGCTGTGATCCGACCTGCACGCCCCAGTGTCCTGGAGGTGTACAGGTCCTGGAGAGATGGGAGGTTACAGCCAATCACCTTCTCAGCAGAGTGCACAGCGCGCCGTAGTCTCTGTTTGTCCCTAGTGGTGGCTCCAGCATACCACACAGTGATGGAGGAGGTGAGGATGGACTCAATGATGGCAGTATAGAACTGCACCATGGATGATGGAGGGTAGAGGGGCTGTGTGCTTCCTAAAGTCCACTATAATCTCCACTGTCTTCTGGGCGTTCAGTACCAGGTTATTGTGGCTGCACCAGGACGCCAGACGTTTGACCTCCATCCTGTAGGCCGACTCGTCCCCATCTGAGATGAGTCCGATGAGAGTCATGTCGTCTGCAAACTTAATAAGCTTGACAGACTGGTGGTCAGAGGTGCAGCAGTTGGTATACAGGGAGAAGAGCAGAGGAGAGAGGACACAGCCCTGAGGAGTGCCGGTGCTGATGGTCCGGGAGTCCGAGACATTCTTCCCCAGCCTCACGTGCTGCTTCCTGTTCATCAGGAAGTCAATGATCCACCTGCAGATGGGATCTGGCACGTTCATCTGGGACAGCTTGTCTTGGAGGAGATCAGGGAGGATGGTGTTGAAGGCAGAGCTGAAGTCCACAAACAGGATCCTGGCGTAGGTTCCCTGGGAGTCCAGATGCTGTAGGATGAAGTGCAGAGTCAGGTTGATGGCGTCGTCCACAGACCTGTTGGCTCTGTAGGCAAACTGCAGGGGGTCCAGAAGGGGGGCTGTGAGGGACTTGAGGTGGGACAGCACCAGACGCTCAAATGACTTCATGACCACAGAAGTCAGTGCCACAGGTCTGTAGTCATTTAGTCCAGTGATCCTTGGCTTCTTGGGGACAGGAACAATGGTAGCGGTTTTAAAGCAGACAGGCACGTGGCAAGCCTCCAGTGAGGAGTTGAAGATGTTTGTGAACAATGGGGCAAGCTCGTTAGCACAGTGTCTCAGTGTGGCAGGTGAGACACCATCTGGACCTGGAGCTTTGCGAGCTTTGACACTCCTGAACTGCTTTAGCACCTGGTCCTCCTGAATACAAAAGACTGTGGGGGTGGGGGAGGAGGGGGACTCTGGGGTGGGAGTCCTTGATGATGTGGGCTTCTCTGAGGTGTGGGGAGTGGGGGAGGTTGGGGGGTGAATATTTGTGTTGGCTGTATTGTAGTTGGGACTGGTGGAGGTGTGAAGGCTGCTGAACTGACCATCAAAACGACAATAGAACTCGTTCAGTCTATTTGCAGTTTGTAGGTCGTCTGTGGAGTGGGGGGTTTTAGGCTTGTAGTTGGTAATCTGCCTAAAACCTTTCCATACAGAGGCCGCGTCGTTCTCTGAGATCTGCTGCTGTATATTCTCAGAGTGATGTGATCTAGCAGTGGCCACTTCCTTGCTAAACCTGTACTTGGCCTCTTTGTAGCAGTCTTTGTCCCCACTTTTAAAAGCCTCCCTCTTCTCTATCCACAGCTGCTTCAGTTTGGGAGTAAACCAGGGTTTGTCACTGTTATAACACACCCTGGTGCGTGATGGCACAATGCTGTCCTCGCAGAAGTGGATATACGAGGTTACAGTGTCCGTGTAGTCATCCAGACTGTCACAGGCAGCCCTCATCGAGTCCCAGTCTGTAGTTTCGAAGCATGTGCGGAGCTCCTCCACAGCCTCACGGGTCCACTGCTTTGTTGTCCTCACCACAGGTTTGAGAGCTTCAGCCTCTGTCTGTACGCGGGGATCAGGTGGATCATGTCGTGGTCAGAGAGGCCGAGTGCAGCGCGGGGCACTGCGTGATAAGCCCCGCTTATCGTGCTGTAGCAGTGGTCTAGTGTCTTCTCCTCTCTGGTCAGACATGTGATATATTGTTTATATTTGGGAAGTTCCTGTCTCAGGCTGGCTTTATTAAAGTCCCCAAGTACGATGATAAGAGAGTCCGGGTATGTCCGCTCCATGCACAGAATCTGCTCTGTGAGCGCGCACTGGGCCTCGTGCACGTCCGCGTCCGGCGGGATGTAAACAGCAGCCAGTATGAATGAAGCGAACTCCCGCGGAGAGTAGAACGGTTTACAGTGAATGAAAAGATATTCCAGTGAGGGAGAGCAGTGCTTAGCAATCACTGTCACATCCGTACACCAGCCACTGTTTATGTAGAAGCAGACTCCTCCACCTGTAGCCTTGCCGGAAAGCGCAGCTTGCCGGTCTGCGCGGAGGAGATGAAATCCCTCCAACTGAAGCGCGCAGTCCGGTATCTCCTCACACAGCCATGACTCCGTGAAGCATAACACACAGGATATGGAAAAGTCTCTATTCATGCTCCTCATCAGTATCAGTTCGTCCATTTTGTTCCTAAGTGAACGCACGTTGGAGAGGAAAATCCCAGGTAAGGCTGTGCGTAATCCACGTCTCCTTAGCCTCACAAGCACGCCAGCGCGCTTCCCTCTCTTTCGGCGTCTCACTTTCTGGGCCAGAGTGTGTAATAAATCTGCCGCAGATGCGACAAAAACAGGAAATAAATCCGAAGGTGTTGTGGACCTAATGTTGAAAAGCTCTTCTCTGGTGTAAGAATACCCAGAAGAGTGTCCAGACACAGAAATAACGCACAAAAACAAACAAAACAGAGCGCACCGAAGTACCAGGGCATCCATTCGCGGCGCCATCTTGGATTAGATCGATAGAGTGATAATTTTTGCATATAATCCAGAAAAGTTACATTTATATATCGTGCATTTAATGTGTTCCAGAGTGACGTTTCCTTCCACTAATGTGTTTGCAGAAATCACATAAAAAACATACACAACAAAAACATAATCCAGATATTTCAACAATCAGCTGCTAAAAGCATTTCCTACATTTGAATATCAGCCACCATATTGTGAGCATAAACTATCATATTTTAATGCAACAATAGGAAGTGACATCATCTTGCTGGGAACTGTAGTTTTTTTTATTCTTGAAGGCCTCTCATAGCTCTACTGGTGCTGAAAACTGTTTGACTATGGCTTTCTGAATACAAGTAGGGCTGCAGCTATCAATTATTTTAGTAATCAGGTATTCAATTGATTACTCCGTCAATTAATCAAGTAATTGGATAAGAAATAATTTTAACAATTCATCAGCATATTTTAACTTCCATACTGCAGATGTTTCTCTGTGTGAAACAAACAGGGTGGATGGAGCAGCTACAAAGTTCTCTTTTCTTCATGTTGCTGATCAGGTGGTTGATGAAGAACCTCCAGCTGTTTCCCAGTAAAGGTTTTAAGGTTGTAAAAGAGGTGATGGAAAATAATCCAAACTTGTGACCTCTGAAGGATTGTATAAGGCAACTGATTTAAATCCTCAATCTCCCCAGGTTGTCCGGCCAGAACAGATGAGAGAAGACATCAGTTACACTCATGCCACTCTTTATTACCTTTGGGATGAGGGTTATGCTTATAATGAAGTCTATGGTTTCTACAAAAAGGAGAAATAAATGACAAGTGATGAAATAGATATATAACACCTATAATCTATCTAACAGCATAGATAAATATTCAAGTATCCACAATGAAATAAACCAAGATGGTGCAAAGAGTTACTGAATGACACAGCCTTTAACTAAAATGGCGTACTAGAAAGAAATATTGATATCGGGTGAATTTTCGCCAAATACAGAAAATTCCAAGCGTCCTTGAACACACCATGGACTAAAACGAAATTGAGGGAATTATCAGAATTCCGATGGTATTTAAATGCACCACCGCTATTTTCGGCAAACTCCGATGCAATTAAGACTAATAAGGATTTCACAACGATAGTTATCATAATAATAAGGAATATTGCAGCAACAACACTCATAATTAAACAGAATAACTATAGAGAAGAGTATTTCAACAGCGAACTGGATGCTTTTCCGTAACAATTAAAGAGGCAGACTTACAGTCTCATGGACGCATAAACATTGATGATACAAAATCCATGAGTGTCCCGACAAGACAGTCCTCCACTGAGGTGAAAAGAACAACTGTTCTGACAACTATTTGAGGGTACTGGTCCAACTGAAAGAGAGCGAACTCTGAGCTCCAAAGGGAAGTCCCCTTCCGTTGTGAGGAGGAAACTATTATTATATAGGACAGGCTAGGAGAAAACAACTATTATGGGATGGTGATGCGTTCAATTAGTCTGGAAATGAGTAAATCAGGAAAACCTTGTCAATAAAGGTGGTTACAGGAACAAGAGCTCCTTTCGCTCCACCTGAGCTCACTGTCTTAGTAACGGCTCTGCCTCTTTGCGCTTGCTGCGGGTGTGCAGACAGACTGCATGTAAAATAGCTGCTGCTGTGTTTTTGTTGAAAAACTGGGGGCTGAATGAGCTGTAATGCTTTTTATTCACAAGCGTCCTCCAAATTACGTTTCTGCTGCAGCTCTATTTTTAGTCGCTAATCAGGGATTAAAGATAAAAAACATTTTGACGGAGCCCCTCTGTACTAAAGAGGGTGAAGGGAGAGGGGGGCACTGAACGATTGCTAGTGCTAATTGCAGTCCCCCCCTTTCCCCAGTACACTGGTTATAAGTCTGTTCTGGTGGCTACAGCTGACTTAAAGAAAAAATAACAGCTGACATCCTCTGCACAAGAATATTTAAACACGCGCACTCACAGCACAGAGAAGTGGGGGCGTGGAGAAACATCTCAGTGATCCACTCGTGTTAAAGGGTCGTTTTTGTTTTGTTTTTTTTCCAAATGACGGTTACAGTTACAGCAATGAAGAACTAATGTGGAGGAAATGCTCCGCTTACACGGAGACACCTGAGCTGCAGAGTTGAAACGAAACATCAAAGCAACAAATTTGTGTCGAGGATTTTTAATAATCGAATTGAGTTACTCCAAGAATTATTAAGTTTTGCCATGCCAGCTGGAGCCCCCTGTGGATGCTGCTCAGATGACAATCGAGTGGGGGAAACCTGACCTTAACCCCAGATTCGTGTTTGTGTGGCACAATGAACAGGACTGACCAGAACATAGGCTACAAGGGACAAGTGTCACTGTCCATCGACAAGCTAAAGCACGGAGACGTTTCACTGAAGCTGTCCAAAGTTAAAATCTCTGATAGTGGACGATACAGATGCTACATTCCAAAAAAGACTAAAGAATATTTTGTTGATCTTCTTGTTGGTAAGAAAATGAATTATTGTGCTGTGTCTTCTTTATGAGCTAATGTCAGGTTTCAAATAGAGCTGCTTTGTCAAATTACTGGTGTCTCAGTTACACACATAGTGTGCTTTTGCGTTATTACCATGAAACACTAGGTTTATGGACATTGTCTGGCAGGTCTCTCACTCACATGTGGATATTGTATGCTTACATGGTGTCACATTGGGGTTATTTTACCTCAAACCAACAATGCATTTTAGTGCCTGCATAAATAGGTAGAGAGAGTTTTAGTGCCCACACCAGAGAATAAAGTCAAGCAGTGAGTGAAAACTCTACCAAAAGTCCATCCCTGATGCTAGAACTGAACCAGCGACGTCTCCCTTTTTGGCCAAATGTGTAAATCACTACACGAGGGAGCCACTATTAAAAGAATAAATTAATAATAAGAACATGTACTCTTGGTACCTAACATTGCTGTTGCCAGCAGGTCATACCACATATGCACATGTTACCTTGCGTGTATTCCTTAGATGCCGGGGCCATTATTTGATGCTCTTGATTAAGAAATCTTCGCTGAATACTTAATTATAAAATAAACAAACAACCAAACAAAACATTGCAAATAATTATGCGGATCTTGATTATTTTTAGAAAAAAAATGTTTGAATATGTGGTTACAATTCTTAAAATGTGTACTTTGCAATTCTACCAACATGTGCCAAAGATTATTTCAGTACATAGAAAAAAGGATCCTTTGTATAGTTTGAAGACTGTACTCATTATCGTTGAAATGTCTCTTCTTTTTTTTCTTGTCACAGGTGCTTCCTCCCAACCTGGTGCAAACTTAGCAGGACTCAGTAAATCGAGCAGTGGAGTGATGCTGGACTTTGAGTCTGCAGGCTGGTATCCAGAGCCTGAGCTGCTGTGGTTGGACGGTGAGGGAAACCTCCTCCCTGCTGGACCTACAGAGACCCTCAGAGGTCCTGATGACCTCTATACTGTCAGCAGCAGAGTGACTGTGGAGAAGAGACACAGCAACAACATCACCTGCAGAGTCCAACAGAAGAACATCAACCAGAGCAGAGAGACACACATACATGTTCCAGGTAAACATAGTATTTATAATGATGTTGATTTTGGTTGAAAATAAGTCGAGTTTCATCTAAATACTTTATTCTTTCACATGTTCTCATTGCAGATGATTTCTTTGGGCTCACATGCAGTTCTGCAGTGCCCATCACTGTTTGTTTGGCTGTTTGCACCATTTAAGCATCAGCATGTGGTGTGTTTATGTTTAAATGGAGACGACACACAACCAGTAAATTATAAATTAATAAACTCAAGTATTTGGCAAAATCTCCTTGTGTGTTTGATAGAGGATGGCATATTGTATAAAGTAAATTCCAAATTAAATTGAATCAGAATAAAAGATATGCAGTCATCAGGCTATCTGGTTCTTATAACCACTGTTTTAATTTTACACAGACAAGGAGCAACAAGTGGGATCAAACTGAGAAGGGAGAAAAAGACATTTACAGGGACATAAATCAGGAAGGACAGGGGCATGAAAAGCTAATGACAGATGAATCAGAGCCACTGGAAGCTTTGGTGGGAGGAGAAAAGACAAGCAACCATGTAAGAAACAGCAGCGTGATCACAGGTTCAGTAAGTGAAGTCAGACTCTACAAGTTGGTGATACGGAGACCAATAATAAAATTTAGAGGCCATCTTGATGTTTCTTTCTTTTTATTTATTTATGTGTTTATTTGTTTTCAGTTGTTCAGTGAGAAAGAGGATAGAGAGGAGGCTGTGGAAGACATGATGAATGAGAAGGAGACGATTAAATCTGAGGAAAAACAGGTTGGTCTAAATTTAATTCATTTTAGAACAAGTGTAAAACAAACTACCTGGATTTAACTAAGCAACTGTTTCATCTGACAAAACATTATTTAACCCCAAATGATGCAGTGAGCAACTTTTCATTTCATAGCCCTTTGAGACCTGTAATAGAAAAAGTCCACCAGACCATATTGTTACAGTTATACATTGCTGTAGTACCATTTGTCTGGAATATTTCAACTCAGTATACATCAATAGAACCTGCAGAACCCTAATTATAAAAATATGTCGGAAGGAAAATCATAGTAACTACATAAGTTAGCTAAAGAGTGCACTAACCCACTAATCCTCTTCCTGCTCTTGTCGGAGACGGTCGCACTATCTCTCTCTCCCTGCCCTCCCCATCTCTCCGCTTGCTGCTTGCTGTGAGAGCATCTCTCACACACTGTCCGAATAAAATAAGATTGAGAGCAACATGGATCTGGCAAAACTGGGGCCTTCACCATCATTGATCGAATTTTTTCCACTATGAGATCGGGAAAGGTGAGCCTGCGTGTCCGAGTGGAGCAGACTCCGGTTGGATACGTCATCGATTCTTGGAGCTCGTGGAGACCTGTGTGCTTCTCGGCCCTTGAGGTCGAAGACGTGGAAGACGCCTATATATTCGGCCTTTTGGTAGCGGTATCTTTTCTGTTTGGGCTCGGATGATACCTGATTTACCGGGAAATCAAGAAATATCTGGGCGGCAGTTCGACATCTGCAGAGGCTGCCGACCCAGGTGGACGGCCTTTCCAGAGCCGTACAGACTCAGACTCAAAGCCTGGTGGACCTGAGCCGTAAATTTAACGTGCTCGCAGGCGAGAAGGGTTAGATCTGGAGATAAGGTTCGGTTCTGCACAGTGAGGACGGTAACTAATGAATTTGGAATATTGGATTACTGAATGGTTCCCAGTGAGACTGAAGGCTGTTGGAAAAAAAAACAAGCAGCCTGTTCCAAACAACTTCTGCATTATCAGGAATTCGGCTTCCCCTGCCGGCCTTGGCTGGCAACCATATCTCTCCAGGACTATGTGTGACAGTTGCTCTTCCCCCCCACTCCGCTTTGTGATTTGTGAAGCTGGATCTGGTGTACCACGGCCGCTGATGAAATTCCATCACTATCAGCAAACCTGTTTTTGGCTAGGAGCTGGCATCTGGCTCCACAATGCCCCCACCTTCTCGTCTCCGTCTGCATCCCCTCCTGACCTGACCTCACCTACCGCTGCTATTCTGGCTTTAAATGTGCAAATATGCTTTGCTAAGGTGGTTTTTTTGGACCCTGGTATGGTGCTCTTTTCGAGCACTGTACCAGATGACTTTTTTTTTTAACCTTACTACCCCATGATGTGTGTTGTTTTCTTTTTCGGGGAACTGTAAAGGTAGCGCTGCAAGTCGGCTGCATAACCTCAGGACACCTGTCCCCCCGTGTTGTGTTTGTGTTTGTTGTATTCTTGGATGGGTGCTTTGTTAATTGCAGTTTCCAATGTTTGAACCTGTTCACCCACATGGCAATAAAACCTTCATTCATTCATTCCTTCATTCATTCATTCAGAAATTGAAAACCATTTTCTGTATCTACATGTTATGCTAGATACAGAAATGGCATAGCTGTACATGCTAATGCACACGAGGAAGTGCATGGAGTTGTTTTGTTGTTAGAGCTTTCTATGCGATTTTTGCAAACCCATTAGAGGAAGGATACGGCGCTCTGGGACACGTTGAATGCATGATATGTAACTGTAAATCCTCTGGTTTTATATGCAAAAAGACTTATTGCTCTATGTGGTTGCAGTTTTACTGGCATTGAAAAGCAGTTGGCAGTCAGGAGCGCCAGCGCTCCGGCATGTTGGAAGACATCCTGTGTTTGTGGAAAAGATGTTACTCTGTTTCAGCATGGTCAAGTTACAGACCTTCAACCAATTTTTTTTTTTGAATTTTTTGGAATTTTGCATTTTCAGAAATTCAGTTTTTCTGGGCAACGTTGTGCAGTAAGGGGTACTTCTAGAGGGAGACTTATAAGCTTGGGCTTAGGGCACCTTAGGTAAGGTAAGGTAACCCAAACACTCAAAAAAGTGGTACCACTGCCTTTACTTTGATATACATGGCAGTGGTGACATGCTGGCTTAGACAGTTCATCACAATGGCCAACAATATGTGAGAACAAATAATAATAAATTAGACTTATATAGCACTTTTCAGGATATTAAAGATGCTTTACATTTTCATGCACTATTCATTTACACCTCAATCATACGTGCGTCCAATTTGCCATAGGTGCAAATTGGAAGCACGACTGCCAGTTTTGCTGCCAAATTGCACCTACGGCCTCTCCAACCACACCACACAGCCACATTGACACTTGTGGCAATGTGGGTTAAGTGTCTTCACAGCATGCGCTCAGATGGGAACTTGAACCAGCAACCCTCCGGTTGCTAGGTGAGCACCTACCCACTTCACCACTACCACTCTCAGTGCACAAAGAAGATGGAGAGTTCCTGGGTGCACAGGAACACCAAAGCAGTAAATACAGTACATAAAATGTAATGTGCACCTGTGTTTTACAGCATACAACACTGTTTTGTGAAGTTTCACACACAGAATGACAGCAATGTCTCACAACATGAGTATCAACATGGCATGACAATGGGTCATACAAACCTGAGCCTATATGTTTCAAGTGTTTTTCAATTCTTTGTTTCATCATTTGTTGACATTTTTGGAAACACTTCTGGTGTTTTATTGCTCTGTAACACTTTCCTTATGATCTATGAGTTAATAATTTTCTCTGCAGTTTTATACCAATGTTGCACAACGTTGCCCCTAGGCAACAAAAAAATATCTCGGGGGGGGGGTCTGAATATAAAAAAAAATAGTTTGGGCATTAAATGGCCCAAAGTGAATCAGTAAATGATGTCAAATAATTTTCAGCATGTACCTTCACAATGTGTGCAGTAGAATTTCAACAGTGCCAAATCAGAACAAACAGTCAAGGGGCTTTATATTGTGAGATAAAGACCATATAATAAATACAGAGAAAACCCAAGGATCAAAATGACCCTCTATGACCAAACACTTGGCAACAGGTAACCATGTTGTTTTTGTTTTGCTTGACTTAACTGCTGCCTTTGACACAGTAGGCCACAATTTTTAATATCTTGATTACATCACTTAGTGGGCACTGTATTTAGATGGTTTAGGTCTTATCTGGCAGATGGACCTTTTTCTGTGAACATTCTGGTTCTGAATCATGTGGTGTCCCACAGGGTTCAATTTTAGGGCCACTGTTTTTCTCAATGTATTTAAAGACTCTGGGTTCTATTCTATTCAATTCAATTTTATTTATATAGCATTAAATCACAAAAAAACAGTCACCTCAAGACACATTATATTGTACGGTAAAGACTCTCCAATAAATACAGAGAAAGACCAAAAGTCAATACAACCCCTTATGAGCAAGCACTTGAAGAAGCTAACTTTATGTATAGCAGACGTGGATAGGGCAGGGGTAGAGAGTCTGGAGGAGCACTGGAAGCATGAATGTTCGCACATATGCAAGAGAGAATGCATTCATGAGGAGGGCCAATGGGGAGCTTAATTATTATTATTAAAAAAAAATACATGTCAAAAATTTGGACATTCACGACTTTTATATGAATGTACAGGATAATATTCAATACCAGTTAAAAGTACAATTCATGTGAATATATGCTGTACCATTCATATGAATGGTGTGCATGTCAAAACTTTTTACAGGTACTAGATTTACTGTCATGTCCTGGGCCGGTGGCCCAGTGTTTTATGTTTTCTTGGTATGGTTCCGTTTCTCAGGTTGTTTTGTTATCTGTTAGAGTTGCCCTCAGTTATTTCTAGTCCCTCGTGTCTCTCTGTATTCTGTGTCAGGTTTGCCTCTCTGTTCCCTTGTCATACTCCTGTTTTATTTTGATATTCGTCCAGCCCCTGTCTGTTGTATTCAGTTTTGCTTCCCTCTGGTCTCGTCTTAGTTATCTGTGTCACCTGTGTTCCCACCTGTTTCCTCTTCCCTCATCAGCCCTTCTGTGTATTTAAGTCCTGCGTTTTCTATGCCTGTTGTCCCGTCGTTGATGTTTTGTGCCCGCATGTTCCAGTGTTCCTTGTGTTTTCCCTTCGTCACCCCTCCGTAGGATTTTGGTGTTCATTTCTCCTCCGAGCCTCAATAAACCTCCTTTTAAGTTATGTTTACCCTCTGGAGTCCTTCGTTTTTGCCCTTCCTCACCCGTTTCCTCTCCGGCCATGACATTTACAAATTGTCAGCTTGTATTTGCTTCTAGAACACTGAAGGATTGTGTTTTAGGGTTAAAAATAAGTAATTATTAATGCTGCTGAATATGTATTAGTGTTTAATATATTTATTGAAAAGTTTGCATTACAAAAATACAAACGTACCAAAATTATCCATGGAAAAGGGGGAAAAGTGCTAATAATAATTATTGTGATAATAATAGAAAAGAAAAAAACCCACCCCATAATAATAAACAAACCCAGTACTCACTGTCATTTAAGTGTTGTGCAAAAAACCCAGAACAATATATGCTGCTGTATAATACCTGATCGACCAGTGTGTCTAAAAACCATCTATTCCTGAACCTGCGTCGAGGGCTGATTAAAGAAAAGAAGGAAATATTTCCAAGTCTAGTAAAATTTCTTTTCCGAGCCTCCCATTACACATCTAATTTTCTCCAGGTTTGAATTGGATAATATATCCCTAATCTAGTGTGTTACTGTGGGTGGGGCAGCGTCCCTCCACCTCAGAGGGATCAGGCGGTGCATCAGCAAAGTTGAGAAAGCAATCACTTTGTGTCCCCTAACAGGTAATCCCGACCCCTCAGGGACAACCTGAAAAAGGAACATAGTTGGATCTAGGTCGTTTTAACTGTTGGCCTTCACAAACACCACCACCCAAAAGTCTTGTATTTTAGGACAAAGCCAGAACATGTGAATTAGAGTGGCTTCCTCAGATTTACATTTATCACAGTTTGGATCTACTTCTGGATACATCTTAGCCAATTTGGACTTGTGAAGGTGCACCCGGTGAAACTCTAAATTAAATAAGGGAGTGTGCTGAATATGTATTAGATGACAAAGACCTTCACTGATGTAATTGCAATTGTTACCCACAAGTGGGAAGCATCATCACACAAAACATCTGTGCCTATAACATGTTTCTGATCAAAGCTTTGGGAAGCAAATATTTAACAAGTGTATAGTTGTGGATGTGAAATGTGTTCAGTTAGCCTAATTTAAATGACATCTAACCTGCAACTTGCAAAGAGATTTTAAACACGTGTCTGATATTGCGACCTCTGGTGGAATTAACCCAATTAATGAGGCAGCCCACTTGAGACAGCTGAGATCAGAGGACTATGAAGTAGCCCAGCCAGGTCCTTTCACGTCCCACTTCCCCTTACTGAATGTTATATTTTTTATATGGATATGCTCACTCAACTGTGTCACACACTTCTGAGCCAGGTTGTGAAACAGAGTAAGACTTGAGTGTAACTTACAATCATCAGGGTTAAAACAGAATGCGATAACCATTGACAGAAAGACAAATATCACCACAGCAGGTGATACTAAAAAGGCATCTTTAGTGCAGTTTTGGTGGAGTTCACAAAAGGTTGACCACTCCAAGACTCCAGGCTGTCACTCTTTTCTCACCTTGTGCTTATTTTGGGTGCCTATGAACTTTGTTTGTTCTGAATTCTCCTTTACTGAGAAACTATAACATCAATTTATAAAATGGTTTTGGGTGCAGGTGGTGCTTTTGTTCACTTTTGCTGCATATTGCTGCAAGTCTGTTTAAAGGCTGCAGCAGTTCTAGTCTTGTAAAGGACTTTTTAGGACTTGTGGTTGAGGTAGTTTCACTGTCACACAGCCAGCTAAAAAAAACAAAATGAAAAAAGTAACCATTCATTCTTAAACATAGATACTGACACTGTGAGTCCAATAAGACTGTTTTGTTTTTTAATGTGGTTCAACTGTTACATGTTCTTCAAAGTGTAACAAAGAGACCGTTCACATTGTTGTCTTGCATTTCAGCTGTAGTAATTACTGGTGTAACAATTATTTTTACATAGAAAAGCAGCTCATCAAATGTGATCATGTGCTGACAGAAGTCACAAAGCACAAATAAACATTTTAAAACCACTCTCTACATAGTTTACTGTTAGCATGGATTGGCAATACTGATGAGACATTTTTTTATTTAATGTAGTATAAATCTGTTAAAATCCACAAAGGATATCGTCAGTATGTCTCTTTAATGTGTCTTTAAGATAAAACCAGTAGCTAGGACCAGGCCCACTGCCCTTAGCCACTGCCCCACACATTGCACACAACCCTACAACCCCCTGCAGCCTACAGGAGGTGAACCATGTCTGCTTTTGAGCTGCGCCCGGCCGGGCACCATGGGCTACGCTAGGTAGGGTGAGGAGTGCAGCCATTAGAGAGGGGCTCCGGGGCAGACCCAGGATATGCTGGAGACATTATATCTCTTGGCCTGGGAACGCCTTGGGGTCCTTCTGCATGAGCTGGAGGAGGTGGCTGGGCAGAGGGAGGCCTGGGCTTCTCTGCTTAGGCTGCTGCCCTCATAATCTGGCCCTGGATAAGCAGAAGAAAATGGGTTGGATGGATAGCTGTGAAGGAATGAAGAAATCCTAAGGTCTGTAGCTGTACTCTTACCTAATGGGCCAAAGGTGAGACTGCCTTTGATTTGACTTGTTCTTATCTGAAAAGTAAATCAGAAATTTACACAAAATATGAAGACATAATGTTTTCAATATAGACATGCTCAAAGGCTTTCTGTTAAGTCCTACCAATGCTCGTGGTTGAGTAAACAACTTCTGTACTAAGGTCATCCTCAGCTGTTGGGGGGAATAAAGAAAAAAAAGATGTTATTATTTCTCACTGCCTGACAGATATCTGACAGGAATGTTGTCTAAATTTACAGCCCACTGCTAATCAACAACACAATTCTGCACCAATGCTGCTTTTTCCATGGATTACCCAGAGCTCCCTTGCCTCTACTAACTATTTCCAGTAGGAAGAATCAACATGCGACAGTCTCCTAAATGGACTAGTTCTTATAAAGAGCTTTTCTACTCTGTCTGAGTACTCAAAGTGCTTATATAAACACAATTACATTTATCCATTCACACCCATTCATACATGCACTTCCTAAGCTAAGTGATCACTGTCTAACATTCACACACAGCCAGGAATCGAACCACCAATCTTCCGAGCAGTAGGTGACCGGCTCTACCTCCTGAGCTACAGCCACCCCCTATTGTGTTCTAGTGGTTAAAGTGTGTGTACATACACATCTATGTTGATTTGCCCTGGAAATCATCGTCGAATATGGTCAGCTTCTTTCACAAAAAGTGTATCAACAGCTGCATCACAGATTCTTACTGGTGTGCTTACAGTTACTTTCCAACAGGAATAATATTCTATAAAGAAGCATCTCATAACGCTCTCCTTTGCATTTGTATGCATTTTACCTTTATCCTTTGAACAGTGACGTAGCCCCATTATCAGTGGCAGCAGAGCAAACAGGAAAACGGAGATAATCCATAATCGGGACAGATGAGAGGAATGACTCTGGGTTGGTTGATTTTCTTCTTTTTTAGGACACAGAAAAAATAAATTATATATATATATATATATATATATATATATATATATATATATAGATATATATATATATATATATATATATATATATATATATATATATATATATTTATATACATATAAAATTATTATTTTTCCAGTGTGTTGTGATCATAACATTGTCAGTACTTTTTTCCCCTTATTATGTTAAGATATTGATGCAGAGCTAAACCTTGTATGCGTATGCTTCACAAATAATTTCTGACAAACAAGCAGTGATTAATATCACGGAATGAGAAAGTGTTACTTATTCTGAATGGGATCCGGACTTTGCAGTGTAAGCAAGAGCAACACAAAGAAAATCACTGCCTTCTGAGCAGTACTTAAAAAATGTATTAATGTACGTTTATACCTTCAAACACATTTTTTGAACAGCCAGGAAGCTCTGCGGTGATTCTCCAATTCCAGAAAGAATACAGCTGTAAAGCCCTTCGTCTGATTTTGAAACTTTGTGGATTGTCATGGATCCTTTATACCCAGTTCTGATGAAAAGACCAGACTTGTAAAATTCAGCTATGCATTCAGATGAGCTTTTCTTCTTTGTACAGTGCAGAGTCACATTGTCTCCCTCCATCACAGGCAGAGCAGGACTCTCTAAAATACAGAACCAGCTGAAGAAAGTAGTTGAAATGTTAGAATTCAAAAAGGTTGATTTAAAAAACAAAAACAAACAAACAGCCATGATGAGTCATGGGGACAGAACTGGTCAGACAGTCTCTGCATAGACCTGGTAAATTTGGAATGTATAATGGGAATACACATGGAAATATTTTCTTTCCATACCAGTCACACTGATGTTGACAGCATTGCTTCTTAGTCCTTCCTCGTTTTCACACCAGTATGTCCCAGTATCTGATGAAAATGCAGGTTTAATGATCGCTGACCCTCCTGATTTTGCCCAGTTGGAAATGTTGGCTGGAACTGCTTCTTGAACATTTCTCATCACTTTCCATACAGATGAGCCATCATGCTCACAATTTAAAGAGATGGATTCATATTCGAAAAACTGCAGTCTCTTTGGAAGAACATGAGGAAAAGCTGCTCCTGTGGAGGAGGAAACTCATTATATTTTCTTTTTATAATGATTTTAAAATAGTCCTTAATTGTATCTTACCATACTCTTGAGCAAAGGAACTCTGCTGAGTGTGTGCAACCAGCAGAATCAACACATGTATCATTGCTGGTGAGATAACACAAAGTAAAGGACAACTAATTTAGACTTATTTTATACAGCACATAATCCACTTATTAATACTTGGCCATGTTAACATAATTTTTGCACGTGAGGTTATTACACTGGTTAGATAGCAGACCGTTTGCACAGGCGTTTGCATTTCTTTTGTAAACACAGTTATGGAAAGTGTGAAGTACTCACGCAGTCTAATGCAGATGGCTGTAAGGTCCGCGCTGTCTGGCTGCCGACTTTGAAGCCCCAATGAAACATGATGTTATTTGTGAGAACCTTCTCTTGCTGTGGCTCTCGTTTCTGTGTGTGACACATTAGCAGGCACGAAGCAGTTCTAGAAATATCTCCCCAAAGTTGACCTGCGCGGAAACTAGAAATAAACCGATGATGAAGAACCGCAGTTTCAAAATAAAAAAAAAAAAAACAGTGAGTACGGCTGAGCAGAGAGGCAACTATGGAAATTATTTTATAACAATATTTTACCTGCTGCTAAGAACTTAAAGTTGTTTTGGTTATTGAGTGATTTGGTGAATTCATGTGGATATTTTTATTTTATTTTTCAAATTGTCCTCTGTGCTGCCTTTGCTGTACTATGTGGCCTGTACCTTTAATAGCTCCCTGTTTCTGTGTTACAGCTGTGATCTGCCTTCACAGTATTGGACAGTTGGTTAAGAAACTTAATGGAAATTGATGCTTTATTCAGTTAAAAGTTAGTAAAGTTACCAAAGCAGTGTTTTCTTAGCCCTGATCTATTCACATACACATGCTAAAGTGCCGTTTGCTTTTGTTTTTTATCATCTTCAGTAGCTAAAGCATTGCAGGTCAATGATCTTTGGAGGCAGAGATAAGTAAACACCTTATCTCATTGTAAGAAGCCAAGATCAAGGTACATTCTTCTAGTACTTTGACTTCCTCAGCTCCACTGAAGTAAATGTTGAGAAGAACAACAGGTATGAAATTTTGCTTTGACTTGAAATTCAAGTTTTGTGACTGAGTTACTGAAGCTAACATTTTTTAAAAATTTGAATAATATTTAATAATTGCCTGTAAGATAACGCAGGCTTTCGTCATCTGCAGTTTACATTTGTATTTAATCAGTGGGTATTGTAAACGACTCCAAAGAAACCTCCAGGCTCTTAATGTTTACCAGCTTCATGCTGCACATACTGAGTGGTTGTCTGTCTGTCGTTGGTTTTAATAAGTTTGAGATGTGGCTGCTTCGTGTTTCTGAATCTTTTTAACAAAAGCTCAAATCTTGTATCATATTCACTCACTGAAGAGTCTAAACATGTAATTAAATAAAACTATGAATGATTTATAGATGAAACCTGTTCTGATTTTCATTGTTGCTTGAAAACTGGAGCACATATGAACACATATTTTGGTTATGTGAATAATTATGTTGCACCATTAAGAATAATGGCTGTGGGTAGCCTTCTTATTTTTAAGTGAACATTTGTTAAAGAAAAAATATTTTGTAGCAGATTATTAGGCTATTAATTCAAATTGTGTTATTTTGTGAGCATGTGTTATTTTTTTAATTACAGAACATCATGGTGCTGTCCACAACTGGGCTTCAGTTTTTGCATCACATTTTTCTGCTGCTTTTCCTAATAGACCCCTGTGGAGGTAAAAAACAAACCAAAAAATAACCATTGTATTTTAAAGGAAGTCATAATATTAAAAATCTTCACAACAGTGCCACAAAATTATTGCTGTGTGTGTGTCTGTGTGTGTGTGTGTGTGTGGGAGGGGGGGGGGGGGGGGGGGGGGGGGCATTTGATGGAAGTACATTTATATTTACAGGAATTAAAGATGCTTTTTATTCTGGTTGCCAAGTTTTGTATGTTCTTATGTTTACCAGCAAGTGAATGTAGATGTACAGTGGACATAAATAATAAACTTGCTGTTTGTGGTGCTGCATATATTAAACAATAAATACATTAGATTTGACTGCACTGAGTCTGAGAATGTTTCTCTCTAGGTCAGATTCAGGTCATTGGCCCGTCTCATCCAATAACTGTAGCAGTCGGTGATGATGTCATTTTGCCCTGCCATCTGAAACCGGCTTCAGATGCTTCTGCTATGACCTTTGAGTGGGCTCGAACTGACCTGAGCCCAGATTTGTCCACGTGTGGCATGAAGGTCAAGACCTTCATGTTAATCAGCATTCAGCTTTCAAAGGCCGAACATCAGTGGATATCAGGAAATTGAAGAATGGGGATATTTCACTGATGCTCTCCAGAGTGAAACTCTCTGATAGAGGAACATACAGATGTTACTTTCCTGATTTAGATAAAGCCTCTGCTGTCCAGCTTGTTGTTGGTAAGTAAACAAGTTTTGAGATGGGTTTTAATAGTCATACCTGTATGCGTGTATACTTTATGTCAATAAAATTAAACTGCTGTTCTCCACTGCTGCATATTTCTCTCGTCAGGGAGTGCTTCCCTCCCAGGTGTCAGTTTAGCTGGGATTGACCGATCCATCAGTGGAGTGGTGTTACAGTGTGAGTCTGCAGGCTGGTATCCAGAGCCTGAGCTGCTGTGGTTGGACGCTGAGGGAAACCTCATCTCTGCTGGACCTACAGAGACCTTCAGAGGTCCTGATGACCTCTATACTGTCAGCAGCAGAGTGACTGTGGAGAAGAGACACAGCAACAACATCACCTGCAGAGTCCAACAGAAGAACATCAACCAGAGCAGAGAGACACACATACATGTTCCAGGTGTGAAATCATTTTTTTTTAACCTTTTTCTCTTTAAGCTTCATTTGGCTGAAGTGTCCTTTTTAATTGCAGATGATCTGTTTGTGGAGCCGTGTGGTTCTGCTGCTTGCATTGCTGTCAGTTTAACTGCGTGCTTTGTGAGTGTTCTTGCACTCATCTTTGCTCTGTGGAAAGAGAGAAGAAACAAACTCAGTAAGTCACAAATTTTATTAGTTTGAGTCTTTCTGGATTATTTAAAATTCACGATATCTCTTTATATATTTGTTATGGGTTTGTTAAGAATCAATAAACTGAAAGCTTATGTTTCTACTGGTTTTCATTACAATTAATTTTAAATTGCAATATATTAGAAAAATACACTCACTAACACACACACGCACACACACACACACACACACACACACACACATCACATGTGACACTTAAAAAATTAAGTTCTCTGTTTGTCTTTGATTCCAGAAACCTCAACGATCAAACAACAAGAGAACTTGGAGCTCATGGCACAGAATGAAAAAATAAAGGATTCTGAAAACAACATGATCAAACTTAATGAAGAATTACAGAGAAAAGAGGAAGAACATAAAGCATTGATGGAGATACTGAAGGTACAGAAGAGAGAACTGCAGCAACAGAAAGATCAATTAAAACTGGAACATAAGAACATGGAGGAACTGATGGAGGCCAGAGAAAAGGAGCTGCACTCAGTGGAGGAAGACACGAAAGAGAAAGAAGTCAACAGTGCATCATCTTTAAATCTTAAAAAGATAATCACCCAATACAAATGGGGCCTGAATGAGACAGTGAAAGCATTTGATGGACTGATACTAAACACAGAGAAACTGTTAAATAATATAGAAACTGTGAGCAACACTGATTTACACTGAGCTCAGAAGTTTAAAGCATAGTGTAGACACAACATATGTTTTTTACAAAACCAAGAAACTGATGATAGAAACATGAAACTCAAAGAAATGTTAAAAAAGCCCTAAGGACAGCAAAAAAAAAAAAGAAAAAAAATGCAGCCTACACCTACTTGAAAATATACTGAAAAAGAAGGATTCTGTAATTCTGAAATTAATATTATTTCAATAAAAGTTTAAAAAAAAATCCAAGAAAGGTTGAGTAAAAACATTGACATATAAAATGCAAGTTCATTTTAAAACCTAATGTTTTCTTTTTGTTATTACAATGGCATCAGCCCAGAGTTCATTTTTATATCAAGTAAGAAAAATATTTGTAATTACAAGTCAAACATTTTAAAATAAAAAAGTTCTATGTTCCCCAAGATCACTTATAATATGTAAAACTAGAAACTAGATCATTAGGACATATAATGGCATTCTGCTATGAATTTATGTTACTTGAAGAGAATGGTGCTCTGTGAGGGTTTAAAAAGGTTCAGTTGTGTGAACAGTCACAGCATCAGATCTGTACATGATGCTAAGATGATTAATGTGAATAGAACTGTGTCACATTTGAAGCGTGTCTGTTAGTCACTGTGGTTACATTAGGTTAAACCTGAACTCTGTAGATGACCTCAGTGAAAGTATTTTAAGCCAGCTGTGGTGTATTGAGACATGAACAGAAAAAAGGAACTGAGCAAAGTGGTTTAGCACTAAGCTCCTCACACTTAAAATATACATTGTTCAGTCAGCCACATGCATTCTGTCACACCCACCACCCCATTTTATAATAACAAAGGTGTATTTTTTGATTCTGCTTTCTTGCTTAAACTGCTGGTCATAACTCCCTTAACCTCCCTTAATCTTGTCAGTATTTGGGTTAATGATAACAAACATTAACTCTGACAAATTATTAAGATTAATGCAAGTCCGCTGAAAAAAGTTACGTTTCCATTTTAGCATTTTCTCTACCCGTTGTCACCAAATACTGCTGGATTTCCCCACAGGGGATAGTCCTGTCTCCATTCCCATTTCCTCTGGGATTTCCAGCACCAAACCTCTGCCATCTGCAGAGGTTCTCTGATGTTAATGCAGTGTTTGGGTGTATTAGCAATGGGTAGGAGTTCAAGTACAAGGAGCTGGTGAAGAGCATTGTGGAGCAGTCTTTAGGAAATCACATCTTCCTGGATTTAAACAAGACAAAAGAGATGGTGGTTAACTTTTGGAGGGAAAAAAAAAAGTATTATTTAGTTTGTTTTTGTCTGCTTTTTTTTCTTTTTCTTTTTTCTGTATTATGAGCCTGACTCTTCTGCTTATCCAACTTTTTTCAAGAAAATGTCTCTCCTACTCAGAAATTCAAGTGTCAGTGTGATAAAAGAAATGTTTAAGAAAGAAAGCATAACCCTGGGAGGTTCAGGGTCCTGTGCAGTATCTTACCTGTTCTTTGGACTGCACACTTCTGGACAGAGATCTTAGATATCATTTCTGGAATCTGCTGGAGCCACCCTACAGTCTGGGGGTCACTGCCCGGAGTGTTCCTTCACTTCACTTTTTTCCTCTTTAGCTCATCTCGTAGCCCTCAGTATTTATCAAGATTCTCGTGGTCTTTCTTCCTCAATACAAGCAATATCACTACGGCTTTTTTCCTCTGCTTGTCCATGACTACTATGGCCGGTTAGTTAGGCATCACTAGTTTGCCCATCTGTATCTGGAAATCCCACCAGATCTTAGCTCGGTCATTCTCAACTACCTTTGGGGGCTCATCCCATTTTGACCTTGAGACTTCTAGATCATAGATATTGAGATGTCAAAGAATCCATCTTTGACACCCCGACATCCTCTTCATGTGACCCATTTCACTTGGGTTACATGTGTAGTAACTTTCCTACAGTTTGTTAGTCTTAATGTTATTATTATTCCAGTAGCCAGTAGCCCACTAATGCAGCTGAATGTTGCAGAGCTGACACTACTGACAATAGGTCGCTGTTTGGAATCCTGAGCAGGGCATGCATCCAGTAAGGGTTCTCTGGCTAGACCCACCCCACCCATGCTACCCAAGCCTACCTCAGAATATGAGTAAAATGGACATAATTGAAACCATATCAGCTTGGATGTCACCCAGATTAACAAGGTCCCATGTCAGGTGTTGAGGAACGAAGGCATACGCAACAAGGATATGGCATAATGCACATGATATAAGAATCAAGAACTGTTGGGATCCTACTACACATGTAATCCCAGTAAAAGGGGTTACATGACGAGGATTTGGGGCCTATGGACTCTTTGAGACACAACATCAAGACTGAAATTTAAACAACTACCAGCTCAGTGTTCGACCATCTACAAGAAGAAATGGCCAGGACCTCAGGTCAAGGACACCAGTTCTATCCAACTAACAGCCTATAAACTGCCACAGAATAACACAGAAGCTATTTTCAAGTACTATAGCAATTTGTGCACTGCCTGAACTGACTACAGAAAAGCCTCTGACTCAATGCCTCACACATAGATCCTTGGACTGCAATGAAATAAACAAGATCAACAGGACTCTAAGTGCCTTCATCAGGAGCTGAATGGGGATGCGAAGAATAACACTAGAGGCCAAGTTCAAGCCAGTTGCACACCAGCAGCTGGCTTGAGCCACACCAGGCAAGAGCACAGGTGCAGGCTGTAAGATGCTAGCAGGCAGGGTATACATGGAATGCCATAACCAAGTGGCTGGCATAGTATACAAGAGCATCTGTGCCAATAATGGCCTGGAAGTCTTGAGCTCAAAATGGGATATAATGGTTCAGGACCAAGCTAAGATCCTGTAGTACTACCAACACAGTAGTGGTGGACAAGCAGATAGAGAAGGCTGCACTGACAGAGATAAGAGAAGAGCTTGAGAAGATATGGAACATAGATAGATAGACAGATAGATAGATAGATAGATAGATAGATAGATAGATAGATAGATAGATAGATAGATAGATAGATAGATAGATAGATAGATAGATAGATAGATAGATAGATAGATAGATAGATAGATAGATGATTGGTATATATACTAGTATGTTCATCCCTAACACACAATGCCACATTAGCAAGTCAGTGATGTCACTGGTTCAGTATGTTAATGGGAATACAGCTGGGTTCATATGAACAGAAGACTAAACACGTAACACAAAGTGGTTTAACTGACACTAACTGGTGGTTAAGACAGAGACCAAAATAGAGACTTGTGTGTGTGTGTGTGTGTGTGTGTGTGTGTGTGTGTGTGTGTGTGTGTGTGTGTGTGTGTGTGTGTGTGTGTGTGTGTGTGTGTGTGTGTGTGTGCATGCTCATATGTGTGTATGTGTATGTGTGAGCGCACACATGTGTGTGTATGTGTCTGTTGGGGGATTGCTACTTTAACCTGATTTTGACTCAGTTTGAATCGACAGATAAACATCTAAAAATTTAATAAAAAACTATTGAAGGTAGTGAATGTCTAACAATAGGCTGACTTTAGTCTTTACCGCATGCCTTGATTTGCTTTAGAAAGACGATGTAATTGTTTGAACCTAAGGAACTGATACTAAAATGTTGTTTTAGAACTGAAATATGTTTGGCTCCCCATTCGGTTTCTGTATCTTCTATACTTCCTGAAATCATGGTCTTCGAGAGTTTTATAGGTGTGACTCTTGAGTAAAGTTCACTTCAGTCCTCTCCAAGCCCCTTCCTGTGGCTTCAATGTTCAACAAAACCTAGCAGTAAAATAACTGCTAAAAACACGTTATTTCTATTCCTTTTTCCTTTTTATTGTGGCTTTTTAAATTACAATGACTGGAGAAAGACATACTTACAGAAAAGCTGACATTTTAAGAAGTACATAGGCAGGTGATACCAATTTTAAAAATGTATACAAAGGAAGCTTAATGTAACATTCATGTGGGGCGGCAGCAGGTGGTGGGGTAACAACTGTAATGCTTGTTAGTGTTAAGTTTTCATTTTTTTCTTTAAACCTCACAATAACACTAGCAATGATCATTTTATCTTTATCTGTTTTTTTGGTTTCTCATTTGTGGCAGCTACATGTTAGACTAACTCCGTACCATGGTTTTAATCCAGCAAATAAAGTGTACATGAGCCTCAGTTTTTTCTCACTGAAGAATAGATGACAGTCTCTTCTTGAAAACATGGATGTCTGATGTCTGCTCTGGACATTTTTGGTTCTGTGTTGGAAACAAACATATTTAATAAATGATTAAGAAATTCAAACATTTACTGGATGCATGCTCGATCATCCAGGTAAAGAAATCCCATGAAGCTGATTCTGTTCATTATGGTTGTAACTTTTTCAGTGGGAGAAATGTTTTGTCACGGATCAGAGATGAAAATGCTACGTCCAGAACAAACATGCAGAATCAACTTCCTGGGAAAGTTTTTTTTTTTCTTTTTGCCCCTTCTGTGAAACATAGTTAAATTATATTATTAGTCTATACAAACAAAATGTGTGTGAGGAGAAATGGTGCAGGTTTAGACACACTTGTGTCCATATTTTTGCACTGGATACATTGTAGTAATCTTGTGCACTATACAGTTGAATAGAGTACCACGAGGTATTTTGTTTAAGTGTGTGGTGTGTGCATATAAACAATTATATATGAAACTAAAATGAAAAATCAAACCTTTCTTCTTCCAGTCCGTTTTAACAGTGGCATACAGGACATCATCTGGATCCTTTGAATTGTCTCCATCTAGCAACACATGTGAGACAAAACCTGAAAACTGAAATGCTCTTTCCCTCCTGCTGTATTTATGTACTCATTTAAGTCTTGAAAGTCCTTATAAAATATAAATTATTAAATAAAATGTTTACCTTTCTGTTTCCTCTTCTTTCTGACCACAGCATATGTCACATGGTGTGGGTCTGAGGTGTTCTCCTCTTGCAAGACTGAAATGTGGAGAGTCCAAAGTTATATTCATCACAAAACAATGCTTGTCATAAACCTAATGTAAGCTTTTTTAACATGCATGTGATGTATGCAATATGTATCATGGTTACAAATGATGGTTGTATTAGACATATTTAGTATGCTCTTGTTATATATCAGAAGTCTGGCTTATAGTGTCACATACTAACACTGCGAAGTTATAACAAAATTATTATCATTGATAATAAAGTTACAGACTCAAATTCAGTGATATGTGAATCTAAATTTGTCACATGGGGGTGGGAATTAAAACAAAAAGGGCAAAGTGGCTTGGGAATTTCTAAGACTCAAGTTGTAGGTTTTTGACATGGAAATCTATTAGACACGTTCCACTGAACAAGGATGCAGATTCACACCTATGTTGTTTTCATGTGAGTGTGAAGCTCGTGTTGATGTAAAACATATGGATACTGAAGGACACAAGAGAAAAAGGCCATCAGTAGGAAAGAGAGCAAATAATTTGTTGTAGCAAAGTAGATAAGTGAATGTTATTTTTCTAGTACAATGAGATAAAAATTAAATTATCTGGTAAATGACATATTCCAGATATTAAATGACCTGAAAATCCATTTCTGTCTGGGAAACAAGGTTTCTGTACCTTTGTATTTCTTATGAAGAAGCAGGCAGATAACCACCACCAACAGAGCCACCAATAAAGCACTCGCAACAGTCCACAGCAGAATGGGTGTTTTAGGGACGAGACTGTGTGAAAGATCAATCTCTTTGTAAGGTGCTGAAAGAAGATATTAAATATGAATATATTGAAGCATATAAAAAAATAAGGGGAAAAAAGAAACAGAACAAAAATATATTCAAAACCAAAATCACCTTCACTTTGTTTTAAAACAGCTAGCCAGCGCTCTGGTGATTCTCCAGCTCCAGATATGCTGCACTTGTAAAATCCTTCATGAGACTTGGAGACATTTTGGATCGTCATGCTGCTGTTATACCAGGTACCGAGAGGAACGCCGTCTTTGTAGAAGTCAGTTATGTGTCCTGACTGAGTTTTCTTGTTTGTACAATTGAAGGTCACCTCATTTCCCTCTATCACGGGGTGTGTCGGACTTTCCAAGATGACAAAACCAGCTGAGAAATGTGATAAAAACACATAAACGTTTATAATGACCTTTTTGTGAAAGTGCTAAAAAAAAAAGAAAAAGGTCCAACACTGTACTCTACTTATTTTACTTTGTACACTTTACCAAATTTTTTAGTATTTCTTATTAACAGATCATATTGGTGGATTCTTGAGCATAAATATTGTTAATATTCATCTTGATTACCTTCTGATGGGATATTTTGAAGTAAGATTGCCACATATTGTCAGCGAACATTAGTATGACTGTGTATGTACAGTTATGTGACTTGACATATTTGTAAGACAATGTTTCCTTTCTGTTAGAAATTAGGTGTGCATCCATATAGCAGAAAGGGTTTAAAGGGGAAGTTCTGTCCAGCCTGATAATAAATTCTGCCAGAAAACAATTTTAATAATGAGCATTATTCTATTTCATGTGATGTATTATAAAATCAATTTGCTCATTGGCAAAAAATGCGCCCTACTTACTGCGCCTCGAGGTGACTGTTTGTTGTGATTTGGTGCTATAGAATAAAATGTAATTGAAATTGAACTGAATTTGTTACTTCAAAAGATATGTCAAATTAACTGTAGCCCTAGATCCACTTTGGGACAGCTATTTTTTAAGCATCATATGCACACGTGTAAATTTTAAGAATTTAGGAGTCCAGTCATCCAGCAGTGAAACTTCTTTAAGTAGCTTATAAGCTACATAAGGAAGTCAGTTAGAAAAGCATTCCTAGGATTCAATAAGATCTAATATTCACTCAACATACCGGTCACAGTGATGTTAACAGCCTCACTTCGTTCTCCATCTTCATTTTCACACCAGTATTCTCCACTGTGTTTTTCAAAGGTGAGATTAATGCTGTAGGGTGATGCCGATGTGTTTGATGTGTGGGTAGAGTTGGTTATTTTATGGGGCTTCCACTTCACGCTCCATTCAGAGATGCTGTTATCGGCCTCACAGCGTACAGAGACCGACTCGTATTCAAAGAACTGAACTTTGTTTGGAACAATGTGAAGGGAAACTGCACCTGAGACTGAGACGTGAAGAAGAAAACCAATCAAATTAATTATTTGCTCTTAAAACAAGAAAAAAAAATCCTTCAGAAGGTGTGGCTACTACAAAAAATTAAAAGTGCTTATTTTTTGGGAGGCAGCAGAGTTACAGTATATGTTGTTAAATGCAATACTTCAATGACAGGTTCAGAGCTTCAAACACTTTTGAATGTAGTTCATTTAACTAATTCTTCTTGTTGTAATGCAAATAAAATCAACATATCCTCATTTGAAATCATTCTCTTTATCACAGGAGTGTCAGTAATCTAAACAACATTCATATTTGGAATGAACGGCTTCTAACTCACCAGCAAAGTTACTGTCGTCAGCTTGAACGGCCATCAGGACTAAAACATCAGCCACTGAAGAGACAAATGAAAATGCTGTAAATCAGACGTATGTGATAGCTAAAGGTTTTAATGAATGATTGTTGGTTAAATCATTACTTACAAAGTTGAATGCTGAGAGCTGTAACCTCCATAATGCCTTCTGCTGACTGTCAGAGTGTCAGACTGAAATACAACAAAGACAAAATGCAGGCAGGGACTTCCTCTTCCTGTTTCATTTATTTCTGATGTTGATGCAGCAGGAGGTGCAAACTGTACCAAGATATATCTGCAGGACACATAACTGCTATGATGATGATAATGTCACAATGATCCTTTCTATGACTATTTGCAGCAGTGACTGTTTTGGGGGAAGGAAAAAAAGGAAGCATATTTTTCAAATTCTAGTATTTCAAAACAAAGATACCTGGACTGAGGGGGGAGAACATGACATAGAGGATTAAACCTGATATAAACTCTGTCCAGAATCTTCAGTCATCCACAGAATAGCATTCAATAATAATTGTTTTCCTCTCCCTTCTGACTTTATTTGAACACATTAAAGTTGTTCCACTCTGCCCTCTGCTGTCAGTCAGCTGCTTTACTCTCCTCTGTAAAATTATTATTGCTCATTTTTACTAACCAAATGAACTCTGAACCTAATAAAGTACAAGTGGAGTAGTGATGGTCTAATAAAGCTGAAATTTTATTATCTGCTGAGATGCCACAGAGTTTGTGATAACTGCACTCAGGTCAGCAGAGCGCAATCTGAGACTACACGTCACAAAAGTGGGAGTAAAAAGGATTTTACTGGAGGACTTTGGCCTTAAATTGAACTGAGTCTGAAGTAAGCAGAGGTCGGCTGAGTTGTAACCTTATACAGGTAAGTTATTAGAAAATATAGATTTCATTTAATCATAGTTTAAGTTAAAAAAGACTCATGTTGCCAGTTTGAGAAATAAAATGAATTTGGAGGTAAATATATTCAGGTAAAAATAATAGTTTGACAAAGTGCTTTTCTCCATGTTGTCCAAACAATTTGCTTCATGTTTTTACTTTCATCATTTTCAGGATGTCTTCAGTTGGAAATAACAGTGAGTATATTCTTCCATTTTTTTAATGTGTGGACTAAGACGCATTAGTAAAACTTTTGTTTGATCTGAAAATTCAGCAGTTTTACATTTACAAAACTGTGATTACGCTCGAACAACTTTCCAAAATAATTTTTACATATTTATAAATACATTGTCTTTGTCAAGTTTGTATTAAGTTTTTGGCTTTTCCTCAAATTATTGCTATTGTGTTTTTACTTTGGTGTTTATTTTATTTTATTACACTTCTTATATCTTTAATTTGAATAAGTCCTCACTGGGTATTTTATTAGGTGCACCTGTTCAACTGCTTGTTAAAATTTGATGTAAATATTAAAGCGCAGAGCCATGCTGCCTTGCATCAGTTTTTCAGGGTCAGAGTGTTTGTGGAATCATGTGGAGGATAGTTTTTAAACACACTTTTGGCCCTCTAGTACCACTTGAGCACAATTTAAATGTCCCTTATTGCTGTTTGAACTTCCTTTTATGACCACAGTGTACCCATTACATGATGGCTGGATAGCGTGCCATGTCCCACAGCTCAAATCATCTCAAACTGTTAAGATGAACATTACAATCAGTTCACTGCGGTTAAATGTCACATAAACAGTCACCAGATCTTAGTACAATAGAGCATCGCTGAGATCTTGTGGAACATGAGATCCACATCATGGATATCTAATTGTATTTTTAGTGTTCCTTAAGTACTTTAATTGTGGAAAAATGCTCAAACCATTTAACACATAGCTTGTATTATAGGGATAGGAAGAAACATGTTTTCATTATGAAACAACACATTTCTACTTTTAGATATCTATGCAATGTTTTTTATTATACTTAATTGTGGTAGATGTTTATATATTAGACTAGACCTCATTGTTGGAAAAACTCACAAAGCAAAGTCATATTTTGGCTGCTCAGGCTGACATAATTATTGTTAGTCTTCTTCTTCTTCTTCTTATTATTATTAGTAGTAGTAGTAATGGCAGTTGAAGCAGTGTCAGTCATCAAATAATAATCTTTCTGTCCTCTATACACAATCTATTTAATGACAGTTGACCCTGCTAGATGATGTTATTTCTCTTCATATTAAAAATTGTGTTTTTGCTTTGTGTTAGACCTTTCCTCAGTATACCAGCCTCTCGCCTCATCAGCAATGAGTGAATGCAGTTATACGTCAAAGCCCTGCATTATCGTGGCTGTGGTTTCTTGCACTCTTGGGCTGATTTTAGGTGGTTTGGTGACCTTTACTGCTTTAAAATGGAAACAAAGACGTAAGTCTCAACTCACATATTCACATTTCAGGTCACATATCTGCTCACATTACTGCATATTTCACATCCAAATACCAATGTGTTGATGATATTGTAACTGAATAGGTTTAAATATATATAGTGGACATATTAAATCCTACAATGCTGCAATATTTTTTGCTACTAAACATTGAAATTTTGTGCATTTTTTCTATTCACTGACATGTCTTCAAAGGTAATTCAAGAGAAACTGGACTGCTTCAAAGTGCGGCGAAGGAAGAGCACAAGTCAGTGGATCATATTGTTGGTGGGGTGAAGGAACTTAAGAATGAGTTGGAGAACCAGAAAAAACAATTGAAGGGGCAACTTGAAGAGGTGAAGACAAAACAGCAGGAGAACAAGGAGCAGCTTCAGTCAGTGCAGATGGAAGAAGCACAAATAGACACATTTAGAAAACCAGAGGAATTATTGAAGAAAAAAGAAAATCTTTTGCAAACTCAGTGGCAATTGGATGAGAAAAAGAAGAATTGCGAGAGACAAATACTGAACAAAGAGAAGCTGCTTGAGAAGATAGAGGCGATTGGAGACTTGAAAAGTACTGTTTAATGACTGTGTAAATCAATAATATATAAATGATTGGTACAGTATCTATCTATCTATCTATCTATCTATCTATCTATCTATCTATCTATCTATCTATCTATCTATCTATCTATCTATCTATCTATCTATCTATCTATCTATCTATCTATCTATCTATCTATCTAATTTAAATTAGAGCTATATATTTTCAAGCAAACAATTGGTACATCAGGGAAATGGCTTAACTATAAATATACAGATAGAATAAAGAATGACAAATTAATCAGTTACAGTAATGTTTTAGTTTAGTTTAATCAAATGCCACTTAAATTTATGTGAAATGAGCAGTACCAAAACATAACCAGCAGCTTAAGGAAAAGGGGAAAAAAAAATGCAGTGTGATAAACCTCATATTAGCTTGAGTTCTGAATCACATGAATATAAATTCCAGTTGTATTTTTAGAACAAGCAATTTGGAGAAAAAGTAAGAGCAGCAAGGTTGCGATAGTTTGGATGTATGCAGAGGATGGATAGTGGATGTACTGGACAAAGGATGCTAAAGATGGAGCTGTCAATCAGGGGGGAAGAGGAAGACCACAGAGAAGGTTCATGTATGTAGTGAAGGTAGGCGAAGAGGAAGGCAAGAGATAGGTTGAGATGGAGGCAGATGATTTGATGTGGTGATATATATATATATGTATATATATATATATATATATATATATATATATATATATATATATATATATATATTCAAGATTGCATACATTTTGTCTATGTTTTGAAAATTGAAGTAAAATCAAATAAAAATATTTCAGGTGGAGGTTTTATTTTTGTTCCTGAAGTATATATATTTCATTTTTTTTCTTTGATATTTTTATTTTCAGCATGATTAAGTATAGCAAGAAGTATGGTATGCAGATTTAAAAATGTTAGAGGTATACAATCATGTAAAACCTGTTTTTATATCCTAAAAATTCATATTATGTATAAGTTCTTACTAACTACATAAATTGCTCAAAAGTGCAATAAAAAACAGAGAAATTTTTACACTTTTTTTTTTTTTAGATACAGATGTTACTGCTGCATCCCTAAAATTTGTAAATAATAAAAAGTTGCATGAAAGCCTTTCAAACCACAGAAAATGTATTTTGAGTGTGTAAATTAATTTTTATAAGCAGGGTACAGCCTTGTATGCATCCCTCACGTTGCTGTACATGTAATCCAGAATGTTGCTATTCCTTTTGGGAAAGCTCATGTGTTGATGGAACTTAGGGAGACCTGCAGCGGCAGTTGTTAAAATCCCCAGCAACAACAAACACAGCCTCTGCAGTCTCATGTTTGCTGATGATGTTGTGCAGTAGTCCTAGTGCTGCGGTCCAATCAGCCTGCAGTGGGATGTAAACAGCCAGCATGAACACAGCACTGACCTCCGTCGGAAAATTAAAGGGTCTGCACTTCACCATCAGCACTTCGATGTCAGCACAGTGTGTCTCCACCACCTGAACATCCACACACCATTTCTTGTTACATAAACACATACACCGTCATCGTTGTACTTACCCGAGGCAGATCTTCAGTCTCCACAGTGCACAGAGCGGATCTGTAGCTGAATGACTGAGTCCGCCATACTTGCAGTGATCCTGGTTTCCATGAAGATCAAAGCGCAGCACTCCCTGATCTCCCTTCTTGACTGTCAGCTCATCCATCTTGTTGTCGAAAGAGCAGACATTAGCTAGCAAAAGGCTAGGCAGCGGTGGCCTTTAGTTTGGCATGTAGCCCACTCTCTTGACATGCTTCCATCTTGGATGTGCTTGTCACTGACCGCTCTCCCTGCTCATCCTTGGTGGTTACAGCCTTCTAGCTGGAGATGGTATGATCCAAACACAGAAGAACAAAGGTACGGTCCAAAAGGTCTGCGCTAAGCCCACGGGAAACTTGTCCAGTGTCTAATAGTGTTTCTGTACGTGATCCTTGAGTACACAAAATAACAGTAGAATAAACAATAAATACATAGGTGTGGGCACACTCTGCCATAGAGGGCATCATGTTGATATAATGCACCATTCAGCATTATTTATTTGTAAACATTTATAAATACCTACTCACTGTTCAAACTGCAATAAAAAGAGGAAAAGGAGGCAATGTGTATTTATTATAAAACAATACTAACACATTTCTATTTTTAGATATCTGTGTAATGTTTTTTATTGTTTTACCTAATTATGACCGATGTTTATGTACTGCACCAGACTACGATTCTATAAAGCTCAAAAAGCAGACCTATGTTTGCTTTTGTCCAGTGGTTAAGAGTGTACAGTGAGAACAGTACCAGTAAAAGTTTGGACATGTGAGTGTGTCAGAATTTTTAACTAGTACTGTAAATTGCAGATTTCAGTAGCATGTTTTAGTACAGATGTGAAAATTAAATGTAATGTAAACTGAGTGAAATTAAGGTAGCGACAGAGACCAAGAGAGATGCTAAAACTTCACATTGGATGTGTTTTTGTTGAATTCTGAGAGAGAGGTTTTAAGATGCCAAACATGTACAATTATGAAAAAGCTCCGGCAGCATGGACGGAAAATTACAGTGAACACACTGAACCTGACACACCTTTATGATAAGAGATCACCAGGAGCAAAGTACAAGGGTTTTCTTTTCTTCTTTTTCCCTCCCTCTTCTGAGGAGTTTGACAGTGCAAATCATGTTGCTTGTTTTAACAAAACAGGTATGTACACTGTACTTATTAAAATTTAATTCCAGTTTTTTATTCTGTTGGATAGAAGTACATGTTGTAACAAAACAAAATATTTGTCATGTATCCTGTTCTTCTCTCTTATTCTTTGCTTTTGTAAAAAGGGAAGAAATTAATCAACAAAGTTTTGCAACCAAAACACTAAAGAGTAAGATTCTTTTCATACTGTTGATCTATCTGGGATATGCCTGAATTTTTGGCATGAGCGATTTGTATACATTTATGCCTTGTGTTTTATCATTCCAGGTTTATTTGACTGCACAATCACAGAAGTATCATGAGTTATAGGTTTCTGTGTGTACTCACATATGTTTTGGCTTTGTCCTCGTGGAAATGTAAGTTACAGCCATACGTTTCAAGACTTATGTGTAGATCCTATTTACTGCAGCATTTTCCTGTCCACTATAACATCATAGTGCTTTTATGCTTTTGTTTGATATTTAATGTTTTATTATTTCTAAAGATGAGGAAATGGAACCAGAAGAGAGAAATCTCCCGATTCAAAAAGTCTCTCAGAAAGGGCTTACGACATTGATTGAACGGGAGACTAATGTGAAGAACAGGACAGATCAACTGAAAACACCCCCTACAATTGTAGAAGAGAGAGCACGAGTACTAGGAAGGAAAAAAACAAAGCCCACACTGACTCAAAATCAACATGTGAGTACTCAGACCACAACTATCCATGAACTTTTCTAACAAATAAATCAACAGCAGTTATGCTCTCACTGCAGATTAAAAAAACAAAACATTTTAGATTCCACAGTAAAAAAATTAAAAAATTAAATGAACACTCCAAAAACAGATCACATGTCAGTGACAGGGAAAAAAATATGCTGGATAACTATATCAATATGGACTGGGTAATGTGTGAGGAACGAAAGGATCCCACATAGTTTGATGAAAAGGAAAAGTATCAACCTAAAGAGGGCTGAATTTAAAGACACTCTTAAAAATAAAGGAAAAAAACAATGCAGCAGGTTAATCCATTTTGCTGAAATTTAATTGCAGCAACTCAAAATGTTACTCAGTATCACCTGATGGCCTCCATGTAGTTGTGTGCATGCCTGACAACATCAGGGGGGATGTCCTCCCAGATCTGAAGCAGTGCATCACTGAGCTCCTGGACAACCTGAGGTGTAACCTGGTGACGCTGGAAGGACCAAACATGCTATTGGATTTAGGTCAGGTGTGCATGGGGGGCATTCAGTAGTATCAATTCCTTCATCCTCCAGGAACTGCCTGGAAACTCTCGCCACATAAGAAACCCAGGTCCCACTGCACCAGTGCAGGTTCTGGCAATGGGTCCAATAGAGCTAACGTTACCTCCATCACCTCAAAGTCCCTGTATTATCCTAACGTTACTGCCTGCTTACATACTACACATTCCCGCTCACTCGGTCCCTTGGTTTCCCTTTCGAAAGCCTGCATCTCTGGCTGCTCCTCTCTGTCCGCTGCTGCTGTCTTCACCTACAGCCTGCTGTTGCTGGAGCATTGCTGTTACAGAGGATGTGGAGACTAGCAGTGAACGTGTCTGTGATCTTTACACATTTTGTAGCAGCTACAGTGACACTCTTCAGTTTCTTCACACGTATCTTCTCCACACCCCCTTTCTGTCTCTTCGGTTTCTCCATATTGCCTCTCCTTTAACACACGCACTCAACTAGCGGGAGTTACAGAGGACCACGCAGAGAAAGGGTGGGGCCGCTGTCGTCCTATATCCTGATTGGTTCAGTCCACTGTCTATATTGAAGATGGGCCAATAGGCCACCCCTCTAAATTGTGGGCTGGTGTCTTCGAAAAAAAAAAAAAAAGAGAAGAAAATAAAATCCAACAGCATCGGCCCCGGAGGACTGTCGGCCCACTGGGCAAATGCCCAGTATACCAGATTACCACTCCAGCCCTGGCCACTACCAAACCGGTCATGCTGAACAATGTTACTGGCAGCATAATGTGCACATGTGCTCTGGGTAAACCTGCTCTCATCTGTGAAAAACACTGTGCCAGTGGTGGATCTGCCAATTCTGGCATTCTATGGAAAATGACAATCAGGCTCCAGAGAGCAGGGCAGTGACCACAGGGCCCACTAGAGGACATCAGGCCTTCAGGCCACCCTCATGAAGTCTGTTTCTGATTGTTTGGTCAGATAAATTTACACCAGTGGCCTGCAGGAGGTCAATTTGTAGCTCTAGCAGTGCTCATCCTGTTTCTCCTTGCACAAAGGAGCAGATACCGGTCCTGCTGATGGGTTAAGGACATGGGTTTTGATTCGTCCTTCTATAGCCCTGTACAGCTCTTCTAGAGTAACTGTCTGTCTCCTGTAAACTCCTCCATGCCCTTGAGACTGTGCTGGAGACACAGCAAACCTGTGTATTGTGCCATCTTGGAGGACTTGGACTACCTGTGCAACCTCTGTAGAGTCCAGGTATCACCTCATGCTGACCCTAGCTAAACGCAAAACTAGTGAAAGTAAGCAGTCAGAAAAAATGAAGGGAGAAAAATGTCAGTGGCCTCCACCTGTTAAACCATTCCTGTTTTGTCTCATTGTTTCTCTTCTCTTCTTTTTTTTATTTCATTAACACCAAAGCAGCTGAAATGCATTGATAACCCCCTCTGCTACTTAGCTGACCAGATCAATATCCAAGAAGGCTAATTGACTTGATGCTATACTCTGATTAAAAAGTGTTTCTTTAATGTTTTTGAGCAGTGTAGCTTTACAGTGGAAAAAAATTCTAAAGTTTGAAGAGATTGCTAAATTATCAGTGAGACAATTCAGGATTTTTTGGGGGGATTACAAAAAATATTGTGCCATTACTCCTGCCACCATGGAAATGTTACAGTTTATAAGCAGTTACCTAACTATTTAGGGAATGCATAAATATTTAAATTTTGTTTTGAAATGTATTAGTTTGATTAATCATTAATCAATTTATTTATTTATTCTTGTTTGGCTTTCTTTATATCAATTCCTACATTTTATATTCTTGGAAATAACAGTAAGTTTATTAAATTTTCCAGACTTCCATAAAACAGAACCTAAAGGATGAACTGGTCTTTCAGTCTTCCATCACCAGTGGATCATTCCCACTTGGAACAGTTTTTGTCCTTATCCTAATACACATTTGTGGAGGTAACTTGTATTCTAATCTCAGTATGACATTGTTTTTGTTTGTCTTTACTTTGATTTTGTCTTTTTCAGTTTCAAAATCCCTTCACTTGTTGGAGAAATTACAAACTTCCCAGCAGAACTTGTTCTAACTCTTGTTCTAATTTCAGGTGATCTGGTTGCAGCTGTATTGAGGGTGTCTCTCCATATGTTTTCTGCTGAAGGCCTCATTGAAATGGGTCTTAGTTTTTCTCTTGCTTTCTATGCCATGTATAAACAGAAATGTAAGTTATAGCCCTTCATTGTTTTATGATGTGCAATATCATTCATTTGGACTAATGTTGAATACTAACTGATACTTTTATTTTTTAGCTTATCCATTAAATATCATAATTTGATGCCATGGTGATGACCCAAATCCCCCATTTTATTCCAATGGGAAAAAGTGACTTTTTGTAATAGACAATTAAGCATTTAATGTTTCAGAAATGTATAATATTTTGCATCAACTTCAGTGGTTCACCCTGGTTAAAAAAGTAAATTACACCCATGTTGTATTTTTGATGGTGTTGCTGTGGAGATGACCAAAATCTATCATTTTAGTATTATGGGTATTCCATATAAAGCAGCCAATGAAGCGACTGCTGTTTTTCACAAGTGGCAGATATTCAAAGGGCTCCAATTGGAAGTTAAACAAGAGGGTTTAACTTCAGCACCAGCACCAGGACGCGGCCACCGAGGGCCTATTATCACCACTTTCAGCTATATTTTAAAATGTATTTAATATAATTTGATGTTATGGTAGGGAGTTTCTGGATATATTCCATATATTTTTTAACATCCTTAGTTAGCTTCTTCAGTAAGTTCTTTGTAATTAATTTGTCATTTTTCTGTGTAATGAATTAATTACTAACTACAGATTACGACACCTTTGTCCCTGCTGTTGATATGGTTTTCCACAAAAGGTGAAAAGGCTGACTTAAAGAAGAACAATATGGAACTGCAAAATGAATCACTGATAAAAGACCAAGAACATAAACATATGGTGAATACAGTGATGGAGGTGAGGAGCCAACTGGAGAACTGGAGGAATCAGCTCAAATTAAAACTCGAGGAAGTGGAGCGAGAGAGACAAGAAAACAAAAAGAGTCTTCAGTCAGTTGAGAATAAAATAACTCAGAAAGACTTTTCTTCTGACAAACCTGAAGCCTTATTAAGAGACAAAGAAACGTTATTATGGACTCAGTGGAAGCTGGACCAGACCAAGAAAGATACTGAAAGACATCTACTGAACACTGAGAAACTGATGGAGCCAATAGATTTTCAGTTACTAGAATGCACCAAAAGAAGAACGTAGATATGCAGATTTGAACTAGATTTGATCAGCTGGAAATACAGCAGTCTATTCACCTGTGATTGGCTGTGGGACCTGTGAGACAACTGAGGCCTTCCATAAGGTTGCACATTTCCTAAAGGGCTGAGTTTTTACAAGTGTTTCAACTCTATTTCTGCATGTACTGCTCTGCAGTAAAATATGTTATTAAAACAAACTACACTGCTAATATTTCAATGCATATATTGTCCATATAAAGGAGAAGCTTACATATTTTGTATTTTATGTGTGTGTGTGTGTGTGTGTGTGTGTGTGTGTGTGTGTGTGTGTGTGTGTGTGTGTGTGTATTTTTAAAAGCTTTTCACAAAAAAGCTGTATTTGCATATAAATGGCTTGTTGATTCTTTAGTTACATAGAGGTAATTTCATAACCAGGCATCAGCAGAGTGTTTAGAGGGAAGATAGATAGATAGATAGATAGATAGATAGATAGATAGATAGATAGATAGATAGATAGATAGATAGATAGATAGATAGATAGATAGATACTGTACGTCAAGCATTTATAGATAGATAGATATTCTCAATTTAACCAAAAAAAATCACATGATCACCATATAAAATCTGGTGGTTCAATGTAAAAATTAAAGCACAGCTTTTTTGAGTTTACTCAACTGCACTACAAAATTTTGGGTTCTACGTTGCTATTTAGTTGGCAAATATTTACACAGTTAAAAATATTAAGTTGAAAGAACTTTATTATTCAGACTTCTAAGTTAGCTCAACTTATTTATTTTTCTCCTAGGTGAACTAGTAAGTTAGCGCACCTAATTACAGTTGTTGTGTCAACTTGATGTTTCTCTTTGGGGTCCAGGTTGCAACACAAAACATGTAATAATGGGAGTAGAGCAGGTGCACCAAAAGGTCCACAAAGACTGAAGTGTGTCTTTCAATTCCTTTACAGATTCCATATTTTATTCTGTTTATGAATTTCTAATTACTGAATAATAATTAATGCTGTTCCAGGACCATAATTAAAACAGACCAATGAAGTTTGTGACATCATAAGACACTGCGACTGAGGGAAACAAACTGGAGAAATGCTAAATACTTAACATAAAACTGACTTGAAACCAGTAAAACTGCTAATGATTTACACATAATGGGTGTGTCTAGTATTAGTGAGTAAGTTCATAGATGGGAGAGCCTGACGCTTAAGGCGGTTTGATATGTAAGAAACTTGCTGCAAGAGAGACTAAGAAAATTCAAACACTACTGAGACATCACGCAAAGTGTTTTTCTCATTAAGTAGACATCAGTTACTTTCTATAATGCCTGGTTGGAGGTAAATAGCTGGCTCAACTTGAATTTATCTGTTCATCCATAATCTATCTTCAAAGATTTTAAGAACACTGTATTACTTGCTGTCTCAACAAAATCAGTTATAAAAGGTTAGGTGAACAATAAAAAAAATGTAATAGTTCAATCTTAATCATTAATCCTTTTTTACAGTGAGTGTGTTCAAAGATCACATATGTTTATATTATTATCTGGTCAACAATGTCTTTGGATTAAATATTAGCCAGTCTTCTTTTGCTAAAACAATAAAACACTTAGCAGTCGGTAACACCCTTTATACATCACCTGATTTTTTATTTTTTTTTGCATTGCTTTTCGTTACCCCTATTTACTTGGAAAAAGTTTTATCTTTTCTTTGCAAGTTTGTAAGGATGAGCTACAGCTTACCTGTCTGTCTATAGTATCCATGCTGGACTGCATTATTGTAAAGCTAACCTTTTTTTTTTTCTTTAGTCTACCAACCTTTTTTTTTATACGTCGTGATCAAAGTACAAATCCTTCTGAGGCTTTTGAACACAGCTTACTGAGGGGACAGGTGTTGTTTTAATGGGCCAACAGGTATTTAAGTTTAGTTGTTCTTTGTTTTGTTGTTTTGATTGTGAAATTGTTGGTGTTATGTTTCATTGTATTCCAACACTTTATGCAAATGACTTAATTTCAAAGAATACAATTCTTGGGGTGGACTGAATGCAGGATTATTATCCGTGGCATTCCAGATGTATGTGCATAGATTATGCTGCCAAATCCCAGTTTTGTTTAAATAAACAATCTAAGTACAGTCAAACCTTTTTGTTCTCAAGTGTTAGCTTCTGTTTTGAAAAAAAAAAAAAACATAATTCAAACATATTTACTGACATATTATATCCATGTCTTTGAACTTTTAGCTCCCAAAGGATTGCTCATCATGGAAGGACTTTTCCTTAAGCCTCTGCTCAGAACAGTCACTGCTTTGGTTTCACTAAACATTGTGATATTATTTCTCCTAACACTCATTTCCAAAGGTAACTGTTAAATAAATATCAGCATATGTTCAACTGAAATATTAAACTTTGATTCATGGAAGCAGAAAGAGAGAATAACTGTAGAATCACTGACTTCAATGTGTTTTTGTTTTTTCTACTTTTACTATTTCTATTCATCAAGTAAATTAATTTACTTCAGGGCAAAGCAAAAGTTAACAGGGCTGGTTGCAGACTTTTACATTTAAATTTAAATTGACTTACTTTTCCCTACTGTAGGTCACTCACAGAAGCTCAGTCTGTCTCAGTCATTAATAGCAGTAGCTGGTGATGACATTGTTTTGCCATGCCAGCTGGAGCCCCCTGTGGATGCTGCTCAGATGACAATCGAGTGGGGGAAACCTGACCTGAACCCCAGATTCGTGTTTGTGTGGCACAATGAACAGGAGCTTCAGACCGACCAGAACACAGCCTACAAGGGACGAGTGTCACTGTCCATCGACAAGCTAAAGCACGGAGACGTTTCACTGAAGCTGTCCAAAGTTAAAATCTCTGATAGTGGACGATACAGATGCTACATTCCAAAAAAGACTAAAGAATATTTTGTTGATCTTCTTGTTGGTAAGAAAATGAATTATTGTGCTGTGTCTTCTTTATGAGCTACGATCAGGTTTCAAATACAGCTGCTTTGTCGAATTACTTGTGTCTCAGTTACACACATAGTGTGCTTTTGCGTTATTACCGTGACATGCTAGGTTCATGGGCACTGTCTGGCAGGTCTCTCACTCACATATGGATATTATATGCTTACATGGTGTCACATTGGGGTTATTTTACCACAAACCAAGATTGCTTTTTAGTGCCTAAGTAAACAGGTAGAGAGAGTTTTAGTGCCAAAACCAGAGAATAAACACTAAAGTCAAGCAGTGAGTGAAAACTGGTGACAAATTCTACCAAAAGTCCATCCCTGATGCTGGAAATGAACCAGCGACTTTGCACTTTTTGGCCAAAATATGTAAATCACTACACAAGAGAGCCAGTATTAAAAGAATGAATAAATAAAAAGAACATAATCTCTTGGTACCTAACATTGCTGCTGCCAGCATGTCATACTAACACATGCACACGGTCACCTTGTGTGTATTCCTGAGATGGCGGGCTCAATATTTGATGCTCTTGATTAAGAAATCTTCACTGAATAGTTAATTAAAAAAATAAAACAAACAAACAAACAAACAAAAAATTGCTAATAATTATGGGGATGTTGATTATTTTTAGAAAAAATAGTTTGAATGTGTGGTTACACAAATCTTAAAATGTGTGATTTGCAATGCTACCAACCCATGCCATGTGCTAAAGATAATTTCAGTACATAGAAAAAAAGGATTCTTTCTATAGTTTGAAGACTGTACTAATGTCTGTTTTTTTTTCTTGTCTCCAGGTGCTTCCTCTCAGCCTGGTGCCAACTTAGCAGGACTCAGTAAATCGAGCAGTCGAGTGATGCTGGACTGTGAGTCTGCAGGCTGGTATCCAGAGCCTGAGCTGCTGTGGTTGGATGCTGAGGGAAACCTCCTCCCTGCTGGACCTACAGAGACCCTCAGAGGTCCTGATGACCTCTATACTGTCAGCAGCAGAGTGACTGTGGAGAAGAGACACAGCAACAACATCACCTGCAGAGTCCAACAGAAGAACATCAACCAGAGCAGAGAGACACACATACATGTTCCAGGTAAAAGGGGGGAAAAAATCTCTTTAAAGAAAACAGCTGAGGTTTGATGTGATGTTTAAATGTTCCTGTTTTTATTGTTTCAGGTGATTTCTTCATGGTTCCATCAAACTGTGTCGTTTCTGTCACCTTTAGTGTGGTTCTGTCCATCGTCTTTGTGCTTGGAGCTGCCATTTTTATGTGGCAATGGAGACAAAATGAAAACCGTGAGTTAATCCTTTTGATTTATTCATAAATTAATTTTACCTCAAAGTTATTGATAATTGTGCTATTTTGAACTTTATAAATACAAAGATATCAGCAGTCTGCTGTTTTTTCCCACAGAGGCAAAGATAAAAGAGAGCAGCACAGAACGTCAGTCTTTGCTGAAAGATCTGGACAACACAAAGGGACGCCTCGATGAGGTGATCAAAGTGTTTCAAAAAACCCAGGAGCATACAGCACAGACGATTCAGGTTCTGAAGGATATTTTGATGAAAATTGAGTCACAGAAACAACAATTTATCAGCCAAACAGAGAAGACAGAAAGAGTGGCTGAGGAGAATGAGAAGAAGGTGAATTCAGTTGATGAAGCTGTTACAAAACAGGGAGATAAAGCAAAGGGATACTTAATGCTAAAAGACATCATGATTGAAGTCAAAGAGGAACTGAATAACAGAAAACAAAATAATCAAAAGCTTGAATTGATTACAGACAAATTAATACAGATGATATCTGCTCAGGTTAATACAATGACAAAAAGGAAAAATGAATTGGAGCGCTGCCTCTCTGTCCTCCAGAAACAAATGCAGGATATAGAGAAGCCGAGAGATGAGACCCAAACTTAGTTTGAGAATCTGCTAAAATCGACATCCTGATGTCCAATCAGTATAGAGGCATTGACCAACGTGACCCACAGAAAGTAAAGCAACAGTGAAAAAAAAAAAGTTAAATTAATAACAATAAAAAACAATAATGCAAGTAATTGAAACATATTAGAAGTGGGTAAATATCATTTTCAGGAGGCTGTTCTGGAGTTTTGGACCTGCGACTGAGAAAGGCCGGTTGGCTGTAAGAATCAGTGAGTGTTTCGAGATCACCAGAAGGTGCTGGTCAGTAGACCTGAGCAGGTGGTGTGGGACATCACATTGTAAATGGTCTCGTACCAATTCTATCCTGAACCAATGTGAGCAGCAGTATTTTAAAACTGATCCTATATATAATCACAAGAATCCATGTAACAGAGTCTAGCAGCAGCATTTTGAACCAGGTGCGGTTGTGTGACAGTATCTTTGTCAGTCATATGATAAATTCCATGAACGCAGTTTGTATGTAATGAAAGCAAAACTCGCTTAAGTCATCCACAGAAATGAATGAACTTTAATTAAAAATCTTAAGTAAAAAAATGGCTTTAATAACTGATTTGACCTGTAAGTTTAAATCAATTTTAATTTTAATTTAATCTTCAAATTATGATGCCAGGATCCCAAAGTATGAATAAGTATTTGGAAGCATAACTGCCTTCTGATGAGTGGGATAAATTACTAAAATTACTTGTTTAGGTAACTTGGTTACAGTGGTAAGTATATGTGGGTGTTGTCAGCATACAAGTGTTTTCTTCTTCAGTTGTTTTTTTAAGCATCTGGTTGCTTTTAGGAGTTAATGTGAGATGTCTGTGTCGGTTCTCAATGATCCAGGTTGTTAATGTCTTTAGCACTGAGATGAAGGCAGCAACTTTTTTAGGTTCCTGTTGACATTTCACCTCTAACCTGAGAGGCTTCCTCAGTTTGAGAAGGTGAATAGGAGTCCCAGATATTTAACCCTTGGTGGGATCAACACCTTAGAGGTGATCCTGAGAGTCACTGAACCACCCTTAGATCATGTGAGCAGTCAGGATGACATTAACCGAGCTGTGAATCAGAGATGACGGTGATCTGTGCACTGAACCTGGATGATGATAAATTAAATAAAAATACTAAATATTGTTTTTATAAATGTGTGTATAAATAGTTCACAACTGGATGACATTTAGAGCTTGTGTCTGTAGATGCTGGTCTTGGTTTTTCTATGTTTGTTTTTTTATATAAAAAAGAATATTTCAGTGTGACATTGGTTACTTATTGGTGTGTATGTGTGAATTTGTAGAGTTAAAAAAATAAAGATTCACTGATATGTAAAAACAACAGATGTGCTGCATATTTGTTCTATTGATTGTTTAAAAGTATTATGACTTTAAATTGAAAAATAAATTCATATAATTTATTGATAAAATACACCTGAGGGTCTGTGGGATTCGTTTTCAGTGTTTATCAAAAGAAAGAAAATACATCATTTGTTATTATTTTAACCTCAGATTCCTCACCCTTCAGTCATTTCCTTTGAACAATATAAAAAATAAGACATTTTAAGTGCCTGATTATGATTATCTCAGCTCCATATAAGCCTGTAAGCAGCCAGAGTGGGGAGAAATATGGATCTCAAAAAAATAATGAAACCGAACGGCCGTCTTGCCCAAGAAATGAGGCACACTGCATATTTGCCAATATAGTGGCAACCAGGGCAACACAAATGGCATTTACTCATGTGCAGGACGTCTGAGGTGCCATCTAGAAATTCATCCACATCAGGAAATCTGTTCAGTCTGTTCCAGATCTATTAAAAATAAGAGTCATAACATTTGTAGACCCAAGATGAACAGGAAGACACAGTATACAGAGGCATCAGGTGCAAGAAATACAAATGCAACACACAGCGACACTGTCCCTCACATGTTTTATAGATTGGCACAAACAGGCCAGTGGGGCTGAGCTGAATAGACTGACATGAATGTGGTACATTTCTATTTCAGTTGCAAGTATTAAACAGTAGTGCTCAAAAATCTTTCTTCATTTATATTTATTGAAGACAAACATGCTTGTTCCACCCGTTGCCTTGGATGTGACTGAGTTTTCTTTTGTTCATTAGTGTGCTCTAATAGTGATAGATTCAAAATATAGATTTACATGTGGTCTGTAGCTGGAACTGAGATAAAGCAGGCATAAGTTAAGCATTTTTTCATAAATTGTTATGAAAGTATTGGTTTAAAAACACAATAATATAGCAGGTCCAGCAGAGCCACCAACATTAACTGAGTAACAAAGATATAACCACACACTGTAAGGGTTAAACTCAGCTGACTGTAGCCTACAGTACTTTGACCTGTCCTCAAACAAGGAAGTCTCCTGATATTTGTCATTCAGCAGTCGTAAAAGTGAGAAGCTGGGAGCTGCATGTTTCAAAATAAAAGTACAAAATGATCAATTTTAAGTCTTTCTTCTATGAAACAAACAAACAAGCGAAGAATAAAAAATACAAAAAAAAGAACACAAAAAACAAAAATGTGTTGAATTTGATATTCAGAAATGTTTCACTTTGATTCAGAAACAGAGTATTTAAGTGTTTACAGAGCGGTACTGTAGGCTGTGACTGTGTTTAAGCTGAGGCTGATCTGCAGACGGTCGTCATGAGCTCCAGCAGATGTCAGGTTCAGCCACACCAGGTAGAGATCAAATGGATCTGAGCGCCATAACTGTAAAGGTATTACATCCAGAGATCACAGACTGACAAACACACAATAACAGGAAGACAGAGAAAGAAAAATGTAACAAAAACTGAAAGAAAAAAGAAAAACACTTACAGTGACGTCCTCACAGCTTTGGCTGTTAACGGCGTACCTTCAGCTGAGAGGATGATAACACAGCTGATCTTTATGCTATCCATCTATGGGCAACATATGCATTTTTCTGGTTTGTGTGTGTGTGAGTGTGTGTGTGTGTGTGTGTACTAGTTTTTAAGTATGTTTAGATTCTTTATGTGAAATTAACCTTGGTCTTCAGCTCAGTCTTCAACGTTTCCACTTCTTTCCCTGCTTCCTCCCTTTTGGACCTTTCCTCCTTCAGCGCCTTCATCAACTGAAATAAGAAAGATTCAATAAAAAGGTATTTTATTTTATTTTATTTCAGTTACATTATCTAACAGCTAATCTTTATTTTGAGAAGCACAAAAGTTACATGCACCATTCAGGTGTAGCAGCCAGTCTATTATTAACTAATGGACATGCACTTTGAAAATACAACAATTTCAACAAACTGAGAGAAAAAGAGTTCAATAGACAAAAAAAAAAAATGAAGAATCAAAGGGTCAGAAATAAAATTAGTTCTTTGTGTAACTGTGTTGCATGTTGTCTGTTTCTATGATGTTAGTTTGATCTCAACACATCTGCAGCATGTGGACTGTGAGAGGAGGATTAAACAACAAAGCACTGATGAAATGTGCATTAACCTCTTCGTTTTTCTTCAGGACTTCCTCCAACTCTGAATCAGTTTTGCCCTGACTTTGCTGCTCCCTGTAGAGCTGCTTATTCAACTGTTAAAGGAGAGAAAAATACATTTATTTTGCATAGATAACAATTGCATCATAGTTTGAATGACAAAACCTATAAATGGCAATTGTAAAGAAGAAAAAGTGGCTGGATCATAACAGTTCCCTGAGTGAATGTACGCTGTGTTAATATTAGTAAACTGTATTGACCTCTAAATAAAAGTGATGATGGTAAAACGCTTGTTTTATGTGACCTGTTATTCTAGGATGTAACAGCAGGACAGATATGATTTTTGCCCCACTTACAGATTTTCTTCTGTTACATGATGAACAATCCAGGCCGTTTGTTACACCTTATCAAACATTTTGTTCATATTTTTTATTCGAGAAAAATATTAAAAGTTGTTGTTCTTGGTTTTGATTAACATTTTAAAAATGTTTAAAAAGACGTTTAACTTCAATGTGTGACCAAGTTTTAAGTAAAGTGATCTAAAAATAATAACAGTCATTTGAAATCTAACTTATTACTGACTGCTGACAGCCACCGTTAGTTTAATACTGCATTTTGTGGACGGTGTCTTCCAAAAAGACTTAGATTTTCACACGTGTCTGCATTTTTTTTTTACAATAAATAAATAGTGATATGGTGTTATTTGTGGTTTATCTGAGGTTGTGCAGTATATAAAAGCAGGTGGACTTTTTTCATAGGATTATAATTGTATGTGTGTGTTTACTTCTTTCTTCAGCTCACTGATCTCAGCTCTCTGCTTCTCCACTTCACAGTGTGCTTTATTCAGTTTTTCATTGGCTTCCTTCTGCTTATCCTCAGCGGCCTGTTGATAACTCTCCAGCTAATAGACAGAAAGATGGAAGCTGATGTCAGATTTATTTATGTAATTACAGCCCGACCAAAACAACGCTGACTGGTTTAAAAGTGTAAGTTAAAATTGGTCCAATGTTTCAGTTTCTTTACAATGTCTCTGTCTTTGTGTATTTTTGAAAGGATTCATGAGAAATAAACTTTTTTTTGTCAGTTGTCCTAGAATCATGAAATTATTAATTCCTTCTGCCTCTGCCCTAAAATATACATCGAGGTCTGAGCTCTATAATTATAAAACTATATGCTACTATTGATGGGGAATGAGGCAGTTATGTGACACATAACTCAAGAAGTGTCTCATTATATAAAAGCATAATTTACATTACATTTTTCTGGAAATCCATTTCATGAACTCAGGGGTAAATTTATTTCTTGTATTATTTCACATGTATCCAATATCAAAAATAAAAATTTAATTTGCTCTCTTTGTGTGTCTTCAGTAAGGTTAGTGTTTAACCAAATGAGTGAATCAAAGCCAACAATTTCTTATTTTAAAATCTCCTCTGTAGTTTATATTTGTAGAAGTTTATGATAAACCTGTTTTCCTTTGGCCTCCAGCTCTGTTTGCAGTTGTTGCATCTCTTTGATAGAAGTCATTAGACGATCCGCCTGAAAAAAAAATGATACACACAAAAAAAAATGTATTCATGCAATGAAAATTCCTCAAGTTATTGCCAAAATTTCATTAGTTGGCTTGGACAAAAAAGACAATTTTTATATATATATATATTTTTTAATCAAATAAAAACTGATACTTTGATTTGTTAAAAAAAAACAAATAAAAAAAATTTAATTAAACCTTGAGCACTGATCTCGTAGCCAATCAGAAATCAGTGTTTGTTTGTTTTTCCCTTAGCATCTATCAACATACATGAAGCTCCAACCTGAGATTCTCCAGCACACTGTGTGATACTTGGTGTCAGATGTGTGTATTTACGTGTCTTTTAAGCTGATCGTTCTCCTCTGTCTTGTTGTCCAGCTGTTTTTGTGTCTCCTTCAGTTTTTCACTCCACTTCTCATCAGCTTGTTTGTGATTCTCTGGCTAAAAAAAACAAAGAGACAGTTTGAACAGGAACTAACTTAAAGACTGTTTAGAAACAGGAATCATCCTCCTGCGAGCTGTTTTACTTTTGTCTTTATCAATGTAGAAACTCAGATGCTGGATTAAACACAGATTTGTGTAAATCATATTGTTTCTTTTTTTGTTGTTTCAGTTTCACGTTGTGCATATTGGAGACTTGTCAGGTTTATAATTAAGATGAGTTAATTATGTATTATCTAAAGTTAAGTTATAGAGAGCAGGAACATGGCATGACATTAAAGGGTCTAGAAATAAATATATAAAGAAAAATAGATTAACCTCCTGCTTTAAAAGTGGGACTTCTCTCACAGCGTCCTCCCTCCTCTGCTGGTTATTGTTCAGGGTTTTGAAGGGATTCAAAAAGGGCTGAGGTGAAGCAGAGAAGCACAACTGACATGTGAGTCTTTATTTGTTAGGATACATGAGCAAACATGCTTCAAAATGTTATTAAAATTAGTATTAAAGTGATGGAGTGTTGGAGTGGAGTGCAGTGTTACTGCTTGCCAAAGGAAACCAGGATGACTGGGCTGCAGCAGCTTGATTTCCCTCCAAATGGGAGTGAAGAGACACACATGTGGTTACTTATAAACAGACTCACACCTATTTCTGTTTTCATAAATGTTATTGATTATTTTGGTGCTCAAAATAATAGTATAATTCTTCCAGAAAATACAGCACAGTCAGATGGAAGAATAAATCCATTAATGTAAAAGTCTGGTCACTCAGTATATTCAAGGAGCTGACCTGACATTTTGGCTGCATAACGTTGCTGAAGTTAGACTTGACTAACTGAAGCAACCCCAGATATTAACACTGGACCCACAGGGTTAAACTTTAGGTATTGGCTATAACTTCATCCATCGTGATCATGATCACTGAAGACTGCATTTCCTCGTTGAAGATATTGGTTCACTATTATCCTCACAAATCTGAACAATGTGTTTGGGCGGTTCTTGACCCAATTTTAATGGTTTCATCAAATGCCTCAGTTGTATTATTTGCTTGATGAAGGTCTGTAATTTCATTCTTCTGAAATAAAGTAACATATTTTCCACAAACACAGGATGTCTTCCAACATGTTTGTTTCAGAAATGAAAAGCTGCTCACTGCATCATTTGGGGTTAAATAATGTTTTGTCAGATGAAACAGTTGCTTAGTTAAATCCAGGTAGTTTGTTTTACACTTGTTCTAAAATGAATTAAATTTAGACCAACCTGTTTTTGCTCAGATCTAATCGTCTCCTCTTCATCCATCATGTCTTCCACAGCCTCCTCCTCTTTCTCACTGAACAACTGAAAACAAATAAACACATAAATAAAAAGAAACATCAGGATGGCCTCTGAATTTGATCACAGGTCTTCGTGTCACTAACTTGTTCATTTACTGAACCTGTGATCACGCTGCTGTTTCTTACATGGTTGCTTGTCTTTTCTCCTCCCACTGAAGGATCCAGTGGCTCTGATTCACCTGTCATTAGTTTTTCATGCTCCTGTCCTTCCTGATTTACGTCCTTTTTGGAGTAAATGTGTTTTTCTCCCTTCTCCATATAATCCCACTCGTTGCTCCTTGTCTCTGTGTAAAATTAAAACAGTGGTAATAAGAACCAGATAGCCTGATCACTGCATATCTTTTATTCTGATTCAATTTAATTTGGGATTTATTTCAAACAATACACCATTCTCTACTGAACACAAGAGGAGAAAGTACTAGAGTTTATTAATTTGTGACTTACTGATTGTGTGTCGTCCCCATTTAAACATAAACACACCACATGCTGATGCTAAAACGGTGCAAACAGCCAAACAAACAATGATGGGCACTGCAGAACTGCATGTGAGCCCAAAGAAATCATCTGCAATGAGAACATGTGAAAGAATAAAGTATTTAGATGAAACTCGACTTATTTTCAACCAAAATCAGCATCATTATAAATACTGAAAAACTACATTTACCTGGAACATGTATGTGTGTCTCTCTGCTCTGGTTGATGTTCTTCTGTTGGACTCTGCAGGTGATGTTGTTGCTGTGTCTCTTCTCCACAGTCACTCTGCTGCTGACAGTATAGAGGTCATCAGGACCTCTGAGGGTCTCTGTAGGTCCAGCAGAGAGGAGGTGTCCCTCAGCGTCCAACCACAGCAGCTCAGGCTCTGGATACCAGCCTGCAGACTCACAGGTTAATATCACTCCACTCTGGTCTTTATCCACTCCTGACAAACTGATGACGGGCAAGGAGATGTTAACTGATGCTAAGAAGAAAGGGAAAAATAATTAGCTGCTATTAGAAGAAGTATATTCATAAAATTGTAACATCTACACAGACATTTTATGAAGTCAGGTCCATAAGTATTTGGACAGTGTCATTTTCCCTCTGTACATTACCACAGTAGATCAATCACAGCATTAGTGGAGTGCAGACTTAACTTTAATTGTGTCCAGACCTCAGGAGGTCCCATTTTCAGAGGCTCAAAAGTCATTGGACAAACTGTAATGACTGTGAATGATTATTTTAAATACTTTTTACAGTGTGATTGTGTGTGATGATATCATTTGCACTGTAACATGGAAATGGATAACAACCCCAAACTACTGGATCAGTTTTGCAGCATTTTTTTCCATGTGTAATTCACCAGATAATAACAAAGGAACTAGTCATTGAATTGCTTGTCAGACAACTGCCCCATCACCTTTGAGCATCTGAAAATGAGGGAGTGTGATTCTAAAACACTGACTCAATAATGAAATCATGCACTTCAATCATATCTTGTTTTTTTGTTCCCATTGCTGTGTAGTATAGAAACAAACTACAAAAGTTGTCTCTGTCCAAATACTTATGGATCTAATTATAAGTACTTACCAACAACTAGCTGAATGACTGATTTCGTTTCCAGTGCTGGAATAAAACATCTGTACGTGCCCTGGTCAGATACTTTTACTTTAGAGAGTTTCAGTGAAATGTTTCCGTGTTTCAGCTCATCAGGAAACAGGGATGTTCTCCCTACAAATGACTGATGCTTTTTATCCACGAGCTCCTGACCAGAGCGCCACACCAGAACAAACCTGGGGTTCAGGTCAGGTCGCGTCCACTCCAATGTAAAGTCAGGTTCATATACAGTGGGGTCAACGTGACAGGGTAAACTGATGTCAGCACCAAGTGCTCCCACTTTTAACACAGGAGCCTGACCTAAAAAGACAAAGTCTGTGTTATTTTTGTGATGAAATCATTATTATTTATTTTAATAAGCAAGTTTGTTTTTTACTCTGCAGCACGTTGTGCCATCAGTAAGTCATCATAATAATAAATAATAATTAATAGAATATAAGCATTAGAATATAAAAATTTCAGGTGTTTGGTTGCCATCATGCTTACTTAAGGGTTTCTGTAAAAACTCCATAACTTATTTCTGTAATACTGTATATATTATAGTCTGTATATTTATATCTATGCTGGCTGTTTGTTGACTTTACATTAGCCCTGTTGGGCCCTCTCTGTGACCTAGCAAAAACCTTTATACCAGTAATTCGTATCAGTATTATAATTTAATAATATTGTACACTGCTTTTAATATTTTTAAACTAAAATAAAGAAGAATACATTACCATGAAAGCTTTCATGTATAGCAGTTTATTATAATAATAGGCCTTGTTTACCTCTGCATGTGTCTGTTAGGAGAAACTGAAAAACCAGCAGAGTGAGGATTCGGGATTGAGATCTAAGTGGAAGATTTTCCATTTGGACAAATATCAGAGAAGCCTGAAAATAAACACAAAAGTAAAGAAAAAGGTTAATGTTAATTACATCTTTTAACACACTGTGTAAACATATTTATCAGCGTTTACCTTGTTTTGAACTTTGTCAGGCTGAAACCGTCATATGTGAGGTGTGGCAGTGTCAGAGTAGAGTCCAGTATCTATTATCACTGACTAAAACTTGACCATCACAGGTATGCTTTTAAATTAAGAGACCCCAGAACAGCCACAGGACTGTATATTCATAGCAGGTTTGATTGTTTTTAGAGGACATTTCAACAAACAGCTACATACCTGAACGTCGAAGTTCATTCATGATCTCATGTGTAAATCATTGACAGGTACCTACGGAGTGCAGCAGTGTCCATAAAGGAGACAAAAGCAATGGTTGTTTCTTCTGTGCGGACATTTCTGACGTCCTCTGTCAACAATAAAATCTGTTAAAAGATCAAGAATATTTTTAGTCAGGAACTCACCCGTTACAGGACAAGGAATCTGCAGTTTTCAAGTAATTTTATAAATCATTTTATTTATGTAGTATGATAGTGAGGATCACTGGTTGAAAAACATGTCAGGGCCTTGGGGAGTAGACTCCCTTTACCATCAGCTCTTTGGGGTGGAGTGCAGCAGGTTCTCCAGATGATCCTCAGAGTCTGTTCAGACAGATCTTCTGCACTCAGGCTCAACTCTGAACATTTAAAAGTGTTGTTCACACTGAAGCACATGTTTCCATAATGTCAGGAAATAAACTGTTACTCAGAAACCTGTAGGATGCATCCCATAATCCATTCAACATGCTGCCTATATTGACAACCCAGAGCTGGCTTGATTCATAAGGATTTCCTGGACTTAAAAGCAGCATAAAATGTTTCACGTCCAACTCGATATTTGACCTCAATGCAGAAATACATGAGGTTAAGTTTTTTGACTAATATTGAACCACTTTATCAGGAGCAGATAAAAGTTCAGATGCATGAATTAAGTTGTGTGTCTCATTTATTTATACTTGAAAAGAAAGTTTTACACCCACCATATGAATGATTTTTTAAATTTTTTTGCCCACACCTGATCCCGATGTACTTTAAATCAGCTCACAAAGAGCGCAGTGGTGACATCTAATCAAATTTTTTAATGTCACCCATGACACAGACTAATATAAAACAAGTTTTATCAAAACAAATTAATTAAAAAATATCATTCATTAGATCAAATAACAGAAACAGCTCCAGCACATACAAAACACAGAGAATAAGAAAAGAAGAAAGAAACAAAAAGAGCTAGTTAGACAGAAAGAAAGGAAATATTTTATTAATGAAGCCACACAGGTCCTGCTGTGTAATTCAATCCAACAACACAATATTTTCTGTTTATTAAACCATTTTTTTTAATTAATTATCAGAGTAATTAATGTTCAACAAACGTGCTGAAAATCCTTTTACTTTTCAAGAATTTTCAGAATGGCACTGGTATGATTTCTGTATGAGAGTAAATAAAGCAAACAAAAAGAAATGTTTAATGTATCTTCAATATAAGTGGTCAGCTGGGGAGTACTCGCTGTGATTAGTTCTTATAATAATAATCAGATCTTGTGGGAGTTTCTTGGAAGATTTGCACTCAGGTAGTTTTAGTGAAGCCTCATCTTCATCTATGTCCAAGCAAAATCTACTTTTGTGTTGCACCGCAAAGAATAAAGATCATTTTTAAAGATCACATTTTTTATCTACAATTTTTTTAATTCATATAAAAAAAGTTAAGTTTACTCAAATGGAATATATAAAATTTGATGATGCTCATTTCTGAGGAATAAAAGGAAAAAAAAAGTAATTCTGGTGAATTCACATGATGTGTCTATGTTTTTAGAAATCATCATAAAGTATGCGTTGCTCTCCAGTGTTGCTGATGAGGCTGGTGGTCATGTCTTCGTCAAAGAACAAGGTTGGCAGGCACTCCCACATCAGGTCATCATTGTCAGTATTTGGGTTTCTGGTACCTGGTTTCAGTAACTGTAGCTGGGGCCAATAAAAAGGTCACAGATGTCCACGTGAAAAGAAATAAGAGAGACTGAAAGAAAAATCTGGTAACACAGAGAGACTCACAGTGAGTTCTCGCCCAGCTTTCAGTATATAGTCTCCTTTAAATTTTTAGGTTATGAGTTGTATTTAGTTGATCTGTAGTTTTAATTCCCAACATCCAATAAATTTATCCCGCAAGAGAGAATGCGGAGAATGATAACAGTGTGTTCAGTGTGTGTGAAGGTCATTGATATCTTTTTTTGTATCTAAACATGAAGTAAACTCAGTCTGAGCTGTTTCTCCACATTTTTTATATTTTATAACAAACTTTTATTCTGTCTATGATGATGTCAGAGTGGGTCAGGCTGATTAAAGTGCGATCCTCCATCCATCAGATTAAAATGGAGGCTCTGCTCTTTGTTTACCCGTTGCCATGGTGAATCCTGATATCAGAGCTCCATTGATGATGGCTTCCTTTCATTACTCACACACGCGCTCAGGGTGAACATACTCAGAGTTGACTGAGCGAACTCTGATCAGCTGTTCTGGAAGGGGAAACTACGAGTTGCCGATCTCAGAGTCGATCAACTCAGGGTATGTTTTTAAACTCGGAGTTTGTTGAACCTGCTTCCTGGAATAGGCCCCTGAGCTCTACAGACCAACTACTCTTTGACAGTTCCCAGATTCAGACTCAAAAGCAGAGGTGATAGTGCCTTTATGGTGGCATCTCCTAATCAATCTGCCTTTTCATGTAAGAGCTGCCCAATGACTCAGTCATTTTAAAGCACTGTTAAATCCTGTTTCTTCTCACTTGTTTTCAGTTCTTGTTGAGCAGTGTATCCTGGCTTTTCATTGTGCAAAAACATTCATATTTACTTCTGTTTTTTCTTTGGTTTTGTTTTTAATTGAGGTGTATACCTTATAATTAAAGTTTATGGTTTTTATTGTCTACTTTAGTGCATATTTATTGTTGACTTATTTTTAATGTATATTTTATATAGCCTGCAGCACTTTGTTCAACTGAGTTTGTTTTAAATGAGCATACGTGACAATTGAAATGGGCATTATAAACTTGTTAACACATTACATGTTTTTTTTTTTGTTTGTTTTTTTAAACAAAGAACAATAACAATAAATTAAAAATAACTTGATAAGTTGAACATTTTGTGGGTTTGAGGCTCTGAGTATTACATTGATCTATCTATGTCATGGCTTGTGTGTGGCAGGCAGGACTGGACCCCAGGATGCAGACTCACAAAAATAGAACTTAAAGGTGGATTTATTAAGAAAACACAAGAAACTAAAACTCAGCTAGACTGGAGTAGACGGGTGCCAGAACTAAATACAAAACTACGGCGATGGGAGGTACACACCGAGGGAACACTGAAGATAGCGCGACAAAGAACAGATGAAAACTGAGGGCTTAAATACACAATAGGTAAGAGGAAACAGCAGGTGAAGTAAATGTAACTAATAACACAGGGGAAGCAAAACTAAACACAAAGCACAGGGAACACAAGAATGGCAAAATAAAACAGGAAGTGACTAACCAAGGTACATGCTGACTAGACAGGGGGGAATGGCACACAGACACGGGACAGAGATGTAGACTAGTCACAACACTAGGAATAAAACTCAATATGAAAACACAGGAGGTCAGGGTCAAGACAAAAGGACAAAACAGACACAAGACCACAGGTGCAGGGGAGACAGGGACACAGGGAAGAAGAACGTCAAAACAAACTGGGAAATAACAAAACTCAGGGAAAATAAAGCTAAACACATAATGCTGGGCAGACGGCCCAGGACCATGACAATCTAACTATATAAGTAGAAAGTATGTGAGTGGAAATGTTGTGCTATAGTTCACTCTCTTCCATGTGGTTGAAAAGAGTGACCTGCATTTGTCCCCCGGGTTTCCTATCAAGTTTCTCCAAACCAGATTAGATGAGTCATAAGTGATACCACAGCATATCAGCTGTCACTGTAAACACAGAGGTCACACACACTGAAACAAAAAATAAATAAAGAACAATCTCAATAAATATATAAGGAAGACCCAGCCTCAAAGTATTTCTAGCCTTCTAGAAGGGCTGCTCATAAATGTATGATGGGGTTATTTTTGTTTTTTTGGTAGCTTTAATTTCCATTCTCACAGTATTTAATCCTGCAGGAGTGAACACTGTCACAAGATAGAGAAATAGGCAAACTGTTAAACTAAAACTGTCTCACAAATTGTCAGTGTGTGTTAAACATAGTGCATAAAGATATGACATTCATCACTGGTACTGACTTTTAGCTTCTTAGTTTCTCTGGCAGGAGTGATACCAGACAATAAAGGACATATAAGAGAAAGAGACACACAAAACATATTGTTCAATGTGTGTTAAAAGGATTTTATTTATTAATCAAAGTATATCATTTACATCTTTACATGAATCAATAAAATAAAAATTCCAGCTGTTTCAGTGTGAGTCTGTCTCTTTTCACTGTGATGGTCTTGATGGCTTCGTTCATTTGGGAAGGTTCAAGGACATTGAGGGATGGGAGACAACTTCCTCCCACTTCTTGTATTATTTGTTACTGTTAATATTGCCATAATGTTACAGATGATATATTATCTTGTGTTTGCAGCACTTCATAAAGATAGTGCTCCCACACAGGTGCTTATTAAAAGAACGTATTGAACAGTTATCGTGTGTTCTGTGCTTTGGTTTGCCTGTAATTGAGTTTCACAAATATAGACTTTATGGAAAGGTGTGTGTATGTTTTTAGATGAGCCCCTAAAGAGGCTCTGCAAAAAGAGTGCTAACAGAAAGAAATATGTAAAAAAAATAAATAAATAAAATAATAATTCACATGTGTGTCCTTGTTTTTACGAAGCATCACTTTAGTCTGTGTTTCTCTCCAGTGTTGCTGATGAGGCTGATCTTCAGGGTTTCTTCATGGCTCCAGTTCTCCAGGTCGATCCACATCAGGTCATCAGTGTCAGTATTTGGGTTTCTGGTAGCTGGTATCCGTAACTGTAGATGGAGCCAATAAAAAGGTCACAGATGTCCAAGTGAAAAGAAATAAGAGAGACTGAAAGAAAAATCTAGTAACACAGAGACTCACAGTGAGTGTCCGCCCAGCTCTCAGTGTATAGTTTACTTCAAATTTGTATGTTATGGGTTGTGTTTGGTTGACCTGAAGTTTTAACTCCCAACCTCCCAAAAATTTATCCTGTAAGAGAGCATGAAGAGAATGAAACAAACAAACAAAAAAAAAAAAACAAAAAAACAACCAATAATATCAACAAAGTTCAGTGTGTGTTGAATCCAAAGTGTTTATGAATGAAGGCGTGTGATTTATGTCTTTCTGTTGTATCTTTTTATTTTGGAAATTATTTTTTGTACATCTACAAACATATTGCTTGTGCTAAGGTAGTACTCATCAGCATGTAAGCAGCATTACCTCTCTGGAAATGTTTTTGAGACAGAGATAGCTGCCATTTCTCTCGACCTCTTCCAGAATGATGTCACCTCTCATCGGGCTCTGATTGGCTGAGCTGCTCTGATTCTGCTCCTGGAAACATCTCAGAGATTCATCAGACTGTGGTTTGTGTAGTTTACTCAACTCTGACTGAGAGAGAGAGACATATGCAGATTAGTGTGTGTGTGTGCATGCGTGCATGTGTGCGTGTGTGTGTGTGTGTGTGTGTGTGTGTGTGTGTGTGTATGTCATGGTCCGGAGTCCGTGGGACCCTGTGTGTTTTTTGGTTTGGGTTTGTTTGACTGTTCTGGGGTTTTTCTTTTGTTGTGGGGTTTGATTGTTTGATTTTCTGGTTCCTTGTGTTTCCGTTTTCTGTTCGGTCTGCGTCTGTTATGTTTAGTATTTCCTGTTTTATTTTGACAGTCTCGTGTTCCCTGTGTTTTGTGTTTAGTTTTGCTTCCCCTTTGTCATTAGGTTCATTTGGTTCACCTGTCGTCCCTGTTGTTTCCACTCTCCCTGATTTCCTTGTGTGTATTTAACCCCTTAACTGGCAGCAAAAAAATCACCTGACAAAAACTACATAACACCTTCTGGTTATTATTGGCTCTGAACAACCCATTTCATAGCCTATTAATCGGCTGCGTCTGGTCCGCGGGCCGAATGAAGTGCATTTATATGGCAGGCTAGACCCGCCCATTTTGACTGACACCTCATTCGGCCAATCATGTTAAGAAATGGGTTTCCCAGAGCCAATAATACTCAGAGGGCGTCACGTAGCTTTGTCAGGTGATTTGGTGCAGCCAGTTACATGATTGGCCGAATGACGTGTCAATAAAAATGGGAGGGTCTAGCCTGCCATATAAAAGGGACTACAAACGGCCCGTCACCGGGCCCTTGCCAGTTAAGGGGCTACGCTCTTAGTTTATCTCTGTTCGTTGTTACGTTGTCATCATTGTTTTCCCCAGTGTGTCCCTCTTAAGCTGTGAGTTTTGTTTTTTTTGCTTTGTTCCAGGCTTCCGGTTGTTTTTAGCCTTGGTTGAGATTTTGAGTTTTGGAAATAAAGCAGTTTTAGTTAAGTTGTGGTTGAGTCCTGCATTTGGGTCCACAGCCCCCACCGTGACAGTTTTTGTGTATTAAGTTGATGCCATAATGTTGGAGGAGACTTTGTTTGTGTTTTTTACATGAATCATAGATGCACCTGTCCTCTCAGTGAAATGTTCGTGATCTTCAGTTACAGCCTCGTGATTGATTGTGAGTCAGTGAAGAACTGAAGTGTTGAAAACTAGCTGTGGTTCAGTCCAGTCTTTATCATTTAAGGTGATCAGCATCAGTAAAACTGTTTCTTTCTCGGCAGCACTTTGAAACAGTGATCGATGCTTTTATATCATCTCGACTGCATTACTGTAACTCTGTATTTGGGAGTCAGTGAGTCGCTGCTCTCACGTCTGCAGCTGGTTCAAAATGCTGCTGCGTGACTTTTGACAGGAACTCAAAAGAGAGGTCACATGACCTCCATCCTGGCCTCACTTCACTGGTTGCCTGAATATTTTAGGGCTCATTTTAAAATTCTTATGTTTGTGCAAAGATTTAAAAACAATCTTGACCCACCTTCTCTCTCTGAGCTTCTTCACTCCTACAGACCTTGTTGGTCTCTCAGGACAGCAGACCAGCTGCTCCTGGAGGTACTGAGATCAAGAAGGAAGCTCAGAGGGGTCAGGGCTTTCTCTATCATTGGTCCTAGGTTATGGAATGACTTTCCTTTGCAGGTTAGAGCGGCCCCTTCACTGTCCACTTTTAAAGTTTGTCTTAAAACCATCACTTTTCTTTGGCTTTGACCCCAAAGAGACCGAGTTTAAAACTGTAGGCTTTTTTAAACCTGTAAGAGTTATTTATTTATTTAACTCTGTGTTTTAATGTATAGCACTTTGTGTCAGTTGTGGTTGTTTTAAAATGCTTTGTAAACAAAGATGGTAAAACTTGTGTCTTTGTGTGTCTGTGTGTATTTACTTGGTTTACCTTTTCTTTGTCACATGACGGTTTCCTCTCCGGTGGTAATTTCAGTTCTTTATTCTCCTCCTTCATCTTCTTGTCAGCTTCCTGGTATTTCTTCAGCTAACAAACAGACACACAAAAGCAAACTGATGTCAACACAAACTATTCTCAGCAACACACTTCACAATGATTCCAATATTTCAGTTTCCTGTTGCCTCAATGCAAACAGTTTGTAATGGATTTGCAGACATCAGTGCACAAGACTCTTTTTATAATAATTTATTTACATTTATTTATTTTAGTCAATTGTTTAATTGCGCAAAAGCATGTTTTTTTATTATCCATCACTTCAATAAATTTTATGAAAATTGCTTAAACAGTTTAATAGATCCTTGTTGGCACTTTTGAATCTGTTACCTCTGCTGATACTTTTATGATATATTGAAAAAACATTTTAATATTTGTTCTTTCTTCTGATGAGAACTTGAACTGATTGTGTTTCTGTCTTCACTGTAAGCTGATGGATGTGTAGAGTTAGTGCTGTCAGTCATTAGGAATGTCAGACTTTCTTCAACATGATTGCTGAATGCTTTCAGTGGTTCCTGCAGGCAGCCTTTCATTTAGCTGTGGCACATTGTGTGGATGTGTCTGTTGTTTGGCAGTGTGTTTGTTCATCACTCATTTCACTGCTGCTTCATAAATCTGGAGTTTGGGTTTGTGACTTCTTTTGGGGACAAAATAGAAAAAAAATATGTAAATTTCTTTACTTCTTTATAAGGTTTATGATGAGGTTGTTGTACATAGATGTGATTCAACAAAGTCCTGACATGGTGGAAATGTGTGTGTGTGTGTGTGTGTGTGTGTGTGTGTGTGTGTGTGTGTGTGTGTGTGTGTGTTTACTAGTTTGTCCAGCTCTCTGAGCTCTGCCTGGTGCTGCTTCAGTTTCTGATTCACTTCATTATATTCCTGCAGCTTCTTGGCAGCTTCCTGGATATTCTCCAGCTAACAGACACACAGTGAAACTGATGTCAGTGATAATTGATCTCTCTGAAACACTGTTCAAACTGCTAAAAAAAATGTTTTGTATTAAAACATTGCGTTTTAACACAAATACAATTTTATGATTTCTTGCATCTTAAGTGTTGAACTGATCGGCCAATGTAGAATATAAACATTAAATCATTTATAATCTGGTGTCACCCTGCCTCTGAGGCTGTGGTAGCTGGGATCAGATTCATCAACCCCACCCGTGACCCTGAAAAGGATAAAGCAGAAGACAATACATACATGGATGGATGGATGGATAATCTGGTGTCAGTGTTTTTGTAATCTTTGTCAAATTTTTAGTTCACTTTGTGTCAAACACAATGGTCAGACTTTAATAATTTTCATAAAAGAAAATAATAAAACACAAATACTACAGTTTATTTCTTAGTCACAAACTACTGTGAACTTTTTTTCTGTAATTTCTATTTAATAATCTTAACATAAAATTAATCTCTTATTTCAAAGTTTGAAATTAAAAATAAAGGAGTGGCACATAGAGTTAATACCAATGAAATGTTATGCTTTTGTTCTTTGGCATCAAGCAAATGTTGCAGTTGCAGCTTCTCCTCTTTGAGTTTTTCTTTTTTTTTTTTTTTTATATGCGTGAAAGTCTAAAAATTTTATTTTAATAAAAAAAAAAAAAAATGAAGTAAAAATATAACAAGACGCACACAAAAATTTACATTTATCCTTAGTTTTGGGGCATTTGCCTCTTTGAGTTTTTCTACTTCAGCCATGAGACGATCCACCTGAAAGGAGAAACAATACAGAGGAAAGATGAGAGCTGTGTTCTGATTTATTAAGATAAACAGGAAGATGTTACATGATGGAACTCCATAGTTGTTTGTGTTTGTTTTGTTGTTTTTAAATAGTTCAGAGGTCAGCTGTTCATGTATGAGTGAACCTCTATCTTTCTGCTTTCACATCAGTGTGGAGCAACATTATAGCTCCATCTCTGTAGAGAGGAGCAGCAGAGAACTAGAAAAAGCATTTCCTGAAGAAAATGCACTGTGAATGCTGCAAGCTGAAAGATTGCAGCTGAAATGCTAAGAAATGCTTCAAAGAGCTGAATCTTTATTTGCTGAATGAGCTTCAACAGCTGAACTGCTGAACTGCTGAATAGCTGAACAGCTGAAAGGCTTGGCTTTATTTTAAAGCCTAAATGGTGTCTCTAGCTGAAATGCCAGGAAATGCTCCAAAGAGCTTAAATCTGGCTGAAAGAGTTTGAGCTGGTGAATGAATGCTCAATGGAAAATTTTTAAAGTTTGCAGTAAAGTGGGACTTGAACCTGCTCTGTCCGCTTTTTGTGCATTGATGCTCCCCTTTTCTACCACTGAGTCAACAGTAGTGTCGCACAAGCAGTGAGGTTTTCAAGCATACATATTGGAGAGCTCTGCCAAGCTGAATGCTTGTAAATGCGCTAATTGAAAACACCTGCCAGGTGCACTGTTTACCTGTTGAGATGCATGCACTCTGTCAAATTTGCCTCGGCGCACCTGTCAAATAACTGCTTCTAAGTCAAAAACCGTAGCTCCTATCAAAGTCATTTTTGAACTGTGAGCGTCACAAGGACCTGCACTAAACAGTGGTGTCATTTTTATTTTCCTGGGCTCAAAAGTGTGGCCGTGGGAGCAGTTTATAAAAGGTGCTCATTTCTGCTTTGGAGAAAATCAGCTCTCTGAAATTACTATGGAGGTTAATGAAGGAGTTGGAAGGTACTCCCTCTGTTTGAACACTTACCGTTTAAAAAGTGTACATTTGACAGGGTTTAGAGACACATTGTTGGAAAGTAGAGAAGCAGCTCTACATTTTGAGCATAAAATAATGGCTGTAGCGCAAAGAGTGTGGACACAGTGGCAGTTTAAAAATAGATTTTCCACCTGAAAGTTTTGAAGTCTTCCACTCTACTAATCAGGCTCCCACTCTAGCAAACGCAATACACAACCATTATAAACTCTGAAACGGCTGAAAAACCACCTTAAACTTAAATGCTCACTGTGCTTAAACCGTAAAAGATTTTAAAACACCAAGTAATAGCTGAATAGATGAAAGGCTCGGCTTCATTTTAAAGCTTAAATTGTTTTACTAGCTGAATGTATGCTGAAGTTATTAGCTTTTAAAACCTGAAAGGATTTGAAAAGGATTTGAAACTTCCCCATTCATTTTGAATGGCAAAAATGAAGATTATAAAAAGTTCAATATCTTAAAAAGTATAAAGGTTACAAAAAAGAAAAGTAATAGCACAATGCTTTGCAGCATTCACAGTAATAAACTCATTCTGGGCAGTTTGTGGACATTTTGTTATTTTCAGTAAAACCTTCACTGTTTAGTAACTTTGAGTTTGTGGCACAGAAACATGAGGAGCATCCAACTGAAACTGTAAATTTAATTTTCTAAACCATCATTTTAAAAAAAAAGAAACATAAGATTTTTCTACTTTTGGGATCAATGTGGAATTCCATACCAGCAGAACTGGATGGGATAATTTAACTTTTGATTTCTGAGTGCCTTGGTTTTAAGCTGTGCTGATGCTGAACCTTTAGATTTATATTATATCACAGCTTTGTTTATTCTGATTTAAAGGTTCACATAAAGGTTCATGATTGGTTTCATACAAATGTCCTGTTATAAAGGAAAACACTAAAAGTAAAGTCAGATTCATTTTTATGTATTGTTAACTGAAACAAATGCAGTAAGTGTGAGTTCAATAAAAAGCTTCTACAATTTTCTCTTGGAATGACACTTAAAAAAATTCATAAATAATGAAGAAAGTCCATTTTCAGCATTTCCAAAGTACCAGCAAAGTTCAAAACACTTTCAGCACAAGCTATTTATGTTGAAGTACAAACTCTCTTCAAACTGCAACTGTTTACTCTCAATTTTTTTCCTATTATTCAGATATTTTCACTTTCAAGTGTCAGATTATTAAATAAATTGATTTGTTTTATATTTAAATAATATATAATAAAACAATTCTCATTTTTTTAGTTTCTTTCTTTCTTACTTTAATTTGTATCTAAATATTTTTAACCTGTAAGGCTGTCAGTTCAAAATAATTTAAAAAAAAGTCAAAAGCAGAGCAAACAAACTAGAACATTTTTGAATGTTGGTGAATTTCTCTGTTTTGTATCTGAGGATGTCCTCGTACTCTTCTGCTTATTTAAATTTTTAATGAGAGGATAGAGTGGGGTGGGACTGATTGATTACCACTACTGTTTCTGTTACTTGATTTCTTACAATTTATACCCTATTAGGAATTACACATTTCAGACTCAGTTGAATTATGAAATATCCAGACTTGTGATTTGTATTTTTAGTGACTCTTCTGAAATATGGCTTTGAGTTTATTATTTATTTCTTAATTCTTTAATTCTTAGCTTCTTGATTCTTCTTCATGACAACATCACAGAGCAGAGATGTAACAATGCGCTGGACTGACAATAGACACACACACCTTTTTCCTCATGGATTCAGCTTCATTCTCAGCCTCCTTCCTCCTTTGCTCCTCACTGCTGGAATTCCTCAAGAACTTTGAAGGAGTAGGGAAGGATATGAGAGAGAGGAAATTCAAATATCCAGCAACTCAATTGAAAAACAAACATCCCTCAAGTCATGATCATAAATACAAACATACATACATACATAAATTGAGTAGATGATTACATTATATAATTAATAATATTAGGGAAAACAATTAGCAAAATAAAATTAACACTTTGTAAATAATAAATAAATTCATTAATACAGTAATTGGTTAATAATAACAATTTGATAATAAAAATGATTAGATAAATGAATGGATGAAATTATGTTAAAAATAGGGAATAAAAATACAGTAAAAACAGGATAAAAGATTGTAGCAGGAAGCAAAATGTGTCTGAGTGAGAGATGTGAATCTGAGGGTTGGGACCTTCTGAACAGCCCAAATCCGAAACACAGTGGAGGAGCCATCTGCCACTGCTGCTGCTCCTCAGTCCAGCCAGGCTGTGGAGAGGGTGCTTGCTATCGTCCATTATGGCTTTCATTTTGCTGAACGTCCCACTCTCTACCACATTACTCAGTGAATCCAGCCTTCTGCCAAGCACCGAGCTGGCTTTTTTCACCAGCTCAGCTGCTTTGTGATTTTGGCTGTCAGGCTGTTTCCCCAACACAGAGCAGCATAAAAGAGAGCACTGACCACCACAGCGTGATAAAATGTGTCAAACAAAAAATCTTCAATAACCTCTTGAGTTGTTGCTAAAGTTAACAGGTTTCTAAAGTTAATAAAAATAATGAGACAGTTGAATGCAAACCCACTTTAAACTCCTACTAGTTAAACAATGCATGAAAAGGCAATAGTAAAAATCACATACCTGTTGTTTGCAGTCCATTGTTTGAAATGAAAAGGCAGTAACAGGTTCGAGACCGTAAGTTGCTCTGTTTCATGTAATAAGTGAATCATTGGACTTTGAAAGTATTGCCAAATAACAGATTGGTGTCATAAAACAACTCAGTCACAATCTACAAACCAAGCAATGAGCAGAGGCCCTGCATGACTTAGTGGGAGCCATCATCAAGTCAAGTCAAATTTATTTATATGGCACACTGTAAAACAACGACGTTGACCAAAGGTCTGTACAAGATCTATAACCCCCAAGGACTATACTCAAATAAAAAATAAAAATAAATAAATAAAAACATAAAAAGACAATAAATAACATAAAATAACAACATTAAACATTTAAACATAAAACATTTAAAACAAATACCATAAAAAGCAATCGTCTAAAAGGAGGAAGCACTGCAGCCAAATGCCAAGGAAAAGAAATGTGTTTTTGGTAAAGATTTAAATGTGTGTATCGTCTGAGCTGTGCATTTATGGAGAGGTAGATCGTTCCACAGCTTTGGTGGTGCTGCTGCAAAAGCTCGATCACCTCTCTGTTCTAGTCTAGCTTTAGGCCTCTGTAAGAGCAGCTGGTTAGATGAACTCAAAGCTCTTACAGGGGTGTGACTGTGACATCATCAGGAGCAATATTTGGCAAAATGTTACTATTTATCTTTTAATGTTGTGTATGTTCTGATTTTTTTGACCTGGAAAATTCATACTGAGCACAGGTGACTGTATTGACTCAATCACTGCAACCATGTAAAATTTTGCAGTACTTGCAATCATTTGATATCTGTATTGACTACACTGAGATATAATGATGTACAGTCGTTCACTTATTGCAGCGTCATTGTATCGCTTTTTTTTTATGTCTCTAATTCAGTATTGCAGAGCTTTTGCTATATCATGGGATTTGGCAGTATACCTGTATTTATATAACTCCATAACTATGTTCATCACTCAGAGAAAGAGATCTGTTATGCCTTTAGAAGTACAAGAAATTTTTAATCTTGTTAAAACAACAATATTTTTCAAGACATAACATAATCTGACATAATCAGTGTTGTATCTGTTGTTGCTGATGGCTGCAGAATACAGCTATATGGATGAGTGTGAGTCTGGCAGGAAGAAGAAGTTGTCATGTACAGTATGCAGTACTGCAGTATGATACTCTGTCAGTCAGCAGCAGGTCAACATGGAGGTGGGAGCTCTCCACAGACTGTGTGAGTACCGAACACGTGTGTCCTAACTTCATCTTTTCAGGTTTGGCTTCACTTTAATCTAATATGTAGTTGTTTGATTTTTTATTTTTTTTGCCTTTGTGTATGCAGACATGGTTATGTTGATTCTGCTGAATGCATGTACACAGGACAGCAGTAAGTAGCAATAATTTGTTCCCAGACTTTTACACTTTTTTCTCATCATTAATTGACTTTATACTGTGTCAAAATTTATCTTCAATAGCAGTTTTGATATACTGTACAAACCTGTTGAATTAGTTTATTTTGTTCCTTTTGATAAATTGTATCAATTTTGTGATCTCTATGATAGAAATCTGTTTGTTTTTGTCCTGGAAGTTTCAGAGTTTTGAGTTTCTCTGTGTTTGTGTCTCAGATGCAGGTTTTCACATCGTTCCAGACAGACTGCAGCTTTTTCAGTACGAGTCTCTTTCTTTTCACTGTGACGCTCCCGATGGTTCTGCTCAGTTACGCGGGGTCAGGAATACTGAGGGATTTCTTTCAGCATGTGACATGAAGCAGAGCTCAACAGCATACTGCACCATTCATAGAGCCTATCAAGCAGACAGTGGAAAATATTGGTGTGAGACTGAAGGAGGAGAGAGAAGCAGCACTGTCAACATCACTGTCACTGGTAACTCAGAATTTCTATAAATCTGTGAGAGCGTGACTGCAAATGAAAACCTTTCTTTTTCTCTCAGCTGGCTCCGTGATCCTGGAGAGTCCCGTCTTTGCTGTGTTGGAGGGTCACTGTGTGACTCTGAGCTGCAGGAACAAGTCCACTTCCTCCCAGCTCCACGCTGATTTCTATAAAGATGGAGTCCTCATAGGGAACAGCACAACAGGAGACATGATGATCCACAGTGTGTCCACAGCTAATGAAGGACGGTACAAGTGCAGCATCTCTGATGCTGGTGAATCACCAGAGAGCTGGCTGGCTGTCACAGGTAAAACATGGCAAACCTTTGGGGACATGATATTTCTTACTGTTAATATTGTAACAGTGTTACAGGAGAGATATTCTCTTATGTTTGCAGCCCTTCACAAAGGGAGCGCAGCCTTCACAGACCGCTCGACTCAAATTTACCTCATCCTGAGGACTGTTTTCACTGTGGTGATGGTGGCTCTGCTGCTGCTGCTGCTGGGACTTCTTCACTGCGGGAAACTTAGACTTTCATAAAAATAACACAACAATAATATACAAAAATAACTGATTAATAACAACCACAGACATTATTTGAGAAGGTTATTTAACCTCACCTCATCAGTAAACTGAAAACTCTTGTTCAGGTGGGTTTAAGTGATTAAACATCTTTGTGTGACACATTCATGCTCACAGTGAACGCTGTGAAACCTTCTCACAGGCAGTCAAAGGGTTAAACCCACACAGTAGCTCACTGACCTGCTGCTGAACTATTTTTAAAATACCAGGTATCAGTTACTCAGCACGTGTTCTGTGCTTTGTTTTAGATGCTGAAACTGAGGTTAATGAATACAAACCACTCGAGAACGTGTCTGTTTTTAGAAGCGTCCCTCAACTAACTCTGTAATAAAAAAGAAAAAAAAAAGCTGATATACAGACAGATTATCAAGTCAGCCTCCTGCTGCACTGCTGCCTTTCTGCTTCATTATATCTGCACAGAATTACAGATGTGATATATACTGTGCCTATATTCATTTTCACAGTGTCACACACATCTCTGTCAAATACTGCATCATCGATGGATTATTTTGAACTTCCTTAATGCAAAAAAAAAAAAAAATCTTAAAAAGTGTCTTTGGTCTTTTAACTTCTGTCACCTGGTTTCAAGGATCCTTGGTGTGATTTCTGACTGTGCTTTTAAATTTTTTTTGTTAAAATAAGATTTTTTTCAATTAAGGCTCCTCAGTACTTCTCCCCACATGACTTTGAGAGAGTAATTCACTCCTTTATTAAGTGTATTTATTTGCATGCTGGCCTTGATCACTTCTACAAATAAATACAAACTGTGTATTGTACTGTTGTATTTTGTTTACCTGTTGACAGGAAGTAAACAGCCTGATCACATCACACCAGTGTTGACCTTCCTAAACTTGGTTCCAGGCCCTCTCACGATTCAGTTTAACATCATATAACTTGTTTTTAAGAGTCTCAGTGATTTGGTGCCACCTTCGTTAAGTGAACTTTTCAAACCCTGCAGTCCTACAAGAGCCCTGAGCTCTACAGACCAACTGCTCTTTGACAGTTCACAGATTCAGGCTGTAAAGCAGAGGTGACAGAGCCTTTAGGGTGGCAGCTCCTAATAATCTGCCTTTTCATGTAAGACCTCCTCAATCACTCAGTCATTTTAAAGTGCTGTTAGAAATCTGCTTGTTTTAACATGACAATTCAAATGGGCATTTTAAACCTATTAACATATTACCTGTTTTTAAACAAACACTAACAATAATTAGACAATAAAGGACATATAAGAGAAAGAGACACAAAAATATTGTTCAATGTGTGTTAAAAGAATTTTATTCTGATGAATTCATGTGTGTCCTTGTTTTTACAAAGCATCACTTTAGTCTGTGTTCCTCTCCAGTGTTGCTGATGAGGCTGATCTTTTGGTTGTCTTCAGGGCTCCAGTTCTCCAGGTCCATCCAGATCAGGTCATCATTGTCAGTATTTGGGTTTCTGGTAGCTGGTCTCCGTAACTGTAGATGGAGCCAATAAAAAGGTCACAGATGTCCAAATGAAAACAAATAAGAGAGACTGAAAGAAAAATCTAGTAACACAGAGACTCACAGTGAGTGCCCGCCCAGCTCTCAGTGTATAGTTTACTTTAAATTTGTATGTTATGGATTGGTTTTTGTTGATTTGTAGTTTTAACTCCCAACCAGCCATCAATGTATCCTGCAAGAGAGAATGAGGAGAATATGAAAACAAACAAACAAAAACAACCAATAATATCAACAAAGTTCAGCGTGCGTTGAATCCAAAGTGTGATTTATGTCTTTCTGTCGTATCTTTTTGTTTTGGATTTTTTTTTTACATCTACAATCAAACTGCTCGTGCTAAGGCAGTACTCATCAGCATGTAAGCAGCATTACCTCACTGGAAATGTTTTTGAGACAGAGATAGTGGCCATGTCTGTCGACCTCTTCCAGAATGATGTCACCACTCATTGAGCTGCGATTGGCTGAGCTGCTCTGATTCTCAGAGAAATGTCTCAGAAATTCATCAAGCTTTGGTTTGTGTAGCTTGCTCGACTCTGACTGAGAGAAAGAGACATGCAGATTAGTGTGGTTGTGTGTGTGTGTGTGTGTGTGTGTGTGTGTGTGTGTGTGTGTGTGTGTGTGTGTGTGTGTGTGTGTGTGTGTGTGTGACAAATTTTGGCCACAGTGGCTTTTATGAGCAGTGGATGGAGACAGGGTATGGGGGAAAGATACAGGGGAGGACATGCGGCCAGATTGGCGACATGCCGGGACTCAGACCCGCGCTGCCCGGACCGCAACGCAGCATATGTATGTGGTCGCCGGCTTCACCACTAAGCCGCCCAGGCACCTGTTTGTATTGTTTTTTGCATGAATCACAGAAGCAGCTGTTCTCTCAGTGAAATGTTCATAATCTCCAGTTACAGCCTCATGATTGATTGTGAGTCAGTGAAGAACTGAAGTGTTGAAAACTAGTCGTGGTTTATTCCAGTCTTTATCATTTACTAACATCAGTAAAACTGTTTCTTTCTATGCAGCACTTTGAAACAGTGATCGATGCTGTTGTTTAATCTCGACTGCATTACTGTAACTCTGTATTTGGAGTCAGTCAGTCGCTGCTCTCACGTCTGCAGCTGGTTCAAAATGCTGCTGCGTGACTTTTGACAGGAACTCAAAAGAGAGGTCACATGACCTCTGTCCTGGCCTCACTTCACTGGTTGCCTGAATATTTTAGGATTCATTTTAAAATTCTTATGTTTGTTTTTAAATCTTTGCACAATCTTGCCCCACCTTACCTCTCTGAGCTTCTTCACTCCTACAGACCTTGTTGGTCTCTCAGGACAGCAGACCAGCTGCTCCTGGAGGTACTGAGATCAAGAAGGAAGCTCAGAGGGGTCAGGGCTTTCTCTATCACTGGTCCTAAGTTATGGGATGACTTTCCTTTGCAGGTTAGAGAGGTCCCTTCACTGTCCACTTTTAAAGTTTGCCTTAAAACCATCTCTTTTCTTTGGCTTTGACCCCAAAGAGACTGAGTTTTAAACTGTAGGGTTATTTTTAAACCTGTAAGAGTTATTTAATTGTTATTTATTTATATATCTGCATGTTTTAATGTACAGCACTTTGTGACAGCTGTGGTTGTTTTAAAGTCCTTCATAAATAAAGATGGTAAAACGTTTTTGTTTGTGTGTCTGTGTGCATTTACCTGTTTTACTGTTTCTTTGTCACGTGATGATTTCCTCTCCAGTTGGAATTTCAGTTTTCCAATTTCCTCCATTTTCTTGTCAGCTTCCTGGTTTTTGTCCAGCTAACAAACAGACACACAAAAGCAAACTGATGTCAACAGTAACTATTCTCAGCAACACACTTCACAATGATTCCAATATTTCAGTTTCCTGTTGCCTCAATGCAAACAATTTGTACTGGATTTTCAGACATAAGTGTACAAAACCCTCTTTTTATAATTATTTATTTTAGTCAATTATTTAATTTGACAAAAGTATGTGTTTCTTATTATCCATCACTTTAACAAATGTTATGAAAATTGCTTAAACAGATTAATAGATCCTTGTTGGCACTTTTCAATGTGTTACCTCTGCTGAGATACTTTTATGATATCTTATGATATCTGTGTGTGATTTGGCGCTATATAAATAAAATTGAATTGAATTGAATTGTGTGTGTTTACTTGTTTCTTCAGCTCTCTGATCTCTGCATCCTTCTTCTTCAGTTGCTGGTTCAGTTCTTCAGTTTCCTTCAGCTTCATCAGCTAACAGACACACAGTGAAACAGATGTCAGTGATAACTGATCTCTCTGAAATACTGTTCAACATGCTAAAAAAAAGTTTTCTATCAAAACATTGTGTTTTAATACAAATACATTTTTATGATTTCTTGCATCTCAAGTGTCGAATTCATTGGCCAGTAAAATAAACATTAAATCATTTATAATCTGGTGTCACCCTGCCTCTGAGCCTGTGGTAGCTGGGATCAGATCCAGCAACCCTGTTTGTTTGTTTTTGTTTTGTTTTGTTGTTTTTAAATAGTTCAGAGGTCAACTTTTAATGTATAAGTGAACCTCTATCTTTCTGCTTTAACATCAGTATGGAACAAAGTTGTAGCTCCTTCTCTGTAGAGAGGAGCAGCAGAGAATAAACTCCTTCTGGGAAGTTTGTCGACATTTTGTTGTTTTCAGTAAAACCTTCACTGTTTTGTAACTTTGAGTTTGTGGCAAAGAAACATGAGAAGCATCCAACTGAAACTGTAAATTTAATTTTCAAACCCATTATTTAAAAAAAGAAAAATCTGATTTTTCTACTTTTGGGATCAATGTGGAATTCCTTACCAGCAGAACTGCACAGGGATAATTTAACCTTTAATTTATAAGTGCTTCAGTTTTAACCTTTAAAGGTTCCCATAACTGTGACATTTCAAAGTAGATTACTTTCTAATACTGTAGTCCTTTCGTTGGTTCATACAAATGTCCCTATTTAAAGAAAGTCCATCATCAGCATTTCAAAAAAAAGAGCAAAGTTCTAAATAATTCAACACCAGCTCTTTATGTTGGAGTGCTCGCTCTCTGTCCTGTTATTCAGATATTTTCACTTTCAGCTGTCAGATTAATTACATAAATTGATTTGGTTTATATTTAAATAAAGCTGCAAGTTACTAAATAAATAAATTCTTCACTATGTTTTCTCATCATGAAATTCTTTCTTTCATACTTTAATTTATATCTAAATATTTTTAACATTAAATAAATCTGTCATTAAAAAAATCAAAAGACAAACAAATTAGAAACTTTTTGAATGTTGGTGAATTTCTCTGTTTTGTGTCTGAGGATGTCCATGATTCATGTTGTTTGTTTCAAAGTTTAATGACAGGACAGGGTGAAATGGACTTGATTGACTGCCACTACTCTTTCACTAATTTATTTTATCACAGTTACAATTTTCACACACTTACTTTGTGAAATATCAGAGGTGTGATTTGTATTTTTATTGACTGTTTGGATCGATGGCTTTGGTTTTACTATTTATTTCTTACTGCAGTAAGTTAGTGTCAAAGACCGGCTGATGAGAAACAGTGTTTGCTAAGAGCTGCTAAAATATTACACACACTGAACAAAGAGCTAAAAGCTGCTATTGTAACCTAATCAAATTAAGTTGGTGCCATAATGTTGGAGGAGACTTTGTTTGCTTTCTTTTTTGCATGAATCACAGAAGCAGCTGAAGTTTCAAACGTTAATCTCAGTGAAATGTTGATGATCTCCAGTTACAGCCTCATGAATGACTGTGACTCAGTGAAGCACTGAAGGGTTTAAAACTTGTGTGTGTTTGTGTGTCTGTGTGCATTTACCTGTTTTACTGTGTCTTTGTCACGTGATGATTTCCTCTCCAGTTCCTCTCTCAGTTTTCCAATTTCCTCCTTCATCTTCTTGTCACCTTCCTGGTTTTTGTCCAGCTAACAAACAGACACACAAAAGCAAACTGATGTCAACAGTAACTATTCTCAGCAACACTCTTCACAATGATTCCAATATTTCAGTTTCCTGTTGCCTCAATGCAAACAATTTGTAATGAAGTAGCAGACATGAGTGCACAAGAGACTATTTTTATAATTATTTATTTATTTTAGTCAATTATTTAATTGGACAAAAGTATGTGTTTCTTATTATCCATCACTTTAACAAATGTTGTGAAAATTGCTTAAACAGATTAAAAGATCCTTGTTGGCACTTTTGAATCTGTTACCTCTGCTGAGATACTTTTATGATATCTTAAAAAAACATTTTAAGCTTTCTTTTAAATTCTGATGAGAACTTGAACTGATTGTGTTTCTGTCTTCACTGTAAGCTGATGGATGTGTAGAGTTAGTGCTGTCAGTCATTAGGAGTGTCAGACTTTCTTCAACATGATTGCTGAATGCTTTCAGTGGTTCCTGCAGGCAGCCTTTCATTTAGCTGTGGCACATTGTGTGGATGTGTCTGTTGTTTGGCAGTGTGTTTGTTCATCACTCATTTCACTGCTGCTTCATAAATCTGGAGTTTGGCTTTGTGACTTCTTTGAGGACAAAATAGAAATAAATGAATGGATATAAATCTATTTATTTCTTTGTTAGGTTTAGGATGATGCTGCTCTACATACATGTGATTCAACAAAGTCCTGACATGGTGGAAATTTGTGTGTCTGTGTGTGTTTACTTGTTTCTTCAGCTCTCTGATCTCTGCATCCTTCTTCTCCAGTTGCTGGTTCAGTTCTTCAGTGTCCTTCAGATTGTTGTCAGCTTCCTGGTTTTTCTCCAACTAAGAGATACACAGTGAAACTGATGTCAGTGATAACTACTCTCACTGAAACACTGGTCAAAACATTGTGTTTTAACACAAATGCATTTTTATGATTTCTTGTGTTGAAGTGATCAGCCAATGTAGAATATAAACATGAAATCAGTTATAATCTGGTGTCACCCTGCCTCTGAGCCTGTGGTAGCTGTGATCAGATCCATCAACCTCACACTGGGACCCTGAAAAAGATAAAGCAGAAGACATGGATGGATGGATAATCTAGTGTCAGTGTTTTTGTAATCTTTGTCAAATTTTCAGTCCACTTTGTGACAAACACAATGGTCAGACTTTAATAGTTTTCATATAAGAAAATAATAAAACACAAATCCTACAGTTTATTTCTCAGTCACAAAGTACTGTGAACTTTTTTCTGTAATTTCTATTTAATAATCTTAACATAAAATTAAACTCTTATTTCAAAGTTTGAAATTAAATATAAAGGAGTGGAAACTAGATTTATTACAAATAAAGGCTTATGCTTTTGTTCTTTGGCATCAAGCAAATTTTGCAGCTGCTGCTTCTCCTCTTTGAGTTTTTCTACTTCAGCCATGAGACGATCCACCTGAAAGGAGAAACAATACAGAGGAAAGATGAGAGCTGTGTTCTGATTTATTAAGATAAACAGGAAGATGTTACATGATGGAACTCCATAGTTGTTTGAAATAAACACAAAAATTAATAGAAATAATGAACTTGAAGAAAAGGAATGGAATGGTTTTACAGGTGAAGGATATTTTTTCCCTCCTCATCTTTTCTGACTGCATTTGGTTACACAGTTTCTGTTGTGTTTTAGCTGTTTGTTTACAAGACAGCGGTGTTCTGAAGCCCTGCAACATTTTCAACATCTCTTATGTGAACATTTTAAAATGCTGCCATCTACAAGCATTAAGGCCTTTAAACACCAAACACATTGTTTTTCTGTGAATAATTTGTCCTAATAAAATGCACTGTGGAAAAAAATGAAGTCAACATAAAGTGATGATGAGCTGGTCCTGGTGTAAAATATAAAGCAAAAGACGATGGATGGATAATCTCGTGTCAGTGTTTTTGTAATGTCACAAACACAATGGTCAAAGTGTCAGATTAATTACATAAATTGATTTGGTTTAAATTTAAATGATATATAATAAAACAATATTTCTTTTTTTTCAATATCTTTCTTTCTTTAATGTGTATCTAAATATTTTTAACCTGTAAGGCTGTCAGTTCAAAATAATAATTAAAAAAAATCAAAAGCTAAGCAAACAAACTAGAACATTTCTGAATGTTGGTGAATTTCTGTTTTGTATCTGAGGATGTCCTCATATTGTGCTGCTTATTTAAACTATTAATGACAGGATAGAGCGGGGTGGAATTGCCTGACTGCCACTACTGTTTCTGTTACTTGATTTCTTACAATTTAAATTGTAAGAGGAATTACAAATTTCAGACTCAGTTGGATTATGAAATATCCAGACTTGTGAATTGTATTTTTAGTGACTCTTCTGAAATATGGTGCTGCTGCTGCTCCTCAGTCCAGCCAGAAGACCGTGGAGAGGGTGTCTGCTATCGTCCATTACAACTTTCATTTTGCTGAACGTCCCCCTCTCTACCACAGTACTCAATGAGTCCAGCCTTCTGCCAAACACCAATCTGATTTTTTTCACCAGCTCAGATGCTTTGTGATTTTGTCCGTCAGGCTGTTTCCCAAACACAGAGCAGCATAAGAGAGCACTGACCACCACAGCGTGATAAAATGTGTTTTACCTCAAGAAAAAAGGAAAACGGAAACTGAACGTCTATAAAATATAAAACCATGTTTCACCTCTCATCAAAGAGGCTTCTTCAGCTCTAAAACCAAGATTCATATGAATGGGTAAGTGTGTCAATGTGTGTGTGTGTGTTGTTGTCTTGTCTGTTTCTTTCATTTCACTCACTGGCATGATGTCCTGCTTCATGAGGTTCTCCTGTTCTTGTTCTGTTTCAGTTTTGTCATTTTTAGAGCAGTTCATCATTTCTTGTTCCTCAGCTTCATCGCAGTGACCTCTCTTGACCTCTGTTAAAATCATAGACAAGAAAATCTGATGTTCTCTTGAGCTCTATGACGGTAACAGCATATTATCATCATTTTCAAATAACTAAATACATATATTTTTTTTTCCTCATAACAAAAATAGAAAGAGGTTTATACAAATTAAATGTAATTTAGACAACTTTACATGTCTGTTGCTTTGAAGCCTCTGAGGAAAACTGTACATTTATTTAGCATGGTTAATAAATTTTTGACTTACTTGTTTTGTTTTGTCTCCAGATGAAAAAGAGTCCAAATAAAGTCAGCATGATGCTTACAGCCAAACTAACAGCCAAGCCGATAATAATGGGAGCAGCAGAGCTACGTGTGAACATGAAAAAATCATCTGAAATAATAAAACAAATAATAACACTGAATTTCTAAAGAATTAGACTTGAGTTATTTTCAAACTAAACATCATATGTTATGTAAAACATGTATACCTGAAACATGAAAGTGTGTGTCTTTGTTCTGGTTCATGATCTTCTCTGAAACTCTGCAAGTAAAACTGTTGCTGTGTCTCTTCTCCACAGTCACTCTGCTGCTGACAGTATAGAGACCATCAGCACCTCTGAGGGTCTCTGTAGGTCCAGCAGAGAGGAGGTTTCCCTCACCGTCCCACCACAGCAGCTCAGGCTCTGCATACCAGCCTGCAGACTCACACCTTAATGTCACTTCTCCTTTCTCTACATCAATCCCTGCTAAACTGATAACTGGAGAGGAGGCAACATCTGATGCTGAAGAGAAAACAAAAACCTTTGAAACAAAAACAGGACAGTGATACTTTGGTGTTTAAATATTTGCAAAATCTTGGATTGATTTTTTTCCTGCCATGGAACTGACTTTTAAACACAGCCAGTTCACAACAAAGTTCAAACGTATGTGCAAGATCTTTAATCAAGATGATATTTTTAAGCTAAAATCAAATTATTGTCTTTATGCATGTATTTTATTAAGTCACAAAAAAACTAAAAAAATAGTACATCATTATTATTTGATTAAATCAAATGCATTTGCTTGCATTCCTCAAGACAAAATTTTGTTTTAGTAAGTGATTCATCTCTCTGTCGCTCTCTTTCTGTTTAGAGCCTGTACTACATAGATTTCAAACAGTTCTCACCCCAAATCCAAATGCACTGTACCTCTACTTACCAACAACAAGGTCAACGAAAAATTCCTCATCCATCTCTACTATGTAGCATTTATATGTTCCCTTATCAGACAGATTCACATTGGAGAGTTTCAGCGACATGTTTCCATGTCTCAGTTCATCAGTGAACAGTGATGTTCTTCCTTTGTAGGATGAATGTTTTGTCTTTTCAAATTCCCGACCAGCACGCCACACAAACACAAAGACAGGGTCAAGGTCTGTCCTCGTCCACTCCAGTGTTTTGGCAGTAACATCAATCGTTGCTGGATTCAGGTAACACGGCAATGTGATGTCATCGCCGATTCTTGCCACAACTGGCTTGGAAGGTCCAATTAACTGAGGCTGACCTGGATTTAAATAAATAAATAAATAACACTGAATTCTGAGTATTGTGCATTTGGATGATTTTGTAATTTTCTGTGACTTATAGTTGTGGTCAGAAGTTTACATATATTCAGCATGGGTATGAATATTATGGTAATTTGGGGTTTTTGATGATATTCTTGAACTGTTCTTTTGCCAGGGTGTAATGATTATACAGCATATATTTTTAATGAATTTAATGACTATTATACAGTGCCTTGCAAAAGTATTTGGCCCCCTTGAACTTTTCAACCTTTTGCCACATTTCAGGCTTCAAACATAAAGATATAACATTTTAATTTTTTGTGAAGAATCAACAACAAGTGGGACACAATCGTGAAGTGGAATGAAATTTATTGGATGTGTCAAACTTTTTTTAACAAATAAAAAACTGAAAAGTGGGGTGTGCAATATTATTCGGCCCCCTTGCATTAATACTTTGTAGCACCACCTTTTGCTGCAATTACAGCTGCAAGTCTCTTGGGGTATGTCTCTATCAGTTTTGCACATTGAGAGACTGAAATTCTTGTCCATTCTTCCTTGCAAAAGAGCTCGAGCTCAGTGAGGTTGGATGGAGAGTGTTTGTGAACAGCAGTCTTCAGCTCTTTCCACAGATTCTCGATTGGATTCAGGTCTGGACTTTGACTTGGCCATTCCAACACCTGGATACGTTTATTTGTGAACCGTTCCATTGTAGATTTGGCTTTATGTTTTGGATCATTGTCTTGTTGGAAGATAAATCTCCGTCCCAGTCTCAGGTCTCTTGCAGACTCCAACAGGTTTTCTTCCAGAATGGTCCTGTATTTGGCCCCATCCATCTTCCCATCAATTTTGACCATCTTCCCTGTCCCTGCAGGCCCAAACCATGATGCTGCCACCACCATGTTTGACAGTGGGGATGATGTGTTCAGGTTGATGAGCTGTGTTGCTTTTACGCCAAACATATCGTTTTGCATTGTGGCCAAACAGTTCGATTTTGGTTTCATCTGACCAGAGCACCTTCTTCCACATGTTTGGTGTGTCTCCCAGGTGGCTTGTGGCAAACTTTAAACGAGACTTTTTATGGATATCTTTGAGAAATGGCTTTCTTCTTGCCACTCTTCCATAAAGGCCAGATTTGTGCAGTGTACGACTGATTGTTGTCCTATGGACAGACTCTCCCACCTCAGGTGTAGATCTCTGCAGTTCATCCAGAGTGATCATGGGCCTCTTGGCTGCATCTCTGATCAGTCTTCTCCTTGTTTGAGATGAAAGTTTAGAGGGACGGCCGGGTCTTGGTAGATTTGCAGTGGTCTGATACTCCTTCCATTTCAATATGATTGCTTGCACAGTGCTCCTTGAGATGTTTAAAGCTTGGGAAATCTTTTTGTATCCAAATCCGGCTTTGAACTTCTCCACAACAGTATCTCAGACCTGCCTGGTGTGTTCCTTGGTCTTCATGATGCTCTCTGCACTTTGAACAGAACCCCGAGACTATCACAGAGCAGGTGCATTTATACGGAGACTTGATTACACACAGGCGGATTCTATTTATCATCATCAGTCATTTGGGACAACATTGGATCATTCAGAGATCCTCACTGAACTTCTGGAGTGAGTTTGCTGCACTGAAAGCAAAGGGGCCGAATAATATTGCACGCCCCACTTTTGAGTTTTTTATTTGTTAAAAAAGTTTGACACATCCAATAAATTTCATTCCACTTCACGATTGTGTCCCACTTGTTGTTGATTCTTCACAAAAAATTAAAATTTTATATCTATATGTTTGAAGCCTGAAATGTGGCAAAAGGTTGAAAAGTTCAAGGGGGCCAAATACTTTTGCAAGGCACTGTATGTACCAGGGGTATTCAAATAAAATTTAAAGAGGTCCAGTCAGACAAAATTTCATGAGGCCAAGGTCTGGAAGTCCAACTATATATATATATATATATATATATATATATATATATATATAGAGAGAGAGAGAGAGAGAGAGAGAGGTTTTGTTAGTTTTCAGAGCATTAGTTTTTATATTTGGTTTCATGCTTAGTTTTAGTTTAGTTTTCGTCAGTTTTAGTTTTTCATACTTTAAACACATGAACATCAACGACGAGAAACACAAAGAAAAACATGAACTCCAAAACTGAATAAATTCTAGAACAAACTTCAGCGTCAGTGGTGCAGAACACGTGGTGTAAAAGATCAGAACACAGCGAATGTTGAACAAAAACAAACTGAACTCTTTGAAGGAATCAAAGCTGCTTCTGTTTTGGAGCTGCTCGGAGAGCTAGCTTTGCGGCCTCTGTACACAACCTATTTAAGTGGCCAACCATTTATGCTTGTGTAGCTGGATTGTGTGTGTTAATTACCTTGCGGTTGTGTGCTGGTGTTTTACAGTGTATGAGGTGCTGGCTCAGACTTTTTTGGTCCTCGCTCTTCGTGCTCAGTTTTTTGGCTGCAAACATATTTGTCCCTGTTTTTCCACTTTCATCCATTTCGATAGTTTCAGCAGTCTCCCTCCAGGAATTTGCTGACATTTGTGAGTCCTTATATTGATGCTTTGATTATTATTCCTGATTGTTATTCTCTGACTGATAAATTCAAACACTGCAGCAAAAAGTAGCCAGAATGCACAAGGACTGAACAGGTTAATCACAACCTTGTGGGCTGTGTGGACCCGACATGTAGTTCGATTTCTCCGGAGGCGCACCTCATGTTACGTTGAAGGATCAGTGCGGTTTCTCGGCAAAGCGCTGCCATTACTTTGCGGACCGATGCGGTGAGCACACACACGCATGCACACAATTGCCCGATGGCGCTCCCAGCTTAAACTGTTAGAGCGGAAAAAAATGATTTCATATCATTCCACAAGGGTTTTGTAATAAAATTTACGAAAACAAAGGTCATTTTGTCTATAATTTCTGTTAGTTTTAGTTAGTTTTGTAAACTCACAATACTGTTTTTTTTCTTTTAATTATAGATTTTATTTATTTCAGTTAATGAAAATGTTTTTTTTCAGTTTCAGTTTTCATTATTTAGTCAATTTTCGTTAACTATAATAACCCTGTTTGTTACAAAGTTTACCAGCCGGCAGGAACCAGCTTGGTGGTATCATGTGGTATAGCCAAACTCGCCTGCAATTGGTCAGTGGGTTGCCTTGGACGCTTCACTACTACCGTAAGAACTGTAAAAGATGTGCCGTAAACCAGAAAGTGCTCAACAAGACTTTAATTAAGTGGTTATTTCGGTTTTGGTATTAGGTTCAGGTCCGCTTGAGACATCATTTCGGTCCGGATTCGGACCGAGGTCTGGTATATACGTAACCAGCCGCTAGAGGCTAAGACACACTTAGAATGGCTGACAGTCCTGATTCCCAAGAGTCCCCAAAAAGGGACTGGTCCCATCCAACTACTGGCCAATAACCTCCCTCAGTACAACATGGAAACTCCTGTCAGGCATTATAGTGGCTAAGATGAACAGCCATGTGGCTCAGTACATGAGTGAGACCCAGAAAAGTATTGGCAGAGATACCAGGGGAGGAAAACAGCAGCTACAGGTAGATAGAGCAGTCACTTGAGACTGTAAGACCAGACTGGACAATCTGTGCAGCACCAGGATTTATTACAAAAAAGCCTATGAGTGCAACACACATGGGTGGCTGTAGCTCAGGAGGGAGAGCAGGTCACCTACTGGTCGGAAGGTCAACGGTTCGATTCCTGGCTGCTCTTGGCTGCGATGCAAAGTATCCTTGGGCACGTTACTGAATCCCACAGTAGGCCATAGTAGTGGTGGATAAACAGAGGAAGAAGGCTGTAGTGATGGATGTTGCAAAACTAACATCAAGAAGAAGGAACACGAGAAGCTTGAGAAATACCAAGAACTCAGAGAGGAGCTAGAAAGGATGTGGAAGGTCACAGTAACAGTGGTCTCCATGGTAATTAGAACAGTCGAGGCAGTGACCCCAAACTGGGAGAGTGGCTCCAGATTCCAGGAAGGACATCTGAGATCTCTGTCCAGAAGATCGCAGTCCTGGGAACAGCTAACATACTTCTATATACACGCACACTTGTGTACCCAGTTACTTTTTCTTAAGTCACCACAGATGTACTGCATGCTGCACAATCATTCATTAATTAAAAGCCCCAAATTACCATCATGTGCCTATTCTGAGTGTGTGCAGGCGTCTGACCACAATGGCAGAGTCATAGTGAAACCTTTACATGTTCCATTTGTGTGTCAGTTACCTCTACAAGACTGTAAGAAAAGAGCCAAAACCAAACTAGTGATAATTCTATGAGATCTTTGAAGGAAAACTCCGTCCATCTGGAGAAAGAGACCAGAGGCATTAAAGATGATACAGTGGACAAAACAGTTACAGTGATACAGTGGTCAGCCACATACGTTATACTTTAAAAACTAATTTTCTTTTGACGTAACTAAATTTCTCTCATACTGTATACTGTAAAAATATTTACACCATTGTGGTTAAAAAAACAAACAAACAAACAAAAACAATACATTTTTTTAGTTACTTTGTCAAACAGTTTTCACTAAGCAATAACTACTTTTTGAATTCAAACAGCGTCTGTCATAGTGGCTGGGGAACAGCTATACTTTCACTTTTGTTAGCTCTTGTTAATGCTATTTAAAAGCCAGACATACATTAATTTACTTATTACATTGCTGTCACACAGTAGCATATTCTTAAACAATATCATCAACAAAAAGGAATGTGTATTTAAAGTCTTTAAAACTCCTGCCTTAAAAACCAAAAAATCTTAAATAACCTCTTGAGTTGTTGCTAAAGTTAACAGGTTTCTAAAGTTAATAAAAATAATGAGACAGTTGAATGCAAACCCACTTTAAACTCCTACTAGTTAAACAATGCATGAAAAGGCAATAATAAAAAACACATACCTGTTGTTTGCAGTCCATTGTTTGAAATGAAAAGTATGTTTCTCTGTTTCATGTAGTAAGTGAAGAGTTGGACTTTGAAAGTGTTGCTAGAAAACAGACTGGTGTCATAAAACAATTCAGCCACAATCTACAAACCAAGCAGTGAGCAGAGGCCCTGCCTGACTTAGTGGGAGCCATCATCAGGAGCAATGCTTGGAAAAATGTTATTTGTCGTTTAATGTTGTGTAGGTTTTAATTTTTGTAACTTGGAAAATCCACACTGAGCACAGGTGAGTGTATTGACTCAATTACTGCAACCATGTAAAATTTTGCAGTAATTGCAATCATTTGATATCTGTATTGACTACACTGATATATAATGATGTACAGTCGTTCACTCATTGCAGCATCACTGTATCTTTTTTTTTTATATCTCTCATTCCGTATTGCAGAGCTTTTGCTAAATCATGGGATTTGGCAGTATACCTGTATTTATATAACGCTCCATAAATATGTTCATCACTCAGAGAAAGAGATCAGTTTTGCCTTTAGAAGTACAAGTTACAGCCAAGGGTGTAGATACGGCACCACCTGTCTCTTGATTATTTTGCTGTAATGAAGTACCAGGAGTAAAAATAAACTTTTGACTGCTGCTCATTGATTACATACAGAAAACAATATTACTAGTGTTGGTTTTGTCATGGCTGTGCTTTGCATAGTCAGTAGGCCGTTTTTATTCTTGTTAAAACAACAATACTTCGCAAGATATAACATAATCTGACATAATCAGTGTTGTATCTGTTGTTTCTGATGGCAGCAGAATACAGCTATATGGATGAGTGTGCGTCTGGCAGGAAGAAGAAGTTGTCATGTACAGTATGCAGTACTGCAGTATGATGCTCTGTCAGTCAGCAGCAGGTCAACATGGAGGTGGGAGCTCTCCACAGACTGTGTGAGTACCGAATATCTGTGTCCTAACTTCATCTTTTCAGGTTTGACTTCACTTTAATCTAATATGTAGTTGTTTGATTTTTTGCATTTGTGTATGCAGACATGGTTATGTTGATTCTGCTGAATGCATGTACACAAAACAGCAGTAAGTAGCAATAATTTGTTCCCAGACTTTTACACTTTTTTTCCATAATAATTTACTTTATACTGAATCAAAATTAACCTATAATAACAGTTTTGCTATACTGTACAAACCTGTTGAAGTAGTTTATTTTGTTCCTTTTGATAAATTGTATGAATTTTGTGATCTCTATGATAGAAATCTGTTTGTTTTTGTCGTGAAAGTTTCAGAGTTTTGAGTTTCTCTGTGTTTGTGTCTCAGATGCAGGTTTTCACATCGTTCCAGACAGACTGCAGCTTTTACAGTACGAGTCTCTCTCTTTTCACTGTGACGCTCCCGATGGTTCTGCTCAGTTACGCGGGGTCAGGAATACTGAGGGATTTCTTTCAGCATGTGACATGAAGCAGAGCTCAACAGCATACTGCACCATTCATAGAGCCTATCAAGCAGACAGTGGAAAATATTGGTGTGAGACTGAAGGAGGAGAGAGAAGCAGCACTGTCAACATCACTGTCACTGGTAACTCAGAATTTCTATAAATCTGTGAGAGCGTGACTGCAAATGAAAACCTTTCTTTTTCTCTCAGCTGGCTCCGTGATCCTGGAGAGTCCCGTCTTTGCTGTGTTGGAGGGTCACTGTGTGACTCTGAGCTGCAGGAACAAGTCCACTTCCTCCCAGCTCCACGCTGATTTCTATAAAGATGGAGTCCTCATAGGGAACAGCACAACAGGAGACATGATGATCCACAGTGTTTCCACAGCTGATGAAGGACGGTACAAGTGCAGCATCTCTGATGCTGGTGGATCACCGGAGAGCTGGCTGGCTGTCACAGGTAAAACATGGCAAACCTTTGGGGACATGATATTTCTTACTGTTAATATTGTAACAGTGTTACAGGAGAGATATTCTCCTATGTTTGCAGCCCTTCACAAAGGGAGCGCAGCCTTCACAGACCGCTCGACTCAAATTTACCTCATTCTGAGGACTGTTTTCACTGTGGTGATGGTGGCTCTGCTGCTGCTGCTGCTGGGACTTCTTCACTGCGGGAAACTTAGACTTTCATAAAAATAACACAACAATAATATACAAAAATAACTGATTAATAACAACCACAGACATTATTTGAGAAGGTTATTTAACCTCACCTCATCAGTAAACTGAAAACTCTTGTTCAGGTGGGTTTAAGTGATTAAACATCTTTGTGTGACACATTCATGCTCACAGTGAACGCTGTGAAACTTTCTCACAGGCAGACAAAGGGTTAAACCCACACAGTAGCTCACTGACCTGCTGCTGCTGAACTATTTTTAAAATACCAGGTATCAGTTACTCAGCACGTGTTCTGTGCTTTGTTTTAGATGCTGAAACTGAGTTTAATGAATACAAACCACTCGAGAACGTGTCTGTCTGTTTTTAGAAGCGTCCCTCAACTAACTCTGTAATAAAAAAGAAAAAAAAGCTGATATACAGAAAGATTATCAAGTCAGCCTCCTGCTGCACTGCTGCCTTTCTGCTTCATTATATCTGCACAGAATTACAGATGTGATATATACTGTGCCTATATTCATTTTCACAGTGTCACACACATCTCTGTCAAATATGGCATCATCGATGGATTATTTTGAACTTCCTTAATCCAAAAAAAAAAAAATCTTAAAAAGTGTCTTTGGTCTTTTAACTTCTGTCACCTGGTTTCAAGGATCCTTGGTGTGATTTCTGACTGTGCTTTTAAATTTTTGTTGTTAAAATAAGATTTTTTTCAATTAAGGCTCCTCAGTACTTCTCCCCACATGACTTTGAGAGAGTAATTCACTCCTTTATTAAGTGTATTTATTTGCATGCTGGCCTTGATCACTTCTACAAATAAATACAAACTTTGTATTGTACTGTTGTATTTTGTTTACCTGTTGACAGGAAGTAAGCAGCCTGATCACATCACACCAGTGTTGACCTTCCTAAACTTGGTTCCAGGCCCTCTCAAGATTCAGTTTAAAATCATATAACTTGTTTTTAAGAGTCTCAGTGATTTGGTGCCGCCTTCGTTAAGTGAACTTTTCAAACCCTGCAGTCCTACAAGAGCCCTGAACTCTACAGACCAACTGCTCTTTGACAGTTCACAGATTCAGGCTGTAAAGCAGAGGTGAGAGCGCCTTTAGGGTGGCAGCTCCTAATAATCTGCCTTTTCATGTAAGACCTCCTCAATCACTCAGTCATTTTAAAGTGCTGTTAGAAATCTGCTTGTTTTAACATGACAATTCAAATGGGCATTTTAAACCTATTAACATATTACCTGTTTTTAAATAAACACTAACAATCATTTAAAAAAGAACTTCATAAGTTTTAAGCATTTTGTGGTTTTGAGGCTCTGAGTGTTACACTGATCTATGGCTGAAAAGAAAGAACTGAACTTGTCTTCAAGTTTCCTACATTTACCAAGTTCCTCCAAACCAGATTAGATGAGTCAGAAGTGATACCACAAGATATCAGCTGTCACTGTAAACACATAGGTCACACACACTGAAACAAAAATAAATAAAGAACAATCTAAATAAATGTGTAATGAAGACCCATCAAAGTATTTCTAGCCTTCTAGAAGGGCTGCTCAAGAGTGTATGATGGAGTTATTTTTGTTATTGTTTGGTAGCTTTAGCTTCCATTCTCACAGTATTTAATCCTTCAGGAGTGAAACCTGTCACAAGATAGAGAAATATACAAACTATTAAAGCACAAATTGTCTCACAAATTGTCAGTGTGTTAAACATAGTGCACAAAGGTTTGACATTCATCAGTGGTACTGAATTGTAGCTTCATAGTTTCTCTGGCAGGAGTGACATTAGACAATAAAGGACATATAAGAGAAAGAGACACAAAAATATTGTTCAATGTGTGTTAAAAGGATTTTATTCTGATGAATTCATGTGTGTCCTTGTTTTTAAAAAGCATCACTTTAGTCTGTGTTCCTCTCCAGTGTTGCTGATGAGGCTGATCTTTTGGTTGTCTTCATGGCTCCAGTTCTCCAGGTCCATCCAGATCAGGTCATCATTGTCAGTATTTGGGTTTCTGGTAGCTGGTCTCCGTAACTGTAGATGGAGCCAATAAAAAGGTCACAGATGTCCAAATGAAAACAAATAAGAGAGACTGAAAGAAAAATCTAGTAACACAGAGACTCACAGTGAGTGCCCGCCCAGCTCTCAGTGTATAGTTTACTTTAAATTTGTATGTTATGGATTGGTTTTTGTTGATCTGTAGTTTTAACTCCCAACCAGCCATCAATGTATCCTGCAAGAGAGAATGAAGAGAATATGAAAACAAACAAAAACAACCAATAAAATCAACAAAGTTCAGTGTGTGTTGAATCCAAAGTGTTTATGAATGAAGGCGTGTGATTTATGTCTTTCTGTCGTATCTTTTTGTTTTGGAAATTATTTTTTTTTTTACATCTACAATCATATTGCTCGTGCTTAGCCAGTACTCATCAGCGTGTAAGCAGCATTACCTCTCTGGAACTGTTTTTGAGACAGAGATAGTTCCCATTTCTGTCGAGTTCTTCCAGAATGACGTCACATCTCATCGAGCTGCGATTGGCTGAGCTGCTCTGATTCTGCTCTTGGAAATGTGTCAGAGATTCATCAGACTGTGGATTGTGTTGTGTGCTCGACTCTGACTGAGAGAAAGAGACATGCAGATTAGTGTGTGTGTGTGTGTGTGACAAATTTTGGCCACAGTGGCTTTTATGAGCAGTGGACGGAGACAGGGTATGGGGGAAAGATACAGGGGAGGACAGACCCGCGCCGCCCGGACTGCAACGCAGTCCGCCCGGGCACCCGTTTGTATTGTTTTTTGCATGAATCACAGAAGCAGCTGTTCTCTCAGTGAAATGTTCATAATATTCAGTTACATCATCATTGATCATTGATTGTGAGTCAGTGAAGAACTGAAGTGTTGAAAAATAGCTGTGGTTCAGTCCAGTCTTTATCATTTACTAACATCAGTAAAACTGTTTCTTTCTATGCAGCACTTTGAAACAGTGATCGATGCTTTTATTTCATCTCGACTGCATTACTGTAACTCTGTATTTGGAGTCAGTCAGTCGCTGCTCTCACGTCTGCAGCTGGTTCAAAATGCTGCTGCGTGACTTTTGACAGGAACGCAAAAGAGAGGTCACATGACCTCCATCCTGGCCTCACTTCACTGGTTGCCTGAGTATTTTTTTTTTTTTAAATATTATATTTAATGAATTTTGTAACACAGAACAAGTGGCAGTAGTACATTTGACATAAGATTTACATTTGACAAATTAATCCCCAAAATTAACAAACATAAGTACGAAACAGACAGATGGAGAAAGAAGAAAAAAAAAATAAATAAATAAATAAAGAAGAAAAAATAAAATTAATAAATTAAAAAAAAAAAAAAAAAAAACAAAACTCAGCAATCTGCATCATTCTCCCAATTCCCTTCATAGTTTTCCAGAAACTTGGCCAATGGTGACCATGGCTCTTCAAAATGTACTCCCTTTCCTCTGACAATATAACTAAGTCGCTCCAGAGCCATACATGATGCCATCTCCTTCACCCATATATGGTTTGAGGGTATATCCATCTTTCTCTAGTACAATGATATTAATCTCCTGGCCTGCAGGAGTCCAAAGTCAATCAGTTTCAACTGACTGGAGCTAAGACCACAGTTCTTTGGATAAATACCTAAAACACACATTCTTGCCTCAGCAGGTACATTCACTCCAACAATCTTTGATAAAGTTTGCATAACTGAGTTCCAGTACTGCTGTAATTTTGGACACTCCCATACACAGTGAAAAAAGTACCTTTTCCAACCAAACATTTACTGCAGCTGTCTGGGATGTCAGGTGACCAGCGATTCAGTTTGACTGGAGTTATGTAACTTCTCATTAACCACTTATATTGAAGGAGTCTCATCCTCATATTAATTGACGGCTTTTGTGCTTTTAAACATGCAGCTTCCCAGTCCGCTACTTGTATCTCCTCTTGGATGTCAGATCTCCATGCACCCAAGTGGTGGATTCTTCATCATGCATTAATAAAGCTGCATATAATAAAGAGATATGACCTCTCCCCTCTAGATTTTGTAGTACAATATTCTCTAGGTATGACAGTGGTGGTTTGAATTCAACCTGGTTATATTTTGACATAATAAAATGTTTAAGTTGTAAATACTTATAAAAATGTTTCTTTGAAATGTTGTATGTTTGACATAGCTGCTCAAATGTAAGAAGGCTGTCATCCTTATAAAGGTCTGCTAGTTTCTGTACACCTTTATTTGCCCAGATTCTGAAACCTCCATCAGCTCTTCCTGCCTTAAAAAATGTGTTCCCCCAGATAGGCGAAAAAGAAGAGATAGAAGGAGTATCTCTAATAAATTGATGGGCCCTATACCAAACTAACTAAGATGGCGCCGGTGAGGTCAGCAGCCGTCGTACCTGTTCCTACGCTTTGTTTGTATATATTAGGTTTAGCTTTAATTCTCGACTTTATAATTCCGCCTGCTCTGTGTCATATCACGTATGACAGACAGACTCTTTTTAATATCAGAATACAGCACTCTGGCTGTATTCTGACACCTTTTTCTCCCGACCCGGCTTGGCCCCAGGAGATCCTGCGTTTCCAGTGGGCCAGCTCAAACAAAGGAGGGCGCGGAGCACCCAGGTCATGGACAAGGCCCCGAGGGAAAAGAGCCGGCGTAAGAGAGAGGCTGAGGCGTAGAGCGCACCAAACGCCACTGCCGAGCATCCTGTTGGCTAATGTCCAGTCACTGGATAACAAGCTGGACGAACTCAGGGCCAGGATACAGTTTCAGAGGGACATAAGGGACTGCAACATCATCTGTCTCACGGAGACATGGCTGACCCCCCTCATACCGGACCACGCCGTACAGCCGTCGGAGTTCTTCAGTGTTCATCGCACGGACAGAACGAGTGAGTCTGGAAAATCAAGAGGAGGAGGTGTGTGCCTAATGATTAATAACAACTGGTGTGACAGTAGGAATGTTGTCCCTCTGAAACAATCATGTTCACCTAACCTGGAGCTCCTAACCCTGAAATGCCGCCCCCACTACCTGCCCCGCGAGTTCACTTCGGTCATCTTCAGTGCCGTCTATATTCCACCTCAGGCGGACACAAACACTGCACTATCCGAGCTACATGAGGCGATTTCCACCTATCAGGCTAACCAGCGTGATGCGGCTCTCATCGTAGCCGGGGACTTTAACAGTGCAAACTTGAAAAAGGTAATACCGGAGTTGATTCAACACATAGACTGCCCCACCAGAGGAGAGAGGACCCTAGACCACTGCTACTCTCCATTCAAAGAGGGCTACAAAGCAAAGCCTCTTCCGCCTTTTGGGAAGTCTGACCACACCGCTGTCCTTCTCATGCCGAAATACAAACAACGGCTCAGGCAGGAACCCCCTGCTGTGAGAGAAGTGACACGGTGGTCTGATCAAACAGAGGCCGCTCTGCAGGGTGCGTTGGATTCAACCGACTGGGACATGTTTCGCAGCAGCGCGGGCGGAGACATCGACGAGTTTACGGAAACTGTTGTGGGATTTATTGGGAAAGTTGTTGATGACACTTCACTTAGGAGGACCATCAGGACTTTTCCCAACCAGAAGCCGTGGGTGGATAAATCTGTCCGCGACGCCCTGAGGTCCCGCACCGTTGCCTACAACTCCGGCCTCGCCTCTGGGAACATGGAGGACTACAAGGTTATATCATACAACGTCCGCAGAGCGGTGAAAGAGGCAAAACATCGCTACGGCCGCAGACTGGAACAGCAACTACAACAGTCTGACCCCAGGGGACTGTGGCAGGGACTACGCACCATCACGGACTACAAAGCACCACACACACACCCGGTGAGTGCCGACGCTTCTCTGGCTGATGAACTCAACATCTTCTTTGCGCGCTTTGAGTCGGGAAGCCGACAGCCCGCTGCGCTCCCGGCCGGAGGGGCGGAGACACTCACTGTGACGGAGCGCGACGTGAGGAGGGCGTTTAGACGTGTAAACACCAGGAAAGCGGCTGGACCAGACGGTATTAGTGGACGTGTCCTTAAGACCTGCGCTGACCAGCTGGCACCTGTGTTTACACTGATATTCAACCTCTCACTGAAACTGTGTGTGATTCCCACCTGCTTTAAAAAGTCCATCATAGTCCCTGTCCCAAAGAAACCACACCCCAGCAGCCCCAATGACTTCAGGCCCATAGCGCTCACCTCTGTGGTGATGAAGTGTTTTGAGAGACTCATCAAGACATTCATCACCTCCTCACTGCCCACCACCCTCGACCCACTACAGTTTGCATACCGGCCAGACAGATCCACAGATGACGCCATATCCTTCCTCCTCCACAAGACCCTTTCACACATAGACACTGGTAAGGGGAACTATGTGAGAGTGCTGTTTGTAGATTACAGCTCAGCATTCAACACCATAGTTCCCTCCAGGCTGGTCTCTAAGCTGCTGGACCTGGGCCTGGGCCCATCCCTGTGCAGGTGGGTTCACAGCTTCCTGACCAGCAGACCACAGGTGGTACGAGTGGGTCACCTCACCTCATCCTCCCTCACCCTCAACACTGGATCCCCCCAAGGCTGTGTGCTCAGCCCTCTGCTGCACTCACTGTACACCCATGACTGCGAGGCCACGTCAGAGTCCAACGTCATCATCAAGTTTGCTGACGACACTGCTGTTGTGGGACTAATCTCTCACAATGAGGAGACAGCCTACAGGAGAGAGGTCTCCCGCCTGGAGAACTGGTGCCAGGAGAACCACCTCCTGCTCAACGTCAGCAAAACGAAGGAACTGATTGTGGACTTCAGCAGGAAGCAGCAGAGGGACTACCATCCACTTGTCATCAGTGGTGCTGAGGTGGAAAGAGTGGACACTTTCAAATACCTGGGAGTGACCATCTCACAGGACCTGTCCTGGACTCATCACATAAACATCACTGTGAAGAAGGCCAGACAGCGTCTCTACCTCCTCAGGCGGCTGAGAGACTTCAAGCTCCCACTCAAGGTGCTCAGGAACTTTTACATCTGCACCATCGAGAGCATCATGCGTGGGAGCATCACCACCTGGATGGGAAACTGCACCAAGCAGGACTTCATGGCCCTAAAAAGGGTGGTTCGTTCAGCTGAACGGACCATCAGAACCACCCTCCCCAACCTGCAGGACATTTACACCAAGCAGTGCAGGCTGAGGGCCATGAAGATCCTAAAACAGCCCAGCCACCCCGGACACTCTCTCTTCTCCCTGCTCCCATCAGGCCGGCGTTACCGCTGCCTGAGGGCTAAGACTGAAAGGTTGAAGAAGAGTTTTTACCCACAAGCCATCCGTCTGCTCAACTCTGAGCCCTAACTGGACCATTATTGCACAATGTAAATATTATAATATTCTATAATTGCATGTAAAAGTGTGCATAGTGTATAGTATATAGAGTATAGTGTATAGTGTGAATTACTTTTTTATTTTTATTCTTCTTCTTATTTATATGTGTGTGTATATATGGTTGCAGGTACAAAATACATTTCACTGCGCATTGTACTGTGTATAACTGTGCATGTGACAAATAAACACTATCTTAATCTTAATCTTAATCTTAATATCAATTGTGTTTTTTATCAATTGTTTTGGCCTTGCGGAGTATAAATACAAATTTAATTTAAGGTTTGTTACCAATTGTTCAATTTTCAACCATGCTGGGGATGTATTTGTCATGGCCGGGGAGGAAACGGGCGAGGAAGGGCAAACATGAAGGACTCCAGAGGTAAACATAACTTAAAAGGGTATTTATTTAGGTAGGGGGGAAAACAAATACAAAAAACCTTGGAATGGAGACTAAGGGGAGACACAGGGAGCTCAGGAACACGCAGGCACAAAACATCAACGACACGACAAAGAACAGATAGAAACAGAGGGCTTAAATACACACTGGGTAATCAGGGCAAAAGAAAACAGCAGGGAACAACAGGTGAGGCAAATGAAACTAATTACACAGGGGAAGCAAAGCTAAACACAAAGCACAGGGAAACTAGACTGCCAAAATAACACAGGAAGTAACAAACTAAGGTACATGACAACTTAACATGGGGAACTGGCACACAGACTCAGGACAGAGACACAGACCTTAAAATACAGGGGAAGACAGGGACAAAGGGAACAAGGATCAAAACATGCTGGGAAGACAGACTCGGAAAACATGAACCAAACACAAAACGCTGGGCAAACAGCCCAGGACATGACAGTATCGGCTGAAAAGTAGAACATGGGTGAGCGCAGCTGTGCAGACCAATAATACAATTTAAAATTAGGGAGTTATAACCCCCCCCTCTCATATGGCAGGTACAATAAGCGAAGTCTTAATCTAGGTTTTTTATTATTCCAAATAAATCTATTAAAAATAGAGGTTAGTTCATCAAAAAGTTGTTTTGGAAGAGGCAAAGGAAGTGACTGAAACAGATATAAAAATTTTGGCAATATATTCATTTTGATCATGTTTATTCGGCCAATCATTGATATGGGCATTATCATCCATTTATTCAGTGACTCATTTACCTCACTAACCAGAGGGTCATAATTTGTTGAAACGATTGTTTTAATGTCTGGGGTAATTTTAACACCAAGATACACAAATCCCTCCCTTGCATTGATAAATGGGGTTTGTAAAACTGGGTTTAGTCTTTCATCCCTGTTCAAAAATAGAATACAGGACTTTGAATCATTTATTTTATAGCCAGAAAATTGACCAAATAAGTCCATTTGTTGCATTAAATTTGGGATACTAATGGACAGCCTTGTCAAAAAACTATCAGATCATCAACATACAGGGCTAGTCTATGCTCTTGGTCTCCCAACTGAATGCCAAATAAACCACTTCGCATTCTTATCATCATTGCAAAGGGTTCTATAGCTAAGATAAATAACATTGGCGATAACGGGCAACCCTGGTGAGTTGAACGTCCAAACACTGGCTTTGGGAATTGTATACAAAAGCTTAACCCATTTGAGGAAATTACAGCCAAATCGTATCTTGGTAGAACGTTAAATAGATATGACCATTCTATTCTATCAAAGGCCTGACGCGCATCAAGTGATAGCAGAGCTGTATCTTTAGCATCAAATTTCTCATGAATTATGTTTAGGACTCTTCTTATGTTGTGAAACCCTTGATGTTTTGGTACAAAGCCGTTTTGATCGTTATGAACTAACTGTGAGATATAGGGATCTAATCTTTTTGCTAAAACTTTACAAAGTATTTTAGTATCCACTCCCATCAAACTTATTGGTCTATATGACGAGCACTCTGTGGGATGTTTACCGGGTTTTAATATCAATGTGATCATTGCTTGTCTCAGAGTGGGTGGCAGAACTTCATTTTTAAATGCCTCTTCATACATATTAAAGAGCGGGACTATAAGTTTGTCTTTGAAAGTTTTGTAGAATTCAATCGAGAAGCCATCTGGCCCAGGAGCTTTACCACTATTAATACTCTGTGTGGCCTGGAAAATTTCTTCAACAGTTAAGTTTATATCTAACTCTTGTTTTGTACCTTCTGAAGGAACTGAAGTTGGTCTAAGAATTTGTCTTGTTCTTCCGAGACATGGCGACATTCAGATGTATATAGTTTTACATAGAATTGCCTAAAACAATCATTAATTACAGATGGATCTACTGTTACCCTTCTTTATACTATTAATTGCTCTTTCACTCTGTATTTTCTTAATTCTCCATACCAAGAGTTTCCCAGCCTTCTCTCCTTGGTCATAATAAGATTGTTTTAACCACATTAAGCTTTTTGCTGCTACCTCAGAAGATAATTTATTATATTCAGTTCTCAAATGTAACAATTCACTTTGCCTGAATATTTTAGGGTTCATTTTAAAATTCTTATGTTTGTTTTTAAATCTTTGCACAATCTTGCCCCGCCTTCTCTCTCTGAGCTTCTTCACTCCTACAGACCTTGTTGGTCTCTCAGGACAGCAGACCAGCTGCTCCTGGAGGTACTGAGATCAAGAAGGAAGCTCAGAGGGGACAGGGCTTTCTCTATCATTGGTCCTAGGTTATGGAATGACTTTCCTTTGCAGGTTAGAGAGGTCCCTTCACTGTCCACTTTTAAAATTTGCCTTAAAACCGAGGTCATATGCTTTGGTAAATTTGACCCCTCAAGCTACTCCTCTGGCACTCCGAGTCATTTGGCTCCTCACTGTCGTGATGCTGTGAAAAATCTGGGTGCCATTTTAGATAGTAGTTTTAAAATGGAGAAGCAAGTAAGTGCTGTTACCAAAATCAGTTTTTACCAACTCAGAGTCATTGCCAAGGTAAAACCTTATCTCCCGCAGCAGGACCTGGAAAAAGTTATTCATGCTTTTATTACTTCCCGCCTGGACTACTGTAATTCTCTGTACTTTGGCATAGATCAATCATCTGTGCGCCGCCTGCAGGTAGTCCAGAATGCGGCAGCTCGTCTTTTAACCGGTTTAAAAAAGCATGAACACATTACCCCAGTCCTGCCATCCCTTCACTGGCTCCCTGTCCGTTTTAGAATCGATTTTAAGATATTATTGCTTACTTTTAAAGCCTTAAACGGACTGGCACCTTTGTATCTGTCTGAGCTGCTTCACTGTCACACCCCTGTAAGAGCTCTGAGGTCATCGAACCAGCTGCTCTTACAGAGGCCTAAAACTAGACTAAAACAGAGAGGTGATCGAGCTTTTGCAGCAGCAGCACCAAAGCTATGGAACGATCTACCTCTCCATATCCGCACAGCTCAGACAATACACACATTTAAATCTCTATTAAAAACACATTTCTTTTCCTTGGCATTTGGCTGCAGTGCTACCTCCTTTTAGATGATTGTTTTATGGTATTTTTATGGTACTTGTTTTAAACGTTTTAATTTTTAATTTTCTTATGTTATTTATTGTTCTTAATGTTTTTATTTATTTATTTTTATTTTATTATTTTATTTATTTATTTATATATTTTTATTTTTATTTAGTATAGTCCTTGGGGTTACAGATCTTGTACAGCACTTTGGTCAACGTCGTTGTTTTAAATGTGCTTTATAAATAAACTTGACTTGACTTAAAACCATCTCTTTTCTTTGGCTTTGACCCCAAAGAGACCAAGTTTTAAACTGTAGGGTTATTTTTAAACCTGTAAGAGTTATTTAATTGTTATTTATTTATATATCTGCATGTTTTAATGTACAGCACTTTGTGACAGCTGTGGTTGTTTTAAAGTCCTTCATAAATAAAGACGGTAAAACTTGTGTGTTTGTGTGTGTGTGTGTGTTTGTGTGTCTGTGTGTATTTACCTGTTTTACTGTGTTTTTGTCACGTGATGATTTCCTCTCCAGTTGGAATTTCAGTTTTCCAATCTCCTCCTTCATCTTCCTTTCACCTTCCTGGTTTTTGTCCAGCTAACAAACAGACACACAAAAACGAACTGATGTCAACAGTAACTATTCTCAGCAACACACTTCACAATGATTCCAATATTTCAGTTTCCTGTTGCCTCAATGCAAACAATTTGTACTGGATTTTCAGACATGAGTGCACAAAAGACTCTTTTTTATAATAATTTATTTGCATTTATTTATTTTAGTCAATTATTTATTTGCACAAAAGCATGTTTTTATTATCCATCATTTTAACACAGTTTATGAAAACAGATGTGTTTGGTTACCTCTGCTGAGATACTTTTATGATATCTTAAAAAACATTTTAAGCTTTCTTTTAAATTCTGATGAGAACTTGAACTGATTGTGTTTCTGTCTTCACTGTAAGCTGATGGATGGTGTACAGTGAGTGCTGTCAGTCATTAGGAATGTCAGACTTTCTTCAACATGATTGCTGAATGCTTTCAGTGGTTCCTGCAGGCAGCCTTTCATTTAGCTGTGGCACATTGTGTGGATGTGTCTGTTGTTTGGCAGTGTGTTTGTTCATCACTCATTTCACTGCTGCTTCATAAATCTGGAGTTTGGCTTTGTGGCTTCTTTGAGGACAAAATAGAAATAAATGAATGGATATAAATATATTTATTTCTTTGTTAGGTTTAGGATGATGCTGCTGTACATACATGTGATTCAACAAAGTCCTGACATGGTGGAAATTTGTGTGTCTGTGTGTGTTTACTTGTTTCTTCAGCTCTGTGATCTCTGCATCCTTCTTCTTCAGTTGCTGATTCAGTTCTTCAGTTTCCTTCAGCTTCACCAGCTAACAGACACACAGTGAAACAGATGTCAGTGATAACTGATCTCTCTGAAACACTGTTCAACATGCTAAAAAAAGTTTTATATCAAAACATTGTGTTTTAATACAAATACATTTTTATGATTTTTTGCATCTCAAGTGTCGAATTGATCGGCCAGTATAGAAAATAAACATTAAATCATTTATAATCTGGTGTCACCCTGCCTCTGAGCCTGTGGTAGCTGGGATCAGATCCAGCAACCCTGTTTGTTTGTTTTTGTTTTGTTTTGTTGTTTTTAAATAGGTCAGAGGTCAGCTTTTAATGTATGAGTGAACCTCTATCTTTCTGCTTTAACATCAGTATGGAACAAAGTTGTAGCTCCTTCTCTGTAGAGAGGAGCAGCAGAGAATAAACTCATTCTGGGAAGTTTGTCGACATTTTGTTGTTTTCAGTAAAACCTTCACTGTTTTGTAACTTTGAGTTTATGGCAAAGAAACATGAGAAGCATCCAACTGAAACTGTAAATTTAATTTTCAAACCCATTATTTAAAAAAAGAAAAATCAGATTTTTCTACTTTTGGGATCAATGTGGAATTTCTTACCAGCAGAACTGCACAGGGATAATTTAACTTTTAATTTATAAGTGCTTCAGTTTTAACCTTTAAAGGTTCCCATAACTGTGACATTTCAAAGTAGATTACTTTCTAATACTGTAGTCCTTTCATTGGTTCATACAAATGTCCCTATTTAAAGAAAGTCCATCATCAGCATTTCAAAAAAAACCAGCAAAGTTCTAAATAATTCAACACCAGCTCTTTATGTTGGAGTGCTCACTCTCTGTCCTGTTATTCAGATATTTTCACTTTCAGCTGACAGATTAATTACATAAAATGATTTGGTTTATATCTAATTAAATAAAGCTGCAAGTTACTAAATAAATAAATTCTTCACTATGTTTTCTCATCATGAAATTCTTTCTTTCTTACTTTAATTTATATCTAAATATTTTTAACATTAAATAAATCTGTCATAAAAAAAAAATCAAAAGACAAACAAACTAGAAACATTTTGAATGTTGGTGAATTTCTCTGTTTTGTGTCTGAGGATGTCCATGATTCATGTTGTTTGTCCATCCATCCATCCATCCATTTTCTTCTGCTTATCCGGGGCTGGGTCGCGGGGGCAGAAGCATGTTGTTTGTTTCAAAGTTTAATGACAGGACAGGGTGAAACGGGACTGATTGACTGCCACTACTCTTTCACTAATTTATTTTATCACAGTTACAATTTTCACACACTTACTTTGTGAAATATCAGGGGTGTGATTTGTATTTTTATTGACTGTTTGGATCGATGGCTTTGGTTTTACTATTTATTTCTTACTGCAGTAAGTTAGTGTCAAAGACCGGCTGATGAGAAACAGTGTTTGCTAAGAGCTGCTAAAATATTACACACACACTGAACAAAGAGCTAAAAGCTGCTATTGTAACCTAATCAAATTAAGTTGGTGCCATAATGTTGGAGGAGACTTTGTTTGCTTTCTTTTTTGCATGAATCACAGAAGCAGCTGAAGTTTCAAACGTTAATCTCAGTGAAATGTTGGTGATCTCCAGTTACAGCCTCATGAATGACTGTGACTCAGTGAAGCACTGAAGGGTTTAAAACTTGTGTGTTTGTGTGTCTGTGTGCATTTACCTGTTTTACTGTGTCTTTGTCACGTGATGATTTCCTCTCCAGTTCCTCTCTCAGTTTTTCATTCTCCTCCTTCATCTTCTTGTCAGCTTCCTGGTTTTTGTCCAGCTAACAAACAGACACACAAAAGCAAACTGATGTCAACACAAACTATTCTCAGCAACACACTTCACAATGATTCCAATATTTCAGTTTCCTGTTGCCTCAATGCAAACAATTTGTAATGAAGTAACAGACATGAGTGCACAAGAGACTATTTTATAATTATTTATTTATTTTAGTCAGTTATTTAATTGGACAAAAGTATGTGTTTCTTATTATCCATCACTTTAACAAATGTTGGGAAAATTGCTTAAACAGATTAAAAGATCCTTGTTGCACTTTTCAATGTGTTACCTCTGCTGAGATACTTTTATGATATCTTAAAAAAACATTTTAAGCTTTCTTTTAAATTCTGATGAGAACTTGAACTGATTGTGTTTCTGTCTTCACTGTAAGCTGATGGATGTGTACAGTGAGTGCTGTCAGTCATTAGGAGTGTCAGACTTTCTTCAACATGATTGCTGAATGCTTTCAGTGGTTCCTGCAGGCAGCCTTTCATTTAGCTGTGGCACATTGTGTGGATGTGTCTGTTGTTTGGCAGTGTGTTTGTTCATCACTCATTTCACTGCTGCTTCATAAATCTGGAGTTTGGCTTTGTGACTTCTTTGAGGACAAAATAGAAATAAATGAATGGATATAAATCTATTTATTTCTTTGTTAGGTTTATGATGATGCTGCTGTACATAGATGTGATGCAACAAAGTCCTGACATGGTGGAAATTTGTGTTTCTGTGAGTGTTTACTTGTTTCTTCAGCTCTCTGATCTCTGCATCCTTCTTCTCCAGTTGCTGGTTCAGTTCTTCAGTGTCCTTCAGATTGTTGTCAGCTTCCTGGTTTTTCTCCAACTAAGAGATACACAGTGAAACTGATGTCAGTGATAACTACTCTCACTGAAACACTGGTCAAAACATTGTGTTTTAACACAAATGCATTTTTATGATTTCCTGTGTTGAACTGATCAGCCAATGTAGAATATAAACATGAAATCAGTTATAATCTGGTGTCACCCTGCCTCTGAGGCTGTGGTAGCTGTGATCAGCCCCATCAACCCCACCCTGGGACCCTGAAAAAGATAAAGCAGAAGACATGGATGGATGGATAATCTGGTATCAGTGTTTTTGTAATGTGACGAAGACAATGGTCAGACTTTAATAGTTTTCATATTAGAAAATAATAAAACACAAATGCTACAGTTTATTTCTCAGTCACAAAGTACTGTGAACTTTTTTTCTGTAATTTCTATTTAATAATCTTAACATAAAATTAAACTCTTATTTCAAAGTTTGAAATTAAATATAAAGGAGTGGAAACTAGATTTATTACAAATAAAGGCTTATGCTTTTGTTCTTTGGCATCAAGCAAATGTTGCAGTTGCTGCTTCTCCTCTTTGAGTTTTTCTACTTCAGCCATGAGACGATCCACCTGAAAGGAGAAACAAGACAGAGAAAAGATGAGAGCACTGTTCTGATTTATTAAGATAAACAGGAAGATGTTACATGATGGAACTCCATAGTTGTTCAGAGGTCAGCTATTCATGTATGAGTGAACCTCTATCTTTCTCCTTTAACGTCAATATGGAACACAGTTGTGGCTCCGTCTCTGTAGACAGCATTTCCAAAGTACTAATTCTAAAGTTCTAAATACATTCAACACACGCTCTTTACGTTGACGTACAAATGCTATTCAAATTGTTACTGTTTACTCTCAAATTCTTTCCTATAATTCAGATATTTTCACTTTCAAGTGTCAGATTAATTACATAAATTGATTTGGTTTATATTTAAATGATATATAATAAAATTTCTCACTGTTTTTTCAACATGAATTTCTTTCTTCCCTACTTTAATTTATATCTAAATATTTTTAACATGTAAGGTTGTCAGGCTGTCCTCTAAGTTACTTTCTTGACATTTCGCTTAGCCCTCTTAATTGTAGGGAAAGTGGAAATGTCAAAAAAGTAACTTAGAGGGCCAAATTGTATGTTATTTTTGACATCCATTCACAGACTGGAAGTAGGGGGTGGGGCCTAAGCGACCTGCCTGCCGAGTTTGGGCACCCCTGCTGTACATAGTTCATTTTGCCACTTGCACTGGAGGGTCCTCAGAATCTGAATTGCATTCGTGCCATGTCTTACAATCCTTGGATGCTTATCCCTAAGGGGAAATTCCAATATCTATCAGCTACACTGAAAGAAACACAAAAATTAAAAGAAAATATTAACTTGAAGAAAAGGAATGGAATGGTTTTACAGGTGGAGGATATTTTTTCCCTCCTCATCTTTTCTGACTGCATTTGGTTACACAGTTTCTGTTGTGTTTTAGCCCTTTGTTTACAAGACTGCTGTGTTCCGAGTGCCCACAACATTTTCAACATCTCTTGTGTGAACATTTTAAAATGGTGCCATCTACAAGCATTAAAGCCTTTAAACACCAAATCTATTGTGTTTCTGTGAATAATCTGTCCGTATAAAACGTGGAAAAAATTGAAGTCAACATAAAGTGATGATGGGCTGGTCCTGATGCTTGTAAACATGAAAAGGAAGAAAAAGAGGTTCTGAAGAACAAAAGGTTCTTGGTTCATCTCTGAGAACCAGCTCCAGTTTGGATTCGGGAGACAGACACTGTCTCTATTTTTAAGATTACGTTTAAGACTTATCTTTTTAATCAAGCTTATAGTTAGGGCTGGATCAGGTGACCCTGAATCCTACCTAAGCAGAAGGGAGGCTGAGGACTAGTATTAGTGTTAGTGAATACCTCAGACAGCAGAAACCTGAGAAAGAAGAGGTGAAAGAACAGGAACCATCATGGAAGGACAGGCCTCTCCATAGCATGTACCACTGTCAGATAGAAGTGGCTGATATCAAAAAATCTTACCAAAGCTGTACTGAAAGAAAGCACAGAGGCAATAATTAAGCGCTAAGCAGAAGATCAATTTAGGCTGGGGTCTACCACACCAGGCAGGACCCCAAGTGCAGGCTGTGCAGAGATGCCCCTAAGACAATCCAGCACATAATAGCAGGTTAAAAGATGCTAGCAGGCAGGGCATACACGGAGCACCATAACCAAGTGGCCGGCATAGTATACGGGAACATCTGTGCTGAGTATGTCCTGGAACTCCTGAGGTCAAAAGGGGATACACCCCCAAAGGTGACTGAGTATGAGCCAGCAAAGATTTGTGGAACTGCCAGATACAGACGGACAAACTGGTGATGGCCACCCAACAGGCATAGTGATGGACAAGAAGAGGAAGAAAGATGTAGTGATAGACATTGTAATACCAGGTGATAGCAATATCAGGAAGAAGGAACACGAGAAACTTCAGAAACACCAAGGACTAAGAGAAGAGAGAGGATGTGGAAGGTGAAGGTAACAGTGGTCCCCTTGGTAGTCAGATCACTTAGGGCGATGACACAAAAAACTGGAGGAGGGGCTCGAGCAGATTCCAGGAATGATGTGAAATATTTGTCCAGAAGAGTAAAGCCAAAGATAAGCTACCAAACATCTGGTAGAGAACCCAAAATTTTTATATAAAAAAAATTCCCTGCTCACCCTATGAGCAGTCTTTGTTCTCTTTTACCTTTATTCCTTGACCTGGGAGTTTCAGGGTCCTTTACAGCTGTCCGAGAACTGCTCTCTTCTGGACATAAATTTCAGATGTGGTTCCTGGAATCTGTTAGATCCAATCTCCCAGTTTTGGGGTCACTGCCCTAAGTGTTCTCATTACCAAAGGGGATTGTCTTGTTTGTCTTTCTGGAGCTTTTCAAGCTCCAGAGACTACGATGACCTGAATGACTGAGAACCTACACAGTCTTGTCTGTCTTTTACATCACTCACTGGCACGATGTCTTGTGTCATTAGTTTCTCCTGTTCTCGGTCAGTTTCAGTTTGGTCATTTTTAGAGCGGTTCATCCTTTCCTGTTTCTCAGATTCATTGCCATGTTCTCTCTTGACCGCTGTTAAAATCATAGACAAGAAAATATGATTTTCTCTTAGGCTATAGAATGCTAACACAGAATATTATCATTATTTTAAAATGAATTAAGTACATATGTTATCAGTTTTTTATCACAACGCAAAATAGAAAGAGGGTTATAAAAATTTAATGCAGTTTACACAGTTTTGTATGTGTGTTGCTTTACGTAAAGCCTGTGAGAATAACTTAGCATTTACGTAGCACATTAAATTAATTTGTGGCTTACTTTTGTTTTGTCTCCAGATGAAAAAGACTCCAATTAAAATCAACATGATGCTTAGAGCCAAACTAACAGCTAAACCAATAATAACGGGACTGCCAGAACTGGTTGTGACCATGAAGAATTCATCTGTAACAATTAAAACAGAATCACATATAATTTCAATAGAATTTGGTTTAGTCTATTTATGACTAAATAGAGCACATTATACATTTTATAAACTATATTTACCTGGAATCTGTATGTGTGTCTCTCTGCTCTGGTTGATATTTTTCTGTTCGACTCTGCAGGTAAAATTGTTGCCACATCTCTTCTCCACCACGGTGACTCTGCTGCTGACACTATAGAGGTCATCAGGACCTCTGAGTGTCTCTGTAGGTCCAGCAGGGAGGAGGTTTCCCTCACAATCCAACCAACGCACCTCAGGCTTTGGGTGCCAACCTTCAGATTTACACACTAATAATACTCCAACCTTATCTCCATCAAGCCCTTCTAAGTTGATGATAGGTGAGGAGACAGCACCTGATGCTGAGCAAAATGTACAATTTAAAATACTGGTCAGTAATGTAATCACTAAAAATGTACAAATGTAATTATATTTGAATATCTGATAAAATAAGCAAATCTGATACCAGCTGCATTCACATTGCTTAATGGTTCTTTACCCCTCAGTCAGTCTTCAAATTTCCATGCTTTCTATTTGATCATTGAACATGAAGTAGTTGGTTGCTCATATCAAGAGCTAGATATCACATCTTAATCAATTGAGACAATATTTGATTTCCAAGCTTGTGTCACTCATTGGCTAAATCAAAACCTGAAAGCTGTGTTGATTTGACTTAATTTTCTGAAAAGTTTAGATCAAACTGCTCTGTGCACACATAATGTGTTTCATTAGTTCACTTACCAACGATAAGATCAATAAAAACTTCTTCATTCTTGTCTGGGAGGTAACACCTGTATCTTCCCTCATCTGCAGGTTTTACTTTGGACAGTTTCAGTGAAATGTTTCCATGCTTCAGCTCATCAGTGAACAATGATGATCGACCTTTGTAGGCTGGATTTTTTACATTTACGAAGTCCTGACCTGCACGCCACACAAAGACAAATCTGGGGTCCAGGTCAGGTCTCGTCCACTCCAAAGTCTTTGTAGCAACATTTTCTACTTGGACCAGATGACATGGCAAAGTGACATCTTCTCCAGCTGCTGCAATTATTGGCTGTTTTGGACCAATTAACTGAGTCTCACCTGAGGAAAAAAAAACCCATTAGGGTATTAATTAATTTCTGAGTAATAACTTAGAAGAAGGCACTCCCGCATCCCTATGGATCAGCATGTAAATACACTGCTCAAAAACATAAAGGGAACACTTAAACAACACAATATAACTCCAAGTAAATCAAACTTCTGTGAAATCAAACTGTCCACTTAGGAAGCAACACTGATTGACAATCAATTTCACATGCTGTTGTGCAAATGGAATAGACAACAGGTGGAAATTATTGGCAATTAGCAAGACACACTCAATAAAGGAGTGGTTCTGCAGCTGGGGACCATAGACCACTTCTCAGTACCTATGCTTCCCGCTGATGTTTTGGTCACTTTTGAATGTTGGTGGTGCTTTCACACTCGTGGTAGCATGAGACGGACTCTACAACCCACACAAGTGGCTCAGGTAGTGCAGCTCATCCAGGATGGCACATCAATGTGAGCTGTGGCAAGAAGGTTTGCTGTGTCTGTCAGCGTAATGTCCAGAGGCCTGAGGTGCTACCAGGAGACAGGCCAGTACACCAGGAGACGTGGAGGAGGCCGTGGGAGGGCAACAACCCAGCAGCAGGACCGCTACCTCTGCCTTTGTTCAAGGAGGAACAGGAGGAGCACTGCCAGAGCCCTGCAAAATGACCTCCAGCAGGCCACAAATGTGCATGTGTCTCCACAAATGGTTAGAAACTGACTCCATGAGGATGGTATGAGGGCCCGACGTCCACAGATGGGGGTTGTGCTCACAGCCCAACACTGTGCAAGGCACTTGGCATTTGCCAGACAACGCCAGTATTGGCAAATTCGCCACTGGGGCCCTGCGCTCTTCACAGATGAAAGCAGGTTCACACTGAGCACATGTGACAGACGTGACAGAGTCTGGAGACGCCGTGGAGAGCGATCTGCTGCCTGCAACATCCTTCAGCATGACCGGTTTGGCAGTGGGTCAGTATTGGTGTGGGGTGGCATTTCTTTGGAGGGCCGCACAGCCCTCCATGTGCTCGCCAGAGGTAGCATGACTGCCATTAGGTACCGAGATGAGATCCTTAGACCCCTTGTGAGACCATATGCTGGTGCGGTTGGCCCTGGGTTCCTCCTAATGCAGGACAATGCTAGACCTCATGTGGCTTCAGTGCGTCAGCAGTTCTGCAAGATGAAGGCATTGAAGCTATGGACTGGCCCGCCTGTTCCCCAGACCTGAATCCGATTGAGCACATCTGGGACATCATGTCTCGCTCCATCCACCAATGTCACGTTGCACCACAGACTGTCCAGGAGTTGGTGGATGCTTTGGTCCAGGTCTGGGAGGAGATCCCTCAGGAGACCATCTGCAAACTCATCAGGACCATGCCCAGGTGTTGTATGGAGGTCATACAGGTATATGGAGGCCACACACAATACTGAGCCTCATTTTGACTTGTTTTAAGGACATTACATCAAAGCTGGATCAGCCTGTAGTGTGTTTTTCCACTTTAATTTTGTGTGTGACTCCAAATCCAGGCCTCCATTGGTTAATAAATGTGATTTCCATTAATGATTTTTGTGTGATTTTGTTGTCAGCACATTCAACTTTGTACAGAACAAAGTTTTGAATGAGAATATTTCATTCATTCAGATCTAGGATGTGTTATTTGAGTGTTCCCTTTATTTTTTTGAGCAGTATATGTTCACCATACTCTTTCATTAGCGTTTGAATTCCCTCAGAAGACAAAAAACAATGTCAGTCATGAAAAATGTGTGTTTCCTGTAAATACTCAACCTCTGCATGATACATACACTAAGATATAATCTAATAAAAACAACTACTATTATAATCTTGACACATCAAAAATATATCTGGTTACATACTTTCAGAATTAAGGTAACATGGTAACATGAAACTGTTAATGTAGAGAAAACCTGTTCTTGTTTAAGTCACCTTAATAATATTTGGTACATTTATTTGGTGCAAATAATTACAGTAATCTTATGTTTAAGGGTACCTACTAAAATGTAGAAGAAGATGGATGAGCAGAATGCTGTTTCTGAGAGAATGACAGGACAATCCAGCCATCTGATGAAGTATGCAGATCTTAAAATTGAAATAAAAAATAAATAAAAACACAGAAAAAATTATTAAGCATGGCCAAGTAAATTTTATACTTTCACCTTCAATGCGAATGACGGTCCTCTGGCAGTTAAACATATTAACTTGTACTTTCAGTTCTGTTTTTGCAAATAATATTAAGTTATGGATTTAAACTACATGTTTTAATGTCGTCAGAATATAACATTAATTACTAATAATATATAATAGAACATCTTTCATAACATTTTGTGTCAAAAAGTCATATCAGTAATTATTTGTGTAGGATAATAAAAGCTTTGCAAGGCATTCATTCCTGATGACAAATATAAAGTCAGATATTAAATGCTTATTTGATTGAAAAATAAAAAATAATAATTAACCAGTCATAGATTTAAACAGAAGTGATTTCAAAGTTATGATGTGTACCTTAGCCCTAAATTTAAACCTGCTATTTTGTAATAGAAGATGTATATGATATATACGTATGTCTTATTGTCTTATGATATAATTCAGACACAAAAAAGGCAAATTTAAAATACAACATACCTGCTGCGTGATGTGGCACTTTTTGAAATGAATGTACACCCTGAGTTAGTAAATCATTACTGAGTTTATAGACTCTGATCTCTTGTCATTGCATTGGTCATGTAAACTAAATTCATCTGAGTTTCTATTTCAGCATAAGTTCCATGGAGTAAAAAAACAATAATTTACTTGAAGCTGAACTTTGTGCCTGTTGCGAGGTAACCAACTGCTGTTATAAAAATAGAACAGCAATAAAATTTAAATGAACAATAACAGTGTTTCTTTTCTGTTTACCACCTTAAGAGGTGGGGTGGGGTTGTTCTTAGGTCTAGTATAATGCTGCAGGGAGCAGAAAAGAGCTTTTTTACTAATATGTCAGGCAGGTAAATTAACTGGAAAGAGAGCAGAAACTGTGAAATCAGAAGATGGGAAACTTGAATAAATGTCTATGTGCAGTTTGCTAAAGTGACTTTATCATGTGTTTTATATATTTTCCTCACTCTGCTCTGCACATGTTTTGCATTTCTTGTCTTCCCTGTATTGTCAAACCTAACAAGGTCACTGGTGAATTTTAAATTTAAATGTATGTACTATACTGAGCCAAGTTCACTATATAAACATGCAGCTATACATTATTATAATAGTCTGTGCATTTGCCAGGAAAGTAAGAGTACCATAGGTATTCTATAAACAGCAGCTATGCTGAACGTTGCCCAAAGATACAAAAGTAAATAAGTAAGTAATTAAAAATGTATTTCTATAGCAGATTTCAGTGGCAAGGCTGTTCAAAGTGCTTTACATCATAAGAACAAACAAATGTGCAGTAAATCATTAAAAGCATTAAGAACATCAATCAATCAATTACACAATAAATCATCAAAACATCACACAAAATCATTAGACCATCAAGGAAATACACATGATAATCATAGAGAGATGGTCAATGTGTAATAAGATATTTTGTTTAGAGCAGCTTCCACCCAGGTTTGTTTGTGGACTACTAATCAAAGGCAGCTCTAAACAGGTGGGTTTTCAGCCTTGATTTAAAGGAATTTAGTGTTTCAGCTGTTTTTAAGTTTTCTGGGAGTTTGTTCCAGATTAAAGGTGCATAAAAACTGAAAGCTGCTTCTCCATGTTCGGTTCTGGTTTTGGGGATACAAAGTAGACTGGAACCAGAAGACCTGAGTGTTCTGGAAGGTTGATACGATGATAGTAAGTCTTTAATATATTGTGGTGCTAAACCGTTCAGCGATTTATAAACTAATACAAGTATTTTAAAGTCTATTCTCTGGGCTACAGGTAGCCAGTGTAAGGACTTTAAAACCGGGGTGATATGCTTTATTTTTCTAGTCTTGGTGAGAACACGAGCAGCAGCAGTTTGGATTAGCTGCAGCTGTCTGATTGAGACATTGGTCCTTTAATTCTAGAATTGTTCTTCAGGTGGTAGAAAGCCGACTTTGTAACTGTTTTTACGTGTCTCTGAAGGTTAAGGTCTGAGTCCATTACTACACCCAGATTTCAGGCCTGTTCACAGGTTTCTAATTGTAGTAGCTGAAGCTGTGCGCTGACTCTTGATCGTTCTTGTTTAGGTCCAAAGATAATAACTTCAGTTTTGTTTTTGTTCAGCTGGAGAAAGTTTTGGCACATCCACACACTGATTTGTTCTAAGCATCTGTTCAGTGCTTGGATAGGTTCTGAGTCACCTGCTGATAACGTGATATAGAGCTGTGTGTCATATGCATAGTTATGATAGCTAATCTTATTATAATCTGAGCTAGTGGGAGCATGTAGATATTAAATAGAAGGGGTCCCAGGATTGAACCTTGGGGTACTCCACATGTGAGTCCTGTCTGCTCAAAAGAAATTGCCTATTGACTCAAAGAAGTTCCTGTTCTTTAGGTAGGATTTGATCCAGTTAAGTACTGTGTCTGAGAGTCCAACCCAGTTCTCCAGTTGCTTTAGTAATATATCATGGTCAACAGTGTCAAATGCTGCGCTAAGGTCCAGTAGAACCAGCACTGTGGTTCTTCCGCAGTCTGTATTTGTGTGGATATCATTGAACACTTGTGCTGTGGTGAGCACGGAAGCCGGACTGAAAAACATCAAAGTGGTTTGTCATTGTTAAGAAGCTATTTAACTGTTGAAATACAGCTTTTTCAATAACTTTGCTGATGAATGGAAGGTTAGAGATTGGTCTGTAATTTTGCAATAGTGATTTATCCAGATTGTTCTTTTTTAACAGTGGTTTGATAACTGCTTTTTTTAGAGCCTGGGGGAAAACACCTGATAAGTTTACTATTTGAATCAGGTCAAATGCAATGACAGGCAGAACTTTCTTAAGGAAGGTTGTGGGGAGGATATCAAGACAGCTGGAGGATGAACTTAGTTGTTTTAAAATTTATTCTAAGTTTTTATGGTTGAGTTGGTGAAATACAGCCATTTTCTCTGCCTTAGTTATGTTTGGGCATAGCATCATTATTGGGGTTAGTGTGGATGAGCAGATTAACCCTCTAATTTTTGTAATTTTCTCTGTAAAAAAGTTGGAAAATCCATTGCAGGCCTTGGCAGAGTGGAGTTCAGGTGGTAAAGTCACAGGTGGTTTTGTCAACCTGTCATCTGTGTTCCAGTGCTGTGAGTAGTCTTGTCTCCCAGTTGGTGTTGATAAGATATTTCCAGCTGGAGTCCTGGGGGATGGCTGGATATCAGTTTGTTTTGGAACAGTGTGATCCTGCTGGGCTGCATGTCCTTCTGCAATGGTGTCGTTGTTTGCATTGTGCTGCATTGGGAGATGGCCTTGTGTTGTTAACAGCACTGAAGATGTTAGAAATGAAGAGCTTTTGTCCCTTTTTGTTTAGGCATGATCCATGTTGTCTGAAAAGATGATAGCGCTCCCAGAAAATCTTGTGATTGTCAATAAAGTTCACAGATTTGGAGGAGCATTTAATAAGCCATCTATTAATCATAAGCAGTCTGCTGTAATTCTCATTTCCACATCCAACTCTTGGTATTGGTCCACTGATAAACATATTCATTTTCAGATTTCCAATTGTGCTTAGAAGATGGCTAAAGTCCTTTTTCAGAATTTCAGATTTCTTCTTGGCCAGGCCATTAGTTGCATTATGCATGATAAGATTTTCAATGCTTGGATGGTCAGTGGTTATGGGAATATTTTCTCTATAACATCCGACACAGTGTCATTAGGGAAACAGAGTACCTTTGTTTTCTTTGTGTTACAGAGACGATCAATATCTTTTACTGCTGAATCTCCGACAATGAGGACTTTTGGCATTAGTTTTGGTTTCTGGGTCACTTTGGGAGGTGATTGTGTTGGTCTCTCTTCTTGTTGATGTTCGGAGGAGAGATGTCCATTGAAGGCTCCTGTGGCAGTGCAGCAAACCTGTTTGTCAGTGGAATTCCAGCAGCGTTTAGTGGGTTTCCTGCTGGAAACATGACGGGGTGTGTTATGGCTCGAGCCGGCTGATTTGCCCTTGGTACTGGAGTCAGTGAAGGTGGAATCGTGTCAGCTGCAGGTGCTTGTTGTCTTTTCTTTGATGCTGGTGTTGATGAGGGGATTGTAGTTCATGATGCCAAAACTGTAGTTTCATGATGTGGTTGAAGAAATCCTTCGCCGACAGTCTTAATGTATAACATAGAGTTTATTTACAAAAAAGACAATGTCATAACCGATGCTTTGTAGAGCCATCGGGGGACAGGAGGCCCAATCTTCCTAACTCCCCTGAACAACGGAGAAACAGACATTATATAGTGTTAGCAACCCCCACATCCTCAGCCTCCTAACCTATAGCTGAACATCTGGACAATCCCTTATATGGAAAGCCAGAGATCCTACAAGGACATTCTATACATTCCTTCTGTGGGGGAAGTTTAAATCACATCTCCTTTGCCTGAACCTTTAAGGAAAGAGACAATACATACATTCCAGTAAAGACTTTAAGAAAGAGAACACATATGCATACATAGAATTTTAGCATAGCAGTACAAACACCATATATAGTATTTTCTGAAAAACCCAGTATATCTTGTTTCCTGCATGTATGTGAGGTCATTCTCTTTTTTGGAGAGAAAGCAACAAAAGGTTACACTCTCTCATACCATTGTCATGGCCGGGGAGGAAACGGACGAGGAAGGACCAACATGAAGGACTCCAGAAGCAAACATAACTTAAAAGGGGATTTATTTCACCGGGGAAACACAAATACAAAAACCTTGGAAGGGAGGCACAGGGAGACGAAGGGCAGGCACAGGGAACACAGGAACATGCGGGCACAAAACATCAACGACGCGACAAGGAACACATGAAAACTGAGGGCTTAAATACACAATGGGTAATCAGGGCAAGAGGAAACAGCAGGGAACAACAGGTGAGGCAAATGAAACTAATTACACAGGGGAAGCAAAGCTAAACACAAAGCACAAGGAAATCACACTGGCTAGAATAAAACAGGAAGTGAACAACCAAGGAACACGCAGACGAGTCACAACACTGGGAACATGACAAACATACAGGGAGGACAAACTCAGGAAATAAACTATTAACATAAAACGCTGGGCAAACAGCCCAGGACATGACAGTACCCCCCCCTCAAAGGCCGGCCCCCGACGGCCAAAACCAGAAACAAAACCAGACCAGGGCGGGAGGCGGGGGACCAGGAAGGAGGGCCCGAAACAAAAACAAAAAACCAGGCAGGGAGCAAACCGGAAGAAGGCCCAGGAACGAAACCAAAACACAAGGAAGCAGAGCAGAGGCAACACAGCCCAAACAAGAACAAAACACGGGGACGAGAAGTAAAAACAGGAGGAAACAAAAGCGGCGGCACAAGGCCGGGGAGTTCCAATGTTCAATACAGGGTCAAAAACAAGGAACAGCTCCGGAGCTAGAACAAAACAAAACAGCAGGGGAAAAAACAGTCCACAGTTCAGGGGAGTCAGTGGGAAATCCAAAACAAAAAACACACAGTTCAGGAGGCCGCAGGGGCCAAGGGGCCACAAAGCAAAGTCCCAACGAGGGAGGCCGACCGCGCTCCCAGCGGCGGCGGCGACGAGGACGAGGAGGAATCACTGGAGGCCGACCGCGCTCCCAGCGGCGGCGGCGACGACGAGGAGGAGTCACTGGAGGCCGACCGCGCTCCCAGCGGCGGCGGCGACGACGAGGAGGAGTCACTGGAGGCCGACCGCGCTCCCAGCGGCGGCGGCGACGGGGAGCAGACACTGGAGGCCAACCGCGCTCCCAGCGGCGGCGGCGGCGACGACGACGACGACTCACCAGAGCCGCAACATGCCCGGACTCCCCTGAGCCCAGGGCGGTCAAGGACACAGGAAACTCGGAAGGTCCGAACCGAGCGGGACCCCCTGGCGGCTCGGACTGAGCGGAACACTCCGAAGACTCCGGAGGCTCGGACTGAGCGGGACCCCCTGGCGGCTCGGACTGAGCGGGACCCCCTGGCGGCTCGGACTGAGCGGAACACTCCGAAGACTCCGGAGGCTCGGACTGAGCGGGACCCCCTGGCGGCTCGGACTGAGCGGGACCCCCTGGCGGCTCGGACTGAGCGGAACACTCTGAGGACTCTGGCGGCTCGGACTGAGCAGGACTCTCCGGATGCTCGAACACTGGATGCGCAGGCTGGGGCTGCTTAGCAAGGCATAGCGCGGGTGAGTCTGATGGTGAGGATGATGGCAACATGGGAGTTAACTGGGACTCTGACTCAGAGACCAGAGACTCAACAGCAGTCGACGGGAGAGACCGGGGCTGAGACAAAGAAGCTGAGTGCGTGGGAGCTGACCCTGGGGAAGCTGAGTGCGTGGGAGCTGACCCTGGGGAAGCTGAGTGCGTGGGAGCAGGCCGGGAGACGACTGGCTGCGTGGGAGCAGGCCGGGAGACGACTGGCTGCGTGGGAGCAGGCCGGGAGACGACTGGCTGCGTGGGAGCAGGCCGGGAGACGACTGGCTGCGTGGGAGCAGGCCGGGAGACGACTGGCTGCGTGGGAGCACGCCGGGAGACGACTGGCTGCGTGGGAGCAGGCCGGGAGACGACTGGCTGCGTGGGAGCAGGCCGGGAGACGACGGGCTGCGTGGGAGCAGGCCGGGAGACGACAGGCTGCGTGGGAGCAGGCCGGGAGACGACTGGCTGCGTGGGAGCAGGCCGGGAGACGACTGGCTGCGTGGGAGCAGGCCGGGAGACGACTGGCTGCGTGGGAGCAGGCCGGGAGACGACTGGCTGCGTGGGAGCAGGCCGGGAGACGACTGGCTGCGTGGGAGCAGGCCGGGAGACGACTGGCTGCGTGGAAGCAGGCCGGGAGACGACTGGCTGCGTGGAAGCAGGCCGGGAGACGACTGGCTGCGTGGAAGCAGGCCGGGAGACGACTGGCTGCGTGGAAGCAGGCCGGGAGACGACTGGCTGCGTGGAAGCAGGCCGGGAGACGACTGGCTGCGTGAAAGCAGGCCGGGAGACGACTGGCTGCGTGGACGCAGGCCGGGAGACGACTGGCTGCGTGGACGCAGGCCGGGAGACGACTGGCTGCGTGGGAGCAGGCCGGGAGACGACTGGCTGCGTGGGAGCAGGCCGGGAGACGACTGGCTGCGTGGGAGCAGGCCGGGAGACGACTGGCTGCGTGGAAGCAGGCCGGGAGACGACTGGCTGCGTGGAAGCAGGCCAGGAGACAGAAAGAGCAGACTGCGAGCTAGAGAGGGCAGACTGCGTGGAAACTGACTGAGAGCTAGAGAGAGCTGACTGCGTGGAAACTGACTGAGAACTAGGGAGAGCTGACTGCGTGGAAACTGACTGAGAGCTAGGGAGAGCTGACTGCGTGGAAACTGACTGAGCTAGGGAGAGCTGACTGCGTGGAAACTGACTGAGAGCTAGGGAGAGCTGACTGCGTGGAGACAGACTGAGAGCTAGAGAGAGCTGGCTGCGTGGAGACTGACTGCGTGGAGACTGACTGAGACTGGGAGGTGGCTGGAGCTACAGCTGACTGAGACTGGGAGGTGGCTGGAGCTACCGCTGACTGAGAGACAGGCTGAAGAGGCACTGTGGACGACACTGAAAACTGCTGTGAAGGCTTGGACCTGGCTGCCCCCACCCGCGGAACAGGAGCGGGCGCAGAGGTCAGCCCGTCCGTGGCTGCCCCCACCCGCGGAACAGGAGCGGGCGCAGAGGTCAGCCCGTCCGTGGCTGCCCCCACCCGCGGAACAGGAGCGGGCGCAGAGGTCAGCCCGTCCGTGGCTGCCCCCACCGCGGAACAGGAGCGGGCGCAGAGGTCAGCCCGTCCGTGGCTGCCCCCACTCGCGGAACAGGAGCGGGCGCAGAGGTCAGCCCGTCCGTGGCTGCCCCCACCCGCGGAACAGGAGCGGGCGCAGAGGTCAGCCCGTCCGTGGCTGCCTCCCCCCGCGGAACAGGAACGGGCGCAGAGGTCAGTCCGTCCGTGGCTGCCTCCCCCCGCGAAACAGGAACGGGCGCAGAGGTCAGCCCGTCCGTGGCTGCCCCCACCCGCGAAACAGGAACGGGTGCAGAGAGCTTCACAGAGGCTGGCGGAACCTGGGGCTCCTGGAGACGAGCTGGCATCACAGCAGACAGGGGCGAGAGCGACCGGGGGGGAGCGTGACGATGCCGGGTGCGCTGCTTCCTCCGCTTTCTGTTGGAGTGGGAGGCACGATTCTCTGCATCCAGGATGTCGACCAGCAGAGGTGAATCGACGATTTCCACATCAGCCGGCAGCCAAGAGAGGTCCGGGTAGGCAGCGGGCTGTGCGCGAAATGGTGACAAAGACGAGGACAAGGTGGGAGAGGTGAGTAGGATGGACGAAGGCGGGTCCTGGGAGCGAGGCAGTGCCTGTGGCGGTGGGCTGCAGGGGAGTGGAGGAGACAATGGGGATGAGAGGTCTGGCCGCAGGAGAGGTGCACTGGCGATGGCTTGAAGAAAAAAATTTGAATCCCTGCCCTGGACTGGGCGGCCAATATTATGCAGGTCATATTGCAGGTTTTTCCGAAGCATGATTACTGAATGAGCAAGTGAGGCAGTGTCAGGATGGGTGAGGAGCCAAGTAGAGGAAGAGATCAGTCCACAGCAAAAAGCTAACTGCATTAGCCGGTTGTGTTCGTTTGTGGCATGAATAATTTTCCTGGCCAAATCCTTGAGCTCCAGGATCTTCTCTTCTTGCTCAGGGGGGCCCCTTGTGTCCGCGGGGTCCATAGTATGGTCGCGTCGTTCTGTCATGGCCGGGGAGGAAACGGACGAGGAAGGACCAACATGAAGGACTCCAGAAGCAAACATAACTTAAAAGGGGATTTATTTCACCGGGGAAACACAAATACAAAAACCTTGGAAGGGAGGCACAGGGAGACGAAGGGCAGGCACAGGGAACACAGGAACATGCGGGCACAAAACATCAACGACGCGACAAGGAACACATGAAAACTGAGGGCTTAAATACACAATGGGTAATCAGGGCAAGAGGAAACAGCAGGGAACAACAGGTGAGGCAAATGAAACTAATTACACAGGGGAAGCAAAGCTAAACACAAAGCACAAAGAAATCACACTGGCAAGAATAAAACAGGAAGTGAACAACCAAGGAACACGCAGACGAGTCACAACACTGGGAACATGACAAACATACAGGGAGGACAAACTCAGGAAATAAACTATTAACATAAAACGCTGGGCAAACAGCCCAGGACATGACAACCATTTACTAATGGAAACTATATGATCATTCTGAGCAATCCTTTTTTGGACAAGGTCAAAGCAGACCTGAACTCAAGGCCATAATCCTAAAGGAGAAAACCTAAACATAAATGCAGTTTAACACACAGTTTAACACACAGATCGATCAGACACCACAGGATGTTTCGGCTCAGTGCTTGCCACACTGTATCATCTAAATGAGGGGTCCGTCCTGTTAGACGTCTATCCACATGATGAGATTTATTTTTCGGCTTAGCTCCAAGACAGTTCCAGGTGGTTGAACTGCTTGAGGTGCTTGGGGGCTGTTTGTTGTCTTGAGGCATCGGTAGAGTTGTTTCATTTCCAATAACTGCGTTGATTTCGGCATTTACCTCCAGTCAAGACAGCCTCAGTTCTATCAGTTGAAGCCTGTGTAAAATACTGCTGGTGTCCCCTGCTTCAACCAAAGGCATCCATTTATCTTGGATGAAGCAAAGAGTGAAATAGAATTAAAAATCCACGGACCTTAGGTCTGAAGTAATCCAGCAATGACGGTAGGCAAAGTAGAAGTAATAAAGCAGAAGTAATAAAAATAAAAATTATAAATAACTTTTAAAAACTAAATAACTGTAAAAACTCAGCCGGTAAAGCTACCAAAGTAGGATGGGAGAGATATTCCTCCTCATGCAGTCAAACATACTATACTACAAGGAATCAACCTGAAGAGAATATATGTCCAGTTATGAACCAGACTGAAATATGATTAAGTGTGTTTCCAAAAGCAAGAACTCCTTTGGGTCAGCAGTGTTGATCTTGGTTAAATTCTGGAGCATTTTCCTTTAATTAGCTAGGAAATAATGCATAGTGCACAGTTCAGTATGACTCTGTTTTCTTATCTTAATATGGTTAGAGTTCATGGATACTACTTTCTTCACAAGCTTGCAAGCAATAGCTGACAAAATCAGAGAAAATCAGAAAAGCCCACTTAAGCTTCATGTCCACAGGCCAAAAGCTGAATTGGAGATTTCAAAATGAAAGAAATGGGTGACGTCACAGTGACGCGAGTCTGTTGTTCATGTATTCTGTAACTTCATCATGAAAAATGTGAACTTCATCATGAAAAATGTGAACATTTGCTTAAAAGCTAGTTCTTGACACCAGTACAGAAGTAATGAAAGGACGGTCTAAACCCCTGCAGTGGTTGTTTATAGACTGAGGCCAGAGTGAGTGGGGCTCTAAATCTCACAGGAAGAGGAAGTTCTCAAAGACTTCAGCTGTGTTTCATCCTGATTCTCACAACTCAGTCAGCAGCCAGACAACATGGCCGTTACAACTCAGTACTTCAGAATAGGTAAGTACTCTTGTGCGTGTGTGTGTGTGTGTTTGTGTGTGTGTGTGTGTGTACACAGAGTGGCTTCATCTGTATTTATTCTGTATATATTCTTTCTATTTCAAAGTCAAAGCATCGTGGATTTTCCTACTTTTTTTATTTTTTTCATCCAGTGATGCTTGTATTTATTCTACTGGGAACAGTTCAGAATAGCTGTGCTCATAAACATGGTGAGTTTGTTTGTTTATTTATTTATTTAGATTTATCTAATCTATGTAAAGGTTAGCCAGAACATTTTTTTTTTTCTGCCTGTGTCTTCAATATGATTTAGGATCCTACTGTTTTATTTTTTTTATCAAAAAATCGAATTATTGCTGACTTTAAGGTAAAGCGATTTGTTAATATTTCATTAATAATTAATACCAGAAGACATTTCATGTTACAAAAAATGTTTTTACACAGTTTCAGTTTTAACACTTTACTGTGTAACAAACATGTTCTTGATTTCAGATGCAGTCGCGCTTCGTGTCACTCCAAATCGACAGCAGCACTTTGAATATGACGCTGTGTCCTTTCATTGTGATGGTTCTGCTCAGCTGAAAGGGTTTAGGAATAATGAAGACATTACTCCAACATGTGATAGGAAGAAGACATCATCAGAGTCCTCCTGTATGATTGATAAAGTCTATCAACAAGACAGTGGAGAGTACTGGTGTGAGGCTAAAGGAGAAAAGAGAAGCAATATTGTCAACATCACAGTCACTGGTGTGTGTGTTGTATCACATTTATAATGGAAACCAGTTTGTTTTTCATTCATTCATTCATTGGATCCTATTCTTAGTCATGCATGCCTTCTACTCTTATCTGTATATTGTACCTTGTGTCATTAGTGCATATTAGTAGCAATGTATTGCATCACTTTATTACACTCTAATTTTCCATATTTTTCCATTTTCTAGATTATCACCAGTAATGCACATCAACCTTTTCTGTTATAATTTGTTTTTTTTATTTTAAACATGCTGTTCAGGTGGTTCTGTGATCCTGATCAGTCCGGCTCTTCCTGTTCCTGAGGGTGACAGTGTCACTCTGCACTGCAGAAGCAGGACAGCTTCCACCAACTTAGCATTTTTCTACAAAGATGATGTCATCTTGGAAGGAAGATCTGTGGAAAAGATAGAAATGAACAATTTCTCCAAGCTGAATGAAGGCCTCTACAAGTGCAACATCACTGATGTTGGAATGTCACCGGTAAGCTGGCTGACCGTGAAAGGTGAGTCATGATACTGTAACATATTTGAATGGTAAAGGCTCATTATTAGGCTTTAAGAAAAATAATGTAAAAGGGCATAAGTTGATGCATGAAAGAAAGTTGTTGGGTTTTTTGTTTTGTTTTGTTTCTTTTTTTTGCTTTTTGTGACTACAAAAAAAAAAAAAGTAAGTTTAACAAAATGAAAAAATGCTTTATATTCATTGGGACAAATGTTATTTAAAAGGTATCATTTAAAGTATAAAGTATTTTTTCTATTTTCTTAATTAAATATCTATAATTTTTAACTACAAAAACATTCTTTACATAGCATCATTGCCTCATAAAGGGACTTGTCCTCTTGACTCCAACTACACATATGTGATCATCTTGCTTTGGATTGCCATCATCGTTTTAATAATGGTGCTGCTGCTTGGACTTCATCATACAAGGAGATGTAGAGGTAAAAGTGACCACTATCTCTAATAAAGTTTATGGAAATAGCTTTCAAAGAAACACAAGAAGTCTATAAAAGAGTGAAGTATAGTAAAAGTGGGATATGACTCGATATCTGCAATAGATTGCTTATTTTTAATTCATTGCTACGCTGTCTTACACTTTTAAGCACAGGGTGATGTAACTTTAGCTTTTTATTTTTGTGTAATTTTTGAGGGTTTATTCCTTTTTTTGTAATTATACATTGCCATGTGTTTAAGGAAATTATGATGTTGTGTTGAACCACACAGTAATGAGGAGTTACTTTGTCGTCTTTTATATCTGTTTTTTTTTAATATTCTTATGTTCAAATGATAATCATTAATTAATCTACATTCTCCTTGTCTTGTTTCATATGAGGATTTCTGCTTTTCTGTTCTTCGCCTTTACAAAGGAGACCAACAGAAACTTCCCGCTCAGCTGAAGCCAATCTACCAGGTGAGCATAAAATTTGTCACTGTTGTCAGCTCTCTAGTACTCTATTACTTTACATTCCTCTGTTTATAGCAAAATAGAACATTTATTGCCAGAAGTATTCACTCATCTGCCGTCACGTGCATGTGAACCTGCGTGACATACCGTTCTTGATCCATACGGTTTAATATGGCAGCTCACCCTTTGCAGCTATAACAGCTTCAACTCTGCTGGGAAGGTTTTCCACAAGGTTTAGAAATGTGTTCATGGGAATTTCTGACCATTTTTTCCAGAAGCACATTTGTGAGGTCAGATTCTGTTGTTGGACGAGAAGGCCTAGTTCTGCTCAAATTCATCCCAAAGATGTCCTATGGAGTTGAGGTCAGGAATCTCTGCAGGCCAGTCAAGTTCTTCTCACACCAAACTCTCTCATCCATGTCTATATGGATGTTGCTTTGTGCAGTAGTGTGTAGAAAGGAGCCATCCCCAAACTGTTCCCACAAAGTTGGGAGCATGAAATTGTCCAAAATTGTTGCTCCAGACAAAACATCTCCGCTGCTCAAGGGTCTAGTGGTCATGCTTTACACCACTGCATCAGACGCTTTGCATTGCATTTAGTGATGTAAATGCATGCCTAGGTGTTTGATTTTATATATCTGTGGCCATGGAAATGACTGGAACACCTGAATTCAATGATTTGGATGGGTGAGTGAATACTTTTGGCAGCATAGTGTATTATTGTATATGTTATTGCTAGAAATGAGAAGTAACTGGTGTAATTTTCAGTCTCCTGTTGTTGCATAAATGTTCATGTTGAAATAATAAACTTTAATTCATCTTCTTTCCTGGTGTGTTTATTCATGTCAGGATTTCTGCTTTTCTGTCCATCACTTTTACAAAGAGCAAGAACAGCATCATCAAATAAAGAGTGTTAAATTGTCAGTGTATCAGCTGATTTTAACTTTATTTATCTACACTATTGTCACAAAACGGAGAAAGAACCAGGTTTGCTTTATATTTTATTTTAATTTGTCTTTAACTCATTGTGAGGAAAACCAAAAATCTATGTATGAACTAATGACACGTTTCTTAACACGTACTGCTTCTTCTGAGAGACTAAAATACTTTTAATATTTATAATACATTGTCCTTTTGGCAGTTGAGGTCTTGCTATCTCATGTTTGAGATGCACTGCAGGGGTTATTTTTGCCTCATGTCATGTGTAGCATTTTCTTTGACACTAGCTCGTGCTAATTTGAAGCGACTTAGGTCAAACCACAGCACAAATCCACAGACAGAAAAAGCCCAAAAGTTTCCATTAAACAGTCATCTAATATCAGTATTTATAATTACTTATGCTGCTTACAGGTGGAGTCTTTTTTTTAACTTTTCAGATGAGTCTCCACATGAACCTGTGTACTCCAGTTTAACCATAAGTGAGACACGACAGAGTCACCAGCAGGGTTAGTATGTTGAATATATATGGGCCTTTTACTGCATTTCACATCTTTATAAAATGATACCAGCACACTTACTTACATTCTTTGCCTTGACTGTAAAACAGAAACTTTAAACTTATTGTGGCTTTAACCTGAAAGGCCGATTCGATTAGAAGTTGTTCAGACAATGGTAATTAATAATGTTATTGGAAGCTTTTCATGGAAATGATTTCAGACTACTGTATTCCTTTTGGAGCAGAATTGGACATGTCAGGCAACACATTGAATCCCAGAAGAGGTGAAGGCCCAAGTTTCCCAGCACAGGAAGATATTTATTCCTCTGTCAAGACGGTAAGACTGCGTGGCCTTGAGCAGCCATTACTCTTCAATTTGAATATAATGTTATATAATGTTCGTGTGTCTAAATTCCAGTGGCTAATTGTCATCTGACATGACATATTTTAAATTTTTGGTTTGAGGTGCATCTGCTTGGCAATGGCTTTTTTTTTTTTTGAGCATGATAGTGATAACAAACAGACTACCAATGCCACGAAAGCATACATCATAGAAAAACATACCATGGAATGGTATTAGTCATGGTATGGCCTCCCCAGAGACTTAACCTCAAGCATTGAGAGATCATCTTGACAGAGAATGGAAAAAAAAAAAAAAAAAAAAAAAACAACATCTAAAGAGCTTTGAAAAGTCCTTCAAGAAGCCAGGAAAACTATTCCTGAAGATTATTTAACACTGGAACTGCCAATGGGGTCATTTAGACCATGTAAGTCTGGTAAAATAAAGCTCCATCATCTCAGATTTCACACCTTTTCCTAAAAAAGTGAAAGTAAAAGAGAAAAAATAATAAATAATTGGCCCACTTACAACCAGAACAGGTGAGGATGTCATTTTGACCCCATTAAAACTGGTAAATGAACTTGTTCTTCTTCAGCACTGGTGTACTCTACTCAAGCACTCAAAGCACTTCATACAACACATTTGCATTCACCCATTCACACAAGCACTTTTTTCTAGATCTAAGTGCTTTCTATCTAACATTCACACACACACACACACACACACACACACACACACACACACACACACACACGGATATAGTGGAAGCAACACTGTGTTCAATACCTTGCCCACGGACACTGGAGCAGCCAGGAACTGAACCACCAACCTCACGATTAGACTCCCCCGGTGACTGAAGGAGGTTTGGAATCTTTGCTGTTTTAGTGTTAAGACTACACGTTTCAATAAATCGCTGCACTTGTTTGCTAGAAAAACAAGTGCAACAAGAAAAAAGGGGTAGCTCAAGACTTTTGCACAGTAATGCATAGTACTAATTTTGAAAACTAATTAACTCTTTCCATCCTGAATACATGCATTTCTTTTGCAGTGGTTGCAAAGCATTGCACATTCACTGAAGTGGCCATACAATAGTTCTAGGCCTAAAGTGGAGTCCTTACAGTAAAATGTGTATGATGCTTCATTTGTGTTGTTGTAGAGTTGAGAAAGTCAAAATTTTGTTCAGTTTTTCCAGGTGTTCTCAGATTTTTGAGAACAGCTTTATTTTGTCTTACAATTTTTATACCTGCCTACATCTGTGGGTGTGGGAAGCTCAAATAACAATCTAGGCTTAATGATGTGATATTTTAAGCTATCCCATTAGGTCCTTTTCAGTGATTAACATTTACTCTTGATAAGATAAGATAAGATAAGATAAGATAAGATAAGATAAGATAAGATAAGATAAGATAAGATGTTAATGATCCCACAATGGGGAAATTTGTGCATTACAGCAGCTCAAGTAGAGAGAATTTGAACTGCTGTACAATAACAGAATGAGAGCTGCAGTTAAGGTTAAAATAAAATAAAATGTTAGCACTTTCTATTAGCGCTTCGTAATAATGTGGTAATAATGGGGTAACAACCACATTATTACCGCGCTGTAATAGAAACCGCTACCAATAAAATAGAATACAATAAAACACAGCTATCAGTGGAAAAAATAAAAAAAAAATAAACTACATTTGTAGCAGCTTAAGGAGAAGAAGGCCCTCTGGTGACTTAAGTCCTGTACATGCCTATTAATACTTAAATAAATCTCATTTTCTTTAGAAGGCTTGAATAATAGGATGAAAACCATGTGAAAAACATCTGCACCTTTATTGTATAATATTGTATTCTCTCTTACAGGCCTCAGAGAGCAGACATACCTGACCTCAAAAAGGAGGAAATGCTCAGTTGAAGGCTGAGCTGAAACTCTGAAAGGGAACAAGAAAATAATATCTGGATTAAAAATAGTAGCTGTAATTGTAATTTTGATAGAATTTATTTAATTACCTTATTTGCACATATGAAGGTCTGGTATCACCATTATAAAAATGTCGAGTCAGTCTTTTCTGACTCCAAGCTCTCACATTACATTAATATGCTGACGGCTCTCTTTGTCTTTTAGCTTTATACGCACTCTGCTGCACGTCTTCCCTCGGCTCTCTCTCCCCACTTTCCTGCTCCTCTATAAAGGCAAAAATGTCCCCAAAATTAAGAGTAAAATAAACCTTAGACAGGAACCACATGTGAAAATATTTGTCAGTACTTTCTTTTTTTAAATAATAATGTTCACATTGATCATTTCAAAGTCAACTTGTGTCTTGATGGTTATTGAAGATCTAAAACAATGATTAATATGTATGTATGTATGAAATAAATTTTATGTACATGATGTCAGTTTGTTTGTTTTTATTTTGCTTGTTTTTGAACTCCTCTGCACTGATGTAACAGAGCTAATTAGTGAAAATAACATTGTAAAAATAAGCTCTCATATACAGTATTAAGGAAGCCTGGGCTTCTTTGTTTGGCAGCTGCCCCACGACCCGGCCTCGGATCAGCAGAAGAAAATGGAAGGATGGACTTGCTGTGTGTGTGAACTGCCCACAGTGTTTGGTTTTGCACAGAGGCCAATTGATTTTAACAGTGATGGCTTGATTTTGACAGGAAAGTCTGGGGTTTTGTGAAATTAGCTGAAGTTTTTGGATTTGTGTTTAAGGTTTTGGGAAAAAGGGTGGTGGACTCAGGTAAGATGTTTCAGCATTTCAGAAATACTGTAATATGATTAGAGTTTATGGATATAATTTTCTACACATTAGCTGACAAATTCATGGAAATAGAAAATCAGAAATGCCCACTTAAGCTCCATGTCCACACCCAAAAGCTAAACTGGAGATTTCAAAATGAAAGAAATGGCTGATGTCACGGTGACTTGAGTCTGTTTTTCATGTATTCTGTGGATAAAAACTGTAACTTCATCATGAAAAGTGTGACCCTGTGCTTAAAGCTAGTTCTTGAGACCAGTACAGAAGTAATTAAAGCAGGAAGCTCAAACCCTCACAGGAAGAGGAAGTTCTCAAGACTTCAGCTGTGTTTCATCCTGATGCTCACAACACAGTCAGCAGGTAGACAACATGGCCGTTACAACTCAGTGCTTCAGAATATGTAAGTACTGATTCTCAGGTTTCTGATATATATATATATATATATATATATATATATATATATATATATCATCATCATGAAATTTCCTTGTCTTTTTTACTTCCTTTATCCAGTGATGCTTGAATTTATTCTGCTGGGAGCAGTTCAGGATAGCTGTACACACAAACATGGTAAGTTTGTCTGCTTATATATTTATTTATTTAGATTCATCTAATCTATGTGAAGGGGTTGCTATAACATTTTTTCTGCCTGTGTCTGCAATATGATTTAGGATCCTACAGTTTTATTTTTTCATCCATAAATCAAATTATTGCTGACTTTAAAGTAAAGCAATTTGTTCATGTTTCATCAATAATTATTACAAGACATTTCATATTACAAAAATATTTTTACACAGTTTCAGTTTTAACACTTTACTGTGTAACAAACACGGTCTTGATTTCAGATGCAGTCGCGCTTCGTGTCACTCCAAATCGACAGCAGCACTTTGAATATGACTCTGTGTCCTTTCATTGTGATGGTTCTGCTCAGCTGAAAGGGTTTAGGAATAATGAAGAGATTACTCCAACATGTGATATGAAGAAGACATCATCAGAGTCCTCCTGTGAGCTTGATGAAATGTATCAACAAGACAGTGGAGAGTACTGTTGTGAAGCTAAAGGAGAAGAGAGAAGCAATGTTGTGAACATCACAGTCACTGGTTTGTGTGTTGTTTCCCATTTATACTGAAAACCAGTTTGCTTTTCAGTCATTCATTCATTGCCTCCCATTCTGAGTCATGTATGCCCTCTACCAATTACAGTAGTGTTTTTATACTATTATCTGTGTGTTATACCTTGTGTCATTAGTGCATATTAGTGGTAGAGTATTATATCTCTTTTTCACACTATAAAATTTTTCCATTTTCTAGCTTATCATCAGAAATGCACATAAACGTGTTTCTGTATTATTTTATTTTTTATTTTAAACATGATGCTCAGGTGGTTCTGTGATCCTGGACAGTCCGGCTCTTCCTGTTCCTGAGGGCAGCAGTGTCACTCTGCACTGCAGAAGCAGGACAGCTTCCACCAACTTAGCGTTTTTCTACAAAGATGATGTCATGCTGGAAGGAAGATCTGTGGAAAAGATAGAAATCAGCAATTTTTCCAAGCTGAATGAAGGCCTCTACAAGTGCAACATCACTGATGTTGGAATGTCACCGGAAAGCTGGCTGACCGTGAAAGGTGAGTCATGATACTGTAACATATTTGATTAGAATGGTTAAAAAAAAAAGAAAAAGGAGGTTTGAGAAATTGAGAAATGCTTCATATTGATTTTGACAAATGGTATTTAAAAGGTATTGCTGAAGTCATAAATTTTTTCTGTTGTCTTATCTATCACTTTTAACTACAAAAACATTCTGCACACAGCATCATTGCCTCATGAAGAAACTTACCCTCCTCGCTCCAACTACACCTGTGTCACCATCTCGCTTTGGCTCGCCATCATTGTTTTAAAAATGGGGCTGGTGTTAATGCTGGTTGGACTTTGTCGAATGAGGAAATGCAGAGGTAAAAGCAGCTATACACGCATACACACAATCTTGCTATAGTTTGTAGTGTGTGTGTGTGTGTGTGTGTCTGTAATGGAACATACTAAATAATGAGTGCAAGAGGTCACAAGAGCCTCTCAGGCTCCAGAGGCAAACAGTTGGACTCGGGTCATCCACGGCCCACCAGGAGCTTAGAAGACCTGAGGCCACACATCCTGATGGCAGCCCATTCTCTCACAGATGTTTATAGAAACAGTCTGCTTATATTTTATTTTAATTTGTCTTTACTTCAGTGTGAGGAACACAAAATGTTTATGTCTGAATTAATCACATTTCTGAACCCGTACTGCTTCTTATTTATATATTTATAATAGGTTGACCTTTTGGCAGTTGAGGTCTTGCTATCATATGTTTGAGATGCGCTGCAGGGATTATTTTTGCCTCATGTCATGGGTAGCGTTTTGTCTGACAGCTAGCTGGTGGTTGTGCTAATTTGAAGCAACCTGAGGTCAAACCACAGCACAAATCCACAGACAGAAAAAGCCCCAAAGTTTCCATTAAACAGTCAGCTAATATCAGTATTTATAATTACCTATGCAGCTTATAGGTGGAGTTTTTTTTTTAACTTTTCAGATGAGCCTCCACATGAACCTGTGTACTCCAATTTAACCACAAGTGAGACACGACAAGGTTGCCAGCTGGGTTAGTATGTTGAATCCATTTGTGCATTTTATTACATTTCATATTTTTATAAAACTATACAGCACTCTTACATTACATTATTTGCAGTGACTGTAAGACAGAAAATTTAAACTTTTTGTGGTTTTGAAGATGTTAAACTGAAAGGATGAATAGATTAGAAGGTGAATTATTGAACTCTTCTCACAGGAATGATTTTAGTGTACTGTATTCTTTCTCCTTTAAAATAATATATGTTCTGTGGTTTTTGGGGCAGAATTTGAGCATGTCAGGCAACACAGTGAATCCCAGAAGAGGTGAAGGCCCAAGTGCAGGAAGATTATTCCTCAGTCAGGTTAGTAAGACTACTGATCTTTGGCCTTGAGCAGCCATCACAGTTTAATTTGAATATAATATTATATAATTTTCCTGTGTCTGAATTCCAGTGGTTAATTGTCATCACAGAGGAGTAAAATGCATCAGTGCAGGGAAACATGCTGCCACTCCTTTGAGTTGTATATTTGTGGGCTTCAGCAGTGACATTTTCAGATCAATGTGTACTTTTTAAAGAAAGCATGGATAAGCTTTTTGACTTTCTGGGGATAAGGCTTTAAGGCTCTACACCCAAGAGTTCATGTCATAATGAATATATTTTTAATTTATGTTCTTGAATTAATTTATTATAAATCACCTCCTAAGTTGGACCAGATAAGTCAGATTTTTGCCGAATATATTGGGATCAACTCTGTGTTCAATACCTTGCCCACACACACAAGAGCAGCCAGGAACTGAACCACCAACCTCACGATTAGACTCCCCCTGGTGGTTCTGGGAGGTTTGGAATCCTTGCTGTTCTAGTGTTAAGATTTCATGTTTCAATAAACTTCTACAGAAAAACAAGTGCAGCAAAAAAAAAATGAGGGGTGGCTCAAGACTTGCACAGTAAAGTATATTCCTAATTTTGAAACCAAGGTAACTTATTCCATCCTGAAAAAAAAATGCATTTGTTTTGCAGTGGTTATGAAGCATTGTGCATTCACTGAAATGGCCGTGTAAAAGTCTTAGGCATAAATTGGATGCAATTTGTAGTCTGTTTCTGTTGTTGTAGAGTTGAGAATTTCTAAATATTATTCCATTTTTCCAGGTGTTCTCTGATGTTGAGAATAGGTTTGTTTATTTTGTTAACAGTTTTTATACCAGCCTACATTTGTGGGCATGGAATAATCAAATAACAATCTAGGCCTAATGATGTGACTCTTTAAGCTATGCTATATGGTCCTTTTCAATGGCTGACATTTCCTCTGGTGTAATCATGTGACGTAAGTTCTGTACTTGCCTATTAATACAGAAGTACGTCTTGTTTTCTAAAGACGGCCTGGAATCTCCTGGAAAAACCATGTGAAAACATCTGAACCTTTATTGTATAATATTGTATTCTCTCTTACAGGCCTCAGAGAGCAGACACACCTGACCTCAAAAAGGAGGAAATGCTCAGTTGAAGGCTGTGCTGAAAATCTGAAAGAGAAAAAAAAATAATAATCTGTGATTTAAAACAGTAGCTGTAATTGTGATTTTGACAGAATTTGTTTAGTTACCTTATTTGCAGATATGAAGCTCTGATATCACCATTATAAAAATGTCGAGTCAGTCTGTTCTGACTCAAAGCTCTCACATTACATATTGCTGGTTTATGCTGACTGCTCTCTTTGTCTATTAGCTTTATGCACACTTTGCTGCACATCTTCCCTCCGCTCTCCCCTCACTTTCCTGTCTGTCTTCACTGCACCTCAATCCAAATAGTAATTAATAGTAATAAAAAGAGCAGTGTCTAAATGGTCAATCCTTGGTGGACCATGATGTTGATGACATCTGTCATCCCATAATCAGGCATGTTCTGACATCAAGAAGTTGTTAGAAAATCTTCATGCTACTAAAATGTAATTTCTATATATTTAACTCTGAAAATAGGGAACTGTGTGAAACTGGATGGAATTGAGATTGAATTAAGACATTAGACAGAAACCACACGAGAAAACTTTTATCTTTTTTTTTTTTTTTTTAAAAAACAATAAAGTTCACCTTGATAATTTCAAAGTCAATTTGTGTCTTGATGGTTATTGAAGATATAAAACACTGATTAACATGTATGAATAAAATTAATTTTATGTGTTTGTTGTGTTTTTGTTTTTCTTTGGTTTTGATCAGCTCCTCTGGACTGATGTAGCATCGCTAAAGAGTGAAAATAGCATGGGGAGAATAAGCTCTCATATACAGTATAAGGATTATTATATTTATAAGTAAAATTACAGATAAAGATGTTTTACATCAAAGTCTAATTTTGCTTTCTTAAATTTTTTTTTTGCAAAACAGTTTACATAAAAAGACAAATAGTTCATACAGACAAGTTTGAATTTAATTGACAAGATACGTGACTTAATATAAAAAAGCAATTATTTAAAACAATATATTGATTTAACAATATTAAAGTTGAATTTATGTTACATGTTAAACACACACACAGAATGTAAAACAATTCTTTAAAAAATAAAAATCAGAAAACACATCATTGATTGTTGGACTCTTTCTGGACTTCCTCTGCAGGCTCCTTCTCTCTCTGTTTCTCCTGCTTGGGTTGACTTTTGCCAGAACAAAGCTGGAAGTTAAAAGACGCATCGAGAAATGTGAGATACACTGGGTTTTTTTAAGACACGAGTGATTACACAACACATTCGGAGATGCCAATCATTCAAATTCACAAAGTTTCTAATGTGAGAAACCTGCTGTTTTGTTGAGACCTGTTCTTCTTCTTCAGCACTTTTAATTTCCTCTGAGGGACATAATGGTGTTTAAAAATGTGGAAGAAAAAAAATGTTTAGGGAAAGCTTCTTGTAGCTAGGCCTTAGTCCATGGGGCCCAGAGGGGCCCAGCAGCACCAACAGACAACATGAGCTTGCCCTCCTGTGGCCTCACTACCCACAGGAGGCACCACCTCTCTGATGGGGAAGGACAGTGGCCGGTGGGGCTGGGTGACATGGGCTAGATATAGTCAGGCTCAGCCTAACACATGACTTGGGCTCTGTAAGAAGTCTTGTGGAGAGGGGATGGACTCTACTGCAGTCCAGCCCTCAGCAAGAAGCTACTGGCTGGGGAGGGCTGTTCTTGTATCCTTGCTGCCTTATGCAGTGGGGTTTTTCCCTGGGAACGAGAGGACTTCTTCCATACGACTTTGGGTCGGGGACTGTTATTTGAGATTATGTGCTGAACAACAGTTACCCAGCCTTCCTGGAACTCCAAGAAGTCCTACTGGACAACTTCAATTCTCATGTGGCCAACAACAGTCACACCAGGTGACGGAGCAGCCAAGTGATGGAAGGCTTTCCCTTTGGTGGTCTCAGAATCTTGTCTCTACGTTTTGTGGATGAAGTGGTTCTGCTGGTTTCTTCATCATCATCATCATCATCATCATCATCATCATCATCATCCCACTCTGGAGCAATTCATAGCCAAGTGTGAAGGGGCAGGAATGAGAGTTAGGGCTTCCAAGTCTGAGACGATGGTTCACAGACAGAAAAGGGTAGAGTACCTCATCTTATTTTAAAGACCTCATATTACCAAGTTACCAGAGCCCCTTGCTCTCAGACTGCAGGGTTACATGTGAGTTTCTGAAATAGAATGGGAGGAAAAGCCTTTGCTATCAGGCTCCTCTTCTGTGGAACCAGCTCCCAGTTTGGATTCAGGAGACAGACACCCTCTCTATTTTTAAAATTAGGATTAAAACTTCCCTTTTTGATTTTTTGATCTTAGCCCTCTTTTAGTTTTGCTGTTGTAGGCTCAGGCTGCTTGGGGACTTCCCATGATGCACTGCGCAATCCTAACCATTCACTTCTTTTTCTTCCTGTTAAAAGGGAGTTCTTCACTGATGATACATAGATAATCATCAGATTTTTGAGATTTTCTCTTGAATATTTGATGGTCTTGACCTTACAGTCTAAACCACCTCGAGGTGACTGTGTTAATTGGCACTATAAATGGCATTTAATTGATATGAATTCATTTCTACAACTTTAGATGCTTATATTGTTTTAGACCTCATTTACATTAAGTTTGTGCTAAGACTATGTGACCACATTTTTGGTGCTTTTGTAGTCAGCGTGTAAGTGTAAATGTCATCTGCTCTGATGTTAATAAACTACATATTATATTTTATAATAAAAATACATAATTTCTGAACTTTGCATCCTATGTTTTTTACATCACAGCAAGAAAGAGAGTTGGGTAAACATGCCAAACATGTAAATTTAGAGGACTTATAATTGTGAGATGAACCTCTTACATTCTGGGGTTGATCTTGTTCTCTCCTTCCTTTGTAGCTTTCTTGTTTTACTTTATCCTTCCAGTAGTCCTTGGCGTTACGAAATTTTTTTTTCTCCAGCTGCAAGCAAGCAAGATGAAATGGGAAACATTGTCTTTTTCAAGAAATTTGTCATAATACAAAACAATGAAAAAATTTTTAGTTTAATTCTGTAATTAACATCACCTTTTTATTTTAAACTGTATGAGCACAAACTCACAGAACAATGTATGAATTTCAGTTTGTACAGTGGAGTACCAGTAAGTGATTTCATCGCTTAGTTTTATCCTCATGTGCGGTTTAAGTTGTTTTGATCTTAACAACAAATCAGCATAATATGAAAATATATGACAGCAGATAATTGACTGGGATGGAGAGATTTACCTCATCAAAGTCTCTCTCAGTTTTCGCTTTGCTCTGATTCTCATCCTTGACATGAAAAGAAAATTACAAAAAATTTTAGCTTTGAAAGGAAAAAAAAAAATGTTATTCTGGTGGCGGGGGGAATTAATAAAAAAAAAAATCAATAAATAAAATAAAAATCATCTGTGACTTTGTGGCAAAACAGGGTTTATCCATATCAAAACTTGTCCAATAACACTAGTTTCGTGGCTTTTTTTGGTGTCGTTTGTAATGACATTAACAGCTTTTGTACTTGCCTGGTAGGTAGCGTCTGCAGTTATGATTATTTATTGCTACTTTTGATTGATATTTTGGAGTAATTCGAGCTGTTTAATCTTTTTGGTTTGGGACTGTTGTGCTCTTTTTTATTGGTCATGTTAGTAACATTATAGTTTGTGTTCAATGTAAGAATGTTGTGTGTAACCTTATTCACACTTGCAAACATATCGAGTTCCATCACGTGGCTCTTGGTTTGTCCTGCTGCCTCCTAAATGTGCTTCTACCAAAGGTTGCGGAGTTGGTAAGAGAGAGCAGGGAAAACTACTAGGCCTACATCATTCATCAGTATAGAGTCCTGATATTGTCATGTCGGGCTGTGTGGCTGGAGTGGGTAGACCCCAAAATGCAGGACTCAGGAGAGGGTGAACTTAAAGTGGTTTATTAGGACACAAAACAGAAGACAAAACAAACCTACACTGGGAAGGACGCGAAACCAAAACCGGGGGGGGGGGGGGGGGGGGGGGGGGGGGGGGGGGGGGGGGGGGGGGGGGCACAGCGAGGGAGCAGTGAAGACAACGCGATAAAGGGCAGATGAAAACTGAGGGCTTAAATACACAATAGGTAATCAGGGCAAGAGGAAACAGCAGGTGAAGCAAATGAGACTAACAACATAGGGGAAGCAAAACTAAACACAAAGCACAGGGAACACAAGACTGGCAAAATAAAACAGGAAGTGGCGAACAAAGAACACACAGACTTGACAGGTGTAACTGGCACAAGGACACGGGACAGAGACGCAGACCTGACACAGGGAAACACAAGGGACCAGAACAAACTGAGGAATACAAAAGAAAACCAATAACATGATCAGAGAAATAACTGAAACAAAACCAAGAAAACAAAACACTGGGCCACCTGCCCAGGACCATGACAGATATGACTGGCAGTTAGCAGAATAATATATTTTGACATTTCAATTAATAGTTTGGTTAAAATGTAAACTTTTTATTATACCTGGTTTTGGAGGAGGTGGTCTGATGACTCCTCACTCCTCTTCACCTCTTCCAACCTTACTTGGTCCTCCTGGTTCTGTGTAGGGGGTGGGCCGGTTGTGAGAGTAGGTACCTAAGAGGAAACACACCTGTTGGTACTTGGCTAATTGTTTTAATTCACTCTCTTCTCCTCAGGGGGTGGGGTGGGCTTTTTGTTTGTTTGTTTGTTTTTTGTTACCTTTCTTATTTATGAGATATCTCAACTACATAACTGGAGTCACATAACATATGACTGATCTAACAATTTAAATAAAAATTTGGTTATTTCAAACACCATCATCTGTATTGCTTTATAGATACTTTATAGATGATACATACTATGATACTATTATATTATTCTGATTAAATTCAAAATCTGCTTTTTGATATCAGTACTGTTTATACCTAATTGAGCTCAAATTGCATCACTCAGCTGAAGTGCAGGTACACAGCATTTATGGTTTTATTATCTACTATGAAAAATATTGTAAGATGGATTTCCAGCTCTTTCAGTCTATAGAAACAGTTGGCTATATAGACACTTGTTAGCAAAGGTTTCCCTCCAGCACTCACACTGAGGATGAGGGTTTAGTCAGAAACTCAGAAGGTTTATAATAATGAGCTGAACCTCCTGATCTGTGGGCTCCTGTTCTTCCTGGGTCTCTGCTTTCCTCTCAGCTTCTTCACGTTTCGGTTTCTCCTCCTGGAGCTGCAGCTGATTGTTTATGTCAGAATTTTTTCCCTCCAACTGCAGCTGAAAGGACACAGGAAGAAAAAACAGATGGCAGACATGCTCTTTTTTAAGACCTGATAGTGATAACTCAATACAATCACAAACTTCACTTAATGACTAAAAAATAAAATCTGTTTAAATGTGAATTAAAAAACACTTTATGTAAATATAAGTTGGTTGATGGTATTCTCTTCTTTTTAAATTTTAATTTTGAAAACAGTGGTGCTCAAGTTCGGTCTCACTAACAGTTACTTGTGTCTTAGATTTGCACTTTATGCATTTATGCATGTTTGTAACTCGTCTTTCTCATAAAAACTTTTGTATCATCTGTACAAGTAGAAAAGAGAGCTGGCAGGTAATTGTGACAAAAATCATGACAAAAATTGAATAGAATATCTTTATTGTCATTATACAGGATGTACAATGAGATTGACCTCTTTGATGTTTACCTTATTTTGCACATTCCTCTGTTTCTCCTCCTCGAGCTTCTTTTCCAACTAGAAGACAGAAAAGAGATGAAGGCAAAAATCACAGCTATGAAAGGAAACTGAAATATGGTTTTTGGTAGAAAAATATGTTTTTGTGATTCCAAATTCCAAATGTTTATATTTGCAATTTAGTTATTTATTACCTCAGTATGTTCACTAATGCACTGAATTGATACAGTTGTGATAAACCAATACTTGAACCAAGAAAATTGTGAGGGAAGCATCACAGCTTTCAAAGGGGACTGAATAAAATAATAAGTGCATGCACTTGGCTTATGAACAATTAAAAAACACAAACCTCCTGAACGCTTTTCTCAGCCTCCTCCCTTTGTTGTTTCTCCTCTTGGAGCTGAATAAGAAGTGAAAAGGGACTCATGAGACCCGATGAGACACTTTTCAAGGCATGAGGGTAATTAGGAATCACATGAAAGATACTTTCAGAGGTCTTTGATTCAGATTCGTGTGCCTCGGCTTCTGAGTGATATCAGCCTTCTGTCAGCTTTGATCAGCTTTCAGAAAGACCAGCAGATAGATTTTTGTAGGGACTTCTGATGTCAATACAGGCAAATCGCACACAGTATTCCTAAGATTTTTCTGCGTCCCAACACCAGTAATGACATAGTGACCTTGAAAAAGTAATCCAATTACTGATTACTCCTTTTAAAAGTAACTTAGTTACTTTACTGATTATTATGCCAGAAAGGGATCGTCTGCCATAAAGTGATTCTGATATTTCTGTGTTTTATGTGCAATGTCTAAGGATGGGAATTGAGTAATCCAGTAATTCAATTCCTTGGAATCGTTAGTCTTCTAGTTTAACAATTCCGCCTATCAATTCTACTGATGTGAGGATGCATTTACGTGATTACATCACACTCGCGCTTTATTTGGTTCGGGATATATCCAACAGCATGAAGACAGAAGCGTCAAGATGAAAAGCATCACAAAATTATGTTAACAGTGTTTCAGCAACAGCAGCAGCTGATTTACGCGCAGTTTGTGCACCCAAGACGGTGAGCTCAGATGGAACGAAAGGAAATGTTTTTTTTCGCGTCCAAAGCAGCAGCGCTTTTTCCTGTAGCCACCGTTAAAACCTTTACTTTGAAACAGCTGGAGGTCCTTCATCAACCACCTGATCAGTAAGTGAAGAAAAGAGAACTTTGTAGCTGCTCCATCCACCGCTGTTTGTTTCACACAGCAAAAAAACAAAAATAAAACTGCACTATGGAAGTTAAAATATTCAGATGAATTGTTAATACGAAAAAACTATTTCTGATCAGATCACTCGATTAATCAGTGGAATAATTGATGGTTGTAAACCTATTTGGCTTTAGATATCAAATGAACATTCAGTGCTAAAGTTTCCTCTTTACAATATGCAGATAAAAAGAGTTGGGCCAGCAAATTCAGATTGATTAAAATGGTGAGACAAACCTCCTGAGTGTTGGACTCCAGCTGCTTCTTCAGGTTCTTTACTGCTTCTTTTTCCTGCTTTAGCTGATTGTTGATTTCAGTAAACTTGTCCTCCCACTGCAGGTGAACATGAAGAAATACCAGAAGGAAGAAATGCTCATTTTTGAACACACTAATAATCACACAACCAGATCAAATTAAAGCTATAAAAGAAAAGTGCAGTACGTGAACATAAAGGAGCTGATATTAACAAGCAAAGAATGAAAACCCTAAGGAAATATCTGAGTTTACATGTAATGCCCCCCAAATAAAAGTAGCTTTTTCTTCAAACATAAATGCACAAAGTTTAATATTCATCAAATTTAATTTTAACAAGAACAGATTAGACTGAATATACACTGATGTTTTCAAATGATATGATACTACCAGCTGCATCCCTTTAATTTCAAATGACAATTCTTTAACATCACACTTGGGAATTACCCATATGATGGTAAACTTCCCAAATATTGTTTTCTAAATAATTTCCCTTTAGGCTTATTTAAACTTTTCACTCATCATCTAGGAACATATACTGTCTGTGTGGTAACCATGTGCAGAAATGTGTGATAATGTTTCACATTCCATTTCATCTCATAAAAACAATACATGTATTGATCTTAATATTTATGTTGATCCACTCACTTGCACATTCTGCTTCTCTGATTTTTCTCTTGTCTTTGAATTGAGTTGTTCTCTTTCTTTATCGTCTTCAGAGGGAACACGAGTATCTCCCCAGTCAGTTTGATCACTCGCTCTTCTGCTGGTCTCTTTTCGAAATTAAGGTTAAATAAGAAAGAAATGTAGAAACCGGGGTTAAAATATTAAACTCTCCTCAGAGGGTCACTGAAAACATTGAGACTTTGTAGGGATAAAGAACACTTAATCACTGACTTACTAATCATGTTTAGCCTATTTGTGCATACAAGAACGACAGCTGATGAAATTAACAGGATGATGCAAAGAGCCAAACAAACAGCCAAACCGATGATGACTGAGGAAGAACTAGACTGGAGCTCAAAGAAATCCTCTGAAATCATGAACAAAAATGGGCTTTTTAAGGAAACAGGATTACAGATATTCCAAAAGTGATCATATCATAATTCTTGTAACATAATTAGTACCTGGAACATGTATGTGTGTCTCTCTGCTCTGGTTGATGTTCTTCTGTTGGACTCTGCAGGTGATGTTGTTGCTGTGTCTCTTCTCCACAGTCACTCTGCTGCTGACAGTATAGAGGTCATCAGGACCTCTGAGGGTCTCTGTAGGTCCAGCAGAGAGGAGGTTTCCCTCAGCGTCCAACCACAGGAGCTCAGGCTCTGGATACCAGCCTGCAGACTCACACTGTAACACCACTCCACGTCTGTTACTGTCAATCCCTGACAAACTGATGACAGGAGAGGTGGGGGCATCTGATACTGAGCAAAGTGAAGAATTAAAAGAAAGATAAATTACGATGGATGGAAAAATCCTGATATTTTGAACAGAAATTCATAATCACTAAATTATTAATATTAAAAATTCTGATCTATGTGTGTGTATGTAGGTTTGTGTGTGTGTGTGTGTGTGTCAACCTGCAAGAATATGATCTTTAACTGTAACTAAATCTGCACCATTTGCTCCTTCAATCCAAACAAAATCCTGTGGACTCAATGCAGGAACTACATCAAACTGCACTAATGTGCATCAACTTACCAACCACAAGCTTAACAAAAGCTTTTTTATCCATTAAAGGAACGTGGCATTGATATGTTCCTTCATCAGACAGTTTTACTCTGGAGAGTTTCAGTGAAATGTTTCCATTCTTCAGCTCATTGATGAACAGTGATGTTCTTCCTCTGTATGAAGGATTTCTTGTGTTCACAAGATCCTGACCAGCACGCCACACATGTACAAATCTGGGCGTCAAGTCAGACCTGGTCCACTCCAAGATCTCAGCTGTCACATCCTCTCCAGGCTCCATGTGACACGGGAGAATGATGTCATTATCAACTAATGCAACTATTGGTTGATGTGGACCAACCACCTGAGACGCCCCTGTAGAAAAGAGAAAAAAATAAAAACAGAAGAAAAAAACATTTCTCCATATTAAACTTGACAGGAGAAAAAAAAAATTTCTTCAAGAATTTTCTTGTTTTCTTTATTTTTCCTTGACTATTTTGGTTAAGATACAAATTGTTGAAATTTAAATCTGGTGTTTCACTGAATAATTAAACACATACTGAAAGCCAACAAGTCATACAGTATCTCAACATTGCAAATGATCATTTTATACAGTCTTGTTGCACAAAAAGACATACATATTAAATATATTTTAAATATATTAGTTCTGAAAGAAATCTATTAGTACTGCAAAACATGATTCGTGTAAAATCCAACATACCTCTATTTAAGTGTATTAGAAGATGGAAAACCAAAATACTGTAGACTCTGATTGGAGAAAGGCAGGATCCATCTATCTGGGGAAGCATCCTCTTCTGAAAATGCACCAGTGACATATACAGTGATTCTCGGTGTGCGGGCCACATTGGAAAACCCCTAAGAATTCTATAATTCCATATTTAAAATGAACTTATTCAAGACTAATAGCAAATTAGTCTTCATGTCATGAGGTAAAGACACTACAATAATTACAGAGAAAACCCAACAGTCAAAAGGACCCCCTCTGAGCAAGCAGTGCATAATTTTCAGTATCACAATACCAAATTGTAGTGATTTATTATTGTGTATACATCATTCCCTGAAAATGTGGTGGCAGTATCTTTATAGTTTAAGAGTTGTGAGGCTTAAAAGTGGCAGGCCCCACCCACCACCTCCCCCCTAATCATAAATCCCATAAAATGGCTTTTAATGAAATCTTGGCCTCACAGTTAGTAAACAGCTGAGACAGTTTAATGCAGGGATCCTCAAATCCAGGGCCTGGTGTCCTGCAGGTTTTAGATGTGTCACTGATCCAACACACCTGATTCAAATGGCTGAATTACCTCCTCAGTATGCAGTCAAGTTCTCCAGGGTCCTGCTAATGACTTCTATATTTGACTCAGGTGTGTTGAAGCAGAGACACATCTAAAACCTGCAGGACACCGGCCCTCGAGGCCTGGAGTTGAAGAGCCCTGGTTTAATGTGAGTTAACAGCTAAAGCTGCAAACTGTGCAAAGCTGCTGGAGTTGAGAACATTTTAATGTCTTCGTTTTTCATTCTAGAAAGGAAAATTTTAAATCAGAAGAAAAATACTTGTATGCCTGGAGTACTACAGGATACTTTCGCTTTCTCACCGTCTCTAACCTCATCATTGTATATGATGAGGTTAGAAACAAGCCAGCAGAAACAAATCAAAACTTTGTGTTCTGCTCTCCTTTCAAATATTTAAAAATTCGGTGATTAATTTCTAAACATTTTAAGACTTTTAAGACTTTATAGACAGACATCAAGAAACGCACGTACAACAAAAAAAAATATCCAATTTGAAAGCAACATACCTGTGGCAAGATGAATGAGAATACAAGGGTGAAGTCTGGAACTCATTAATCTGTTGGCTTCAACGTACTCTGATTTTGCGACTGAAGATTCTTCATGTATGCTCAGATTTAGAGAAACAAAAACACTCCTGATATTCTAAATACTGGTTAATCAGAGCAAAACTATTCAGTTACCAGGTAAACATCCATTATTGTGTCAGGGTAGATCGGTTTTATGCTGTTATCAAAATGCTGAACTTTGAAATAATCCAGAGGGAGCGATATCCGTCTTTGCAGTGTTCAAAATGAGGAAGTATTCACACGTGTTATCTTCTCCTATCTTACTGTAGGTGGCAGTACAGGACTGATTTCTGGAGTGCACACTGATATATTCAGATACTTGAGGCTGCGTTAATCCATCCATCCATTTTCTTCTGCTTCAGTTCAGGATCACAGAGGTGTTGGAGCCTATCAGAGCTCTTACAGGGAGAGAGGCAGAGCACAACCCGGGCAGATCTCCACTCTGCTGCAGTGCAGTTTATTCAAAAATGCTAAATACAAACAAGGCCTGAATAATGAAGATGTTCAACTTGTCATATTGGAAGCTAAATACAGATGGCAAAAACAATACATTTTTATTCATTTTACATTTTTACATTTCAGTGCATTGTCCAGTTCTGATGATGTCATTGGATGGGTACTTAAATAGTGCTTTTCTACTCTGAGGTAGCACTCAAAGCCCTTGTTACTACATGCACTTTTATTCTACTTTTGGCAATGTAGTCTATACAGCATATTGCCACTGTAATTGGAGATGACACTGCACGTTGTATTTATTGTTGCACTTGTTGTTTGTCGAATGCTCCCTCACAGCTGTGTATTCCTAGTGTGGTTTCCTACATGAGTCTAAGTTTAGAAATATTTGTTCCTGGCCTGGTTGAGTTTTCAATGCACAGCAATAAAGCTGTTGTGACTCCTGTATTATGGGTCCATCTCCTGTCTGCCACACAGCTGATGTTGACAGAAGCACTCGAACATAAAATATGAACTCTGTGGACATGAATTTGGCTTTGGAGGAGAAAGCCATCACCCAGCTTTTTGGATTGTACCCTGCACATGCTCAGTACAGAAACCTCTCCCAAAAGACAGATTCAGGTTGCATTGTATTTTTGGTTTTTTTGGACACCATTGTCAGCCTCCTGACAATGTCCATCTCCTTCATCACCTTCATTGATGCTGGTTTCCTGGGAGTTGTCTCTGTCATTTACCACCAGGAGAACAATAATTCTTTCATCAGCATCTGGAGGGAAGTCTTGGTCAAGGTCTTGGGTTTTTGGGATGTTTAGGGGTTACATAGTTTTGATTATCTAAGATATACTGTGTTTACATTCTCGGGTTTTAAGGTTCGTGTTAGTTTGGTTGACGCTGTGTTCTTTGTTTCCCTGTTTTATTTACATGGCAGTTTCTGTATTCTCCCACAGTTTCCCATCTTCTTGTTATCTGGTCTTGTTTAATGTTGCATGCTTCCTCAGGGCTGTGTGTTCTTTGCTAATGTGTTTTCTGCATGAGTCTAAATTTTGAAATATTTGTTCCTGCATGAGTTTTTGAGTAAACTGCACAGCAATAAAGCTGCTTTTGAATTACAGTATGTCTCTTAAGTCCTGTATTGTGGGTCCATCTCCTGCCTTCCACACAGCTGACTTTGACACCATGAGTGCCTAATTTATTTTTTGTCCACTAATTCATATTTGATGGCAAAACAGTTAATATTGCATGTTGTCAGATTAAACTATCTATGTTAATCTAAACTGCGATTTAATACAGATGGAAATGAATGCATGAGAATTGTCTGACTCACTATGATCACGTAATATAACTTTTCAAGAGAAACTGGACATGTTTTTGCAGTTTATGATTAGTAACAAACTTCTAACTGCATTCATGAACTGTGTATTTTTTTTAAAAACCACAATTAGTGAGTCCCCAGCTTTTACACAGGAAGAGGAAGTTTTCTTATGCAATAGACATGAGCTGTAATTCAGGCTGTGTTTCAGTTGAAGGACAACATGAAGGTCACAGTCATCTGCTTCAAGATGTGTGAGTTCTCTGGTTTTGCATATTTCCTTGTACTTGAAAAGAACTGTTTCACTTAGTAGTGGCCAACATTAAAATTGATACTTATTGTTATTAAATTACTTATTGTTTTGGCCAATCTAATCTTCATCAGGTATGTCATTATGTCCACAATGTGCAGTATATTAAACCCGCTTAAGGTCTGACAGATTGAAATGCTATAAATTAAAAAAATATTCCAGCAGGAGGTTGTGTGCAGTTCAATTCCTGTTATGTTTGATGGATCCAACTCTTTGGCTGATAATTTGTTTAATTTTTCCAGGGTCGCTTGTATTCATTCTGATGGTCATACATGTTGAAAGCAGGGGTAAGCAGCTGAGCAAGTTTCTCTCTTAAATCACATTACTTTGTTTTACAAATTTTTGTATAATAAAGAAAACAGTTGGATCAATATTTTTAATGTATACTAAATTTTGACCTCTGTCTTTCTGCTTAAGGTGCCATATTCCGCATTGTCCCAAACAGACTGCAGTTCTTTGAACTGGAGTCTGTCTTCTTTCACTGCGAGGGTCTTGATGGCTCTGCTCAGTTGAAAGGGATCAGAAACACTGAGGAGTTCATTTCAGTGTGTGACAAGAAGTCACCAACGCTACTGTGTGCGATTCATCGAGTCTATTCAACTGACAGCGGTGAATACTGGTGTGAGACTGGAGCAGGAGAGAAAAGCAAGAGTATCAACATCACTATCACTCGTATGTTTAACACTCAGGCTGTTATATACTCATATTGTATTAGAGATATTTTAATACATCTATTTGTATGTGTAGCTATGGTGCATCCTATTTGTGATATCTATTCTAAATCGCCCTTATGTAATTATTTATTTATTTAAGGAAAAAAAGGATATAACCTGAGTCAATTCAGCTTTTTTATTTCACAGTTATGTTGTGCAGTATTTGCTTTATAGATTGTGTAGCTGTAAATCTTGTCATTGTAGGTGTGTCAGACTTTTTTCACTGCAAGTTGTCACATTATAGTGATTCCAAGGTTACAATAAAACCAAAGTCTATAACATTAAAAACACATACCTATACTTCTGGGATCATACACAGTAAATGGACCAACACACTTTACCTTATTCTCAAAACATCAGCAGAGACACTATGGTAGTGACAGGAATAGTATTAATAGTAGTAATAGTAGTTTAAATAAAATGTACCACTAATTATTTTGATGTTGTCTTTGTTTTGTTTGAAATGTTAGTGATTTCTGTATAAGAGAAAAAGTCTTGTTTTTCAGCTGGTTCTGTGATCCTAGAGAGTCCCGTTGTCCCTGTCATGGAGGGAAACAATGTGACTCTGCGCTGCAGAAACAAGACAAAGACTTCTAACCTCACAGCTCACTTCTATAAAGATGGCTTCTTCATTGGGACCAGCTACACTGATGAGATGACCATCCGCAAAGTTTCCATGTTTGATGAAGGACTCTACAAGTGTAAGATCGTTGATACTGGAGAATCACCAGAGAGCTTGCTGACTGTCAGAGGTAAAACTATTTTAAACCATACATTAATAGCTCTAATTTATTTTAGCATAAGTTTGAGTATAGCACACTAACTGGAACCAATCAACTTCCCCAGTTTTTTCATTTAAAGCTGAACCTGATTTGTGTTACAACAGATGCATTTTTATCTTTGCAGACCTTCATGGAGAGACCTGCTCGTCTTGTTGTCCTGCCATCTATGTGTTCCTAACCTTGAGGACTACGTTCACCGTTCTGATGGTGGCTGTGTTTCTACTGGTCGTTGGATTATTTCACTGTGGAAAACTTGGTGTTAGGCAGAAATAAGTGAAATTTGCATATTAATATATTAATTTATTAATGACTGATACAGAATGTTCTGGAAGTCTGGATATTTAAATAATGAAACTGCAAAAAACTGGACAGTCACAAGAGATATACTATGTATGTGTACTTCAGCTTCAGTTTTCTTTACTGTATGCCTTTTTCTCCTCTGCAGTGTTCAGTTGACTTGGTTGGTTGCAGCTGTTAAACGCTCTCAGACAGAGCAGTTTAAAAACCACAGGCCTGCTGACAGTTTTAAAAAGGCCTCTCAGTTTCTCAGTATGTGGTGCTTTTAGATGCTACAGATGCTCATGAGTAATTTTAGCTTCTTATACACAAACCACGTGAGAAAATGTCTGTATGTTTCTTAACAGTGAGCTTATACTCTGCTTCAGCTCCATGATTCTAGTGACAACTTGACAATTCCAATAAAGTTTTGTGAAAATGTCAATGTGTCGTTTATTTATGATCTCATCTGCAAAGACCTAGCTTCAGCTAATTAGTGAACATGGCACGAATATCTTATAAATACATTTTTATTACAGCACAAAGGGGATGTGGATGCCAGATGCTTTCATATCTTCATCATCAAATTATTTCATGATTTTAAGAATTCACAAAAAAGAGATATTTACAGTGGGTATGAAAAGTATTCAGAACCCTTTAAATTTTTCACTCTTTGTTTCATTGCAGCCATTTGCTAAAATCAAAAAAGTTCATTTTATTTCTCATTAATGTACACTCAGCACCCCATCTTGATAGAAAAAAACAGAAATGTGGAAATTTGTGCAAATTTATTAAAAAAAGAAAACTGAAATATCACATGGTCAGCATTCAGAAACTAATATTTAACTCACATGCTGTCCATTTTTTCTTGAGATGGCTGTGCTCCTTCACTGGAGTCCAGCTGTGTTTAATTAAACTGATTGGACCTGATTAGGAAAGGCACCTATCTGTATAAGAGCTCACAGCTCACAGTGCATGTCAGCGCAAATGAGAATCATGAGGTCGAAGGAACTGCCCAAGGAGCTCAGAGACAGAATTGTGGCAAGGAACAGATCTGGCCAAGATTACAAAAGGATTTCTGCAGCACTCAAGGTTCCTAAGAGCACAGTGGGCTCTATAATCCTTAAATGGAAAAAGTTTGGGACGACCAGAACTCTTCCTAAACCTGGCCGTCCAGCCAAACTGAGCAATCGTGGGAGAAGAGCCTTGGTGAGAGAGTAAAGAAGAACTCAAAGATCACTGTGGCTGAGCTCCAGAGATGCAGTAGGGAGATGGGAGAAAGTTCCACCAAGTTAACTATCACTGCAGCCCTCCACCAGTCGGGGCTTTATGGCAGAGTGGCCCGACGGAAGCCTCTCCTCGGTGCAAGACATGAAAAAGCACGTGAAGGACTCCCAGAGTATGAGAAATAAGATTCTCTGGTCTGATGAGACACTATCAAACTTTTTGGCATTAATTATAAAGGCCTTTACACACCAGACGCGTCAATTCCGTGCGAATGTTTCGTGCGTTAAAAATATTTTTCGGACTCGCCTGTTCTTAATGCAGCCGTTCACACCAACCGCGTCATTTCACAGGACAAATTTGCGGCATTTATTTTTTCGGATCAAGTTCGATTTTTCTGACTTTCGCAAGTAAACAAACCGGTCTGACCAATCAGAGTGCTGCATTTAGCAACATGTGAGGTCATAGCTCAAAACGCGCGCCGATGTACTGAATATACAGTGATGTGGGAAATCAGAAATCAGAAACACAGCTACACGCTGCTCCAGGTCTCACTCAGGTCTCTGATATTATCCTCTGCCTCCTCACATGTGATTCCATCTCTTTCAACAAGAGCTTAAACTGCCAACTGATATCCTGAAATATTCGTAAAAGCGGCCGTGATGCAGCTTCAACTCCAGGATCAAACCATGAAACTCTCTTTGCTGCTGCTTTCTTATGAGTTTGGATGAACCCAGAATCTCTGTTTCTTCCTTCTCTTGTTTAGAAACATCAGGACCTCATTATATCATCGCTTGATGTCGACTGCATTTTTTTTTCACCATGCTTTATGTAAGGAGGATTTAGGCGCAAAAACGCAATATTGGTATATTGGTTACACGACAGGTTCGCATCCGAAAGATTTGGAATTTCGTGTCGTTTTTACGCAACGCATCCGGTGTGAAAGGGCCTTTAGCAGTATGTGTGGAGAACAGCAGGCACTGCTCATCACCTGCCCAATACAATCCCAACAGTGAAACATGGTGGTGGCAGCATCATGCTATGGGGGTGTTTTTCAGCTGCAGGGACAGGACGACTGGTTCCAATTGAAGGAAAGATGAATGCAGCCAAGTACAGAGATCCTCTTCCAGAGGGCTCAGGACCTCAGGCTGGGCCAAAGGTTCACCTTCCAATAAGGCAATGACCCTAAGCACACAACTAAAATAACAAAGGAGTGGCTTCGGAATGACTCTGTGACCATTCTTGACTGGCCCAGCCAGAATCCTGACCTAAACCCAACTGAGCATCTCTGGAGAGACCTGAAAATGGCTGTCCACCAACGTTCACCATCCAACCTGACGGAACTGGAGAGGATCTGCAAGGAAGAATGGCAGAGGATCCCCAAATCCAGGTGTGGAAAACTTGTTGCATCATTCCCAAGAAAACTCATGGCTGTACTAGCTCAAAAAGGTGCTTCTACTCAATACCGAGCAAAGGGTCTGAATACTCATGACCATGTGATATTTCAGTTTTCTTTTTTAATTTCTACATTTCTGTTTTTTTTTTTTTTTTTTTTGTCATGATGGGGTGCTGAGTGTACATTAATGAGAAATAAAATGAACTTTTTTGATTTTAGCAAATGGCTGCAATGAAACAAAGAGGGGGGTCTGAATACTTTCCGTACCCACTGTAATACCTACTGTAGTACCCACTGTAATACCTGCAATGATTTTGTTTTAAAGAAAAAAATTAAAGACAAAGTATTATATTTAGATAAAGTAGAATAATTAGAAACCTATTTTGTAACTTATTAAAAGATCAAAAATCTTTTTTTCTACAAATTTAAAATCTAGTAGTTCAGAATTTTAAGTGGACAGCAGGAGTTTGAGTTTCCTTACAGTACAAAGCCGAATGTGTCATCGGGGACACAGTATAAGTGTGTGCCACTGCTGGTGGACTTGTGACTACAAGGAATTCCTCAGCTTTTATAAATTGATTAACTTTTTCCAATAGGACAAACGGTCACATAATTATGGTAATTCAAAGTGTGTTTGATCAGACGTCTCAGCGGTGATACGCTTTGTGTTATCCAGCTGTTCACTACTACAACAGAAGGGAATGAACCAGCTATATCCATATTGGATGTAAAATACCCTAATCAATATCAACTCTCTGGTACTAAAACTCATCTAGTTTAACTAAAACATGAGAACACATTCATGGCTTTGGCAGAGAGCTGCATGAACATTCTGGTCAAGAACCTCCTGACTTATGGACTGCTGGGAGCTGCAAGTCAAAGGAAGCAGGGAGATGTGATTACACAACAAATACATGCCAGTCTTGTAGGTCATGTTAATTTAGAAAGCTTCTAATGGTGAAAGAGACCACCTTTTTTTCATTTTTTTTAATTATTCTTTAGCATGATTACTTTCCTCTAAGTTTCCCCCTTTTTGTTACCTCCTGCTGACTATTGACTGAAACATGGAGAAAGATGAGTTTAGAAGAGTGTTTGCACAACATCATCACATTTCCATGAAAAATAAAGACGACTTAACACTCACTGGTGATTTTAATAAAGGACTGGAATAATTTCTCCAACTCAGCCAATTCGTGCTTTCAGGCCTCTTCTGTGGAGCCAGCTTCCAGTTTGGATTTGGGAGAAAGACGCCCTCTCTATTTTTCAGATCAGGCTTAAAACTTTCCTTTTTGAAAATGCTTATAGTTAGCAACAATAGCTTAATTAAACTGCTGGGGGGGTCCATGAGTAGAACAACTTTTCTTTTCAAAAACACATGCAGTGAAATTCAGTCGTCCAGAGTAGGGGGTAGCTAGAGAGCTATCTGGGGTAGGCCTTGCTCAAAGGCCCACAGTGGTGCTAGTGAGAGTGAAGACAGGGAGTAGCAGTCTGGGATTTGAACTAGCATCCTCCCAGCTGTAAATACTGATAAAAACCTCTTCTTCTCCTCTAGGCAAACACACCCCCTAGATGCACTGAGTGTTTCATTCACCTCCTTTAATCAACCCTCTCTTTCCCCTCAGCCCAGTGGTTCTCAAATCCAGGCCTCGAGGTCCGGTGTCCTGCAGGTTTTAGATGTGTCCCTGATCCAGCACACCTGGATCAAATGGCTGAATTCCCTTCTCAGTATGCAGTCAAGTTCTCCAGAGTCCTGCTAATGACTTCTATATTTAACTCAGGTGTGTTGAAGCAGAGACACATGTAAAACCTGCAGGACACTGGACCACGAGGCCTGGATTTGAGAACCACTGCCTCAGCCCCAGCTTCCCTGAGCCTGGTTCTGATGGAGGTTTCTTCCTGTTAAACGGGAGGTTTTCCTTCCCACTGTCACCAAATGCTTGCTCATGGAGGGTTGTGTTGACTGTTGGGTTTTCTCTGTAATTATTAGGGTAGGGTATTTACCTTGCATTATAAAGTGCCTTGAGGTGACTGTTGTGATTTGGTGCTATATAAATAAAATTGAATTGAATGTGAAAACTCAAAGGAGCACGGACTTATCGGTCAGATATTTATCATGCAAAGAGATAATCCATAACTTTGATAGAAAAGAGTATCTAAACACTCAAATTAAAGCCATTTTTGAAAGAAAATGGTTGGGGGAGGGGGGGGGGGGTGAGTAACCACACCAACTCTGGAAGAAAGAACAAACTAAGCAGAGCAGATTTATGAGACTAAGAAATGGCTAGGCGGCTATATCAAAGAACAACTAAAGGATACTGGAAAGTAAAAAAAGGTTGTTGGCAAACAAACCAAACCAAAGCTCCACTATTATGGGTGAGCACTAGCTACTTATTAGTAGCTGAAAATACCACTAAACTCAGACAACGTGCATCACTTCAAGTAATCACTCTCCAGCTAGCCCACACTAAGCCTGAACAGCTCTTCACCAGCTTTTATAGTGTCTGGTGGTTAATTTGCTGAGTGGAGCCAGCTGCCCGTGGCTACTTGGAAAAAAAATGGATGGCAGCTGAGTTCATGGATGATAGAGTAACACATGACCTGTATTATTTTGACCTTTTGGTGCCCCAGGTGCTGAAAGGTGGGCTTGTCATGATTACAGAGAATCTCAGTGCAGAGAGATATCGAGATAGGATTCTGCTACCAGTATCCCATATCTCCACAGCCCGGGACCAAACTCTGTCCTCCAAGAAGAAAAACCTTGCTCACCACAAAGCTGGGTTCATCGGAGACTACCTTCAGCATTTGGGAGTGTACAGTAAGTTTGGACACAACATAACCACACTGGCTTACTTGTGACAAATTGTGCTGCAGGATACCATCCCACCTCTGTAGCCTCTTTTCCACCAACAGGGCTCCGGAGCGGTGCCTTTATTTGCACCGTTAGGTTGGTTTTCCTCCACAGAAGCACTCGGTGCTCGGCCGAAAATCTGGTTCAACTCCGGCCCCGCAAACTAGCTGGTCTCGAACCAAGAACGCGTGACGAAAGCAGCAGAAGGGCGTGACTCTGCCATCTCAACTTCAAGTTTTCTATCATATTACATGTGTATTACATGAGAAAAGCGAAGCGATTTTCACGGCTGTGAATTAGGTTGGGCTCTAAGGCTGAACTTGCTGCTTTGTATCAGTTCATATCACAGATAAAAGGACACAAAGTGCATACTTGTCGTCTTGCTCTAATCGCTGTCTGTGTTTCCCTCTGTGCTGCACACAGATGCTGCAGTAGTTTGGTTTGGACCCTAAAACGTATTTGCAGCACAAGAAAGGGTAGCGTGTTCTCCCACGTTTGTGCGCTTCGGCTTCTGTGTCCAGACGAGGACCCGCCAGCTGAAAATGAGCTGGGTGAGAGGAGGGAGAGAGCAGCAGAACACAGTAGACCTGGTCAAGAGCAGGGCACCTCCAGTCCCTTTTCATCAGGTCAGAAATCATTTACGGAGAACAACAACAGTTAATGCTGTAATGTATGAAAGGTTCAATGAAAAGCTGAAATGTATGAAATGTTGAACAAAAGTTCACTGAATTCTTACACCTCATGGTGATAAGATTTACCATAACTTTAATGTAATGGCTTTAATTTTTACTGGTCCATATATCACCACATCTACCACAGATACTTGGCCCCTCTGTGAATACTGTGGCCCCTTGATGGCCTCTTACTCAGAAAAATCCTAGATTCGCCACTGACCAGCACTATGTGTCCGATGTTTAGTCACTCTTTGGCCTCCTTTAGCAGTAATAGTACTTGAATCAAATGTAGCTTGTTTGTAGCCTTGAAGGCAAGGTGAATTGAAGACCCAGCTCCACAACCTGGAAAATCCTGTAGCTAGCCAGACCCTGGTAGTCAGTGTGGAACAAGGTAGCTTAGCCCCCGTTAGCTCTCCCCCAGTAGGCTGTCCAGAGCAGCTGGGAAATCAGGCCAGCTGAGTGTAAGCAGGAAGTGTAGTCCTAAAGAGAAGTACCCAGTACACCACCGACCCGTTCACGTTTCAGATTGTTTTTCCAAACTTGTCGGCCCACCCACCAAGAAAAAACTCTGGTTATTGGTGACTGTGTTTTGAGAAACAGGAAGCTAGCGACACCAGCAACCAAACTGCACAGGAAGAGCAAACCTGCCCTCCCCCAATGATACTCTTCAGTTGTAATTTAGTTTGCTACTCAGACAAGCAGCAGCAAGAAAACATGGTGATTACAGCTCCCTTCTTCAGAATATGTGAGTAATGGTTCTTTATATTTTAAGATTTATATGTACATACAGCAAATAATTTATGACTTCCCTTTGCTAATCTAGTGATACTTGAAATCATTCTGCTGGGGACACATGTTCACAAGAGCTGTACTTACAAAAGTGGTGAGTAATAAAGACAATTTAATAAAATTCATTATTTTTTCTTGGCTTTTGGGGGGTTGATAAGTTGGTGTTGACTTAAACATTTTAAATGTCTATGTATGGATGTATATATTTGTTAAATTTGTGCTGTTAAGTTTAATCTTCTGTCACTTGTACATCTGATTTATCTGTTAATATCTTGTGCTATTTTCAGGTGCAGCTGATTTTCATGTCACTCCCAACAGACTGCAGCATTTTGAATATGAGTACTTATTGTTTGATTGTGGTGATTACACTGAGCTGAGAGGGATGAGAATCACCCATGAAAGGTTGGAACCTTTTAGTCCAGTATGTAAAATTAAAAAATCATCCTCTTCATGCACAGTTTCTAGAACTTATCCAACAGACAGTGCAGAGTACTGGTGTGAGACTAAAGGAGGGCAGAAAAGCAACAGCGTCAACATCACCATCACTGGTAAGTTTTCCTGATTTCTGGACTTATTTTTTTTTAATTATGTAAGATTTTTCATAATCATGAGAGATTTATCATCCACTGTGTCTTATTTATGAAGCTCATTAATTTGTTATTTAGACTGTTTTACAGAATAGATACAGTCCCACTCAAAGGTTTGGACACACTTACCCATTCAAATGAATGGATACATGTGTTTATCACAAGATTTAATTCAGCTGAAAGAAACAACTTTACTGATAGTGAGCATGTACACATTATATTAATATTAGTTTTTTTATGTTTAATGCCATTACATTATGTTTATTATTAATCATCATCACATTAACATAAAAAAGGCAGCATTTTATTTCCAACAAGATTATTTTATTTGTAGATGGTATCTGTTTTATTCTGTATGTTTGCTTCTCTTGTGGGAAATGCCAAGACTGTACATAAAACAGCTGCTGATAATATTTTGCTTTTCCAATATATGATTCAGCTGGTTCTGTGATCCTGGAGAGTCCTGTTTTCCCTGTGTTTGAGGGAGATACTGTGACTCTGCGCTGCATAACCAAGAACACTTCCACCATCCAAACAGCAAAGTTTTACAAAAACAATGGCCTACTGGAAGGAAGTGCTTCAGACAACATGCAAATTAATAATGTTTCCAGTTCTGATGAAGGACAATACAAGTGCAACATTCCTGATGTTGGAACATCACCGGAAAGCTGGCTTCATGTCAGATGTAAGGCTAAAAATATATTTGGAGTTTCATGGCTTGGTAGCGGTCGTAATAATAAAATTTCTGTTTTTTTGGCACTTGATGGAAATGCATCAATGATGTAGCAACATTTTTGAGAAAAATTTACACATGCAGTGATATTTATAAATTTGCTCCATTGCAGCCACAGCCAGCTCTCCAGCAGCAGAGGCTCATGGCTCCATTCCCACTCCTGTCCTATACCGGTTGTGCATTGCTGCTCTTATTTTAGTAATCCTGCTGCTACTGCTGGTGGTCAGATTTCAAAATACAGGTAAAACAGTGGTAAGTAAGTATGTGTTTAGCCTATATTAAATGCAGTCCATCTAAGCAACATATAAAAATAAATAAATTAGTTAAAAAAAAAAACTGTTAAAAAATATTTCTGTTATTCTCATCAAATACTAAATTTGGTTGACCCTGCTTTGCCTCCAAGACCAGATCAGAAGAAGTGATATCAGGCATGTTCAGGGTGGTTGGGCTGTAAACTGTTCTGATGGTTTATTAATAACTTCAGATGATATATACTAATAGAAAAATGCTGCTCCAAGTGGAGGAGAAGTATCAGATCTTGTTCATAAGTGAGGGGAGAGGTGAATGAAAACCAGAGCTGAGCATAAAAGCAAAGCTGTCGATTTACCTATCGATCCATGTCCTCCCCTCCTGTGTGTTGACAAGCTTTACACAGTGATGAAAGAATGAGATCAAAAATACAAAATGACCCTCCTCTCCTTTAGAGGTGGGGTGAAGAGTGCAGTCATTCTGGAGGGGCTCAGAGCAGAGCCTCTACTCCACAATAAAAGCAGCCAGTTAAGGTGGCATGTGACTAGGATGCCTCCTGGGTGAGGTGTTCAGTCATGTCCCACTGTGTCATTTTACATTCAATACATCAAATTTTAGATGTGTATTTACAGCAATAGAATTGAATTTAACAGTTTTATCTTTAAAATAAACATATTTGTGAAATTATTACACTTGTGACATTTTTTAAGTAAAATGTAAAACCTTCTTTTCCCGTTACATTTCTCTATTGTCTGTTGTTGCTCTCAGTTCATTTGCCTCCTCTAAGATATTGAAGTGCTGTTAACTGAGATATGCTGCACAGCAAAGACTATTTTTGCCTCCTCTAAGTGTGTCATATATGAGTTTTGTTTTAGACGCTGCTGATCTTTGTGATAATTTGAACCTCTGCCTGAGGCCAAACCAGAGCAGAAAGCCACACATAGAAAAGTGTACAAATATAAATATGTATAACAGCCTCTCGTGCTTACAGGTGGTGCCACCCCTGCAGACGAGTCCTCACCTCAAAATGTTTACATTAAAGTAGCCACAAACGAGACACGACAGACTCAACAAGATGGTTCGTATATTAAATACATTTGGACATTTTATTACATTTCTTCAAGCACATTTAAGCTACAAATCTTTACAAGATGATTAACATGAATCTAGCTCTGGTATAGGTACTGGTAGGTTGGGATTATTTTCATGATAATAAACTTATTTCTTCTGTAGTTGTGTCTGTAAATACAGCAGGATCAAGCAGGAACTTTAATCTTGAAGTTGGTCAGACACCTCCTCCAGTCTTTATTTACGCTAAAGCAAATGATGACAGAACAAAAGGAGGAGGAAAATAGGACTTAGTGGATTCTTTGGGTCTGTAGATGGTTATAAAATAAATGTTTATAATTTGTCAAGTTGATGTCAAGGCAGAGAATTTGTTTGTATAATGCATTACAAAACCTTTGAGATTATGCTCAAAATATATTGCTTGTTTCCTTATAGAAACACTTATTCTTCTCATTTTCATTGCAGAATCTGGATCATCAATTTTTAGATCAACCCCTCAGTCCCCCTGCTGCCGAAAATTTGAGCTCTCCAGAGAAGGTTGTTTATTCACCTGTCCTAAGACTAATGATTGTTTTGGCCTCAGGCAGCCTTTACAAATGTAGCTGTTACAGACTATACATTGAAATATTTTCTGCAGTGGAAATGTGAAATACTCTATGCTTAAATATTTACAAGATAATATTTGAATCTTGTACAGTAAATACATTGCAATACAAGTATTATTGCAGACCATCTTTTTCTTGTCCTTTGTAGTGAATAGGGTGAAATTGTAAACTGTAAATTTAATTTACTGAAAAGTCCTGGAGAAGCTAAAGAGTTTTTTTCTTTTTTTCCTCTTTCAGGCAGAAATGTGCAGTGACACCTAAATTCAAAATCCATGCTGGATACCTGAGAGAGGTTCAGAAAATATAGTTTTTTTAATTTTGTAAAACTTTAGTTTCTGTTGTGTTTTTGTTAGTCTGTATGCACATGTGCTGGTCCAGTTACAGTTAGTTTCCTTGAGAGGCTCAAATATTACAGGTCTTATTCACATAATCATAACTCAATTGCATTTTAGTTCTTTTATATGTGTTTGTTTATGATACATAATCAATAATTTAGTATACTCAATTAAAATATGTGATTAAATTTTTGTTATTTAACTCATGATGTAATTTTATCAGTTTGAGCCTCGATCAGGTCTGATATTAATGTCGCTAACTATTTGTTTCTGTTATCAGACAGTGATAAGTTGTCTTGTTTTAGAGCTCAATAGCACAGCCTGTATCAGCAATAGATCTTTTGGAGTATTTTGGAGAGTACAGTACAGTATTTTACTTCAATACCAGATGTTTGGGCTGTGTTACCAAGACCATTTTGATTTATTTTCCAATAAAAGTTATGAAACTTGTGATTGTTTTTCACTATATCATAGAAACAAGTACAAAATAATCAAAATGAGAACTTAAGTGGCATCGTGTATGAAACACAATTTGTGCCACTGCCAAAACATTTAAGCATGACTGCTTTGTGCTACCTGCAGTCCCCTACAGTACATCATTCACCTCATCATTAAAATAAAATGTAAAAGAGAAAAAAAAGATGGTTAAGAGTTGGCTGCTCACTGCAGGGATCTGGATTCTGACCCAACACTTTTCCTGAATGTCTCCACTTTTTACCTGCCTAACCACCTAATAGAGGTGGTCTCTCTCTCTCTCTCTGTCTCTCATATTCATATATATATATATGAATGTTGACAGTTCCATGGCTTGGTAGAGCTTGTAATAATGAAGTTTCTGTTTTTCTGGCAGTTGATGGAAATGAATCAGTGAAGCATCAACATTAGAAAAAATGCAGTGATAATAAATATATATATACATTTTGAAGCTTAAACTTCAAAATGTTGTTTATTTTCCCACCAGTCTACTACACAGACCAACGAAGGGTGGAAGTGCTCCTGTGATAAGCAAACTCCTGAAATTAAAGTTAAGCATCATAACTGGATAGTTTTATTCAACATTAATGTCTCACTTGTTATAGTTGGAAATTAATCATTCGCTCAGATGTATTCCTTGTGATTGAAATGTGTCATGCTTGTTTTAACAGCTTATTTTCAATAAAAGAATTAAGATTAAACCACAAAAAGGAGAAAAAGTTCGTTCTCCGTTTAACCAGCTGCTTTTACACAGCTGTGCTTCACACTCACGTTGCTAGGCGGCATGAGCTATGCAGAGGTGAGGGGAGGTGACGCTGATATGAAGGCTAGCCGCTCACTTCCTCACTTTGCGGGAGGGGGGAGGCTCATATATTCAATTCAGTTCAATTTTATTTATATAGCGCCAAATCACAACAAACAGTCTCCTCAAGGCGCTTTTATTACATATATTACAGTTGTAATTCAAATAATCATAGAATCATGAATTGCATTTTAGTTCTTTTGTGTTATATATATTTGTTTATGTTATATAATCAATAATTTTGTGTACTTAAAATTTGGGGTTGTGTGTAAACTGTTGTTAATAATCTCATTACATCATTTTATCAGTTTAAGCCTCTATCAAGTGTGATATTAATGTTGCTATCTAACCATTTGTCTCTGTTATTGGCCAGTCATAAGTTGCGTTGTTTTAGAGCTGAATGGTGCAGCCTGTATCGGTATTTTGGATAGTACAGTACAGTATTTTACTTCAATATCTATGGCCAGATGTTTTGGCTGTGTTACTTTTCAATACAAGTTTTGAAACTTGTTAAATGTTTGTCATTGTTTTTTCACTATATCATAGGAATATGTACAAAATAACCAAAATGAGAACTTAACTGGCAAAATGAAACAAAAAATTTGTGCCACTGCCAAAATGTTTGGTCATGGCTGGATCAGGCCGATGACTGCAGTTTTTCACTTTTTGCTGCAGTCCCCGACATAATTCATCTGCAGCATTAAAAGAAAAAAAAAAGAAAAAGAAAGAAAGAGTGAAGGTTCTGCCACTATCTAATAAAGGCAAAAAAATAAAATAAAAAATAGAACCTGATGGTTCATAGTCTGAAATCCACTTAGACTCCGGAAGCAGCCAATTTATTATTGCATATTTGCAATTGCACCCTAATTGGAAGTCTTTTTGGCCTATACCAAAGACCATTATCTTATAAGCAGACTTATTCAATGCTTAGTATAAAATTCTCAACATCTAACAGAGCAATAAAGACTGAAGGATTTATAGGAATCCTTAGATTTATAAACTTAATCCAGATTCAGCAAAGAATTAAACATAAAAAGAGAGCACTCTTACATAAAATTGGTAGAAATTGGTTAAAAAAAAAAACAAAACTTCTGTTTGGGCTCAACATGATTTTGTGCTTGTAGTGCAGTACGCTGGCACATCATCGGGAGCTATGGACTGCACAGCTACCTGAACAGTGTCTGTTAAGGTAGTGTCCAAATTAGAGCTGACAGTGTGGCGTCTGTTGATGTGAGGATCCAAATGCAGGATGCAGGGGCAGGCAGAGAAGAACAAAACAAAAATGAGTCTTTATTGTAGCTGAACAAATACATGAACCAAAGAAGATAACTGAACTGAAGAAAACCTAAACTGGGAAGGAGATCTACAGCACACAGACACAACACAGCCACTCCGACAACAAGGCTCTGACAAGAGACAAGGGGAAGACTGAGACAATAAAAACACAGGAGGGTGATTAGTGGAGACAGCTGAGGCAGAACAGGTGCACTAATGACACTAAGACAAACTAAATACAACTGAACACAACATACAGGACTGTAATGTAGCAGACTGTCAAAATAAAACAGGAAGAACCCAAACATGATACAAACACACAGGGAGAGACAGACACACTAAGTCAAAGAGACACAGGAAAGTCCACACAGAGGAGAACACAATGGGATAAAACACAGGGAGAACTAAAGCAACTGGGAACATAAGAATATATGAGGGGAACACATGAAACAATGTAACAAAATGACATGGTGATAATGAAGACAAAATAACTACAAAAGATCATTAACTAAGAAAAAAAGGCCACAGACCCAGGACCATGACAGTGAGTGATAAAAACATATCTGTGGGCTTGCGTTGTTGTTGGTCTGTGGCAGCTACAGAGAAGAACAACATCTGAACAACATTCAAAGAACCAAACTGAAACTGAGGGTTAAGATCACGAAAAGTCCACCTCATCCACAGTCTGCTGTATTTTTTAAATTTTCATTGTCTTTTGGAATTCTCTCATTCCCATTGAACTCCGCTGTTGCTCCCTTCACCTGCCTTGTCAGGCAATCAGCCCTCAGCCTACACACTAGAATGTTTGTGTTGTTGTCCTCTACCGTGATCCACCATTGTAGCATTTCCTGCCAGAATATTATTAGGGTGATATTTGACATTATTGCCAGGCTTCTCTAGGTTTGTTCTACTTCCTTCTGAATGTGAAGGCAGAGTATCAGAGTTTCTCTTGCTACCTTTTTCTGTCATCCTGCCCTTTCTTGGTGTCTTCTCCCTCTGCCTGATCATTTTGACTCATGCCTTTGTGAGTTGAATCTGACATTTTATTATTTGCAGTTTCTGTTTTCTCTCCATTTCCATCATTATTCTGATCTTCTAGATTCAGTTGAATGTCCTTATTGTTGAGCTCCACTCACTGAACTCTCAGGCTGCTCTGTATTACCAGAAGACTTTTGGTTTGTTCCATCTGGATCTGTTGGCTGAACACCAGGTTTTGGCTTGCTGTCTTCCTCCTGCCCTTTTTTTGCCTCTTCTCCCTCTGTAGGACTTACATGTCTGCCAGGTGAATCTGCTGTTTCAGCTACAGTTGTTGCTTCTGTTTGCTCTCCATTGGTGTCATTATTCTGAGCTTCTTGATCACTTGTTGCATTTTGTGATTTAATTGTTTGTTGTTGTTGATCTCCATTCACTGAACTGTCATCTGTTGCTGAAGTAGTTCCTGACTCCTTTTCCTTAATATTAGGCTGCTCTGTCCTAGTAGGAGGCACTTGGTTTGTTCCATTTTCTTCTGGATGTGAAGGTTGAGTATCAGGTTGTGGCTTGCTACTTTTCTCTGTGGCATCCTGCCCGTTCTGTGACTCTCCTCCCACTGCATGATCATCCTGACTCGTGCTTTCGTCTGTTGAATCTGTTGTTTTATTTTCTCCAGTTTGTTTTCTCTCTAAATTGTCATCATTATTCTGATCTTCTAGACCACTTATTGGATCTTTTGATTCAGTTGAATTTCCTTCTTGTTGATCTCCACCATCTGGACCCTCATCTGTTGCTGAAGTATTTACTGACTCCTTTTCCTTAATATTAGGCTGCTCTGTCCTACTAGTAGGAGGCACTTGGTTTGTTCCATTTTCCTCTGGATGTGAAGGTTGAGTATCAGGTTGTGGCTTGCTACTTTTCTCTGTGGCATCTTGTCCATTCTTTATCTCTCCTCCCACTGCATGATCATTCTGAGTCGTGCTTTCGTCAGTTGAATCTGTTGTTTTATTTTCTCCAGTTTGTGTTATCTCTCCATTGCCATCATTATTCTGATCTTCTAGACCACTTATTGGATCTTTTGATTCAGTTGAATTTCCTTCTTGTTGATCTCCACCATCTGGACCCTCATCTGTTGCTGAAGTATTTACTGACTCCTTTGCCTTAATATTAGGCTGCTCTGTCCTACTAGTAGGAGGCACTTGGTTTGTTCCATTTTCCTCTGGATGTGAAGGTTGAGTATCAGGTTGTGGCTTGCTACTTTTCTCTGTGGCATCTTGTCCGTTCTTTATCTCTCCTCCCACTGCATGATCATTGTGAGTCGTGCTTTCGTCAGTTGAATTTGTTGTTTTATTTTCTCCAGTTTGTGTTATCTCTCCATTGCCATCATTATTCTGATCTTGCAGACCACTTATTGCATCTTTTGATTCAGTTGAATTTTCTTCTTGTTGATCTCCACCATCTGGACCCTCATCTGTTGCTGAAGTATTTACTGACTCCTTCTCCTCATTATTATCAGGCTGCTCTGAATCCTGTCCGTTGTCCTGTTCTTCCTCTGTCTCTTCTCCTTTTGAAGAATTGGGTTCACTTAAATTTCCCTCAGGTGTATCTGCTGTGACAGGATTTGTCAGATTTGTCTGACACTGATTTAGCTTTTCCGTATTACCATTACCTGGTTCTGGATGTGTTTCTAGTTTTCCCAGAGGTGGTCTTTTATCAACTAATTTGGTCTTTTCATCGCTGCACATTTCATTTGTAGTGTCTCTTTCTGCTTGGTCATTATTTTGTTGTCTTTCACTGTGCTTATTTTCACATGACAATCCGTGTTGCTTACTGGTATGTGCAGGGTCGTTTACATCCACCTTTTCTTGATTCATCACTGCCTCACTCCCTCCTTTGCATTCTTCTGTGTTCTTCATCAAAGGTTTTGTTTCTGGATCTTTACTTGAAGAGCACTGTGATTCTCCATCCTTTGAGCTCTTTTTGTTCTCTATGTGCAGATACAGATGGCAGTAGTTATAATATGGAAATTGATTTCCTTGACTCTATAAGTCAGATATAAATAGGTTTTGTTATAAATAGGTTTTATATATATATATATATATATATATAGTGGCTATGGAATGCCATTTAGGAAATATAATATATATATATATATATATATATTAAAATGAGAATCTGAATATATAGAATGAAACGTGAATATATGGAATGAACTCTGAATATATACAATGAACTCTGAATATTTTGAATGAAAGTCTGAATATATACAATGAACTCTGAATATATTGAATGAAAGTCTGAATATATTGAATGAAAGTCTGAATATATTGAATGAAAACTGACGTCACGGAAGCTCTTGCGCCATCTAGTGTTTTCGTTACGTAAAGCACATTATGTCGCTACAAGAAATGGCACTACGAGTCAATCTGCAGGGAATTTAGTGGCAGAAATCCCAAATAATGAGTAGCTAATTAACACCCTGGCAAATGCATGAACTGGCCAACATAATGCTAGCAGCAGTGTTCCTAATCATACTACTGATGAAGAGTTTTATTCAGTGAATCTCTCAGGTCAGACAGCTCCTGCATATCAAGCTAGCAATAAGCAGAACATGCCTTCCACGTCCACATCTCAGATTGTAGACGGCGCCTGTTGTTGTGGAGGGTGCCTGTGCATGTTCTGCGTAATGTTAGCTTGCATGCAGGAGCTGTCTGACCTGAGAGGTTCGCTGCATTTGGTCTTCCACGATGAAACAGTGAAGATGAACTGCAGATTGACTCATAGTGCCGCTTCTTGTAGCGACATTATTTGCTTTACGTAACGAAAACACTAGATGGCGCTTCCGTGACCACAGCTTTCATTCAATATATTCAGACTTTCATTCAATATATTCAGAGTTCATTCAATATATTCAGACTTTCATTCTATATATTCAGAGTTCATTCAATATATTCAGACTTTCATTCAATATATTCAGAGTTCATTCTATATATTCAGAGTTCATTCAATATATTCAGAGTTCATTCAATATATTCAGACTTTCATTCAATATATTCAGACTTTCATTCAATATATTCAAGTTTCATTCAATATATTCAGACTCTCATTTTAATATATATATATAATATTTCCTAAACGGCATTCCATAAGTGGCATATGATAGTATGTGTAAGCATTCAATGGTAGCAGCACCAGTTGAACCTGAACTATCAGTTTTGTTTTTTGGACAAAAACAAATTACTGCAAATTTTGTCCCTTTTGTGTCACAAAGAAGACCAGACAACATTTGTGAATCCTGTCTGATCTCTCACATGTACTGAATGTTGATGACCGAGGGTTTTAGATGTGATGTATAAAACATATCACCAGAGTCATCAATCATGCGATCATTAGTGTTAACTAAACTTAAAGAGATGTTATAATGATATTTAAAATGGAATATCACTTCCACTGAACAAAGAAAATTCAGTACACTGGGACCAGGACATTCATTGTGTTGCTCTGAAAACAGTTTAGATTCTCACCCATTTTGTTTTTTCTCCATTTCCACACCAGAAACAATACAGCACTAACAAACATGATGCCAGCAATCAAACCAATGACAGATCTAGTTGAGGAAGATGACTTCACAAAGAAATCACCTGAAATGATAAAGCACATGACATATGATTAATAATTAGTAATAACTTGACAAAGGCTATTTGTAGCTAAAATATGGATCCAACAATAATAAATACTGGAACTTAACCTGGAACATAGATCGTCGCCTCTCTTTGCAGGTTATTCTGTTGGATCCTACAGGTGAAGTTGTTGCTGTGTCCCTTTTCCAGAGTCAGTCTGCTGCTGAGGGTACAGAGGTCGTCAGGACCTCTGAATGTCTCTTTAGATCCTGCAGAGAGGAGCTTTCGCTCACTCTCCAGCCAAAGCACCTCAGGCTCTGGATACCAGCCTTCTGATTTACATTCCAGCACTCCAGGACTGACTTTGGTTATCTGAATATCAGCTTCTGATAAAACATCAAATTGTAACAGAAACTGATGAAAAAATAATAATCAATAATCAAACTGTAGCAGCAGTATACAGCTTGTCCACTTACCAACAACAAGTTCAACACTAAAATCTGTTTTCAGTCCGGGAACGAAGCACCTGTATGTTCCTTCATCTGACAGTCTCACTTTGGTGAGTTTCAGTGATGCATCTCCCATTTTCAGTCCATTGACAGACATCGACGTTCTCTCCTTGTAGGAGGGGTTTTGGTCAAACATGTGATCTTCACCGGACCGTCTCACATGCACAAATCTGGGATTGAGGTCAGATCTCGACCACTCCACCATCTCGTCCACAACATCAGTGGCAGGATGTATGCTGCATGGCAAGGTGATGCTTTGAGTGTGACCAATTACTGCCAGCATTCGATGCTGACTGTTTGCTGGAGATTCACCTGAGGAAGAAATAACTTTTCTTTTATTAGAAAATAAAAAATCGTGTTAACTTTAAAATGGAAACATGTTTTTTTTTAACACAGTTTTATAGTAATTTTATTGTATAATAAGTCTAAACTTGGCAACTTGTTCAGTCTCATGAACCTGAGTGTTTAACATGCTAACTGAGGCCTGTAGAGTGTTGGAGTGAATTTTCTTGGACATAATGCTCTTTGAATGTTTATCATTTTTATACCTCAAATAATGCTTTTTGCACTGTAGAATGATGGACTTCAAACTGACTTTAAAACACAAATGGCTTCTATAAGATCATCACTGATACAGTATCTATTACGCCAATGATTACTCCATATTAGCCCACTGCTTTTTGGATTTGTTTTTGAGAAATAATAACATAGCATAGAAAGAAAAACAAATCTTACTATTGTACTATCTGTGCTTATGTGAATCCTCTGAGGGGCCACGTCATCCAGCCAACTGAGAAAGTGGCGCCGGTGAGGTCAGCAGCCGTCGTACCTGCTCCTACGCTTTGTTTGTATATATTAGGTTTAGCTCTAATTTTGGACTTTATAATTCCGCCTGCTCTGTGTCATATCACGTATGACAGACAGACTCTTTTTAATATCAGAATACAGCACTCTGGCTGTATTCTGACACCTTTTTCTCCCGACTCGACTTGGCCTCAGGACATACTGCGTTTCCAGTGGGCCAGCTCAAACAAAGGACGGACCAGGTCACGGACAAGGCCCCGAGGGAAAAGAGCCGGCGTAAGAGAGAGGCTGAGGCGTAGAGCGCACCAAACGCCACTGCCGAGCATCCTGTTGGCTAATGTCCAGTCACTGGATAACAAGCTGGACGAACTCAGGGCCAGGATACAGTTTCAGAGGGACATAAGGGACTGCAACATCATCTGTCTCACGGAGACATGGCTGACTCCCCTCATACCGGACCACGCCGTACAGCCGTCGGAGTTCTTCAGTGTTCATCGCACGGACAGAACGAGTGAGTCTGGAAAATCAAGAGGAGGAGGTGTGTGCCTAATGATTAATAACAACTGGTGTGACAGTAGGAATGTTGTCCTTCTGAAACAATCATGTTCACCTAACCTGGAGCTCCTAACCCTGAAATGCCGTCCCCACTACCTGCCCCGCGAGTTCACTTCGGTCATCTTCAGCGCCGTCTATATTCCACCTCAGGCGGACACAAACACTGCACTATCCGAGCTACATGAGGCTATTTCCACCTATCAGGCTAACCAGCGTGATGCGGCTCTCATCGTAGCCGGGGACTTTAACAGTGCAAACTTGAAAAAGGTGATACCGGAGTTGATTCAACACATCGACTGCCCCACCAGAGGAGAGAGGACCCTAGACCACTGCTACTCTGCATTCAAAGATGGCTACAAAGCAAAGCCTCTTCCGCCTTTCGGGAAGTCTGACCACACCTCTGTACTTCTCATGCCGAAATACAAACAACGGCTCAGGCAGGAACCCCCTGCTGTGAGAGAAGTGACACGGTGGTCTGATCAAACAGAGGCCGCTCTGCAGGGTGCGTTGGATTCAACCGACTGGGACATGTTTCGCAGCAGCGCGGGCGGAGATATCGAGGAGTTTACGGAAACTGTTGTGGGATTTATTGGGAAAGTTGTTGAATACACTTCACTTAGGAGGACCATCAGGACTTTTCCCAACCAGAAGCCGTGGGTGGATAAATCTGTCCGCGACGCCCTGAGGTCCCGCACCGTTGCCTACAACTCCGGCCTCGCCTCTGGGAACATGGAGGACTACAAGGTTGCATCATACAACGTCCGCAGAGCGGTGAAAGAGGCTAAACATCGCTACGGCCGCAGACTGGAACAGAAACTACAACAGTCTGACTCCAGGGGACTGTGGCAGGGACTACGCACCATCACGGACTACAAAGCACCACACACACACCCGGTGAGTGCCGACGCTTCTCTGGCTGATGAACTCAACATCTTCTTTGCGCGCTTTGAGTCGGGAAGCCGACAGCCCGCTGCGCTCCCGGCCGGAGGGGCGGAGACACTCACTGTGACGGAGCGCGACGTGAGGAGGGCGTTTAGACGTGTAAACACCAGGAAAGCGGCTGGACCAGACGGTATTAGTGGACGTGTCCTTAAGACCTGCGCTGACCAGCTGGCACCTGTGTTTACACTGATATTCAACCTCTCACTGAAACTGTGTGTGATTCCCACCTGCTTTAAAAAGTCCATCATAGTCCCTGTCCCAAAGAAACCACACCCCAGCAGCCCCAATGACTTCAGGCCCATAGCACTCACCTCTGTGGTGATGAAGTGTTTTGAGAGACTCATCAAGACATTCATCACCTCCTCACTGCCCACCACCCTCAACCCACTACAGTTTGCATACCGGCCAGACAGATCCACAGACGACGCCATATCCTTCCTCCTCCACAAGACCCTTTCACACATAGACACTGGTAAGGGGAACTATGTGAGAGTGCTGTTTGTAGATTACAGCTCAGCATTCAACACCATAGTTCCCTCCAGGCTGGTCTCTAAGCTGCTGGACCTGGGCCTGGGCCCATCCCTGTGCAGGTGGGTTCACAGCTTCCTGACCAGCAGACCACAGGTGGTACGAGTGGGTCACCTCACCTCATCCTCCCTCACCCTCAACACTGGATCCCCCCAAGGCTGTGTGCTCAGCCCTCTGCTGCACTCACTGTACACCCATGACTGCGAGGCCACATCAGAGTCCAACGTCATCATCAAGTTTGCTGACGACACTGCTGTTGTGGGACTAATCTCTCACAATGAGGAGACAGCCTACAGGAGAGAGGTCTCCCGCCTGGAGAACTGGTGCCAGGAGAACCACCTCCTGCTCAACGTCAGCAAAACGAAGGAACTGATCGTGGACTTCAGCAGGAAGCAGCAGAGGGACTACCATCCACTTGTCATCAGTGGTGCTGAGGTGGAAAGAGTGGACACCTTCAAATACCTGGGAGTGACCATCTCACAGGACCTGTCCTGGACTCATCACATAAACATCACTGTGAAGAAGGCCAGACAGCGTCTCTACCTCCTCAGGCGGCTGAGAGACTTCAAGCTCCCACTCAAGGTGCTCAGGAACTTTTACATCTGCACCATCGAGAGCATCATGCGTGGGAGCATCACCACCTGGATGGGAAACTGCACCAAGCAGGACTTCATGGCCCTAAAAAGGGTGGTTCGTTCAGCTGAACGGACCATCAGAACCACCCTCCCCAACCTGCAGGACATTTACACCAAGCAGTGCAGGCTGAGGGCCATGAAGATCCTAAAACAGCCCAGCCACCCCGGACACTCTCTCTTCTCCCTGCTCCCATCAGGCCGGCGTTACCGCTGCCTGAGGGCTAAGACTGAAAGGTTGAAGAAGAGTTTTTACCCACAAGCCATCCGTCTGCTCAACTCTGAGCCCTAACTGGACCATTATTGCACAATGTAAATATTATAATTTATAAAAGTATGTATAGTGTATAGTATATAGAGTATAGTGTATAGTGTGAATTACTTTTTTTTTTTTTTTTTATTCTTCTTATTTATATGTGTGTGTATATATGGTTGCAGGTACAAAATACATTTCACTGTGCATTGTACTGTGTATAACTGTGCATGTGACAAATAAACACTATCTTATCTTATCTTATCTTATCTTTAAAATATGAGGAATTTTGTGTAACAGAGTGATTTCATTGCCTCAACCTTAATGGGTTTGCTGTCTAAAAATAACTAAACAGTGAGTGAAAAGAAAAGTAGTGAAAGGCCTTTATCTTAGTCTGCTTAAGACATTAAATCTACACCAACACAAACTGACTAGTGCACAGTGTAAAGATACAAAGACACCAACCGAGCACTTACAGCTTAACTCACCACAGTTTACATGTTGGTGTATATTTGATTTCATTAACGAAGTACAATAAATGTCATGACTCTCAGTCTTTGTCCCTGTACCTGTTTGTTTCCAGTTTTACTTTGTCAGTCCTGGTCATATTTTCCTGTGTTTAGTTCTGCTTCCTGGTATTTTGCGATTCACTGCACCTGCTTCCCACCTGCTGCCTGTCCCATCATTTCATCCAGTGTCACGATGTCCGCACTGATTTTCCTCCTGCTGTGCACTCTCTGTCAAAGTGAGTTCCCTAGCTTATGCTGCTGACTCCATCCAGTTCTGCCTGACTAGAGTTTTAGTAATAAAAGCTAAAGTTGAGTTAAGTTCTGTCTGGAGTCCAGCTTTGGTGTCCCCAACCTGCCTGACACAACAGTTCATGACAATAAAGGCCTTTTATTGTCTTTGCAAACCTACCTTTAATTCCTGGACTTGGAGTTTTTTTGGACTTGGAGTTTTTCTTTTTTGGTCATAAACTTTGCATGTTTCCTAGTGAGTACTTAACTCACTGGATAGGCACCAAATGTAAAGTCAGGAATCACACACATACACATGCTACTGATCATTTGGACCTGACATACAGTACCAGTCAAAAGTTTGGACACACTCACTATTAATATGAATGGGTGAGTGTGTCCAAAGCCTTGACTGGTACTTTAGTAACTATGCCAAATCCAACTGATGCTGGATTTTGATTGGAGTGAAATGTAAAGCTCCCAGGTGATGCTTTATCATAGAAGAAGATCATAGAAGTCAGCACAATATTTGATCTCTGATGCCTTGTCCTTGTAAGGAAGCTTGTGTGACTCAGTGAGCCTTGAGAGTTATATTGATGGGAGCTTAAGCTCCTGGCAGGTTTAACCAAGCCAAGCAGGTCTCGGGGTAGAGACCAGACAAAACTCAGTACCTGATCCTAAAGGTTGGAGGTTGGACGAAGGGCTAACAACCCTACTCCATAAAAACAACACCTTGTTATGGAAACTGCAGGAAGTGAGCGGCCTTTTGTCCCAAAAGGGATGGAGAGGACTGAGCAAATAATGTGTAGTTTTGATTTTTCAGTGTCATGCCAAACAGCCTATTGTCTCACCCAAAATAAATTCTGTAATCCAATTCACAATCATATTTCATAAAGAAAACAGCACTTCATTTTTTTGTAATTATTAACAGTTCTTTGAAAAACAAAGTTAATGATAAACTGTCACTCTTCCCTCTTTGATTAAAGTATGATCCAGTCTTTATTAAGATGAGCTGCTGTCTTAGGGACCTCCTAAAGTCCACATGCAATAAAATTAACTGACTAAACAATAGGAACACTTTCACTTTTATTATTAGTAGTGCACAGACCTGCTTATTTAAACAATGCCAATTGTGGTTAAACTGTAACTGCTGATATCATCATCTTGAACTAGTCTTTTGCACTGGATTGACCAAAATCTGAAGGGGTTTGGATCAGCGAGGGACTGAACAAACTGAACAAACCCACGTCACACTCTCCACTCCACACTGCAGAGACAGCAGAGCTCCTTCTCCCTCAGACCGATTCAACCTCACTGCCTCGTTGCCTCGCTGCCTTCTCTATAAAACGTCCACGCATGCATTTCTGTATCATACATTCTTGCAGGTGTTTCTTAGATTTACAGTGTACATATTATTTATTAATTAAATTTTCACTTCCCTGTTGCACAATCTCCATCTTACTTTTTACTCTTGCATCTACATTATGTGTATCCCAATTGTGCATATCAAAAATATTTCTATCATATTGGCCTTTGTCATTGATTTTGTGGACACATTACCTCCATTGATGTGCGTGAGTTGAAGAATGATGACGGTGTGGAAAATCATCGTGCTCCATCCCCTGAGTTGAGATTTACAGGATCGTGGGTCCTTGCACTGAGACATCTTACGCTGCGGGAAAATTCAAATACACTACAATTAAAAGACATGTTGTGGTACAATAGAAATGAAATTATTGCACCAAAAGTCGAGCACATCTTACGGTCGGCTTGGTTTTAAATCAACACGTTACAAACTGTCAGCACGTTTGCCAGGTCCTTAAATCAATAACCTGACCTGCGCCCGCGCGCTCCGTCTTATCTAATGTTCCATTAGATTCTGCTCTGCACAGCCTGTAATACAGAGCTGTAAAAGAGGGGAGCCACGCCTGTACGCTGGTCTCAACTGTTTTTAGGGACACAGCTCAAGAACACGTTCTTTTCCTAACTGGATAAATCGAGTGTCACCTTGAGAAATCTCACCATAATTTTCAAGCCAGTTAAAAGTTGAATTATTATCATAAGAATATTGTATGTGAGCGTGTGTTTGATTTATGTCATTTCTGTTTATTTACTCCTAACACCTTTGAAAATGGCCCTGTGACAGGCTGGCGACCTGTTCAGGGTGTACCCTGCCTCTCGCTCTATGACAGCTGGGATAGGCTCCAGCCCCCCCGCGACCCTGACCAGGATAAGCGGAAGTGAATGGATGGATGGATGGACCTTTGAAAATGGGCTACATGCACAGTGCCAGTCAAAGGTTTGGACACACTTACAGATATAAATGAATGTGTGAGTGTGTGCAAACTTTTGACTGGTGCTGTAAATAAGAGGCTGTACTTTGATCCTGTTGCCGGGTAACTTATCAACATGATTATAAAATGCTACAGCCAGGCACCAGTGAAGCAGTAACACAGCAACTGCATTACTGTACTGTAACCTGTAACATATTTACTACTCAGCAGGGGGACCTGTGATGTTGCTGCCATACTCTACTACTCAAGCTTATGTAAAGCTACACTCCTGGGTCCTGTTTCCCTCCCTCTCTCATTTTCTCTGCTTTATTATCAGTGATGGTCTCTCCAGTTTTTAAATAGTAAATGGACTAGTTTTTATTTATCATGTTCCTCTCTGCTCAAATTTCTTTATACAACACGCCTCATTCATTCTCATTTATACAAGCACTTATTTTTCTCCACCTAAGTGCTTTCTAGCTAACATTCATGCACATTCACACTCCACTGAACACATCGGAGAGCAGCTTGAGGTTCAGTATCTTATCTCTATAAGTTTTCTATAGGCTATTCAGAAGAAATAAGGGGACAGAGTGCAGGTAGACACACACACACACAAAATCATGCTGTGTTATGTTGTATCTGTGAGTGCCTTTGTGTCATATCTTAACAATGCTGATGTCACCACATGAAGCTCCTTTTCAAATTTATTGAAATATATTTATAACAGTTTAAATAAGGGATCATCCATAAATCCTATGACAGATGTTTCTAAGATATCCTTGTTCCATATTTGTCATTGTGAATCACTTACAGCAGCTTTCATAGCAGTTTTGCTAAAGTCTGCTCAACACCAGAAGTGATCTGCACAGGAAGAGGACGGCCTCAGCTACATATTTAGCTTCAAGGCTGCTTGATTCTCACAGTGAGCAAGGCAGCATGGAGGTCACATCTTTCTGCAGCAGACTCTGTGAGTACAGCATTTGTCTCTGGTCTCATTTACTTACATATACAATCTAATTTGTTGTTTCTTTGTTTGCTTTTTTATGCAGTAGTCAGTGATAGTAGTAGTGTTTACTTACTTTATTTTTTACCATAAAGTCTTCATTCAAAGAAAACGTTAGCTGTTTATCTTACTGTATTTTATCTATTTGGTACTTATGCAAATAACTGTACTGCAAAGTGTAATGAAATATTGCATAATTTTATCATTTAAACATTTTACAGGACTCATAATGTGACATGCATTTGTGCAAATGATGAACTGTTGCATGATGATATCAGATAGTTTATAATAGACACGCAAAGTGCTGATCTTTCATGAAAAAATGTGTTAAAGTATCTTTATACTGATTATAGATCAAATAAAATTTAAATGATACATATTGGTATGGAAACAGAACTGTCTGCTTCTGCAGGGTTGATGCTGCTGATTGCACATGTGCAGAAAAGTGTGTCTCGTAAGTAACATTCAGATCATTTTTCCAACCATTCCAACTAACTCCTACCTTATTTCTCACCACTGACCTTGAATTAAACTCACGATTTCTGTTGGGACTATAAAACATTATTTTTGGATGGCTGGGAACTAAATTAATATTTCATTACATGTGTTTCTTTCTCAGATTCATCTTTTCAAATCATTCCATCCAGACTGCAGCTCTTTGAATATCAGTCAGTCTCTTTTACCTGTGAAGGGTTAAATGATTCAGCTGGATGGAAAGTGAGGAATACCAGGGGAATTGTTAATAGATGTTCCAATGGCACTGTGAAGACCTGCAGCATAGACTATGCTTTTGCATCAGACACTGGAGAATACTGGTGTGAGAGTGGAGCAGAGAGAAGCAACACTGTCAACATCAATGTCTCAAGTATGTTGCTATTAGCGTTAATAATCTGAAATGGGGAACGTTATCTAATCGAGTTCCTGCACATCCAATGAAATATCTACATTTCTTCACATTTTCAGCTGGTTCTGTAATCCTGGAGAGTTCTGTCTATTCTGCAGTGGAGGGAGACGCCATGAGTCTGCACTGTAAAAGCAAGACGGCTTCCTCCAATTTGACAGCAGAGTTCTATAAAGATAACGTCCTCGTGGGCAGCAGCTATGATGGGAAGCTGAAGATCCAAAAGGTTTCCAAGTCTCATGAAGGTCTCTACAAATGCAAATTACACGGAGTTGGAGAATCACCAGAGAGCTGGATGGTTATTCGACTGAAATCCAGCACAGGGGGAGGTAAGTAACATCTGTGTTGTTTTTGCTCTATGTGTAAATGTCCAGTCACTGAACAGCCAAATAGTTGTTCCAAATTCAGCATCCATGTTAGTTTTCAGCAGTGGTCTCTGCTGTCTCAACTCTGAGAGGTTTCTGCACTTTAAAGCCTGGTTTAAAGTTCTGCACTGAATCCATGCAGAGCCTACAAAACAGCAGTCAGTGGGAGGGTCTCTGTTTTAAGTTTTTCTGCTTTCTTCCAGTCCACAAAGAAAAAATCTGTGGCAGAAGAAGTCGTCAGAAATGTATATCAGGTATAGACAGTACTGAACAGGCCAATCACAGTCATTGTTGATGAGTCAACACGATAAGAGCCACATGTTAGGTTATGCTGTAAGTTACAATGTGGGTTTCAGAAGGGCTTGTGGTTACAATATAGCTATGGTATAGATCTAACACATGACTATTCATATATTAATAGAGTTACAATTTTTTTTCTGTCACATGCAGGTGTTCCTGTGACCCTGAAGAATCCTGATCCTCCTGTGACTGAAAGTAAAGTTTTTACTCCAGAGATAGGTGGTGACACAACACTCATTAAATTCACAATCTTTATCAGACCTGTGAACTAAATGTTCCAACTCTGAAGATCTTCTCTTTCTGTATTTCTGTTCTTCCAGGATCTCACAGAGAATTTCCTCTGTCACACCTTTACTACATCCTGCTGTGGGCGGCTGTCGCTACTGTGTTGGCTCTGCAGCTTCTGGTGTTAGGACTTCTTTACTGGAAAAAGCAACTTGGTATAAAATGTTATATTTGAAACAAATAGAAAATACACTACAGGTTGATAATGACTCTATCCTTTATGTCTCAGTGGTATCAGTGATAAAGATGAATGAATCAAACAAGTACCAAGACGCTGTCCCAAAAAAGCCGAGGAAAAACAGAGGTAATTCCCTATTCTCGCAATCTCTCTCTCCACACACACACACACACACACACACACACACACACACACACACACACACACACACACACACACACACACACACACACACACACAAACAAACAAACAAACAAAGAAACACCATTTAAATACTATTTGTAATGAGGGCCTCCTCACACTCCTCTTAACTCTGGACTGACTTACTGTGCACATCTCTGATATCACTGTAGCCTGCACAGTAACAGCCCAGAGCAGGATAAAGTGTAAATTATGAGTAGTTATAAGAGCACATTATTTTCTAGCTGTTACAAGAAATACTTCATAGCTGTTGTTCTTGGCATTTATGTCATCTTCATCTTCTTTTAGGCACTGAAACTGCTGCTGATAATTTGAGCTTCTGTCTTGAAGCAGACAGCGCCACAAACCCACAGACAGGAAAAGGTAAGACGTGTGAGTCTGCGGTCCTCTGCAGCTGCTACGTGTTATATTTATACCTAAACAGCATTCTGAGAACACACCAAAATTGACCTGTTAACTGCTAGATGATAATTTAACTCTTAACATGCTCCTCTACTGTCACATCTTTATCAGTCACTGTGATGTGAATGATTAATGGCCTTCTTTATTTCCATTTGTTTCGTTTCCAGATAGAGATGAACTCTCACCTCACATGTTACACTCTACTTTCATGGGCAAGAACACTCCACAGTTTCTTCAAAATGGTGACTTCTGTTTTTCCTTTTTTCTTGTTTATTCTATTCTATTCTATTCTATTCTATTCTATGCTGTTCTATTTTATTCTGTAGTATTGCATTGTCATTTGCTCACTGTTGTGTTTATACCAAACATCACGGGAGGTTTAAGTGTTTCTATTGCTTTGAACAGGTGAGAGTGCATTTTGAAACTTCTTCACATGTGTATTTCAGCGATCTGGGAACCCTCTGGATTTTTGGTTATGTAGCCTCTGGGGACAGCATTCAGTTTTTAAAGGCTTCTGGTGTAGCAGGTCAAGACTTCCTGCTTGCCAGCAAGCAGCTTCAGCCTGCTCTATAGTGAACATGCCAGAAGCTGAGATACTGTGTTGGCTTCAGTTGTCCTGATTTTCCTCAGCCCTAAATGAGAAGTAGATGACTTGTAATTAGCAAGTCTGTCTGTACGAGGATGCAAACCCTGGCAAAGCCCCTTCTGGATTGTGCATTTTTCCACGATAGCTCCAGTTTAACCAGCTAATTAAAAAAACATGCTAGGTTAAGAAAAGAGAGAAAGAAGATTTCATCATCAGCTATTTGTGAATGAAAGGAGACTTTCAATCAGAGTAAACACACCATTACCCGATGATGATAAAATGACTCACTTTTCAGCCAACTTGTGCACATTCTTGATTGCAAGGATAAACTGTCCTTTCCTTTTAGGGTTCCCTGAAGTGAATTTAATGTTTTACTTTCAGCTGTGTTACAAAGACGAGCAAATCTAACCAGAGGCTGGTAATTCGGTTTGTTTCCGCAGAATCAGGAGGATGCGGCGTGCAAGCTGGTCTGTCAGATCCACGTTTAACTTATCAGAGACATCAGCGTTCTACCATCAAGTGGGAAAGTATGAGACTTTATACTGTGTACACTTTGTATATGTTAAAAAAACAGTGGGGTCAGGAGCATAGTAGAAAGTATGTTGTCACATGAATCATGCCTCTGTCACCACCTAGTGGCAGTTTTGACTTCCTGAGATTGAACGACGATGAATTATTTGAGTGGAATCTCGTATGATGTGATTTTGTAACATCTGGTTCTGCTTACTCTTTAAAATATTGATCATTTCTTTCCTTCCTTACAGATCACCGAAAGGAGACTCAGCTGAATTGAGGAGATTTTGTGACGTGCTTACTGTGCTGTTACATTTACTAAGATTGAGTTAAGTTTCTTAAAGTTTTGTCATTTTAGTCTTTGCATATTTAGAAGAATTTGATTTAAATTAGCAAATACAGCAGATTTAAGAAGTGAACTGTTTCATTACACAGTAAAGGTTTAGTCATCTCACCCATGAGTTAAATGTGTTTAAAATTCCAACATGTGCTTTACAGCATTATTATTTTTCTTGATTGTGTGAACATGATTGTGTTGTAGTGAAAACATTGTGTTGTAATGGAATGTTTCAAAAAATGGCTGCAATAACTAAATATCATGCAGCCACATGATATTTGTTTGTACTTCTGTAAATAAATATGGAATCATTTCAGAATTTGGTGTCAGAATTTCTCATTTGTCCGTATTTAATGTTCCAGTCCTTTCTTTGTTTCATCATTTAGTAAAATTTAACATTAGTTTAACTTCTTCTAATAATTGATTCAGATTTTCTCCCCACACTGGAACTAGTTCTACACATATTTTAACTCTCCCACAGTTCCAGATTTCCTGTATCTACTGTGTGTCCATGTGTCTCTGAATGAATGCAGCTATGATTACTTTCTCTTGTTTATCCTGGTCTCAGTAGTGACAGCAGCACAAACATAACATTATTGTAGAAGCTGCACAATTCATGATCAACTCATGCGATACTCAAGTGTGTGGAAATAGATGAAATGATGTGACATGCTTTGATAAAACTCATCTGTGAATACCTGCATAGAATAATTCATTTCACCTTTTAAAGACACATTTGTACAGAAACCAGAAGCTACCTCGAACATGTATGCTGTGTGTTTCCGTTTGATCTGGCAAATAGTTTTCCACTCTTCTACTGATGGTTTAGTTGGTGGTAACCTTCAAAAGAAATATCTAAAGTATTTTTTAATGAATAAAATCTGCTTCTGAAGTTATAATTTCTGTTTCTCAAAGAAACAGAAAATGGATGGAAAATTCAAAATACAAGGTCGAATGTAAGACATTTGGTGGCATAATCATGTATTACCACAGAATGCTAGAGTACTACTGCTTAACCTACGACTATAAAAATAACAGTAATAAGTAAAATTTGTGTTTGATGTGGGTTTATAAAATTGTCCCTTTGCATGAATTGTAAACTCTTCAGTCCCCTCCCTGGACTTGTTAACCGACTCAACAGGAATCATATCTTCAGCATGCTTATGTCCATGGGTCGTAGATTTAAGGCAGTCATTGACTGCAAAGTACATAAAAAAATTAATAAATCCACTGGTATACAGAGGCAAAACTACAAAAACTGTGTAACTGTCCAAATACTTATGCATACTCTACACCGGGGTGACCAAAAAGTATGGCCTGCAGGCCAAACACGGCCCAAGCTCAGATTTTATGTGGCCTGCACACCTTGTCCATACATGCTTCATTTTTGGCCCACCATCACAAGCAATTCCTCTTTTCAACTCATGGAGGCAGTGTTGTGTAACAGATGTTTGCCAACTGCTTCAAAACCTCAAAAAGCGTTACAGCCCATGCCATGTGATGCTGTGCACCTTGGGTAGGTGTCATAGGTGACACACATTGTTGCCAATTTAGGGACTTTTCAGAGCCCCTAGAATTTTTTTTTTCTTAAATGGGACTTGTGAGTAATTAAGCTACTTTTTGCAGTGACTTTGGCAACGTTTGAAGACTTTTTTGAGATGGACCAGAAAGCTGAAATCCTCCACAGATGCCCTTCTGTGTACATACAGCACTCCTTTCATACGACTTCGCTTTGGCACCAAGGGGACACCCCCCCACCCCACCCCACCCCCCCACCCCTCAGACCTTGGTGCAAACAAAGCTTTTCCAGAGACACTTGTCACAAACGGCACCCTGCACCACACACTTCCAGCTCTGTGGGAGTTCATGGTTGTCAGTACGAGTGTATAAACAAAGCCGTGTGGAGCAGTTATCGCTGGTGAGTTCAAGGACCATTTTTGCGATTTTGCTGCTATTGAAAAGGACATGTTGCTGTTTGATCCTAATGATGCTTGATTTTACCTGCAGCTACGCCTGCAGCTGGAGCAAACTGAGCTTCAGTGTGACAGCTGAGCCCAGCATCTCTCTATCACACCATTTTACCGGTGTGGTGCCAAAAAGTGATTTTTGGAATTTGCCAAAGAATATTTGGTGTATTTAAACTGGTGTAAATGACTTTTTGGCCTACAATCTGTCAGAAATATGTCTCATGAATGATATCAGTTATTAAGAAAGAGCTTTCCTTTCACTGGTAGAAGCTGAAATCCCTTTATGACAAGGGGACTTTTATATATTCCTGTCAGTAGCTTAGCTGTTGCTCTGTTATCATAATTACAGAGCAGTATTTTACAGTTTCTGTATGTTATAAATTTCAGCTGTAAATTCAGAGCTTTTATGCTCTACCTTTGGCTTCTTCATGTTTGTTTGCTGCATGGAAATGAAAGTATTAAATAACAATATTTATATGCATCTTTTATTCTTTAAAATAATGTCATCAAGGACTGTTGGCCGTCGGGCACTTTCACACTGTGAAATCTGGCCCTGCACCCTGAATAGCTTTTCAGTCCGTTAGAGGTTTGAGGGACTGGGACTGGGCATTGGCCCATTGCTCAAAGAGGAGACATGGGCACCCCTTCCATTAGGCCCAGGAGGTGTCATAAGGGTTAGGTGCAATGTGTGTGGCCAAGGGCGGCGGCCCTGACGGACTGATCCCTGGCTATCACGACTGGCTATTGGGACATGGAATTTCACCTCTCCGTGGAGAAGAAGTCTGAGCTAGTGCGTAAGGTTTTGAGATGCAGGCTAGATATAGGCAGGCTCACCTCAACACATGGCCTGGGCTCTGTAACCAGGAGTAGGACAGAACTCTGTTCCAGTCTGGAGTTCCCCTCGATGAGAGCCGGTAAGCTGGGATGGGTATTCTTGGATCCCCTTGGCTTGCTGCTTCTACGTTGGAGTTTTTTTTTTGTTTTTTGGCCACCAGATAAGCTCTGCTTCTGAGCAAAGTGGCTCAAACCAGCATCAACACCAAAAAATAATATTCACAGGAAGAGCTTATTAGCTAAACTATATTTATCTGTAGACCTGCGATACTCATTCACTCAAGTTCAAGCTTTTTGCACAAGGTTGTGTGAGTACTGAGTGTGCCTTTATGTATTTATTTTTTATATAAAATAGTTATATACATCAACTGAAAGCTATTTTGTGCCTGGAAATATCATTTTATATAGTGTCTATTAGCATCCAAAACCTCTAATTAAATAAAATACAATAGAGCACAGACATCCTTTACTTAAGTAGAAGACATTTCCTGGTCTTTCTAATAGCCTATCAATCAAACAGAAATGCAGTTAAATTCATTATTATGTAAAAAGCCTTACCGTAGATAAAGACCCCGACCAGCAACAAAATGATGCAGACTGTCCTTTCTGTTTTCATGAGCTTTACACTGAATCAGACATTTTTTCTAGTGTTTGTGTGGAATTATCTGAGCTTGCTGGAGTCCAGCAGGTGATAAAATCCACCAGCAAATGAAACTAAAAGCAGCAGTGTGCCGTTCTCTGTGGGCTCTGGTTTTCGTTAAACCGGACACTCCGGTAAGTTGGCTTCAGCTCCTGAATGAAACAAGTTTTCATCCAGCTCCATTGCGCAATCCGGACTTCACTTTACGCAAACAGAATGGCTGTTTCAGCCCACACAGCTGCAGTATTATTTGGATCCAAACAAGCCATAGCAATGTGTAATAGTGATGGGTCGGTCACGAAAGATCAGGCTCTAAGAGCCGGATAATGAAAGTGAACGACGGGAGCTGGCTCCTGATAGTGAATCATTTCTTTTTTCTTTTCATTTGTTTCTTTCTTTTTTTTTTTTTATGGAAGTAGCATGTGATTGGTTAAGATGTGTGGCAGAATCTGTGTGTCTACATGGAGCAACAGGGTGGGGGCAGAGACACACTACACAGTGAGTCCACACAGATCAAACACAGAGAGAGCGTCACCTCCAAAGTTTGCTCAGAGACCAGAAAGAGCAAGAGGAAGTTGCACTTTACATAGAGGCTACATGCAGGAATGGTGAGGAAAAGTAATTCATTTTACACCTTTTTTTAACTACAATCTGAGGAACCGTTTGGAAGCCGAAAGAGCCAGCTCTCTGAAAAGAGACGAACTTCCCGTCATTAATGTGTAAATTGTTTTAAGACACTAATACCACAAAACAGTCACTTGTTTTGCAATAAGATTCTTAAACAGCAGAACGTGTCACCTTCAGGGATTTACCCCTGTGACTTGTGCACCTGCGCCAGAGGGTCCTCACTTTAACCTGCTTTTAGTCCAGTTTTACTGTCTTAAAGCAAGTTCAAACTCAGCTGGATTCTGAGATTATAACAAACAGGTATTTCTCTTTTATTGGGACTGATAATAACATCACATAATGTGACAGGCTCATTGATCACCGTGTTATGTATCTGAAGCTTCATGTAAATAATTTTATTTGATCAGCAATCGCTTCAGGGGCACACAGTATAAAGGTTTTAGTGTGAAGGCTGCATTAATGTTGTTACTGTTAGAAAGATCAAACCTGAGATGATAATTAATCCACAATGATCAGTGATCGCTGTCTCACACTGATGACAGACTGATGATGGAAGTGCTCATGTGACATATAAGAAATGACAAAGATCTAACATGAATGACACGTTTTTAAAGACGTAAACTTGTGCAGGTTGATACACTCCAGTGCTTTGATGAGGAAACTCAGTCTGTTGAAGAAAACCTGCCAGGTGAGTCTTTTACCTGGAACTCTCCCAGCATGTGTCACACTCTGAAGTTTATTTGCTGCACTTTTAGTTTTGAATAAAGAAAATATCTGACTGTACTGTGATGGTGTGTAAGTGCAGGTGTGTTTGATATTGTTGGTATTTATTAGGGCTGAAAAGGTTACAGCAGCACATGTATAATGGGGCCCTGACCTCATTCTTCTTGCTGATGAAGGCAGAAAGATTTCAAAGGCATCAAAATTTGAATGCAAACACTCTTTGTCTCTCTGTGTGGGCTGTTTGTCTGTGAGCAACCACAGCCTGCTCAATCATGACACAAAGTGCAAAGCTTCCAGTGATATAAATCCTACAGATTCCATATTTTCATGTGCAGAGATTCATTCACAGAGATCATGACTGTGACTAGTAACATGTTTCTTTCATGGCTGAGTGATTTTAGTTTGAACACAGGAGCTCCCCAAGGCTGCATGCTCAGTCCTCTGCTGTTCACACTCCTAACCCATGACTGTGTAGCCACACACAGCTCAAAGTACATCATCAAATTTGCTGATGACACAGCATTGGTGGGGTTGATTACTGAGAACACTGACGCTTTGTACAGAGAGGAGGTGTCACAGCTCAGCAGCTAGTGTGTTGAAAACAACCTGTCCCTCAATGTGGACAAAGCAAAGGAACTAATCATTGATTTCAGGCGACCTCCAGGCAAACACATGCCACTAATTATTAATGACCTCCCAGTCGAGAATGTCCAGAGCACCAAGTTTCTGGGCATCCACAGACATCCTATCATGGACTACAAACACCACACACATCACTAAGAAAGCCCAGCAAAGACTATTTCCTGCGGAAGGCCCACCTCCCCTCCCCCATCCTGACAACCTTCTACAGAGGGACTATTGAGAGTATCCTCAGCAGTGCCACAGTATGGTTTGGAAACTGCACCGCTGCTGAAAGGAAGGCCCTGCAGCGGACTGTGAGAACAGCCCAAAAGATCACCAGAACCTCTCTTCCCACCCTCTCTGACATCTATAACACCCAATGTCTGCGCAAAGCCACAAGCATTGTTATGGACACAACACATGATACTTTTCCCTACTGCCATCAGGAAAAAGGTATGCCAGTATAGTGGGCCACACCTCCAGAATAGTGAAAAGTTTCTTTCCCCAAGCAGTCAGACTGCTGAACAGCAAAAAATCACACTGAACTGAAATGCACTCCTGCACTTTTTCTCTGCTGCTAATTATATATCATACCTCCACCTAAATGTGTATTTAACTGACAGTGTTAAATTATAATAACCAGTGCCTTAACTTATAACAGCCGTATGTTAACACATATAGCCAGCGCTCTGGTACAAATGTACCTATGGCCTTTCTCCTGTTGGGTCACACCCTTGTTCGTCTTAAAGTCTCTACCTTAAGTAGAAACTCCACTATGTAAATTGTGTTTTGATATTGTAAACTGTGTTTAGATATATTTATATGTAACATCGCTGGATCCATTGTGAAATGTTGTTTTGTCTCACTTTATACAGTGTATATTGTTGAAATGACAAATAAACCCACTTGAACTTGAACTTGAAATTAAGAGAACCCAGAACAATCACAGAACTGTATAGTTCATGGCAGTTTTGATTGTTTTTAGAGAACATTTTAACAAACAACTACATACCTGAATGTCGCACTTCAGTCATGATCTGATCAACTTGTGTAAATCAATGATAGGTACCTACGGAGCGCAGCAGTGTCCATAAAGGAGATAAATTGTATTTCGTGACTAAATTTTACTATGCTCAGTGACCAAAATGCTTTTTTATTTTTTTATACTCAATATGATACAATTTCTTTCAGAATTTGAGTAATTAGTGCACAAATTTTGGATAATTTGTTGCCCATGTTTAATTTTTTTGAGCATAAATGTGTGTACATAAAGAGCCACCACAACCTTTAAGCTTCTGGTTGTTGGACATAAGCTCCTACAAAAGAGAAGTTGTGTGTGGTTTCTGAAATAGTTTAAGTAAACATTTTTTTTTTTGTGCATTTCTATTAATAATACATGTCCATGTTCCAGTACCAGGGGTGTAGCAGCAAATTCTGGACCCTGTACACTCTCAATGTCAGTGGGCCCCTATCCATGCCAGTACACAAGGCATGTGAGCAAAAAAGGGGGAAAAAAAAGGGGTATTTATTTAAAATAAAAAAGCATAAATAAGGTTTTATGCTACAATCAGATCAGATTATATTGATGAGTGGTTCTTTCATTCACCACCTGTATTGATGCATTTGGCCTACTTGTACTCAAATACCTAAAACATTAGGCTACATCTGGTTTGTGTACTAACATTATGATCTATGACACGTGCAAATTTTGATTTAAAAACATTTACTCTTGAACAGGAGACAACTGTACACTCAGAATCAAATCAAATAAGCTGCATTACTTTTGTAATGAGAAGGTACAGTAGAAATGAACAGTCCAATTCCAATTGTATGGCTAATTGGCTTTCAATCGACAGAATGGCGAGGCTGTTCAGTCTATCCTGGCCCATTGTTGGTCTCAGGTAGTTCTTAACCAGCTTCAACTTGTTGAAAGCCCGTTCACCCCCTGCAACTGTGACAGGAAGTATGCAGAAAATTCTCAAAGCAATACAAAGTTCTCCAAAAATGCTCTTTAGCTGCATCTTCCAGATAGCATTAAGGAGCTCAAGAGAGGACAGATTTTTTGGAAATGTAGCATTTATGGTGCGGAAGTGTAGCACTTCATTTTCAAATTCTTGTGAGAGATCCATGTGATATATTTTTGCCAGTGCCCGGCATGTTGTTTTTATCTGGGCTTCAGTCATATCAGTCAGCTTCAGAATAGGTGCAAATGTTTCACATATGTTTCCTGTGGTCTGGAACCTTGCACTCAAAGCACTGATGATGCTATCCATTGCAACAAAAAATATGTTGTTCCTGAATGCATTTTCAGCACTGTCTTCAGTAGTTGCATCTTCTTGTGTCATCTCATCAGGCATGCATTTCCTTTTCCGCTTTCGTCTCTCTTCACTCCAAAAATAACCAGGGACGTCCATTGCTTGTGCTACTAGGGAGGCCTCTGCAAACAGCGAGTCCCATCTATTATGAAGAGCCTGCATTTCCTCTTGTAGTGCCTTGATGTTTGCAGCCTCAACTTCCAGAGAAATATCTCCTGCCTGAAGAATCACATTTCAATCAATGCACTGCAAAATCTTTACCCACACAGTAAGAAGGACAATGCCATCAAAGGTCTTGAAATAACTGATCACACCATTTGCCTCGGACTTGGCTTCACTTGTCAGACTGCAGGTGGCTAAGACACATTCTAGTGCCTCAAGGATGGAGGGCAAGTGAGCTGCCACAACTGGTACTGCAGCAATGCGGGCACTCCATCAAGTGTCAGAGAGACGATGAAGAGAGCATCCCATCTTTTCTTTCAAGGTTGCCCATCGCTCTGGGCTAGCACTGAAGAGATTATAAAGACGGTTTACAGAGCAAAAAATGTTGCAACCACTGGACATGACTCAGCCGCATGGACACCAACCAGACTGAGGGTGTGGGAAGCACAGGGGGAGAATGTAGCAAGAGGATTGACTTTTAAAATCTGAGCTTGTACTCCTTTCACCTTCCCAGACATGTTGGCTCCATTATCATATCCTTGTCGTCTACATTCTTGTAAAGGTATGCCATTGGACTGCAACGCTTCTAGAATCATTTCGGAAATTTCCTGGCCTGTCTTTTTGTGAAAATCTTTGAATTCAATAAACCTCTCAATTATCTTCCAAACACCACTGTCTTCTTTGTTGTGATGTACATATCTTACCAATAGCACGTTCTGTTCTGTATGAGATGTGTCTGGTGTAGAGTCACATATGAAAGAGTAATATACTTTGCATCTTCTCTTTCTTTCAGGATAGTGTTGAGCACTCTTTTGCCACAGAGCTCAATGAACTCATTCTGCGTGTCTGGACTTAGGGTCACGTTTGACTCACTACCTTTCGTCTTTTGTCTTACTTTTTCTAAGTGCTCGTCTAAGAAGGGATCATAATGGGCCAAAAACTCAAGAGTTCCAAGAAAACTGCCATTATGGACATCGTAAAAATTTGAGGTTTTGCCTCTGAATGCAAGACTTCTTGAAGCCAAATGAAGAGTTACATCCAAAAGCCTCTCTAAGATCTTGATATGTTTCTCTGCTTCTGTCTGGAACTGTTTTTGAAGGTGCCCATCAACTCCTGTGGCTACCAATAATGAGTGCTGAAGGCTTTTCCATTTTACATAGCACTGCTTATGGGGAATGTGTCTCATGTTCTGGGAACTTTCTATACATTTTTTTCCACTTAATGTCTGATAACTTAAGTCCATCTTTGCTGTTCAGTGCACTTTTAGATGGCCTTCTCTGCTCATGTGAGAACATAAGGCATGGGATGCAGAACAGAGCCTTTGCACTGTCACTGTGGATCAACCAGTCCTCCTAATCTTCTCACGGCCATTGGCTGACTTAACATATTGAAGATAGACAGGGGATGCTTTGCCTTCCTTGTCTTTTGGTGCCACTTTGGTCAGGTCTACACTTTCACTAGCCAGTCTGCAAAATTGAGTCTCTCTCTGCTGAGCAGTTAGCTTGTCTGGCCAAAATCCTGGGTCCTCTGACAAAAACTCCTCTGTATTTCCCTCACTTGGCCCTTCCTTTTCTCTCTCCCAAGCCTCCTCACTACTCTCAACCACATCTACAAGCATAGGAGAGAAATAGCTAATTGTTTTTCTATGTTCTCACCACCTACCTCTCTCTCTCTCTCTCTCTCTCTCAAAAATGTATGGCAAAAAACATCACAATTGTTTTTGATTGATATTGAGATCAGTTATTTAACATGATTATTCATTGGCTTTGGTAACATCATGAATTTATTGAGCATTGACAATAGCTTTTAAGCACTGCAATGTTAAGGCTTTTTTGCCAGACAAAAATAATAAATTGCTTTATTGCTTAATATATTACTAGTGTGCACTTGAGCCTACAGTGATATTGGTAGGCTATTTACATGTTGATATATGCAGCAGAAATATTGCTAGGTGGATCATTTATTAAGTCTCAGCACAGAGTTTCACTTTCAGCTCTGCTGTGTTAGTAGACAATAGGCTATAGCACATGCACTGAACCAAAAGGCTATCTTACTTTGAACTTAAGGTAAACAACTCGCATTTAGGCAATAGTTCTACCAGTCAGCAGCTCTCTCTCTCTCCCTCCCTCCCTCCCTCACGAACCAACAAACCAACGTAAGGCGGGGTCAGAGGGGGGAGCTCGCCCTTGAATACTTGAACAAAGATCTCACCTTGTCTTTGTTCATCTCTGAACTCAGGCTCATCTTCAGAAGAGCCGCCAGGACTGGCCACTACTGCTCCAGCTGCTGCGGCTGCGCCAGCGCCACTGTTTGTTTCTGAAACTGGTTAATGTTGACAACTAACGTTAGCCGGCTCATAATTGTCTTTATACTTACAGCCGCAAGCAGCCTGGTTGGCAACTAGCTAAGCTAACGACTTCACGTGAGCATTCAAACATCAGCAGCAGCTGTCTGGAGTGGACTACGTTAACTTTAATTGGACTTTGCATAACAAGCAAACTCGTTTCACCTTTGGGAAAGAAAGCCGTCAACAGCTGCCTCCCCTCATTCTGCCTTCTTTCTTTTTCCTTCCTTTCTTTCTTCTTTTGATAACCCGATTTCTGCTTTTTGGGCAGCATAATGTCTAGCCTCCCAGATCATTCAATCTGGGCTCACTGACATTACACCACTGTTGCCAACTCCTCACCAAGGAAGATAGTTATTGGCTGTCCTAAAAGTCGCTAGAAGTCGCTATATGATGTCATCACATCACAGAGAGGAATAACATTTTTAGAGAGACAAAAAGTGAAGAAAAACACAATATATATGTTTAGAACTACTAGGGCTGGGCGATATGGACCAAAATAATATCTCAATATTTTTTACCTGAATGGTGATATACAAAATATATCTTGATATTTTTTCTTCACATAGGTATAAACAAAAAGGCACTTCTGAGTCAAAGCTACATGTCCCAAATGTCACACAGACACTTTTATTAACATTCAGCTGTAGCTGTAGATGTACATGAGAAATTGCTCAAAAATAAACCACTGGCATTTAAATAATAATGCTCCCTTAATTAAACGAATGCTTTTTTTTTCCTCCACAACAAAAGACTCAGAGCCGTGCTATTAAAATGTAAACAGAAAAGATCCAGAGCAAAAATAGCAAAAGGCTGACTGATTCTTTAAAAAGCCAGTCTGCAGTGAAGTAGACTTAACCAAAGTGCTTCCTCCTGTGTAAGATAACAAACATGTAAACAAACTGAATGAACAAACTTCCGGCCTCAGTCAGCAGGATTTGTGACAGGGCCCCACCCGCTCAGTGCGGCGTCGTATCTGCCGCCTGCATCAGGTGACACAAACAGACCCACTTCCGCTATTTAGGTCATGTGACTTATGGTACATACCAACAGCCAGGTACTCTTGGGGTATATACACAAAACCCGGTGACAGCGGAGGATTTAGGTTAATAAAAAGCTCTCCAAAAGTCGCCGACATCACCAGGGAAACTCGCTAAATTTGTCGCTAGTCGCTTTTTGGAAAAAAACTCGCTGGGGGGGGGGGGGTCTGAAAATCCGCTAAATCTAGCAATAAAGTCACCAAGTTGGCAACAGTGCATTACACTTGTCGCCGGTTGCTGTCGGGCGGACTAAACCATTTTGCGCCTCCAAGAGGGGGGCCCCAGAATGTCCAATATGTTGAGAGGACTGTGACTAAAGTTCATTCCCTCAGCTGATGTTATCGATATATTTTAAATATAAATTAATAAGTAATTAATTGGAGGGCCCAATTCATTCGAAATAAAAACACAAAAAAAAAAAAATAAATCAGGATTTTCATGGGCCCCTCTCCCTACTCGGGCGCCGGGTAGTCAGGTCCTCTTTCTCCCCCACTACCACGCCCATACTTCTGTGCAGCAGTCTGTGAGCTCTGTCAGTACTGACTGCACACTTTATTTACTTATGGAAAATTATTAAAACCCTCAGCTAATACTTTATTATCTGGCATTCAGAAAGTACTAAAGTATGCATGTATTGTCAGCAAAGTTTCAAAAAATTCAGCTTTATTAGTACTTTAAGCATTTCCAAATGCCATAATAAAGCATTTTATTATTGTAAATTCCATTAAAACACAAAATCTATCATTGGATTGGAGCAGAATTGGAGTGGCGTTACAACAACGACTAAATATGAATTAAAAATATGAGCCTTATTTGTCCATTTGTTGGCCTAATCTGTAATTATGTTCCAAATGTGAAATGTTTGCAAACCCACCACCTCTGTCATGCTGATCCTCCTGCTGCTGTGCCTCCAAAAGGAGGTGCAGAGGTCAGCAGGAGTCCTGATGCAGTTTTCCATAAGATCACAGATTGTACCTTCATGTCATGTAAAACACAGCAGGTCATATGGAAGAACCACTCACATGTCCGCATATTAAAAGGTTAAAGTCCTGAAGAAGTTTGAAGATTCACTTAAGCAGCATTGTCCAAATCAAACACTGTACTACAGACAGTGACACAGTCTGAGTTTGACTAACTGTGAGGTGTTTAATGGTGAACATTAAAATAGTTTAAAACTATGCCGAGGCCCCGGGGAGTAGACTGCCTTCACCATCAGCTCCTTGGGGGGAACTGCAGAAGGTTCTCTAGATGCTCCTGAGTCTGTTACAAAGACAATACAGATCTGTGAGACAGATCCTCTGCACTCCAATTTTATATACCTCGTATTTGACCTCAATGCAGGAATACATGGAGCTGAGCTTTTTGAATAATATTGGGGCCTCACTCAGAACCACTTTGGCAGGAACAGTTCAAACTTCAGACACATAAATGAAGTTTTGTACTTGAAAAGATCATTTTACAATCATATTCAGGATCACGGTACCATCAGCCACCCCACCAGCTGATTGATTGTTTTTGCCCAGACCTGATCCTGGAGCACCTTAAATCAGCTTGAAAATGGTGGAGTGGTGATATCTAATCTCATTTTCTATTGCCACCCATGACACAGACTACAAAAAAATCAAGTTTGATCAATACAAATTAAATAACAAATATCACTGATCAGATCAAATAACAGAAATGGTTCCAACACGCACAAAAAGCAGTGAATGAGCAGAGCTGGCAAAAGTACTGACATTCTGTACTTTAGTGTTAAAAAGTACTCTGGTAAAAGTTGAAGCACTGGTTCAACTTCTTTACTTAAGTAAAAGTAAAAAAGTACAGGCTCTGAAATGTACTCAAAGTAAGAAAGTAAAAGTATCTCTTTGCAGGACGTTTCTATCAGCTATTTTTGTGTAATGCTAACTGAACCTCATCATACATTATTGTAATAATATTAAATGAGAAAACAAACATTATTCCAATCTAATTTTTAATTCTAATGAATGCACTCAGCTTGAATCTGTTATGTAGGACACAAACTGTGAAAGGGAATTTAAACACAGCTCTATTCTGTGTCCTCCATAGTAGAGGGTGACTGTGCCTCCACCTAAACACCAACATGAGGATACTCAGGGTTACAGAAGGTGGAGGAACCCTAAGATTAGCTGTAGTGGCTCTGCATTTAGAAACGTTGCCTTTAAAATTACCTGCTACATGTTGCTCTCTTTATGCTCCTTCTCTGTAGTGCTAGTTAAATGCTGAATTACCGCGAGCACAACTTACAAACATCGGTGCTCCGGCCCGCTGTAACCCCTGAATATAGAGCTATAATGATACAGTAATTATATGGGTTTGCCTCTTTAATGTCTTTGTACGCGATAACTCTGGTGATGGAGGACACGCCAGTGTGATTTTCTCTTCTATGTTATTATTCTTCTGTTTAGGCTCAGATCGTTTGATGGAGCACTGACCGGAAATAAAAACGTGTTAAACCTAAAGTAACAATTCTGTTTTGAAAATGTAAGAAGTTGAAAGTACAAATACTTGTGTGAAAATATAGGGAGTAAAAGTAAAAAGTAGGAAAATAAATACTATGATACCTGAAAAATGTACTTAAGTACAGTAACAAAGTATTTTTACTTCGTTACTTCCACCTCTGACAATGGGGAACAGAAAAAAGGAACCAAAGCAGCTCGTTAGAAGGAAAGAAAGAAAATCTATTACTGAAGCCACACAGGACCTGCTGTATAATACAATCCAACCACATTTGGCCTTGTATTGTGTTCAGTTGGATACAAAAACATCATTGTCAATTCAACATTTGTTTATGCTGATTATTATAGAGTGTCAAATTCTACATATTGTTAAAGGCAACTCTCATTAATTTGGCCCACAAATTTGTTTGGCATATAAATAAAACTGAATTGAATTAAAATAATTTTCACTAAGAATCCAGCTGGGCTCTTTTTGGAGCTCTTGTGAGGTTTTCACTCAGGCAGCTTCAGCTTCAACAGACTCAGTGAAGCCTCATCTTCATCCATGTCCAAGCAAAACTACTTTTGTGTTGCACCTCAAAGAATAAGGAATCATTTTTAAAGATCACATTTTATATCTACAAATTTTTAGTAACATACAAAATTTAATGATGCTTAAATGAGACAAAAGTAATTCTGGTGAATTCACAAGTGTGTCTTTGTTTTTAATGAAGCATCACTTCAGTCTGTGCTGCTCTCCAGTGTTGCTGATGAGGTCGATCTTCAGGCTGTCATCCAGGCTCCAGTTCTCCAGGTCCATCCAGATCAGGTCATCACAGTCAGTATTTGGGTTTCTGGTAGCTGGTATCCGTAACTGTAGATGGAGCCAATAAAAAGGTCACAGATGTCCAAGTGAAAAGAAATAAGAGACTGAAAGAAAATTCTAGTAACACAGAGACTCACAGTGAGTGTCCGCCCAGCTCTCAGTGTATAGTCTCCTTTAAATTTGTGTGTTATGGGTTGTTGTTTGCTGTTCTGTAGTTTCAACTCCCAACCTCCCAAAAATTGATCCTGGAAGAGAGAATGAGGAGAATGAAACAAACAAAAACAATCAATAATATCAACAAAGTTCAGTGTGTGTTGAATCCAAAGTGTTTATGAACGAAGGCGTGTGATTTATGACTCTGTTCTATCTTTTTGTTTTGGAAATTATTTTTTGTACATCTAAAAATCATATTGTTTGTGCTACAGTATCAGCATGTAAGCAGCATTACCTCTCTGGAAATGTTTTTGAGACAGAGATAGCAGCCATTTCTATCGACCTCTTCCAGAATGATGTCACCTCTCACCGGGCTCTGATTGGCTGAGCTGCTCTGATTCTGCTCCTGGAAACATCTCAGAGATTCATCAGACTGAGACTCTGACTGAGAGAGAGAGAGAGACTGTGTGTGAGAGGGTGTGTGTCTGTCTGTGTTTTTTTTGTGTCTGTGTGTATTTACCTGTTGTACTTTTGTTGTATTCAGTTCTTCAGTGTCCTTCAGCTTCTTGTCAGCTTCCTGGTTTTTCTCCAGCTAACAGACACACAGTGAAACTGATGTCAGTGAAAACTACTCTCACTGAAACATTGTGTTTTTAACAAATGCATTTTTTTGATTTTTTTTGTGTTGAACTGATCAGACAATGTAGAATATAAACATGAAATCATTTATAATCTGGTGTCACCCTGCCTCTGAGCCTGTGGCAGCTGTATTCAGATCCAGCAACTTCTCCCCGAGACCCTGAAAAAGATAAAGCAGAAGACAATACATGGATGGATGGATGGATGGATGGATGGATAATCTGGTGTCAGTGTTTTTGTGAGCTTTATTAAATTTTCAGTCCACTTTGTGACAAACACAATTGTCAGACTTTAGTAGTTTTCATATAAGAAAATAATAAAACACAAATACTACAGTTTATTTCTCAGTCAAAGTACTGTGAACTTTTTTCTGTAATTTCTTTTTAATAATATTAATATGAAATTAAACTCTTATTTCAAAGGTTGACATTGCTATAAAGGAGTGGAACTAGAGTTAATACCAATGAAGGCTTATGCTTTTGTTCTTTGGCATCAAGCAAATGTTGCAGCTGCTGCTTCTCATCTTTGAGTTTTTCTACTTCAGCCATTCCACCTCATTCTGGGCAGTTTGTGGACATTTTGTTGTTTTCAGTAAAACCTTCACTGTTTAGTAACTTTGAGTTTGAGGTACAGGAACATGAGGAGCATCCAACTGAAACTGTAAAATTCATTTTCCAACTCATCAATTTAAAAAAAAAAAAGAGAAGTGTACGGCCTGTACACAGCAGGCTGTGCAGAGATGCTCCTGAGACAATCCAGCACATAACAGCAGGGTGCAAGATGCTATCAGCCAGGGCATACATGGAACGCCATAACCAAGTGGCCGGCGTAGTATACAGGAAGTCCAGAGGTCAAAGGTTTACGCTTGTGGCATTAAACAAAGCTGCTGCAATGTGCTGTTTATATTAGAGAGCAAGGAGCAGACTGCTCATTTCATTCAACACTTTCTGGAGGCACAGAAACAAGAAACAAACAGGTTTATAATCTCTGCTATGGAGAAATTCAACTGTTAACAAGGCTGCAGGGACAGTGTTGTTGTTTCTAACAGTCCTGTTGGCAGGTTTGATCCTTTAAACACAAATAAGATCATCTAAATAAATACTGCTGTGTGTGTCCTGTTGTTCAAGGATTAACATGATCAACACATTCTCTTATTTTACTTCTGCTATCTGGAGGAAATGGACCTGCAGGGGAAGGTACTGAACCTGCCTTTTTAAGTTTATAAACAAAAAGTCGATTAAATAACTGACAGCATTTTTTTTCATGTAATGATAAGCAGAAGAAGATGGATGGATGGATGGATGGATGGATGGATGGATGGATGGATGGATGGATGGATAAAATGTGTTTGAATACTACAGAGCTAAGGTGGTCACAGGGATGTTTAGCATTCTGTTAGTGACCATCTTGTTATTTATGTTGATATTTATGTTTATCTCCTGGTGCTTCCATCTGAGTCTCTGTTTTTCCTCTTGTCATTACCTTCATGAGCCTCTCTTCCTCTCTGTTTTCTTCAGTGGAAGCATCTTCACAGTCCTCGAGGGTTCTTTTGGTTTCTTTTTGAAAATAAAATGCAGAAACATGAGTTAAAATTTTAAACCTCTCACAATTCAAACATTGATGCTTTGCGTTTTAGTAAAGCATAATTGATCAGTGACTTACTAATCATGTTTCGTCTCTTCATGTATACAAGAAGAGCAGATGCTAAAATTAACAGGATGATGCAAAGAGCCAAACAAACAGCCAAACCGGTGACTGAGGAAGAACTACACTGGACCTCAAAGAAATCCTCTGAAATCATAAACAAAAATATTATTTCAAGAAAATTGGACTACAGATACTCAAAAAGTGATAATTTCATAAATTCTAAAGTATAATGTGTACCTGGAACATGTATGTGTGTCTCTCTGCTCTGGTTGATGATCTTCTGTTGGACTCTGCAGGTGATGTTGTTGCTGTGTCTCTTCTCCACAGTCACTCTGCTGCTGACAGTATAGAGGTCATCAGGACCTCTGAGGGTCTCTGTAGGTCCAGCAGAGAGGAGGTTTCCCTCACTGTCCAACCACAGCAGCTCAGGCTCAAAATACCAGCCTGCAGACTCACACTGTAACACCACTCCAGGTCTGTTACTGTCAATCCCTGATAGACTGATGACAGGAGAGGTGGCGACATCTGGCACTGAGAAAAACAAAGAGTTTGATCATATATTTTGGTCAGTAATTCATAATCAGTAAATTATTAATATTACAAAAATTGGAAGTTGTGTGTTTTCTGTCATGAAGTTTATGAATAAAGGTTTCTAGGATTAAATATTTCTGCATATAGTGTACACAGCATGATGCAGTCATATAAAAAAAGAAAGAAAAAGGCAAAAGAAAACAAAGGGAAGTATTCATCTTCTTGTATTACATGTGTGATATATATAAAGACAATGAAATAATTTTACATATTGCGTATCACGTAGATACTATAGCCAAATAGGAATCAGTAGAATTTTAACAGTTATCAAACCTCCCCTTTTTCCAAAACAAAACAAACAAAAACAGCATTTATAAATATTTTCAGCTTGGGTTTTTCTCATCTTGACCAAAGGAAAACACTCACTAGGAACTCCATATTTCCTAAATTCATTTCTCATATCCATACAATTGGTTGCATCAATATTGTTTGTATTGAGAGTTGCTGGTTTGAGTCCCCATCTGAGCACATGCTGTCATTGTGTGAATGTGGTTGTGTTTTTGGTGGTGGTTGGAGGGGCCGTAGGCGCAAATTGGCAGCCCCGCCTCTGTCAGACTGCCCCAGGGCAGCTGTGGCTACATTAGCAGCTTACCACCACCAAGTATGATTGAGGTGTGAATGAATAGTGCATGAAATTGTAAAGCGTCTTTGAGTGTCTAGAAAAGTGCTATATAAAACTAAGGCATTATTATAACTTACCAACCACAAGCTTAACCAAAGCGTTTTTATCCATTGAAGGAACCTCGCATTGATATGTTCCTTCATCAGAGAGTTTTACTCTGGAGAGTTTCAGTGAAATGTTTCCATTCTTCAGCTCATTGATGAACAGTGATGTTCTTCCTCTGTATGAAGGATTTCTTGTGTTCACGAGATCCTGACCAGAACGCCACACATGTACAAATCTGGGCGTCAAGTCAGACCTGGTCCACTCCAAGATCTCAGCTGTCACATCCTTTCCAGGCTCCACGTGACACGGGAGAATGATGTCATTATCAACTAATGCAACTATTGGTTGATGTGGACCAACCACCTGAGACTCCCCTGTAGAAAAGAGAAAAAAGTATATCTATTCATTTTGTCATTTCTGCAGGAGGGACGTTTGTATCAAACTTAACGATGAAAAAGAAAAAAGATATCTTGTGCTTAAAATAGAACATAATTATTTTTCCTTTTTTTTTTTGGACCCACAGGTGTTTTAGTTAAATTAAAAACAGATGCTTCACTAAAGAATTAAATACACATATGCAGGCAGTCAATAAATCATATCTCCAAATTACAAATTACCATTTGGACCAGTTTGTACAAATTTGTACCTTTTTGGAATAAGTATCATTTTTATACAGTCACACTACACACAAAGTGATATTAGTACACTACAAAAAATGTAAAATCCAACATACCTCTGTTTAAGTCTATTAGAAGATGGAGAACTAAAATACTGTAAACTCTGATTGGAGAAACAGAGGATCCGTATATCTGGGGAAGCATCCTCCTCTGAAAATGCAGCAGGAATATTATACAGTGATTCTCAAAGTGTGGGCAACATGAGGTTATTGGATAGCATACATTACATAATAAATACATTTCAGTCTTTTTTTTCTCTTCTAAATACTGGATGTGACAGCACCTCTAACGTACATACATGACCTCTGTGATGAACCTCACAGGAGGTGGTAAAATTCCAACAGGTTTCATTGTGAACAGGTGAGTGAATGGGATGATACAGGAATGCACTGATTGTGTCAACAGGAAAGTGTGAGTGTGTGTGCACATGTGAGCATGCATTTGTGTATGTTAAAAATGTGTAGTAAGAGAGACAGAAGGGGGAGGGGGCAGTGTTGCATTTGGACAAATGAGTATGAAAGGAGGGCTATTAGGAAGATTTATTCCTCTGGTCTTCCTCTGAGTGAGGAAAGAACAAGATCTGAAGAAGGAATTTCAGCGAGCAGCACCAGAGGATTAACCACTGACCAACCACTGTGGACTTGGGAATGTAATGGGATTTTTTTTTTTGAAGGGGGAGGGGGGGGTCTATTGATTTCAACACCAGTACCAAAAATTAATAGTAGTATAGCATAGCATAGTTACATGATTTGATCATGTGATTCATATTATTCAACTGATTATTTGATTGGCCTTTGCTTTGCCTTGCTAAATTGCTAAAATAATATATCATACATGTAAAAGATGAAACTGTGGACATTCCCTTCTTAAGCTCTCTGTCTGACAGTAAAGGAAATGTTGTGGATAAGTATTACATCTCTTCAGTGGTTCTCACAGGTTACTCTGACCCTGCTTTAACCTATTGTTGATAACAGGTGAGGCTGTTCAATCACACTTGACCTGCATGGCTGCTCAGGCAGCGTTTTATCACCACCATCTTAAACAGTTTCTGCATTGCCGGTTGAGGAATATTCCTTGGAATCAGAAACCAGTCCAGACTTCCTGTACAGGAGTAACTGATCAATCCACAATACAAAGTACTCAAGTGATTTAAAGTGTCAGACCAGAAGATGTTTTGATCTTCTGCGTTGTTAAACAATTTGGAATTAAAATTTCGGGAACACCGCAGATTTTAAGATTCTCAAGTGGGTCATAACATTTGTAAGTTTGGGAATAACTGGTGTGTGAAACCAGGCAAATAGAGTGGGGTCAACTAACTACGCTGCATGTAAATGTAAATAAAGACTGGCATAATGAGCTAATTATAACTTTGCTAAAAATAAAGACCACAGATTCATGTGAGGGAGTGAAAGTGTGAACACACCATCTACTGACCACTCATTAACTTACATGACTGACCTCTCTCACTTATCTTTATCCCAGCTTGCATTTACTTCAGGAGGAGAAAAAACCAACCACAAAGAGGGTTAAAACCTGGCCTTTCTGGGTGCCCGGGTGGCTTAGTGGTGAAGCTGGCGACCACATACATATGCCACATTGCATATGTATGTGGGCGGCGCGGGTTTGAGTCCTGGTCTGTCACCAATTTGCCCGTGAGTCTTCCCCCGCATCTTTCCCCCATTTCCTGTCTTCCTCCACTGATAATAAAAGGCGCTGTGGCCAAAAATACAAAAAAAAAAAAGAAAAGAAAAAAAAAGCACCAACTCTTCCAGTTACTCCCAAAGAGTCGACTGTCTTATATGAACACTGTACATGCATGGACTGTGTCACGCTAAGTATACCTGGGTTTCTGTGAACCAGAAGCCGTGGGTAACGTGAAGGTCGCTCACTCCTGAGAGCCCACAATTATGCCTTCAGGTCAGGAGACAAAACTCTGTGTAGCCCAGCCAGAGCTGACCTGAGGGCAGGTACTGAGGCTACAAAAACACCTATAAAGACAGAGTGGAGCAACATCTCCCTAAGCTATGCAACGTATGGCAGGGATTAAAACTGAAAACTAAGTACAACACTCCTGTAACTGCAAGCCCCCCCCCCCCAAAAAAAAACAAAACAAAAAAAACAAAAAAACAAGCACACGCACGCACGCACACACAAACACACACATTACATTCACTCACCCACTCCAGGCTCCAGAGTGGAACATTTCTGAAACGCTCCGGTCTCCATTTCCGTGTAGACACACAAAAATCTTTTTGGGAAATGGGGAACTCGCACGTGTGCACTATGTTTGTGACCTGGCAATAGGAACTGCAGCGTTTTCAGCGTCTTGTGTTTCCATGTAAACAGAGATTGTTTCTGAAATGTTTCCATGTGAACGAGTTACTTTTCAAAAAAGAAAATGTCAAAATGACACAGTTTCCACTGGAAATGCTCTCGTGTAAACGGGTCCTAAGAGCTTCAACTTTTCCATGACCCACAGTGCAGTCCTGTGCTGTATCAAGGCAGCTATTTAAATCTCCATCCCATAAAACTCACAAAACAACAATTTAAGTGACTAAAGGTCCACTGAATGAACAAAAATGATTGCAAATGCTTTGAGAGGCTTGTGTAACAACCTTTTCGCTGCCTCCTAACCTTCTCAATTTGCATACAGAACAAAAAGAACCACTGATGATGCCTCGATGACTGACTATCTCCACAGACCTCCATACTGCTTGAAGCCATTTAGACTTTACAGGGACCTCAGTCAGAATGCTCTTCATAGCTTCACTACAATCATCTCTGGCATCCTTATTAAGAAGATGGCAGCCTGGACTTCCTTCTGCCACCTGTGCCTGGATAAAATACTTCCTTTCAAAAGGTCCACAGACTGTGAAAATTGGTAACATCATCTCCTCCACCTTCATGCTCAGTACTGGTGCTCCACAGAGATGAGTGCTGAGCCTTCTCCTATTTTCCATCTACACTCAGTACTGTTCCCAATCCATCCCACCAACTCAGCCTTGAAGTTTGTTGATGACACCACTTTGGTGGGCCTTATAAGTCAAGTCAAGTTTATTTATATAGCACATTTAACACAATAACAGTTGACCAAAGTGGTGTACATAACTTTAGAATCTAGAATCAATTTAGGACCAAATTATTGTTGTCAAAAATATAACGAGCGTTTCAGAACACCATTCCAAAGACAGAGACAAGCAAGAGATAAGTGCTCCGTGGCTTTGCTGTAATTGCGGCCACTGGCGTTTAAGAAGAGGGAAACAAAGCGAACACAATAGGATAGATAAGGAGATAAAATCATCTTATATTTTGTCCCATAATCGGGGCACAGTATGAGGATGAAAAACCTCTGCATATAACTGAAGAAGAGGAGATGGCCTACAGGGACGAGGTACAGCAGCTGGCAGAGAGGACAATTTACAATTTGTCGATCAACTCAAAGAAAACTAAGGACTTATAGACTTCAGGAGGAATAAAATTGCCTCCACCCCCACTCCGCTTTCAAGGTGACTGTTTGGAGAAGGCTTCCTCCTTCAAATTTTTGGTGACTTACGTCACCAAGAATCTCTCCTGACAAGTACACATAGTTACAGTGCTGAGGAAGGCCCAACAGCAACTGAGAGTAGTCAGGAGGAACCAACTGAAAAAAATCATTGTCCACCATCTTCCCTAATTCAATAATATCACAAGAAGTTACAGGAGCTTAAAAAAATCAAGACTAACAGAATGAAATGAAGCTTTTTTCCAATTATTATTCCTCTGCAATATCCAAACTTGAGTTCAATAGTCTGAAAGACCTTTACTATATCTGGTTATTCCACTCCCACTGTTAAAGTTGTCATTGAATAGGATTTATCATCTATTTATCCTCATCACAGGTGAGGATGACTCAGAGTACAGACAGTGGACTCAGGACTTTGTGGGCTGGTGCAGCGGAACCACCTCCTGCTCAACGCTGCTAAAACCAAGGAGCTGGTGGTGGATTTCCGCACGCGCAGACCCACCAAACTGACAGTGGTGAACATCCAGGGAGTGGACATGGAGATAGTGGACTCTTATAAGTACCTGGGTGTTCACCTGAACAATAAACTGGACTGGACTCATAACACTGATGCGCTCTACAGGAAGGGTCAGAGCAGACTCTACCTGCTGAGAAGGCTGAGGTCTTTTGGAGTGCAGGGGGTGCTCCTGAAGACCTTCTATGACACTGTAGTAGCATCAGCCATCTTCTATGCAGCACTATGTTGGAGCAGCAGCTTGTCTACAGCTGAGAGGAAGAGGATAGACAAGCTCATCAGGAAAGCCAGCTCTGTCCTCGAATATCCTCTCGACTCAGTGCAGGTGGTGGGAGACAGAAGGACTCTGACCAAAATAACATCACTGATGGACAAAGTCTCCCATCCCATGCATGAAGCTGTTGCTGAGCTGGAGAGCTCCTTCAGTGACAGACTGCTGCATCCTAAATGCACAAAGGAGCGCTACCGCAGATCCTTCCTCCCAGCAGCTGTAAGACTTTATAACCATCACTGCTCCCAACAAAACCACAATAACCTACACAATGTAGGATAATATATAATATACTGTAAATAGTCCGGCCTGTTAAGGTTCAACACACAGGCACATCATGTACATTGTATATACTATTATTATTATTATTAAGGTCAATCTTGTTTGTTCTTTATATATATATATATATATATTCTTCTTCATAATAATGTAAATTATTATATTTACACTTATAATAACTGTGGGTGCTGTTGCATCCAAATTTCTCCTCTGTGGGACAATAAAGGCTTTTTCTTCTTCTTCTTCTTCTTATTTATTGATTTATTTATAGGATAATTTACATTATTCTAATGGGATGAATGTTCATGTTTCTTTGTATTCATCAAGTACAGCAGGGAAACCAGTTTGAGTTCCCAACAACAATAAAGCCTTTCTTATCTACTCACATCGTTTTACTCAGATTCCAAAGAGTAAAACAAAACCTGTGGAACTATGTGGTGAACAAACCAGTCAAAAATAATATCAGTTACTTGTTTCACATTAAAAATGTTAATAAAAACATATCTTTATTCACTAGCTAAAAAATACATATCAAGTGTAACAATATAAATGACAGAATGCCTAAATGAAAGCACAAACTCAAAAACTTACATCACCTTATATTCAAGTATTAATCGATTAAATTTATTATTATGTAAAAAGCCTTACCGCAGATAAAGACCTCGAGCAGCCACAAAATGATGCAGACTGTCCTTTCTGTTCTCATGAGTTTTACAGTGAATCAATCATTTATTCTCAGGTTTGTGCAGAATTCTCTGAGCTTACTGGAGCCGAGCAGGAGATCAAATCTGTCAGTAAATGAAACAAAAAGCAGTGTGTCACTCTCTATGGGCTCTGGTTTTTGTCAAACCAGATGCTCCGGTAAGTTGGATTCAGCTCCTGAATGAAACAGGTTTTCACTCCATTGCACAATCCTGACTTCGCTTTACACCAAAACCGCCTCATCTGTGCCCAGAAACACACAGCTGCAGTATCATTTGGATCCAAACAAGTCATACTAAGACACACATCACAGGGGTACCTATTGGTTTATGCCAGTTCAGACAGGTATTACAAATGATGAACATTTCTACTCAAACATCTGCTGGGATAACATTGTTAGTACCACTCCACTTAGCCAAGTCTTATCTCTTTCCCCCTCCTGGCCAGAAGAGTACGAGGGTGGGGGCCTACGGAACTCCATTTTAGGAGCACACCTGTCATAAAACACTGCTGAAGTATAACATAGTGTTACAGGTGTCATGAGGAACAGCGCTCACTCTGGCAACTCTCCAAAAGCCTCAAACGCACACCCAAGATCTAACAGGTCTCACCCTCACCCCAGTGACAGCGAGAACATAAAGCACTCTATACATTGGTGTGTGTGTGTGTGTGTGTGTGTGTGTGTGTGTGTGTGGGGGGGGGGGGGGGGGGCTTTTCTCTTACTTTTTACTTTGCACAAGCCATAAAAGTGATGCATGGTATCTAAAACATGAGAATAATGACTCCATGCACCGGTATGAAGGCCATAGAGAATATAAAATAGTCTCAGTGTAGGTAATAGAAGTAAAAATAGTGACAATACAAATAACATAGGTGAAAAATAAGAGTAGATATATTCTCATATATGTGATGATAAATGAAAGTAACACTGACTCATCAGAGGCCCCTGGGAACAGGGCCAGTAATTAGCCATGGGGAAAGCAGAGTAAAATATTGAGATAATAAATGAGTCCCTCAGCAATGGAAGAGTGGCCCTCACAGTACATGGTATGGAATGATAGATGCCCCCCTGCTATGGGTGGGGAAAATCTCATCCTGTATATGACGCAGTGTGTAAGGCTGCTACCAGTGGGGAAGACCCACCCAGCATACAGTACAAGATATTGAAAGGGCGTCTGGAGCCGTCACTGGAAGGTATAAACTTGTGCAGGTAATTATTCATTATCATTCACTCCAGTGCTCTGATGAGGAAACTCAGTCTGTTAAAGAAAACCTGCCAGGTGAGTCTGTTACCTGGAACTGTCCCAACATGTGTCACACTCTGATAGGCCTTAGTGTAATCACAGCTGTCAATGAAAACCTGCTTTGGAGAGATTTGAAGTTTCTTTTCTGCACTTTTAGATCAGTTTTGAATAAAGAAAATATCTGGCTGCACTGTGACAGCGTGTAAGTGCAGGTGTGTTTGGTTTTGCTGGTATTTATTATGGCTGATAAGGTTACAGCAGCACACGCAGGTCTCTACTTCTCATCAGCTTGTTTGTGATTCTCTGGCTGAAAAAAAACAAAGAGACAGTTTGAACAGGAACTGACCAGAGCAGGTAAGTACCGGTAAAGAAAAAACAAACTAATTATGAGCATAAACAAAAATGAACCATGGGTTGAAAAAAAATACAAGTGAACTAAATGTGCATGCTTACAAACAGAACAAATGCATTTAACCAACCAATTTATTGCAAACTAAAATAATGGTACTTGTATGAATAGTGCATAAGGGAGTTACCGACTTTGCTGGAGTGTGGCCATATGGCCATCACAATTATTTAAAGTATTATGTAAAGTTTAATTATAGAGAGCAGGAACAAACATGACATGAAATGGTCTAAAAATAAATATATAAAGAAAAAAAGATTAACCTTCTCTGTTAAAAGTGGGACTTCTCTCACAGTGTCCTCCCTCCTCTGCTGGTTATTGTTCAGGCTTTTGGGGGATTCAAAAAGTGCTGAGATGAAGCAGAGAAGCACAACCGACATTTGACACTTTATTTGTTAGGACATGTGAGCAAACATGCTACAAAATGTTATTAAATGTTATTAAAAAATTGAGCGTCCATTACTCTGTGAATGACGTTGAACAAATAGTGACTTGTGCAGTGTTGCTGCTTACCAAAGGAAACCAGGATGACTGGGCTGCAGCAGATTGATTTGCCTCCAAATGGGAGTAAAGAAACACACATATGGTTACTTATAAACAGACTCACGCATTTCTGTTTTCAAAAATGTTATTAATTATTTTGGTTCAAGTTTCTAATAGTATCACTTTCCAGAAAATAGAGCACAGTCAGATAGAAGAATAAATCCATTGATGTAAAAGTCTGCTCACTCAATACATTCACGGAGCGAGCTGACCTGACATTTTGGGTACAGAACAGAGTAATGGGCTCCCACTTTATGTCAAAACGAATGATTTATGGTGAGCAATAAAATATGATTGATGACACATCATAATTCTACGACCGGATATATCATATTTCTATAATTGGAAATATTTTTCATATTTCATATTTAATATTTCAAAAATGGGCAGTGAAAATGTAGGTCGGAAATGCTTCAGAACCACTAAATGAAATTGTCAACTTTTTTCACGAAAAAGGCTCCTTTTTTATAAAATAGAAGTGCTTGTCTGTCCACTGACCAGGGAGATTGTATTTTATTTCTTTACTGAACAAATAAGACCAGCTGTTTTTAATCCGATTGACTCTGTGCAGCTCCTTTGCTCATCGACATGACGAAAACGCAGTGCGGCTTCGGACCGCGGTGGAAATCGGTATTTAATTTTGTATATGTTTTATTCCTCCTAAAATCAATTGTGGCCGACCTGGGTGGGTGATCGCTCCCTTTTTCTCTCTCCTCTTGCTTGCTCTCTGTGAGTTCATACCACACCTGTGGTTGATTGCAAAGTGGCGTCCCTTAGGATAAAGGCATGCGGCTTGCGAGTTGGATTATTCCTCTGTTTAGCATAAAGTGTGGAAGTACCAGCCGGTCGAATGGTGTTAATTCCTCGTGTGAATACGCCAGATAGGCACTACTTTAAACTGCTGTGGCTGTGTGTGTTTGTTTAAGCAGTTACTGATGTGCATTTAATTACTGTGAATGAGTCTTGTTCTTGCACTCCAAAAACCTTCGGTCGCTAAAAACTCAAGCAGCGTTTGGGCTACAGACACCGTTCTGGTATCAAAGCGTTCAGCCTGTTCTGGAGATTTATGCTCTTACTTTTCTTTTTTGTAACCTTTATACTTTTTAAGATATTGAACTTTTTATAATCATTTTTGCCATTCAAAATGAATGGGGAAATATCAAATCCTTTCAGGCTTTAAAAGCTAATAACTTCAGCATACTTTCAGCTAGAAAAACCATTTAAGCTTTAAAATAAAGCCAAGCCTTTCAGCTATCCAGCAGTTCAGCTATTCAGTAATTCAGTAGTTCAGCAGCACGAATATTAAACTGCAACAGGTGCTGATAACCCATTTTTTTTTTTTTTTACAAAGCCAGGAATCCTACAAGAAACTACTAATTATCTTGTGACCAATTATGCTGAAACCATTACAACTTTAAGTCTGGCGTATTGCCGTTTAAGTGAGCTTACCGGAAAGGCAGGTTTGTAGATATACCACCATGCTAAAAGTCAAGGCTCCTATATCTGGCAGCTACACTGTAACTAGAAAAAGCATTTCCTGAAGAAAATGCACTGTGAATGCTGCAAGCTGAAAGATTGCAGCTGAAATGCTAAGAAATGCTTCAAAGAGCTGAAACTATTTGCTGAATGAGCTTCAACAGCTGAACTGCATGCTTCACCCATGACAGCAGTGATTATCCTCTATCACCAGCCTGCTGTTTTGCCTTATGGGGATTGCTTTGCCTAGCGGCTTACCGTTTTCATGAAGGGTTCTTGTTCTGCCCTGAGACGGATGTTGCGACACCTCGCTAACGGACTCTCACCCACCTGGACTAAGTATATCGCCTCGGTTTGACACATTATACTGGAACTGACTATGATGCAGTGGTGGGATCCACTAGCGGAACAAATCAGAGCCGGGGCGGGGCAATTGACCGGGCCCTTTATACCCAAATAATAAACATCATTTTACAACATACACATGCCCAGAACAATGGGAATGTGTATGTTATGAAGTGCCACTCATGTTAGCTTAGTCCGTAAAAATGTTCCACTTAAGGCCTTTAAGGCCCTTTCACACCGGATGCGTTGCGTAAAAACGACACGAAATTCCGAATCTTTCGGATGTGAACTTGTCGTGTAACCTACATACACACTGGACACGCTGTGTTTTTGCGAATAAATCGCCCTCATATAACACACTGTGAAAGAAAGGAAGTCCACATCAAACGATGTGGTGTGAAAATAAAGCCAATCATGCAGTCCAACATCTTATTCAATATTTTACACCTACTACATCACTAAAGTCAGTCGGTCTTGTAAAGTTTTGAGCAACCATGACTCAGTCCTGACTGTGGCAACCTTTAAAACCCCCGTGTAAAACATGAATGATGGGTGATGTATAGTGGGTTGTATACTGTGCACATTGAGCCATGCATATTGCGATATAATCAAGACAGGGCCCTCTTTCTCCACCTCACCTCGGACGTAACAGAGGCCTGGCTACCTGAAATCTTATTCTCCTCTCCTCTCTCCCATCTGGGCCCCCTGTAGCCCCGGGCCGGGAGCGTGCCGCCCTCCCAGCCCCTCCAGAAGCTCCGCCCCTGGTGGGATCTAATCTACATAGCTTGGCGTCCCTTTTTAACTATTGTTAGTTTGTTGGTTTTATGTTGGAGCTTTTAAGTGTTTTTGACGCCTGTGTGTGTGTGTGTGTGTGCGTGTGTCTCATCGTATACTGGGCATTTTAGAATTGTTTTTTTTTCATTTATTTGTACCCTTTGCCAAATTGTTGTCATAAGGTGCTCATTTGTGTGATTATTGCACCTCATTGTGAGTGTTTTTTATTTGCTTTTGTTTATATTTCTTCTTTTCTTTGGTTTTAGGTGTGACTGGAGAGCGACGAGCCAGTAGCAGTGTGGGCCCTTCTTGGTGGTGTGGTTTTGTCCAGTTTGTGGTCACGATTGCTGTGCTGCACTTGGGGTGAGATCGTTGAAAAGTAATACTTTCCAGAGGGTGAAATTCCCTCCGGTGGCGTTGTCCCAGCAATTTACTAAAACACCAAAAAAAGGCTTTGACGACACCGTCACACAATCAATCAAAATCTGTCTGAAACGCCGACGGCGGCTTGTCGGCGTGCAGAAGTCCTTGTAATTGCTGAGCATTGTTTGCAGAGGTACTGAATCAGCTCTGAAGTTGAAAAAGCCGAATGAACGCTGAGAAAGCCGGTGTCGTTACCCAGAGCGCTTCCAGTGGGATGCCACAAAGAGAAACCAATCACGAAAGGTCAGAGGGCTCTCCAAACACCCCCTCCCTATTCGGGATACTCACCAAAGACCCCCTCCCCTCAGTCCGGGGGCTGCAGGCACCCCCTCCCCTTCAAAATCAACCCATTTGTCTGATAAGATTTGTGGGTGATATCCAGGGGCATAGCAGCAAATTCTGGGCCCTGTACACTCTCAATGTCTTTGGGCCCCTATGCATGGCAGTACATGAGGCACGTGAGCAAAAAAAGGGGTATTTATTTAAAATAAAGCATAAATAAGGTTTTAAGCTACAATCACATCAGATTATATTGAGTGGTTCTTTCATTCACCACCTGTATTGATGCATTTAGCCTACTTGTACACAAATACCTAAAACATTAGGCTACATCTGGTTTGTGTACTAACGTTTTGATCCATGACACGTGCAAATTTTGATTTAAAAACATTTACTCTCGAACAGGAGACAACTGTACACTCAGAATCAAACCAAATCAAATAAGCTACATTACTTTTGTAATGAGAAGGTTCAGTAGAAATGAACAGAAATATTGTTTCAATATGAAAAAAAGAAGTTGACTGGTTTCTGCTTTTTACATCAAAGGCCTATATCCTCTTATCAATAGAGCCTGCGATAGTGCAAAACGTCAACTGTCAAATTGTTCTTCAGCTTGCAGAAAAAGAAATAAAGCCTTGCTGACACGAGATGTAAAGATGTAATTTACATCCCAGTAAATGCCCACTGACGGGTCTTTTTGTTTGAAAAGTCACTAATAAGATCTGTAAAGTCCAGTTGTTTGGCTAATTGGCTTTCAATCGACAGAATGGCGAGGCTGTTCAGTCTATCCTGGCCCATTGTTGGTCTCAGGTACTTCTTAACCAGCTTCAACTTGTTGAAAGCCCGTTCACCCCCTGCAACTGTGACAGGAAGTATGCAGAAAATTCTCAAAGCAATACAAAGTTCTCCAAAAATGCTCTGTAGCTGCATCTTCTAGATAGCATTAAGGAGCTCAAGAGAGGACAGATTTTTTGGAAATGTAGCATTTATGGTGCGGAAGTGTAGCACTTCATTTTCAAATTCTTGTGAGAGATCCATGTGATATATTTTTCCAGTGCCCGGCATGTTGTTTTTATCTGCGCTTCAGTCATATCAGTCAGCTTCAGAATAGGTGCAAATGTTTCACATATGTTTCCTGTGGTCTGGAACCTTGCACTCAAGGCACTGATGATGCTATCCATTGCAACAAAAAATATGTTGTTCCTGAATGCATTTTCAGCACTGTCTTCAGTAGTTGCATCTTATGTCATCTCATCAGGCATGCATTTCCTTTGCCGCTTTCATCTCTTTTCACTCCAAAAATGACCAGGAATGTCCATTGCTTGTGCTACTAGGGAGGCCTCTGCAAACAGCGAGTCCCATCTATTATGAAGAGTCTGAACCAAAAGGCTATCTTACTTTGAACTTAAGGTAAACAACTCGCATTTAGGCAACAATTCTACCAGTCAGCAGCTCTCTCTCCCTCTCTCCCTCCCTCCCTCCCTCGCGAACCAACATACCAATAGGCATACCAGGCGGGGTCAGAGGGGGGAGCTCGCCCTTGAATACTTGAACAACGATCTCACCTTGTCTTTGTTCATCTCTAACCTCAGGCTCATTTTCAGAAGAGCCACCAGGACTGGCCACTACTGCTCCAGCTGCTGCGGCTGCGCCAGCGCCACTGTTTGTTTCTGAAACTGGTTAATGTTGACAACTAACGTTAGCCGGCTCATAATTGTCTTTATACTTACAGCCGCAAGCAGCCTGGTTGGCAACTAGCTAAGCTAACGACTTCACGTGAGCATTCAAACATCAGCAGCATCTGTCTGGAGTGGACTACGTTAACTTTAATTGGACTTTGCATAACAAGCAAACTCGTTTCACCTTTGGGAAAGAAAGCCGTCAACAGCTGCCTCCCCTCATTCTGCCTTCTTTCTTTTTCCTTCCTTTCTTTCTTCTTTTGATAACCCGATTTCTGCTTTTTGGGCAGCATAATGTCTAGCCTCCCAGATCATTTAATCTGGGCTCACTGACATTACACCACTGTTGCCAACTCCTCACCAAGGAAGATAGCTATTGGCTGTCCTAAAAGTCGCTAGAAGTCGCTATATGATGTCATCACATCACAGAGATGAATAACATTTTTAGAGAGACAAAAAGTGAAGAAAAACACAATATATATGTTTAGAACTACTAGGGCTGGGCGATATGGACCAAAATAATATCTCAATATTTTTTACCTGAATGATGATATACAAAATATATCTTGATATTTTTTCTTCACATAGGTATAAACAAAAAGGCACTTCTGAGTCAAAGCTACATGTCCCAAATGTCACACAGACACTTTTATTAACATTCAGCTGTAGCTGTAGATGTACATGAGAAATTGCTCAAAAATAAACCACTGGCATTTAAATAATAATGCTCCTCAATTAAACGAATGCTTTTTTCCTCCATAACAAAAGACTCAGAGCCGTGCTATTAAAATGTAAACAGAAAAGATCCAGAGCAAAAATAGCAAAAGGCTGACTGATTCTTTAAAAAGCCAGTCTGCAGTGAAGTAGACTTAACCAAAGTGCTTCCTCCTGTGTAAGATAACAGCCAGGTACTCTTGGGGTATGTACACAAAACCCGGTGACAGCGGAGGATTTCAGGTTAACAAAAAGCTCTCCAAAAGTCGCCAACGTCACCAGGAAAACTCGTTAAATTTGTCGCTAGTTGCTTTTTGGAAAAAATCTTCGTAGTGGGGTCTGAAAATCTGCTAAATCTAGCAATAAAGTCGCCAAGTTGGCAACAGTGCGTTACACTTGTCGCCGGTTGCTGTCGGGCGGACTAAACCATTTTGCGCCTCCAAGAGGGGGGGCCCCAGAATGTCCAATATGTTGAGAGGACTGTGACTAAAGTTCATTCCCTCAGCTGATGTTATCGATATATTTGAAATATAAATCAAGAATTAATTGGAGGGCCTAATTCATTCGAAATAAAAACATCACAAAAAAAATCTGTCATTCAGAAAGTACTAAAGTATGCATGTATTATCAGCAAAGTTTCAAAATTCAGCTTTATTAGCACTTTAAGCATTTCCAAATGCCATCTTCAAACCAAGCAGCTCCCACTATGCAAACATCAGTGTCATCAGAAATAAAGCATTTTATTATTGTAAATTACATTTTGTGTTTTAATGTAACATTGGATTGGAGCAGAATTGGAGTGGCGTTACAACAACGACTAAATATGAATTAAAAATATGAGCCTTATTTGTCCATTTGTTGGCCTAATCTGTAATTATGTTCCAAATGTGAAATGTTTGCAAACCCACCACCTCTGTCATGCTGATCCTCCTGCTGCTGTGCCTCCAAAAGGAGGTGCAGAGGTCAGCAGGAGTCCTGATGAAGTTTTCCATAAGATCACAGATTGTACCTTCATGTCATGTAAAACACAGCAGGTCATATGGAAGAACCACTCACATGTCCGCATATTAAAAGGTTAAAGTCCTGAAGAAGTTTGAAGATTCACTTAAGCAGCATTGTCCAAATCAAACACTGTACTACAGACAGTGACACAGTCTGAGTTTGACTAACTGTGAGGTGTTTAATGGTGAACATTAAATAGTTTAAAACTATGCCGAGGCCCCGGGGAGTAGACTGCCTTCACCATCAGCTCCTTGGGGGGAACTGCAGAAGGTTCTCTAGATGCTCCTGAGTCTGTTACAAAGACAATACAGATCTGTGAGACAGATCCTCTGCACTCCAATTTTATATACCTCGTATTTGACCTCAATGCAGGAATACATGGAGCTGAGCTTTTTGAATAATATTGGGGCCTCACTCAGAACCACTTTGGCAGGAACAGTTCAAACTTCAGACACATGAATGAAGTTTTGTACTTGAAAAGATCATTTTACAATCATATTCAGGATCACGGTACCATCAGCCACCCCACCAGCTGATTGATTGTTTTTGCCCAGACCTGATCCTGGAGCACCTTAAATCAGCTTGAAAATGGTGGAGTGGTGATATCTAATCTCATTTTCTATTGCCACCCATGACACAGACTACAAAAAAATCAAGTTTTATCAATACAAATTAAATAACAAATATCACTGAACAGATCAAATAACATAAGTGGTTCCCACACGCACAAAAAGCAGAGAATGAGCAGAGAATGAGCAGAGCTGGCAAAAGTACTGACATTCTGTACTTTAGTGTTAAAAAGTACTCTGGTAAAAGTTGAAGCACTGGTTCAACTTCTTTACTTAAGTAAAAGTAAAAAAGTACAGGCTCTGAAATGTACTCAAAGTAAGAAAGTAAAAGTATCTCTTTGCAGGACGTTTCTATCAGCTATTTTTGTGTAAAGCTAACTGAACCTCATCATACATTATTGTAAAAATATTAAATGAGAAAACAAACATTATTCCAATCTAATTTTTAATTCTAATGAATGCACTCAGCTTGAATCTGTTATGTAGGACACAAACTGTGAAAGGGAATTTAAACACAGCTCTATTCTGTGTCCTCCATAGTAGAGGGTGACTGTGCCTCCACCTAAACACCAACATGAGGATACTCAGGGTTACAGAAGGTGGAGGAACCCTAAGATTAGCTGTAGTGGCTCTGCATTTAGAAACGTTGCCTTTAAAATTACCTGCTACATGTTGCTCTCTTTATGCTCCTTCTCTGTAGTGCTAGTTAAATGCTGAATTACCGCGAGCACAACTTACAAACATCGGTGCTCCGGCCCGCTGTAACCCCTGAATATAGAGCTATAATGATACAGTAATTATATGGGTTTGCCTCTTTAATGTCTTTGTACGCGATAACTCTGGTGATGGAGGACACGCCAGTGTGATTTTCTCTTCTATGTTATTATTCTTCTGTTTAGGCTCAGATCGTTTGATGGAGCACTGACCGGAAATAAAAACGTGTTAAACCTAAAGTAACAATTCTGTTTTGAAAATGTAAGAAGTTGAAAGTACAAATACTTGTGTGAAAATATAGGGAGTAAAAGTAAAAAGTAGGAAAATAAATACTAAGATACCTGAAAAATGTACTTAAGTACAGTAACGAAGTATTTTTACTTCGTTACTTCCACCTCTGACAATGGGGAACAGAAAAAAGGAACCAAAGCAGCTCGTTAGAAGGAAAGAAAGAAAATCTATTACTGAAGCCACACAGGACCTGCTGTATAATACAATCCAACCACATTTGGCCTTGTATTGTGTTCAGTTGGATACAAAAACATCATTGTCAATTCAACATTTGTTTATGCTGATTATTATAGAGTGTCAAATTCTACATATTGTTAAAGGCAACTCTCATTAATTTGACCCACAAATTTGTTTGGCATATAAATAAAACTGAATTGAATTAAAATAATTTTCACTAAGAATCCAGCTGGGCTCTTTTTGGAGCTCTTGTGAGGTTTTCACTCAGGCAGCTTCAGCTTCAACAGACTCAGTGAAGCCTCATCTTCATCCATGTCCAAGCAAAACTACTTTTGTGTTGCACCTCAAAGAATAAGGAATCATTTTTAAAGATCACATTTTATATCTACAAATTTTTAGTAACATACAAAATTTAATGATGCTTAAATGAGACAAAAGTAATTCTGGTGAATTCACAAGTGTGTCTTTGTTTTTAATGAAGCATCACTTCAGTCTGTGCTGCTCTCCAGTGTTGCTGATGAGGTCGATCTTCAGGCTGTCATCCAGGCTCCAGTTCTCCAGGTCGATCCAGATCAGGTCATCAGTGTCAGTATTTTGGTTTCTGGTAGCCGGTATCCGTAACTGTAGATGGAGCCAATAAAAAGGTCACAGATGTCCAAGTGAAAAGAAATAAGAGACTTAAAGAAAAATGTAGTAACACAGAGACTCACAGTGAGTGTCCGCCCAGCTCTCAGTGTATAGTCTCCTTTAAATTTGAATGTTATGGGTTGTTGTTTGCTGTTCTGTAGTTTCAACTCCCAACCTCCCAAAAATTGATCCTGGAAGAGAGAATGAAGAGAATGAAACAAACAAAAACAATCAATAATATCAACAAAGTTCAGTGTGTGTTGAATCCAAAGTGTTTATGAATGAAGGCGTGTGATTTATGACTCTGTTCTATCTTTTTGTTTTGGAAATTATTTTTTGTACATCTAAAAATCATATTGTTTGTGCTACAGTATCAGCATGTAAGCAGCATTACCTCTCTGGAAATGTTTTTGAGACAGAGATAGCTGCCATTTCTCTCGACCTCTTCCAGAATGATGTCACCTCTCATCGGGCTCTGATTGGCTGAGCTGCTCTGATTCTGCTCCTGGAAACATCTCAGAGATTCATCAGACTGAGACTCTGACTGAGAGAGAGAGAGAGACTGTGTGTGAGAGGGTGTGTGTCTGTCTGTGTTTTTTTTGTGTCTGTGTGTATTTACCTGTTGTACTGTTGTTGTATTCAGTTCTTCAGTGTCCTTCAGCTTCTTGTCAGCTTCCTGGTTTTTCTCCAGCTAACAGACACACAGTGAAACTGATGTCAGTGAAAACTACTCTCACTGAATCATTGTGTTTTAACACAAATGCATTTTTTTGATTTTTTTGTGTTGAACTGATCAGACAATGTAGAATATAAACATGAAATCATTTATAATCTGGTGTCACCCTGCCTCTGAGCCTGTGGTAGCTGTATTCAGATCCAGCAACTTCTCCCCGAGACCCTGAAAAAGATAAAGCAGAAGAGGATGGATGGATGGATGGATGGATGGATAATCTGGTGTCAGTGTTTTTGTAATCTTTGTCAAATTTTCAGTCCACTTTGTGACAAATACAATTGTCAGACTTTAATAGTTTTCATATAAGAAAATAATAAAACACAAATACTACAGTTTATTTCTCAGTCAAAGTACTGTGAACTTTTTTCTGTAATTTCTTTTTAATAATATTAACATGAAATAAACTCTTATTCCAAAGGTTGACATTGCTATAAAGGAGTGGAACTAGAGTTAATACCAATGAAGGCTTATGCTTTTGTTCTTTGGCATCAACCAAATGTTGCAGCTGCTGCTTCTCCTCTTTGAGTTTTTCTACTTCAGCCATGAGACGATCCACCTGAAAGGAGAAACAAGACAGAGGAAAGATGAGAGCTGTGTTCTGATTTATTAAGATAAACAGGAAGATGTTACATGATGGAACTCCATAGTTGTTTGTGTTTGTTTTGTTGTTTTTAAATAGTTCAGAGGTCAGCTGTTCATGTATGAGTGAACCTCTATCTTTCAGTGCGGAGCAACATTATAATTCCATCTCTGTAGAGAGGAGCAGCAGAGAATAAACTCATTCTGGGCAGTTTGTGGACATTTTGTTGTTTTCAGTAAAACCTTTACTGTTTAGTAACTTTGAGTTTGAGGTACAAGAACATGAGGAGCATCCAACTGAAACTGTAAAATTCATTTTCCAACTCATCAATTTAAAAAAAAAGAAAAGTGTACGGCCTGTACACAGCAGGCTGTGCAGAGATGCTCCTGAGACAATCCAGCACATAACAGCAGGGTGCAAGATGCTATCAGCCAGGGCATACATGCAACGCATACATAGAACGCCATAACCAAGTGGCCGGCGTAGTATACAGGAACAGCTGTGCCGAGTATGACCTGGAAGTCCAGAGGTCAAAATGGGATACAGCCCTGAAGGTGACCGAGTATGACCCAGCTAAGATTTGTGGAACAGCCAGATACAGACGGACAAATTAGTGATGGCCACCTAACAGACACAGTAGTGATGGACAAACAGAGGAAGAAAGCTGTAGTGATAGACGTTGCAATACCAAGCGACGGCAACATCAGGAAGAAATAACATGAGAAGCTTGAGAAATACCAAGAACTGAGAGAAGAGGGCAGAGAGGACTTAAGGTGAAGGTAACAGTGGTCCCCGTGGTAATCAGAGAGCCCAGGGTGGTGACCCAGAATAAGTCAGCCTTTTGCTGTTTTTGCTCTGTATCTCTTCTGTTTACATTTTAATAGCATGGCTCTGAGTCTCCTCAAATAAAGCATTGCGACTCTTTTGTTATGGAGGAAAAAAAGCATTTGTTTAATTGAGGAGCATTATTATTTAAATGCCAGTGCTTTATTTTTGAGCAATTTCTCATGTACATCTACAGCTACAGCTGAATGTTAATAAAAGTGTCTGTGTGACATCTGGGACATGTAGCTTTGACTCAGAAATGCCTTTTTGTTTATACCTTTAGGAAGAAAAAAATATCAAGATATATTTTGCATATCGCCATTCAGGTAAAAAATATCAAGATATTATTTTTGGTCCATATTCCCCAGCCCTAGTAGCTCTAAACATTTTTCCTCTCTCCTACAGACTGCAACTACATGCAAATAAGCAGTTATGCAAATTAGGTGATGACATCACATCGGGATTTTTAGCGACTTTTAGGACAGCCAATAGCTGAGTTGGCAACAGTGCAGTTCACAAAGCGCGGCGGAAACGCAGACCCGTTATTAAGCGTTTCGCCGGTTCATTGGAACCGACACCACAGTGGTTTCACAAGTTTCACAGGAAACCCTTTGTGGTAATGACCCACACTTTTTTTTTTTTAAACAGCTTCGCTCATGTGATGATGAATAATAATGTGTTAACAACAACATCCAAAGGGGACAACCCCCACTGAGGTTTAAATACCTGCAAATCTCCACCTTTCACTTTTACAATTGTCAAAAAATAAAGTCCAGTCACCTTTATTCAAGTTCTTGGGAATACTGGGAATGACACTTTGATTATCAAAGTTAGGGCTGGATCACGTGACCCTGAACCAGCTCTTAAAACACACCGACAGCGGAGGTTTCAGGTTTCTGGTGTTGTACCAAAAAGTCATTTCCTTTTTTTTTTTATAAATGTTTTTCTTTGCTTATATAAATTAAATAAAATGAAGAAATTACTTGTTCTTCCCCTCATCAACAAAGAATATATTTTAGCGTCTGTTAATACGTTGAAGAAGATGATGACAGATTGCCAGCAAAAGTTGCCCTTTTATCAACAATTAAATGGTTGCTGTGGGCCGCAACCATGCCAACAACAACAACAACAAAATGGGACTCCAGCTCTGACTCTGGCTCTCACTCCGTGCGCACACAAGTTCAAGGACCACCAAAACAGTGGGAAATCAGAACATCTGCACAGAACCATCTTAACTTTAACAGAATCGCTACAATATTAAAGTCACTTTGCCAAGAAGTCATTGCAGCTTCTCCCATGTGACAGAAATGTTCTTTATGACTCTAAATGAATTGATATCATTCATAAGAGATAATGTTTGAGATATGCTTGACAGATTATAGAGTGTGTGGTGCCATGTACATTTTGCATACATGCAGTGCAGTACAGAATCACATTAAAATTCACATCAATTTATTGTAACCTATAAATTCAAATATGAAGGTATATCTTTTAATTAAAGGGTGTACCCTCCTCTCACCCTATGACAGCTGGGATAATTTACAGAATTTTTCAACACCAGGGTGTGTTTTTATAGAACCCAGCAAAGGACATCGGAGATTAAAAAAAAAAAAAAAACGGGGGAAAAAGAGAGAGATGTACACATACACTTAATATATATGATATAGATAGTTTTGTTGTGGTTACAGCCAACAGGAACCGCTGAATTATAAATTAAAGGCCATTTTTGCTGCAATCTGTCGCCGATCCTTTCAACTTCCTGACGGACGCTGCCATGTCCCCCTCGGTGCCAAAGAGAGGTCCGGACGATGCCACAGCATATGAAGGGACACAGTACGAGCGCTGTATGTACACAAAACACGTTGACAGCGGAGTTTTCAGGTTTCAGGAGTCAAAAAGGGAGTTCCTTTCATTTTTTTTTTTTACTGTTTTTTCTTTGCTTATATCAGTAAACAGACAGGTGCACAGGATTTATGAAGGGCTTATATATAAAATGAAGAAATGACTTGTTCTTACCCTCATAAAGAACATATTGTAGCGTCTGTTAAGACGTTAAAGAAGGTGAGAGATTGCCAACAAAAGTTGCCCTTTTATTAACTATTAAATGGTTGCTCTGTGCCGCAACCAAAGCAAAACAGTAACAACGAGACTGACTCGGATAATGACGAGAGGGAACCCGGCATGCTTGATGCTGAAATCGCCCAACTGTTCAACTCAGACACTGAAGATGAAGAATTTGATGGATATTCTGAGTTATTGTGAATGAGTTCAATAAAGTTCAACTTACCTGACGCTTTTGTTTCGCTCTACATATGTTTTATCATGTGCCTTATAACCCGGTGCGCCTTGTGCGTGAAAATAGACCCGTTCAATAATTGTGCGCCTTATAATGCGGACGCCTTATGGTCCGCAAAATACGACTGATCACAAACACCTCACATCAGTAGCCACGCATCTTATCACATCATCACAAAGAGAGACATCCTGAGCATAAAGGTCAAAGATCGGTGACACTATGACAGGATCACACATGTCTGTGTTTGATTCTGTGTTCTGAGTGCTGCTTTCAGAGCTCTTGGATCCCAGCACAAAACTTTCATCCAGTGATATCAGCCTGCTCCCTCTCACATTTGATTTCCCAAAGGCAAACCGAGATGCTGATGTTTCTGCTGTCTTGGTGCAAAGTTACAGGGTAACTGATCTAAACTGTTGAATATTCTCATTGTGAGAAAAATATTTCCAACCGTTGTGGCCTCATTTAGTTTTAGGAATGAAGACTATTATTTATGCCTTTTCTCTAATGGCAAAGGGGGAAGGGAAAGCTTTCAAAAGGACTGAAAAAATCAAGTAATAAAAATGTCCTTCTTGAAAAAATCTTTGAGTGTTAGAATCATTATGCTTTTGTCATGCCTAAACTGCGAGTAGCGATGCTTTGTGCTGTGTCGGGTTGTTCATCTGAAAGATTGTGTAACTCTCTCCACAGTCCCGAGCTCGATGGAAGGAGCTCAGTATTCTGGGAGAGAGCAACCAGTTGGAAAAGATCATTTAGAGCATGTTTCTGTCTTTTTCTGGGCATCATTTTCATTGTGTCTCCCTTTTTTTGCCCATATCCACAAACTCACTGCACAGGGAAGGAGGCGACCCGGTTTATTTACTGAGATCAACAGCAGACAGTTTAAGAGTTAATACATAAATGAAAATGACCCAAATCAGAATAATGAACCACAGCTTCTAACATGTGAATGATGGTCAGATTAGGGTTGATCTTTTTTGGATAGGAGTGTAAATCAGTAAATCAGTCTATAGCGGAGTCCTAGTTCAGCATCCTTCGAATGCCGCAGTTGAAGGTTGATTGTGTCACAGCGAGGCAACAAAGACTGTCTCAGTTTGAAAGCTCCTCTACTTGAGGCCCACAAATGCATCCTCCTTTTCCCCAAATTCCAAGAACATGTCCCGAGTATCCTTCGAGGTCTAGCCTATCCCAAAATTCACAGCATGGCGCAGCCCATGTTTCCTTCTTCACAAACAAATGTCAGCAGCAGCAGCAGCTGATTTTAGCTTCAAATGTAAGTTTATGTTTTGACTCTCAGCTTGAAAGCTCTGCTGCTTTTTAACTCTCAACACTTTAGTTTTCACTTAAAGTGAACTTAAATGACTTTAGTCCTCATGCTGGTCCTGCTCTATTTTAAAGAAAAAGTTGTGTATTGTTTTTTTCACAGCTGAACAACAAGTGCTGAACACACAACTAAATTCACAATGGAAGCCTGTTAATTTACCTGGTTGTGTTTGTGGTTTTTAACAAAACCTGCTGCAATGTGCTGTTTATATTAGAGAGCAAGGAGCAGACTGCTCATTTCATTCAACACTTTCTGGAGGCACAGAAACAAGAAACAAACAGGTTTATAATCTCTGCTATGGAGAAATTCACCTGTTAACAAGGCTGCAGGGACAGTGTTGTTGTTTCTAACAGTCCTGTTGGCAGGTTTGATCCTTTAAACACAAATAAGATCATCTAAATAAATACTGCTGTGTGTGTCCTGTTGTTCAGGGATTAACATGATCAACACATTCTCTTATTTTACTTCTGCTATCTGGAGGAAATGGACCTGCAGGGGAAGGTACTGAACCTGCCTTTTTAAGTTTATAAACAAAAAGTCGATTAAATAACTGACAGCAGTTTTTTTTCATGTAATGATAAGCAGAAGAAGATGGATGGATGGATGGATGGATGGATGGATGGATGGATGGATGGATGGATGGATGGATGGATAAAATGTGTTTGAATACTACGGAGCTAAGGTGGTCACAGGGATGTTTAGCATTCTGTTAGTGACCATCTTGTTATTTATGTTGATATTTATGTTTATCTCCTGGTGCTTCCATCTGAGTCTCTGTTTTTCCTCTTGTCATTACCTTCATGAGCTTCTCTTCCTCTCTGTTTTCTTCAGTGGGAGCATCTTCACAGTCCTCGAGGGTTCTTTTGGTTTCTTTTTGAAAATAAAATGCAGAAACATGAGTTAAAATTTTAAACCTCTCACAATTAAAACACTGAGGCTTTGCATTTTGGTAAAGCATAAATGATCAGTGACTTACTAATCATGTTTCGTCTCTTCATGTATACAAGAAGAGCAGATGCTAAAATTAACAGGATGATGCAAAGAGCCAAACAAACAGCCAAACCGGTGGTGACTGAGGAAGAACTGGACTGGACCTCAAAGAAATCCTCTGAAATCATAAACAAAACTGCACTTTTTAGGGAAACAGGATTGCATACATTCAAAAAGAGATCATATCATAATTGTCATAGCATAATTTTAACCTAAAACATGTATGCGTGTCTCTCTGCTCTGGTTGATGATCTTCTGTTGGACTCTGCAGGTGATGTTGTTGCTGTGTCTCTTCTCCACAGTCACTCTGCTGCTGACAGTATAGAGGTCATCAGGACCTCTGAGGGTCTCTGTAGGTCCAGCAGAGCGGAGGTTTCCCTCACCGTCCAACCACAGCAGCTCAGGCTCTGGATACCAGCCTGCAGACTCACACCGTAACACCACTCCACCTCTGTTACTGTCAATCCCTGATAAACTGATGACAGGAGAGGTGGCAGCAACTGATGCTGAAGAGACAAAGAGTTTGATCATATATTTTGGTCAGTAATTAATCAGTAAATTATTAATTTTAAGAAAATTTGATTTTTGGTGTGTGTTTTTTATCATCAAGTTAATGAATCTAGATTTCTGCGCAGTATACACAACAGGATACTTTCATGTGAAAAAAGAAAGAAAAAAGGCAAAAGAAAACAAAGACAAGTATACGTCTTCTTGTACTCCACGTGCGATATATGAAGACAATGTGAAATAATTTTACATATTACATATCATGTACATACTGTACCCAAATAGTAATAGGTACAATTTTAATGCTTATCGAAACTTACTACTTTTTCCAAAAGCAAAACAAACAAAAACAACATTTATAAATATTTTCAGCTTGGAATTTTCTCATCTTGGCCAAAAGAAAACATTCACTAAAAACTCAGTCCTCAGAGGATTATTTCCTTAATCCATTTCTGATATCCATCCAATTTGTTGCATGAATATTGTTTCCTCCATGGTTAAATATGATCTTAAACTAAAACTAAATCTGCAGATCTCTCCATTTTCTACCTACCAAAATGCTGTGGACTCAATGCAGGAACTATATCAAACTGCACTAATGTGCATCAACTTACCAACCACAAGCTTAACAAAAGCTTTTTCATCCATTAAAGGAACCTCGCATTCATATGTTCCTTCATCAGAGAGTTTTACTCTGGAGAGTTTCAGTGAAATGTTTCCATTCTTCAGCTCATTGATGAACAGTGATGTTCTTCCTCTGTATGAAGGATTTCTTGTGTTCACGAGATCCTGACCAGAACGCCACACATGTACAAATTTGGGCGTCAAGTCAGACCTGGTCCACTCCAAGATCTCAGCTGTCACGTCCTTTTCAGGCTCCACGTGACACGGGAGAATGATGTCATTATCAACTAATGCAACTATTGGTTGATGTGCACCAACCACCTGAGACTCCCCTATAGAAAAGAGAATATTTATTCATTTTAACATTTGTACAGATTTGTACCATTTTGGAATAACTATGATTTTTATATAGTCTCATTGCACAAAACGTGATTATATTAGTACCGCTGCACAGGAAAAAAGTATTATTCATTCATGTAAAGTACAGCATACCTCGATTTAAGTCTATTAGAAGATGGAGAACCAAAATACTGTAGACTCTGATTGAAGAAACGGAAGGTTGAAGTATCTGGGGAAGCATCCTCCTCTGAAAATACACCAGTGATATAGACAGTGACTCTCAAAGTGTGGGCCACATGATGATATATTTTTTTAAATTTTATATTTAAAATCAAATTATTCAAGACTAAAAAATATTTTAGTCTTTATTTGCCATTTTAATTTGACCATTTTATATTCACCACTAATATATTTATCTTAATTGTTATGGAATAATAATTGATTGGTTGTTCTGTTTATTATAATTAAAAGAACAACAATTCATTGAACTATTAGAAGCACAAAATGACTCCTTGAAATAAACCTATCTAAAAATCTAAAAGTGATTTCAGAATCATGTAGAGTTCTAATTATAAATAACTCTTATCAGGTAGGGCAGCACAGTGGCGTGGTGTTTAGCACTGCTGCCTCACAGTTAGAATACCATCTAGGAGGCCTCGGTTCAATACCACCTTGGTCTGGGCCTCTCTCTCTCTCTCTCTCTCACTGTGTGGAGTTTGTATGTTCTCCCCATGTGGACTGTAGGTTTCCTCCCACATTCCAAAGACATGCACTTACTGGGGTTAGGTTAATTGGCTACACTAAATTGCCCATAAGTGTGAGTGTGAATGGTTGTCTCTCTCTGTGTTAGCCCTGCGACAGGCTGGCGACCTGTAAAGGGATGTATCCTGCCTCTCGCCCTATGACAGCTGGGATAGGCTCCAGCCCCCCCCCCCCCCAATCCTCATCCCAGCCTGCACTTCCTTTAGGAGGAGGATAAAACCAGCCACAAAGAGGGTTAAAACCTAGCCTATAGGTGGGTGACTGTGGCTCAGGAGGTAGAGCAAATCATCTACTAATCACAAAATTGCCAGCTCGATTCCTGGTTGCTCCGGGCTGCATGCCAAAGTATGCTTGGGTAAGATACTGAATCCCAAGTTGCTCTCCAAAGCAAGTGTTGGAATATGAATGTGTGTGAATGTTAGACAGTAAAAGCACTTAGCTTAATTACATACAGAAGTGCTTGTGTGAATGTAAATGTGCTGTATTGAGTGGAAATTTGAGTGCTCAGATAGAGTAGAAAGGCACTATGTAAGAAGTAGTCCATTTACTGCCATAGAGTGGACTGTCCTATAGGTAACCTCAACCTACAGTACTATATGGACACTCTAATGTCATCACAGTACATGAATGAATGAATGAATGAATGAATGAATGAAGTTTATTGCCATGTGGGTGAACAAGTTCACACATTGGAAATTGCAGTTACAGAACACCATCCAAGAATACACAAAAACACAACACACATGGGGGGATATGTGTCCTCGGGTCATGCAGCCGACTTGCAGCGCTACCTTTGGCAGGAGGAGAAAACAACACATCATGGGGAAGTTAGGTTAAAAAAAAGTCATCTGGTACAGTGCTCAAAAAAGAGCACTATACCAGGGTCCAAAAAAACCACCTTAGCAAAGCATTTGCACATGTAAAGCTAGGACAGCGGCGGTAGGTGAGGTCAGGTCAGGAGGGAATGCAGACGGGAGACGAGAGGTGGGGGCATTGTGGAGCCAGATGCCAGGATCCAGCCAAAACAGTTCGCTGATAGTGGTGGAATTTCATCAGCGGCCGTGATACACCAGACCCAGCTTCACAAATCACAACGCGGAGTGGGGGGAAGAGCAGCCGCACACAGAGCCCTGGAGAGAGATATGGTTGCCAACCCAAGGCCGGCAGGGGAGCCGAATTCCTGATAACAAATGTTGTTTTGGAACAGGCTGCTTGTTTTTCCAACAGCCTTCAGTCTTACTGGGAAACCATTCAAAAATCCAATATTCCAAATTCGTTGATTGCCGTCCTCACTGTGCAGAACCGAACTATATCTCCTGATCTAACCCCTCTCGCCTGCGAGCCCGCTAATCTTGCGGCTCAGGTCCACCAGGCTTTGAGTCTGAGTTTGTACGGCTCTGCTCAGCCCTTCCACCTGGGTCGGCAGCCTCTGCAGATGTCGAACCGCCGTCCAGATTTTCTTAATTTGCCAGTAAAGCAGGTATCCACCGAGCCCAAACAGAGAAGATACCGCTACCAAAAGGCCGAATATATATGCGTCTTCCACGTCTTCCACTCCAAGGGCTGAGAAGCACACCGGTCTCCACGAGCTCCAAGAGTCGATGACGTATCCAACCGGGTCTGTTCCACTCGGACACGCAGGCTCCCCTGTCCCGGATCTCATAGTGGAAAAAATTCGATCAATGATGGAGAATGCCCAGTTTGCCAGATCCATGGTTCAATCTTGTTCTTATTCGGACAGTGTGTAAAAGACGCTCTCACAGCAAGCAGCAAGCGGAGAGATGGGGAGGGCAGGGAGAGAGAGATAGTGCGACCGTCTCCGACAAGAGCAGGAAGAGAAAAAAACATCACTAATGTCATCACATTTGCTTAGCATATTTGTATTTCCGCAAAACTGTAAACTGTATTTTAGGAGTGAACCAAGTGCTAGGCAATGGAAAATAACACGTAACTACACAGAAGAACTGCTTTTATGGAGCCTACGTGTTGTGAACAATGAACGACTTGAGAAAACCAGGTAAAAATGTGACCACAAATGTATTTAGAGATTTAACACCAATCAAAATAAAAAACACAAATCCATAAATACAATATAAATTCATAACAGTATAAACTTTTCAACTTGATCTGCACCTCAGAAACTGAAACTGAAATTCTAATTTGTACAGGGGCTGCAGATTATGCTGCTATAACAATGGACGGCGCAAAAAGGCGGTATGGACGAAATGCAATGCATAAGGGTGCCGCACAAGAAGGGGGGGCGCCAAAGCGATATGGAGAAATTATTTCTCTAGTTGCATTTTCTGTATTTAACAGCTGTGCATATGATATGATCAATAACAGAGGCGTGGTGCTGATTAGGCACCCCTGCGCTCCTTCACCTCCCCTCCTCCTGCCCCCCGCCTACACACACACGCACACACACACACACACACACACACAAGGCGGTACAACGCCTGCTTTCGGGAACGTGCTCGTCACGACTGTTTTCATTTGTATCAAGAGGAGGCTTTTAAATAATCAGGTTAGCTTACGTTACTAGTAGTAAAATAACAGGTCACTGTTCTTCAACTGTGTGATGTAGTTACAATTTAAGTTATATTGAGAGGGTGCGTTGTGTGTGTGTGTGTGAGTGGGTTTGGGAGGGCGGGCGCCTAAAAATGCGTCTGCATACACCTCAAAAAGTATATAGTTGCGCTATTGACAGATGATCAGATTCGGATCACCCAGAACGCTTCCGCTGTTTCCCATGTCTTTTTCAGCTGCTCGAATCACATAATGAAGAAGTCAGGTGATTTCAGAAAACAGGGCCTTGGTTAGCTTTTGTCACGTGATTTTCTCAAAAAGGATATGGGCGTCGACACAGGCTTCATTTGGACACGCACCCTTTTGCTCGGTATAGGCCTCAGGGCTTTGGTGCAAGACATAACATCACTACAGGCCGTTTTAACATAAAACCCATTTCACCACAGGTACATTCCAGATATCTGAAATTGATTTATGACTAGACGTATTAGTAAATTAAGATATCTCTAATTATATTTTGACTAGACAAAAATACCTATTTGAGATATCTCCAATTACATTCTGACTAGTAGAACTGACGTCAGATTTACCATTGAGTTGACTGGAGGCTTCAATTCAAGATATCTACAATGAATTCCTGACTATCTGGAACATATTTCAGATATCTACAATTAAATTCTGACTAGTCAGAAAGTTAATTTGACATATTTCGCTTTTTGTTCTGACCAGTCATAATTCTAATTAAAGACATCTTGAATGTATTTTTAGACAAGATATATAAATAGTTTTGACTAGTGCAAATTAAATTCTAGATATCTTGAAAGCAAATAATGAATAGTCAAAACTAAATTAAAGATATCTAGAACTGTAATTTTGATTAGTCAAAATTCCCTTTGAGATATTCAATCCAATCCAATCCAGCTTTATTCATAAAGCGCTTTAAAATCACCCACAGGGTCCAAAGTGCTGTACAATAAAACAGTAATATACATAAAAAACAGCTCAATAAAACGCATTAAAATACCTGAGAAATACATACCCAGAAATACAAAATAAAAAAAACAAACAAAACAAAACAAACAAAAAAAAAAACACAGCTCACAGACTCAGTGTTTATTTAGTGTTAAAAGCCAAAGAAAAAAAGGTGAAATTTTAAAAGTGATTAAAGTGTGTGAGTGATGAGGCCTGTCTAATATGCAGTGGCAGATTGTTCCAGAGATTTGGTGCTGTCACGGCAAAAGCACGCTGCCCTCTGAGCTTAAACCTAGTTTTAGGCACCCTCAGAAGCAACTGTTCTGCCAACCTGAGTGACTTGGTGGACTTGGTGGTTTGTGATTGTTGGCTTGAGATACCAGAGCACAGATCTACCAAAGGGGGTCACAGAATTGTTACCAAAAACCACCACCTCTGTTTTTTTTTTTATCTCATTGAAACTTTGGAAATTTAGAGCCAAACCATGCCTTAATGTTACCTAAGCATTTAAGTAATTGTGCAGCTGAGTAGGGGTCTTTCCTTTTAAGTGGCACATATATCTGGCTGTCATCTGCATAGCAGTGGAAAGAGATACCATATTATCTAAGTATGGGTCCCAGTGGTATTGAGAGAAAAAGCATGGGACTAGCACTGAGCCCTGTGGTACCCCACACACAAGTGGAGCAGTGGAGGACACAAATTCACCAAGTCCAACACAGAAAGTCCTACTTGACAAATACGACTAAAGCCAACTCAGAGCTGTGCCCCCGATTCCCACTCACTGCTCCAGAGATTAAAATTTTATGGTCAACCGTATCAAAGGCAGCAGTTAAATCTAAAACAACAAGAACACCACAATCGCCTGAGTCAGTAGCTAAAAATATGTTATTAAAAACTCTTAAAAGTGCTGATTCAGTGCTGTGCAGGGTTTTAAAACCACATTGGAGGACTTCAAAAATATTGTGCACAGTTAAAGAATGGTTTACAGTTAAAGAGTGGTCATTCTTTAACTGTAAACTACCTTTTCAAGGATTTTTGATAAAAAAAAAAAAAAAAAAAGGTAGACCAGAAATAGGTCTAGTTAGCCTAAACTATTGGATCCAAACCAGGCTTTTTTATCAGAGGCTGCACAACAACAACTTTAATATTTACACAGACCACACCTGAGGACAGACTGCTGTTTATAATATTGAGCACAGCTGGCCCAACAGTGGGAACAGTTTCTTTAAAAAGACAGGGAGGGATAACGTCATTTGGAGAACATTAAGGCTTCAAATGACCAACAATCTCCTGTAGAAATTCCAACGTTAGAGGTTTTAAAGTGCCAAAAACAGCAGAACAGGAGAAAGAGACTGAGGGGTCATTCGCAGGAGGAGAAATAAGAGTCCTTGTAGTGGTGACCTTATTGATGAAGGATTACAAAAATCTTTCACAGACATAAGAAGAGGCTTCAGTGCAGTCAGACTGTGGTGGATTTAGAACACTACTGATGGTTAGTAGCCCCTTAACTGGCAAGGGCCCGGTGACGGGCCGTTTGTAGTCCCTTTTATATGGCAGGCTAGACCCTCCCATTTTTATTGACACGTCATTCGGCCAATCATGTAACTGGCTGCACCAAATCACCTGACAAAGCTACGTGACGCCCTCTGAGTATTATTGGCTCTGGGAAACCCATTTCTTAACATTATTGGCCGAATGAGGTGTCAGTCAAAATGGGCGGGTCTAGCCTGCCATATAAATGCACTTCATTCGGCACGCGGACCAGACGCAGCCGATTAATAGGCTATGAAATGGGTTTTTCAGAGCCAATAATAACCAGAAGGCGTTATGTAGTTTTTGTCAGGTGATTTTTTTGCTGCCAGTTAAGGGGTTAAACAACACACGAGGCTTGTGATAATTTGAGACAACAGTGGTTGAAAAATATATAGTCCTGGCCTCTTTTACAGTTGACTGATAGCGACATCAACAATCTCCAAGAATTTGAAAGACACCTGCAATCTGTCTTTTCTCCACTTCCGCTCAGCTCTGCGGCACTCCCGTCTGACTGAGCAGGTCATGTCATTCAGCCAGGGCTCATATCTCCAAATGAATTACAGATATCTTTAATTAGATGGCTTTTATAAATTCTACACTACAGGCAATTGTCTGGACAGCTCAGTACAGTACGAGGGGGCATACATGCATATAAATGAAACATACAAACATGAAACAGAACTATTTGAACAACAACGAGACTTGCTTTTGCAGCTCACCATCAATATCAAACCTCTAACTGGTCTCTTGAACTGTTTTTTTTTTTTTTTTAAACCACAATGAAACAGGCCACGGCTTTTGAATCAGCGTCAAACTGCACAGGAAGAGGAGGTTTCATCTGCAATATACATGAGCTGTATTTCAAGCTTAGACATTCAGCTGCACGACAATTTGAAGGTTACAGCTTTCTGCTTCAGAATGTGTGGGTTCTCTGGTTTTGGATATTTCTTTATTTAACTTACAGTAATATTAAACAACATTAAAATGGGATACTTATTAAAGTACAATGTTTGGGTCAAACTGGTTGTCATCAGATATCTAAGTATGCAGTGCAGTATATCAAACCCACTGAAGGTCTGACAACTTGAAATGTTACAATTTAATAAATATTCCAGGAGGAGATAATGTGCAGAAGTTCTACTGTTCTACTGTTGTTTGATGGCTGATTAGTGGCAGTGGCACAGTGGGTAGGCGTTCGCCTTACAGCAAGGGTTGCTGGTTCGAGCCCCTGTCCCTGTGCTGTGTCCTTGGGCAAGACACTTAAACCTCATTGCCTAACGGTAGCGCCGGTCTCTGGTTGCATGACCGCAGGTGCTTGTCTCTGGATGAGTGATCTGGAACAATCATTTTGTTGTGCACAATGACAATGAGTTGAATCTAATCTAATAATTTGTTTAATTTTTCCAGGGTCACTTGTATTCATTCTGCTGGCTATGCATGTTGAAAACAGGAGTAAGTAGCTGAACAAGTTTATCTCATAAATTATTTTGTCTTCAATTTTTTTTTTTTTTTTGGTTAATAAAGAAAACAGTTGTATCAATATTTTTCCTGTATATTACATTTTGACCTCTGTCTTTCTGCTTAAGTCTGTCTTCTTTCACTGTGAGGATCTTGATGGCTCTGCTCAGTTGAAAGGGAATCAGAAACACTGAGGAGTTCATTTCAGTGTGTGACAAGAGGTCACCAACGCTACTGTGTGCGATTCATCGAGTCTATTCAACAGACAGCGGTGAATACTGGTGTGAGACTGGAGCAGGAGAGAAAAGCAAGAGTATCAACGTCACTATCACTCGTATGTTTAACACTCGTGTGACCAGGCTGTTATATACTCATATGCAATTCAAAGATTCAAAGATATAAAATGGATATAACCTGAGTCAGTTCAGCTTTTTCTTTTTTCACAGTTACATTGTACATTAAGTATTTGCTATATTTTCAATTCAATTTTCTTTGTATTGCACCAAAGCACTACAAAGAGTAACCTTTCCATTATCCTCACATCATTACCAGACAAGCTGTAGGAACAGTAAACTGGCAAGTTCAAGAAGACATTTTTGGGGGATTAAAAATATAAATATATGGATATGGTATTTATATGGACAGAGCCATAGCATTTGTGCAATCTTAAGTCCTATCAAAAATAACTGACAGCACATTGAGTGACATATTGATGAGGGAGTTTCCTTATTATAGCAGCTATATTTTGAGACTTAATTACTTGGACATTTAGAGGCCACATCAAGTCATCCATACACACTACAGTAAACTTTAACGTCTGAACGGTAGAATAGAGTGTCATCAGTTTAATTAACTACAAATGTACCACTAGTTATTTTGATGTTGTCTTTGTTTTGTTTGAAATGTTAGTGATTTCTGTATAAGAGAAAAAGTCTTGTTTTTCAGCTGGTTCTGTGATCCTAGAGAGTCCCGTTGTCCCTGTCATGGAGGGAAACAATGTGACTCTGCGCTGCAGAAACAAGACAAAGACTTCTAACCTCACAGCTCACTTCTATAAAGATGGCTTCTTCATTGGGACCAGCTACACTGATGAGATGACCATCCACAAAGTTTCCATGTTTGATGAAGGACTCTACAAGTGTAAGATCGCTGATACTGGAGAATCACCAGAGAGCTTGCTGACTGTCAGAGGTAAAACTATTTTAAACATACATTAATAGCTCTAATTTATTTTAGCATGACTTTGAGTATAGCTGACTTAGTGGAACCAATCAACTTCCCCATTTTTTTTCATTTAAAGCTGAACCTGATTTGTGTTACAGCAGATGCATTTTTATCTTTGCAGACCTTCATGGAGAGACCTGCTCGTCTTGTTGTCCTGCCATCTATGTGTTCCTAACCTTGAGGACTACGTTCACCGTTCTGATGGTGTTTCTACTGGTCGTTGGATTATTTCACTGTGGAAAACTTGGTGTTAGGCAGAAATAAGTGAAATTTGCATATTAATATATTAATTTATTAATGACTGATACAGAATGTTCTGGAAGTCTGGATATTTAAATAATGAAACTGCAAAAAGTTGGACAGTCACAAGAGATATACTATGTATGTGTACTTCAGCTTCAGTTTTCTTTACTGTATGCCTTTTCTCTGCAGTGTTCAGTTGACTTGGTTGGTTGCAGCTGTTAAACGCTCTCAGACAGAGCAGTTTAAAAACCACAGGCCTGCTGACAGTTTTAAAAAGGCCTCTCAGTTTCTCAGTATGTGGTTTTTTAGATGCTACAGATGCTCATGAGTAATTTTAGCTTCTTATACACAAACCACGTGAGAAAATGTCTCTATGTGAACTTACATTCTGCTCCAGCTTGATGATTTACGTATCAACTTGAGACTTGAGAATTCCACATAAAGCTTTGATTCTTGTGTGTGTGAAAACTTGTCCTTCATTTATGATCTCATCTGCAGTGACTTAACTTACATCATAACAAGTGCATTTGATCAGATGTCTCAGCGGAGACAGGAGCTGCAATTCAAAGGAAACGAGGATGTGATTGCACAACAAAGTAATCTTGTAGGCAGTGGTGGACAGTAACGAAGTACAGACACTTCGTTACTGTACTTCAGTAGATTTTTCAGGTATCTGTACTTTACTTGAGTATTTATTTTTCTGACAACTTTTTACTTTTACTCCCTACATTTTTACACAAGTATCTGTACTTTCTACTTCTTACGTTTTCAAAACAAGCTCGTTACTTTAGGTATAATGCGTCTGAGGAACGTTTGCATTTCCGGACAGTGTGGGAGCCGGCTTCTGATTGCGAGCTGTTTTTTTCTTGGAAGTCAGAACAACAGGGTGGGAAGGAGGGAACAGACACCCCACACGGTAGAGGGAGAGGCTCCTGCAACGCTCGCTCGGAGACCGTTAGTTGGGCTTTACATAGAGGCTGCACGCCGGAACGGTGAGGAAAATAAATGACAGAAAACGTAAAGGACAAAAAAAGTGTGTGCAGTTTGTCACACAGTGTGTCTGCTAGCTAAAAGAACAGCTGCTGTATTTTAAGGGAGAGCAAAGAATGAGATAACTTCACTCAGATGGAGGAAGATGTAAGAAAGAGGTAGAAACGTCCTTCAAGGAGCTACTTTCACTTTCTTACTTTGAGTAGATTTCAGAGCCTGTACTTATTTACTTTTACTTGAGTACAGAAGTTGAACCAGTACTTCAACTTTTGCCAGAGTAGTTTTTAACGCAAGTACTTGTACTTCTACTTAAGTACAGAATGTCAGTACTTTGGCCACCACTGCTTGTAGGTCATGTTAATTTAGAAGGCTTCTAATGGTCAAAGAGCCCCCCTTTTTGTTGAGTTTTCTTATTCTTTAGCATGATTATGTTGGAAATTTATTGCTACTTTTATCCAGCATATATACTTTTCCCCTAAGGTAGTAGTGGGCACTTGCTACTATACATATATTCCATTCATTGCCTGTATCATTCTGCCCTTAACAGCCCCTATACTCTCTATGCTTTCTTTCCCCTCTTTGAACTTTCTCCCCTTGTACTCTCTCTCTCTCTCCTTATACTGTCTATACCTTCCCTCTCCCTCTGAATTCTCTCTCCCCTTATATTCTCTGTACTATCTCTCCCCTCTTTGAACTCTCTCCCCTTATACTGGTTGTACCTTTGACCCCTTACACTGTTTGTACTCTCTCCATAGGTGTCCTTATCAGCGTCATATGCTGTTTATACCCCTTCCCCCCACCATTAGCAGTAATTATTCTTCACTTGTGTAAAAAGGGACTTTCCCTATTTGTTAGTAGTGATTTATTCACATGTGGTAAAGTGTGGTTTTAGAATGGGTCTTAACTCTATTAATCACTATTTACATTTATTATTATATGGGGATATACTTACTTGTATTACTCATTACTTATATTGTTTTAGTGCTATTAGTTTTATTACATGTGCACATACTATTCTTACACTTTATATTATTTTCACATAAGTGCCTAGGGTTGTTGGTTTATCTTAAAGTACCAGGCGCCACTTTTATGGCACGTGCCGATAGGACACACACACCAGCGTGTTGAGAGTTTTATGTTTTTGGGTCACTGAGGTGAGGATAGGACCTGTGTGTGTGTTTGGGACCTTTGAAGAGTTGCTGATGTAAGCACTGTCTTATTTGACACTTGTACCCTTTTGTCATATATCAGTCAAGTTTTATGGCAGGTGCACTGCAAAAAAGGGAGTTCCGTGGGCCCCTTGTAAACAGCTGAAAAGGGGGGAAGGAATGAAAATCTGGCTAAGTGGGGGACTGGTGATCTTATCTTAATGGATGTTTGAGTAGAAAAGGTCATCATTGGTGACCTGGCACTGTCTACTCATTAGTTGCTCAAAACACCACTAAACTCAGTCAGAGACTCAGACAAAGTGTATCACTTCAAGTCACCACCCTCCAGCTAGCCCACAGTAAGACTGAACAGCTCTTCACCGGCTTTTATAATGATTGGTGGTTAATTTGCCGCGTGACACCAGCTGCAACCTGATTCCTTGGAGAAAGAATGGATTGTAGCTGAGTTAATGGAAGAGAGAAGCACGCATGACCTGTCTTGTTTTGAGCCTTTGGTACCCCAGGTGCTTAAAGGTGGGCTTTTCATGATTAGAGAGAATCTCAGTGTAGAGAGATGTCAAGATAAAATTCTGCTACCAGTATCCCATATCTCCACAGCCTTGGACCAAACTCTGTCCTCCAACAAGAAAAACCTTGCTCACCACAAAGTGGGGCTAATCAGAAACTACCATCAGAATTTGGGAGTGTAAGTTTGGACATAACATAATCTCATTGGCCTGCTTGCAACATATTCTGCTGCAGGATACCATAGCAATATGTGACCAAAATGGTGACCATGGTTCTTCCGCAGCTGAGGCCCCTGTTTGTTAAATGAATAAACTATTAAATTGACAATACATCTTCTTTCATTAAACTTCAATCATCCAATGCAATAAATGCCACCAAACAAGTGTCAGTAACAGAATAAGCTGTTTGGTATTGGCAGAGATGATTTGGCAAGTCTTTCATGGGCACAGTCCACATGATCAACTCTGCTGCACAACCCACAAATGCAGTGCAGGGGCCTGTCCTTCCATAATGGTTCCTTTTCTTTCTTGGGTTTCTGTTGCCTGGGGTGTTCACAAAGCAAAAAAGCAGTTGTGGACATCTTTCCAATATACTCACAGATCTTTGTTTTTGTTGTCCTTGATAGTGGTTCTGACACTCACTAGTCCTCAGCCTCCCTGGGGTTAAGAGCTTTGCGTTTTTGATGTCAGTGCTCATCTATGTCTTTGGCCAGCTTGTTATCCCAGTAACTGATGACCGGCAGGGCACAGGTGTTGTTGTTGCCATTCAACTGACTCCTCAGGACTTGCATTACTCTCTGCAAGTGCGTAATGCAATAACTCTGGTTATTGGTGACTGTGTTTTGAAGAACATGCAGCTAGTGACATCAGTAACCGTAGTTGAATGCATGTTGAAGCCATTATGCCAAAAAAAAAAAACTGCACAGGAAGAGGAAGTCTGCCCTCCCCCAATTCTTCAGTTGTAATTTAGTTTGCTACTCAGACACGCAGCAGCAAGAAAACATGGTGATTACAACTCCATTCTTCAGAATATGTGAGTATTGGTTCTTAGGGTTCTTCTTTAGATTTTAAGATTTATATGTACAAACAGCAAATAAATTATGGCTTTCTGTTGCTAATCTAGTGATACTTGAAATCATTCTGCTGGGGACACATGTTCACAAGAGCTGCACTTACAAAAGTGGTGAGTAATAAAGACAAATTATTAAAATTAATTATCTTTTCTTGGCTTTTTGGGGGGGACAAGTTGGTGTTACCATACCACACGATACCATACCAATTTATTTATAAAGCACCTTAAAAATAACAACAGGTGTTGACTTTAACATTGTAAATGTCTATGTACAGATATTTATTAAATACGTATTATTAAGTTTAATGTTCTGTCACTTGTACATCTGATTTATCTGTTAATATCTTGTGCTATTTTCAGGTGCAGCTGATTTTCATGTCACTCCCAACAGACTGCAGCATTTTGAGTATGAGTACTTATTGTTTGATTGTGGTGATTACACTGAGCTGAGAGGGATGAGAATCACTGAGGAAAGACTGGAACCTTTTAGTCCAGTATGTAATATTAAAAAATCATCCTCTTCGTGCATAATTTCTAGAACTTATCCAACAGACAGTGCAGAGTACTGGTGTGAGACTAAAGAAGGGCAGAAAAGCAACATCGTCAACATCACCATCACTGGTAAGTTTTCCTGATTTCTGGACTTATTTTTTTTTAATTATGTAAGATTTTTCATAATCATGAGAGATTTATCATCCACTGTGTCTTATTTATGAAGCTCATTAATTTGTTATTTAGTCCCTTTTACAGAATATATACAGTCCCACTCAAATGTTTGGACACACTTACCCATTCAAATGAATGGGTAACTTTACTGATAGTGAGCATGTACACATATCATAGTAATATTAGTTTTTTATGTTTAACGTCATTACATTATCTTTATTATTAATCATCGTCACATTAACATAAAACAGGAAGCATTTTATTTCCTACAAGATTATTTTATTTGTAGATGCTATCTGTTTTTTTCTGTATGTTTGCTTCTCTTATGAGTAATATTTTGCTTTTCCAATATATGATGCAGCCGGTTCTGTGATCCTGGAGAGTCCTGTTTTCCCTGTGTTTGAGGGAGATACTGTGACTCTGCGCTGCATAACCAAGAACACTTCCACCATCCAAACAGCAAAGTTTTACAAAAACAATGGCCTACTGGAAGGAAGTGCTTCAGACAACATGCAAATTAATAATGTTTCCAGTTCTGATGAAGGACAATACAAGTGCAACATTCCTGATGTTGGAACATCACCGGAAAGCTGGCTTCATGTCAGATGTAAGGCTAAAAATATATTTGGAGTTTCATGGCTTGGTAGCGGTTGTAATAATCAAATTTCTGTTTTTTTGGCACTTGATGGAAATGCATCAATGATGTAGCAACATTTTTGAGAAAAATTTACACATGCAGTGATATTTATAAATTTGCTCCATTGCAGCCACAGCCGACTCTCCTGCAGCAGAGACTCATGGCTCCATTCCCACTCCTGTCCTATACCTGCTGTGCATTGCTGTCCCTATTTTAGTAATCCTGCTGCTACTGCTGGTGGTCAGATTCCAAAATACAGGTAAAACAGTGGTAAGTAAGTATGTCTTTAGCCTATATTAAATGCAGTCCATCTAAGCAACATTGAAAAAAAAAAAATTAGTTAAAAAAAAAAAACAGTTAAAAAATATTTCTGTTATTCTCATCAAATACTAAATTTGGTTGACCCTGCTTTGCCTCCAAGACCAGACCAGAAGAAGTGATATCAGGCATGTTCAGGGTGGTTGGGCTGTAAACTGTTCTGATGGTTTACTAATACTTGCAGATAATATATACTCGTAGAAATAATGCTGGTCCAAGTGGAGAAGTATCAGATTTTGTTCATAAGTGAGGGGAGAGGTGAATGAAAACCAGAGCTGAGCATAAAAGCAAAGCTGTCGATTTACCTATCGATCCATGTCCTCCCCTCCTGTGTGTTGACAAGCTTTACACAGTGATGAAAGAATGAGATCAAAAATACAAAATGACCCTCCTCTCCTTTAGAGGTGGGGTGAAGAGTGCAGTCATTCTGGAGGGGCTCAGAGCAGAGCCTCTACTCCTCCACAATAAAAGCAGCCAGTTAAGGTGGCATCTGACTAGGATGCCTCCTGGGTGAGGTGTTCAGTCATGTCCCACTTTTACATTCAATGCATCAAATTTTAGATGTGTATTTACAGCAATAGAATTGAATTTAACAGTTTTATCTTTAAAATAAACATATTTGTGAAATTATTACACTTGTGACATTTTTTAAGTAAAATGTAAAACCTTCTTTTCCCGTTACATTTCTCTTTTGTCTGTTGTTGCTCTCTGTTCATTTGCCTCCTCTAAGTGTGTCATATATGAGTTTTGTTTTAGACGCTGCTGATCTTTCTGATAATTTGAACCTCTGCCTGAAGCCAAACCAGAGCAGAAAGCCACACATAGAAAAGTGTATAAATATAAATATGTATAACAGCTTCTCGTGCTTGCAGGTGCTGCCACCCCTTCAGAGGAGTCCTCACCTCAAATTATTTACATTAATGTGGCCACAAATAAGACACGACAGACTCAACAAGATGGTTCGTATATTAAATACATTTGGACATTTTATTACATTTCTCTCATATATTTTATAAAGTTATGCCAGCACATTTAAGCCACAAATTTTTACAGCCACTCTAAGATGATTAGAAAATACTGAATTTTCCATTATGGTGTGGTAAGGGTATAAATAATTTAGAAGATATTATTCAAGATGGGACTTTTATTACATTTCAAGAATTTATATCAAAATATGGACTTGGCAGCAGTAAATTTCTTGAATATCAGTAACTAAAGTCCATTTTACAGGCGCTTGGGTGGATGCTGCCTTGCGATCTTCGGGTATGGGCCTTGGGGCTTGGGGTGCCAGGTGCTGGCCCTTGACTGGGTGGCTAGGCTTCCCTGTGAGGCACAAGGTGTGTGGTCTGGGGCCTGGTGGGGTCCCTCCCTGCACTGGGGTGGTCTCTGCTGTCTCAGGCACGCCAGCAGGTAGGGCGTGCCTGGGTGGGGCTGGCTCTCTTCTTCCAGGTCATCGTTTTTTTTTCCTGGTCCTATTATCACCCACACACACGCGCTAGACATCACTCACACATATAGGGTCTCGGTGAGGCTACATGTGGAGCCCTGTGACCGCTTGACGCTCCTTTTTAATTGCATCATGCTACCCAGAGGTTGATGACATAGGGCTGCTCGCCCGGGGCTGCAGGTGTTGGGCAGCTCTCAGGCACCTAGGGCCCTGCTACAGGCCTGCGCTGGGGGCTGGCGTCTGGGCAGGGGCTGCTTCCCATTACCTTGTGTTCTCTGGGGTCCTTACCCCTCAGCTGGGGGGGGCTTTGTCTGGGACCTCCCTCTCCCATCTGTTGGGGTGGGCATGCGGTTTTCATTGTAATGTGTGTCCACGGGTCTTCAATGCTCTTGATGGGCTGTGGATGGCCCGGGTTTCCTGGGTCTTTCTCTATCCACCTCTGGCTTCTGGTGGGCAGAGCTCTGGCTTTCTGCCCTCATTAGCAAGTACATTTCATGACATGGACACAGTCACTCATGCAGGAATGCCACCGCTGGATTGTTGGTTTGTGTAGCCATGCTTTGTTTCTGGTTTGTTTTTTCCTTATAAATTGATTTTTCCAGGTATTGTTTGTTTTTGTATGTTGTTTGTTCTTCTACAGGTGCAGCAGTTGATGAACCATTGTGGTTTATCTGCTTCTGCTTTTCTCTCTATTTCCTTTTTTTTCTCCTCATCCTCTTTTTTTTTTCTTCTCTCTGAGCCTGTCAGCTCTGGCATTACATGTGTATATGGGGAAAACAACACAAATAAACAAATAAAATAAGAGGACAAAGATTAACCAGTGGAGCCTGTAGAGAATCTTGGGAAAGTAAATATGTTTGGCACAACAGTGCATTCAGATCTCAATGCTGTTTGCAAAATGTGAAAACTTCTTTTCCCGTTACATTTCTCTATTGTCTGTTGTTGCTCTCTGTTCATTTGTCTCCTCAAAGATATTGAAGTGCTGTTAACTGAGATACGCTGCACAGCAAAGACTATTTTTGCCTCCTCTAAGTGTGTCATATATGAGTTTTGTTTTAGACGCTGCTGATCTTTGTGATAATTTGAACCTCTGCCTGAGGCCAAACCAGAGCAGAAAGCCACACAAAGAAAAGTGTACAAATATAAATATGTATAACAGCTTCTCCTGCTTACAGGTGCTGCCACCCCTGCAGACGAGTCCTCACCTCAAATTATTTACATTAATCTAGCCACAAAGGAGACACGGCAGACTCAACAAGATGGTTCGTGTGTTAAATACATTTGGACATTTTATTACATTTCTCTCATGTCTTTTATAAAGTTATGCCGGCACATTTAAGCCACAAATCTTTACAGCCACTCTAAGATGATTAACATGAATCTAGCTCTGGCATAGATACTGGTAGGTTGGGATCATTTTCATGATAATAAACTTCTATTGTAGTTGTGTCAGTAAATACAGCAGGAATAAGCAGGAACTTTAATCTTGAAGTTGGTCAGACACCTCTTCCAGTCTGTATTTACACCAAAGCAAATTATTTAGACAGAACAAACAAGGAGGAAATACAGGGTTCAAACGGATGCTTGAAATCCTGGAAATTGCTTGAATTTTAATATTGTGTCTTCAAGGTTTGAAAAGTGCTTGAATTTTGGAAATGGTGCTTAAAAGTGTAACTTTATTTCTTTCACAACAAATAACTATGTTACTGAATAGGTCTCTTATGTGATCAGAATGTCTAAAATGACAATTTCTTCGCCTCGGCCTGGCTTGCACATCTGCGTGTGACCTGTCAGTCTGTTTATGACCCCGCCCCCTTAGACAGAGTCAAGGTTCAGTGTGCCAACATACCGGGAGGTTGCTGTTTTAATGAGTGTTTGCTGGAAAATGTTTTTGTCTGTTGTTGCTCTCTGTTCATTAATCTCCTCAAAGATTGAAGTGCTGTTAACTGAGATACGCTGCACAGCAAAGACTATTTTTGCCTCCTCTAAGTGTGTCATATATGAGTTTTGTTTTAGACGCTGCTGATCTTTGTGATAATTTGAACCTCTGCCTGAGGCCAAACCAGAGCAGAAAGCCACACATAGAAAAGTGTACAAATATAAATATGTGTAACAGCCTCTCGTGCTTACAGATGGTGCCACCCCTGCAGATGAGTCCTCACCTCAAATTATTTACACCACTGTCACCAAAAACGAGACACGACAGACTCAACAAGATGGTTCGTGTGTTAAATAATTTGAACATTTTGAACATTTTATTACATTTCTTCAAGTTACGCCAACACATTTAAGCTACAAATCTTTACAGCCGCTCTAAGATGATTAACATGAATCTAGCTCTGGTATAGGTACTGGGAGGTTGGGATTATTTTCATGATAATAAACTTATTTCTTCTGTAGTTGTGTCTGTAAATACAGCAGGAATAAGTAGGAACTTTAATCTTGAAGTTGGTCAGACACATCCTCCAGTCTTTATTTACACCAAAGCAAATGATTTAGAGAAAACAAACGGAGGAAGAAAATAGGACTTAGTGGATTATTTGGTTCTATGGATGTTATAAAAATAAATGTTTATAATTTATTTGAAAGGCAGAGAATTTGTTTGTATAATGCATTACAAAACCTTTGAGATTATGCTCAAAATATATTGCTTGTTTCCTTATAGAAACACGTATTCTTCTCATTTTCATTGTAGAATCTGGATCATCAAGCTTTACACCGGCTCTCAGTCCCCCTGCTGCCGAAGAGCTGAGCTCTCCAGAGGAGGTTATTTATTCACCTGTCCAGATGGTAAGACTAATAATTGTTTTGGCCTCAGCCAGCTGTTACAAATGTAGCTGTTACAGACTACACACTGAAATATTTTCTGCAGTGGAAATGTGAAATAACAGCTGGAATGCAGAAGTATGTCTGAGATATGATTTATTTTAATCTTGTAAATACATTATAAGTATTATTGGAAACCATCTTTTATTGTCCTTTTTAGTGAATTTGACTTGTTCAGGTATCATTATTTCAACTTAAGTCTGTCCATTTTGTTTACTCCTAAACTTTTTAAGGTAAAACATTAGGACAAAGTCCTGGAGAAGCTAAACAGTTCTGTTTTTCTTCTTTTGTTTGTTTTTTCTCTTTCAGGTGCAGTGCAGTGACGCCTAACTTCATAATCCATGCTGGATACCTGAGAGAGGTTCAGAAAATATAGTTTTTTAATTTTGTAAAACTTTAGTTTCTGTTGTGTTTTTGTTAGTCTGTATGCACATGTGCTGGTCCAGTTACAGTTAGTTTCCTTGAGAGGCTCAAATATTACAGGTCTTATTCACATAATCATAACTCAATTGCATTTTAGTTCTTTTATATGTGTTTGTTTATGATACATAATCAATAATTTAGTATACTCAATTAAAATATGTGATTACATTTTTGTTATTTAACTCATGATGTAATTTTATCAGTTTGAGCCTCGATCAGGTCTGATATTAATGTCGCTAACTATTTGTTTCTGTTATCAGACAGTGATAAGTTGTCTTGTTTTAGAGCTCAATAGCACAGCCTGTATCAGCAATAGATCTTTTGGAGTATTTTGGAGAGTACAGTACAGTATTTTACTTCAATACCAGATGTTTGGGCTGTGTTACCAAGACCATTTTGATTTATTTTCCAATAAAAGTTATGAAACTTGTGATTGTTTTTCACTATATCATAAAAACAAGTACAAAATAATCAAAATGAGAACTTAAGTGGCATCGTGTATGAAACACAATTTGTGCCACTGCCAAAACATTTAAGCATGACTGCTTTGTGCTACCTGCAGTCCCCTACAGTACATCATTCACCTCATCATTAAAATAAAATGTAAAAGGAAAAAAAAAAGATGGTTAAGAGTTGGCTGCTCACTGCAGGGATGTCCCACAGGATATTAGCTTGGTCATTCTCAACTATCCCATTTTGACCTCGGACCTTCCAGGTCATACTCGGCACAAATGTTCCTGTATACTACGCCGGACACTTCATGGCTTCTGCATGGCAGATAGAAGAAATGCCTGACAGAAAAATCCTACCAATGGCTGGACAAAGCTGAACTGACAGACAGCACAGACGCTCTAATCATGGCAGCACAGACCCCAGGTGCAGGCTGTGCAGAGATGCCCCCGAGACAATCCAGCACATAACAGCAGGGTGCAAGATGCTAGCGGGCAGGACATAGATGGAACTCCTGTCCTTCCATGATAGTTGTATTTGATCATTAGTTATTATTCATCTCTATCTCTCTTACACAGTGTGTATTTTGTACTGGATCTCTCTCTCTGCAGCCCCAACCGGTTATGGCACATTACTGCCCCTCCCTGCTGGAGGCTTCTTCCTGTTAAAAGGGAGTTTTACTGTAACCTGTCACCAACTGCTTGTTCATAGGGTTTTTTTTTTTTTTTTACTGTTTTCTCTGTAATTATTGAAGGGTCTTTACTTTACAATATAAATTGCTTAGAGGTTACAGTTTATTAGCACCCCCCCACAACCCTGAACAGGATAAACTGAAGAGGAGGGACGAATGGTTTGATACAGCAACAAAGCCATTGTGGTGCCTATATATATATATATATATATATATATATATATATATATATATATATATATATATATATATATATATATATATATATATATATATATATATGATGTCCAGCATTAAACCAAATCCATCAGCAAATGAAACTAAAAGCAGAGCGTAATTATCTTTGGTCTTTGTTATGTCAAACCAGACTCTCCAGTAATTTGACTTCAGCTCCTGCATTAAACAGGTTTTCACTGAGCTCCATTGTGCAAACTTGACTTCAAGTTACAAAAAAACACAGAATCTGCTTCAGCTCACACAGCTGCAGGATTATTTGGACCCAAACAAGTCATAGCAAGGTGTAAACTGTTTAAAGACGCCAAAACCAGAACGACAACAGTTCTGTTTAATTCTGTTACCAATATAAGCAGAAACATTAACAATCAAAAACACGTAAAAACATCACAAACCTTTTTTTGGCAAATGATCACTTTTTAGCACAACACCAGCAGCTGGACAAGTTTCCAGAGATGAAATTTGTAAAGAAAATGTTCATCTTGTTCAGAACAGATTTTCTCTGTTCTGAACTTAAACAAGAACCAACTGAGATCAAAACTGAGTGACTCCCATCTGTGGGACACACGTCTACCACTGCTCTGGACCCAAACCTGCCCTGTGAGCTTGTGTGGCCGTCACATTAGTGTCAGTACCTTACCTGCTCTGTTATCAGAATTACACAGCAGTATTTTACAGTTTCTCTATGTTATACATTTCAGCTGGAAATTCATTCAGGCTCTACATTTGGTTTCTTCATGCTTGTTTGCTGCTCTGTCCAAAGCAGAGTAATGTCTGAGACTAAAGTAGGGAAGTTAGACTAAATGAAAATTAGTTAGAGTGGCTCACTGTTTTCTTTCTCCAACCAGCATAGTTTGTTTTTCAAGCTTGTATTATTTAAAAAAAACAAAAAACAAAATCAACAACAAAAACAAATACTGCTTTGGAAAGTACACTTAGGTCCATTTGTAAAAGGTCCAACATCAGAGTAGCGTGCTGATGTTGGACTGGTAGATAGCAATAAAACATATTGAGAAGAAAGCAAAAGCAAAAATATTCAGCACATTAGTGGCAAATGTAACCAGGCAAACCCAGTTTTCCCACTTTAGACTGCTGTTAAGAGAATGACCAAAAGAAAAAGATCCTTTCTGACCAAATGCTAATCCAATAGAATACAATAAAGCACAGACATTCTTTACTTAAGCAGAATAAGTTTCCTGATCTTTCTAACAGCCTATCAATCAAACAGAGACACAGTTAAATTCATTATTATGTAAAAAGCCTTACCGGAGATAAAGACCCTGAGCAGCCACAAAATGATGCAGACTGTCCCTTCTGCTGTTGTGAGCTTTAGAGTGAATCGATAATTTATTCTTGGGTTTATGCAGGATTATCCGGGCTTGCAGTACTCCAGCAGGAGATAAAATGAAACAAAAAGCAGTGTATCATTCTCTGTGGCCTCTGGTTTTCATCAAACCAGACGCTCCGGTAAGTTGACTTCAGCTCTTGAATGAAACAGGTTTTCACCCAGCTCCTTTGCACATTCCTGACTTCACTTTACACTAAAACTTCTTCATCTGTGCCCTAGAAACACAGCGGCTCCTTCAGGGCACACAGCTGCATTATCATTTGGATCCAAACAAGTCATAGTGAGGTGTAAACTGTTTAAAGACGCCAATACCAGAACAACAACAGTCACTCATGTTGTAATAAGGTGCTTAAACAGCAGAACGTGTCATCTACAGGGGCTTACACCTGTGACTTGTGGTTGTGGCCACCTGCTCCAGAGGGTCCTCACTTTAACCTGCATTTAGTCCAGTTTTACTGTTTTAAAGTCAGTTCAGATTCAGAATATGGCATAAAGGCATTTCTCTTCTATTGGGGCTGATAATAACAGCACATAATGTGACATGCTCATTGATCAGTGTGTGATGTGTCTGAAGCTTCATGCAGATAATATTATTTGATCAGTAATCGCTTCAGCAGCACACAGTAAAGGTTTCAGTGTGACGGCTGCATTAATGTTGTTACTGTTACAAAGATGAGACTGTAGGTTTTAATATGAGCTGATAATTAATCCATGATGCTCAGTGATCGCTGTCTCACACTGATGACAGAGTGATGATAGAAGTGCTCATGTGACATGTAAGAAATGACAAAGATCTAAAAGGAATGACACATTTGTGAAGACTTAAACTTGTGCAGGTTAAAACGCTCCAGTGCTTTGATGAGGAAACTCAGTCTGTTGAAGAAAACCTGCCAGGTGAGTCTGCTACCTGGAACCTAGTGAATAAAGAAACTATCTGGCTGTACTGTGACAGTTTGTTAGCACAGGTGTGTTTGGTATTGTTGGTATTTATTAGGGAGGAAAAGCGGCACGTTTTGTCCTCTTGAAGAAGCAGAGGCTTTTTCAGAGCTTCTGGTTTCAGCAGTCTATAATGAGGCCACGAGTTCCTCTCGCTGATGAAGGCATGCTCAATCATGATAAAAAGTGCAATGTTTCTAATTCAGTTAAATTTTATTTATATATCATGAAATCACAACAAACAGTCACCTCAAGACGCTTTATATTAAAGGTAAAGACCCTTCAATAATTACAGAGAAAATTCCAACAGTCAAAACCACCCCCTATGAGCAGCACTTGGTGACAGTGGGAAGGAAAAACTCAATTTTAACAGGAAGAACCAGGCTCAGGGAGGGGCAGTCATCTGCTGCGACCGGTTGGGCCTGAGGGGAGAGAAAAAAAGACACGCTGTGGAAGAGAGCCAGAGATTAATAACTAATGATTTAATGCAGAGTGGGGTATAAACAGAGTAAAAAGAGGTGAATGAAAAGAAACACATGAAAAGGAACCCCCCCAGCAGCCTAGGTCTATTGCAGCATAACTAAGGGATGGTTTAGGGTCACCTGATCCAGCCCTAACTATAAGATTTATCATAAACAAAACTCAACTCATCAAAGAGTATGTTCAATATACAATATATATGTAAAACTACACAATATTTATACAGCAGATTAAAATCTTTGATATACACAATATATAAAGTGTACAAGATACATGTCCTGCATGCACTGGGGCACATCATCAGTGATTTGACCTGGGGTCATCGGGTGTTTCGGGTCTTTCAACATTAGACACCCTCACCAAGGCAGCCCAGCCGGGGTTGATCAGACTCCAACTTGCGTCCTAGCAGCAACCACCCACAGATCTGCCCTCCCTATCCACAGTCAACTTGTGGCTTTCTCTGCAGCTTCACTTACAGATTTAATGGTCTTCATTTATCTATTCCTGTTAGCCCAGACGCTTGAGGACTTTGCAAAGTGAGGGTCGTGCAAGGCCTCTACAGCCCACCTCTACTGGCTCATAGTAAGTCTTCCAGCCCCACTGCTGTCATTGCTCCACTAGTTCCTGGTACGTGGGAGAACACGCTCCCCTGCTTTTTGCTGCTTAGATCATACCTTCACACATCCCAGAACTGGAATTTAAATTATGGATCTGGTCAGCTGGTCTCTCAATACTACTGATGATCAAATTCTCATCATGAGGAGATTGGGAGAAGGGGAACCCTCTTTCCTCCGGTCCGGCTACATACCCGGCTTGCTATGTTACGGATTCCTGTCGGGATGGAACATAACATTCCTGGCTGCACTGTGTGGACGTGGCACATATATTGATACCAGGATTTTTCCCGATTTGGACCTGGGGATACCTGGTTTCTGGGCAGCTGTTCAGGCCCTAGTAAGGCTGCCTATGAGGGATGCAGAAACAGTACGAACTCAATCAGATTTAGTAGAGCTGAATCGAAGTGGATCACATCTGGAGGAGTGTTGGAGTCTCTGTTCTGCGTGGCGGAGTAGATTCGAATGATTGGATTTCTGAGAGGTAACCAGAACACTGTAAGGTCTGTCAGCAAATAGTTATGACGGCCTGAACCAAAACAATTGCACTATTTGGAATTTGGCTCCCAGACGGCCTTGGATGCTGTCTATCTAAATCGCCTCTTGGAGATGTTTGTAAACAGATGCTCTTCACCCCCGCCCTGTGTTGTGACCTGTATGAACTGGTATCCTGGCAACCAAGGCTGACTGTACCATCTTATCATGAACATTATCATGAACTGCTGGTCTGGAAGCTGTGTGTCCATCACAGTATCCTGCTTATCTCCACTGGCACCCCCTCCCCTACCCACCCTACTGCTCTCCAGGCTTTAAATGTGCTGCTGCTTTGCTGAGGTGTTTTTTTGGAACCTCGTAAGGTGTTCATAATGATTTTTTTGAACCTACCTATCCTACTGTATCTCTTTCTGTTTTCCTGCTAATGGCAGCACTGGTAAAATGGCTCAGACACCTGTCTCCCCTGTTTGTTTCTGTTGTTTGCAATTCTCTTGGATGGGTGTTCTGGAATGCAAATTTCATTAAATGTAAACATATAATGAAATTTGCATTCCAGAACACCCATCCCTTTAGCTTTGACCTAAGTAGTTTCTCTCATCAGGGCAAGACAGTATTTGCTGGAGCTGTGAGCACTGGCTATGCTTTTTGCAACTGCCTTAGCACTTAGTCATGCCTCTAACGATAGCAAGCTTCCGCAAGGGCCTTAGTGCAGCTGCCTAACAGGTGTTCTAAGGATCCTCTTTCTAGAGCATAATAGGCAGTCAGGAGTCTCCCTCTTGCTCCACATATGGAGGTTGGCTGGACTTGGTAGGACATCATAGACAGCCTGGACAAGGAAGTGGATATGGTGAAAGTCAGCCTGCATGATGTCAGATCACGTGATCTTAGGCTGTGATACACTCTCCCATGCCAGCTCCTTTTGCCTCAGACGTGACTCACGGTTTATACACAGTAACTAAAATATTTGTAACACAGTATAGACGTAGACTATTCAAAGGAATAGACTCCCCATTATCCAAGTTTCGTCTAAACTCTGAGTGAGTGTACAACAAATGGCACACCAGGAAAATTACTGTGACCAAGAAAGAAATGCACAAATGGAAATCTCAGTATTTGAGACTACAACAAAAAATTTGAATCTGTTTTAATCTAAGGATTTTTGAGCCAACAGGAGGAACAGGTCTGGCGATGGTGAACCTCTTTTATAGATGAATTCTATCAGACTCCTAAATGCTGAGGCTATTATGACAAAACAAAGTGCACAAGAAGAGGAAACCTGCTTTCCTCAATGACATTCTGCAGTTGTATTTTAGGCTGCTACTCAGTCTGCAGTGAAACAACATGGTGATTACAACTCTGTGCTTCAAACTATGTGAGTAATAGCTTTTAGGTTTCTTCTTCATATATATCAATGTAATTGAATTGAATTGAACTCTACTCACATGGTGTATAGTGCAGGTGAGGTGGTGCTGATTTCAGTTGAGGATGGTGGAAGGAATAAATTGAGGACCTCCTCCACTGACAGGCCTTCTGTAGTGGCAGAGTCTGGGGATGAGGGGGATGACTTGTCTGTCACTGTGACTTTGTATAATCATTGTTCACAGCTAGGTTTGCAGTGACTATAGCAGAATAATAATAGCAACCAGTCTGTAGGCACTTGTATATTTTTTAAAAGCGTACATTTCGTTTTCGCTGCATGTCTTCTTCGGTGTTTTATTTAGCAGCTACAGTCTGTAAAGAGCAAAGCCCACAAGAAAATATGAGATAGAAGAATGGCCCTTTTAGATACAGAAAATGTTTACACAGTTTAAAATGCCTACGCTGGTTGATGAATAGTATCTCAAACAAGCTAAAAAAAAACAAAACATTTTTTTTTTTTGATGGACTAATGGCCAAATCAGTATCTCATGTACACTAGTATTTTTAAGGCTTGCATCAAAGTCTGCTCAGCAGCTGACATAAATTGCACAGGAAGAGGAGGACCTCAAACACTTCTTTAGCTTTATTGTTGTTTCATTGTCACAGTCAAGACAACATCAAGACAACATGACAGTCTCAGCGTTCTGCAGGAGACTCTGTGAGTAGCGTATTAAACTCTATTAATCACAAGTAAAACAATGTTGCTGCTTTTGCAGTGACTGTAGCAGTTTTGAGATTTTAAGATTATTGCACTTCAATAGTATGTCTTCTTTCAGAAAATGTCTATTTTACTACTTTTTTAGATATTTTTGCAATTTAGTATGTTTACTGAAATGTACGTGCATATTTAAACATAAGACTAGCAATGCAGAGCATATTTGTCTCAATGCAAGTATTGAACTTGGAAAGTTTTTAACCTGTAAATTACAACTGGGGTCGTTCCATCTCAAAGGAAAGTGGTCCTTTTGCTCGACCATCTACAATTTGTCTAAAAATTTTATGGTCCAAAACGTGGACATATATAATGATCGCTGTGTAATTTTAGTTTCATATATCAAAAACTATATATTTTTTTAATATTCCGTCCACACGCTTTCAGGCCTCTTTTGTTTTTTTGGCATATTGAAATATGAGGAAATGTTTGGACATACAGTCGTCCCTCGCTATATCGCGGTTCACTTATTGCGGCGTCACTGCATCAGATTTTTTTTTTTTAAATATTGCTAATTCTGTTTTGTGGAGTTTTCACTATATTGTGGGATTTTGCGGTATATAGGTCTTTCTGTAACACTCCATAACTATGTTCATCACTCGGACATAGAGATAAGTTACACCTACGCCTTTAGCGGAAATAGAAGTTAACGGCCAAGGGTTAAGATACTGCACCACCTTCATCGCCATCAGTACTGCACAGATACATAATTCATCATCGTCATCATTCACATTGTAGTAGGAGTGTGGAAAGGGTTTATAAAGCCTTAAAATCAATAATAAAATAAATGTTTAATGTTGTGGATTTTCACCTATTGCGGGGGTCTCTGGAATGTAACCCCCTGCAATAGGTGAGAGATCACTGTGTATCTCAAAAACAAAGATAGAAGCCTGAAATTCTCATTGTTCTTGATATTTTTGTTTTCATGGTACAACTTGTCATATTTACTCAATCCAACATGAAAGTTGAACAAAAATAGCATTTTTTTTCCTTCTTGTGACTAAGAATTTTATGTTAAATAGTTTTCTACATGCTTTATTTTACAGTATTGTGAATAATAACTATGTACTATTCAGAAACTGAAACTATACTTTGCAATATGAAGTTTGTTATTAGGATATGCTCAAATATGGGACTTTACAGGGTAGCTTTATTTTTTATTTATTTGATTTGATTGTACAGCAATCGACCCTGTGTGTCAAAACTTTGTACCAAAAAATTTTAAAGCAAATCAAAGATGTTTGAGCAGAAAATGTTTTTAAAAATTGTTGATTTGAGATGGAATAACCCAATTACAAATAAAGTATGGAAGAAGCTTTTCCCCGTGCTCTTGGCCAGAAATCTTCCCTCCAGTGAAACCTAAATCACCGTTATTATTCCTGTGTATATTCTTAAGGTTTTCAAAGGGATTTGCTCTTCTAAGTTATACAGAACTATGTATTCCCAACATGGCAGACATTGAGATTAAAAAAAGATCTCACAGTAAAAAACATTGGCTGAAAAGTATATGAAGAGTTAAGATAAATCCACCTGGACACTTTGTTTTTAAAAGAGGATTTTTCATCTGGCTCTTAGGGCAAAGTTCATTAATTTCATTATACAGACAAAGTGAGGTTATTATTGAGAGAACAAATTGTCTTTTTTTCAAAAATATAAATATAGTAATTTCCCTCATTTTTAACAAAATATTGTGTTTTGTGGTTAAACCAGCTAAATCTAGAGGTTCTTTTATTTATTTATTTTTTGTAAAAATGTCTCAATCCACTTCTTCTTCCACATAGACAAAGTGGCAAAATCAGCTATGACTGAAAGGCAAAAGGCTCAAATATTAGACCATAAATGGTAGATACTACGCCCCAGTGGTTGTCACAGCGGAGAGATGTGAACGGGGGGCTGTGACCGGCACCACCCGCATGAGGGTACAAATACAGGGGTACAGGGGAAGACCAGTGTACAAATGCAGAGCCCGAGGTATACAAGTATACCCATCCCCACTCAGTATGGATGATAATAATGTCCACCCCGTCTCCAGGAGCCTGGTTCTCAAACCTGAGCTGTGCACCGACACAAGCTCGGTTACATCTAGTCAGTAATGTTCATGCGCAAGCTCGGGCTCGTTCCACGTCAGAGAGATGACATTGCATTAGGGGTGTGGGGTGTCTGTGATAACCAATATGAATGTTTATGTGCTTTGAAAGTGTCACGTCATGATATCATCGCTATAATAACACCATGTGTTTATGGGCTTGTCTCACTGAGGACAAGTGGACAAGAGGGTTGTTTGCCTGCACCTTCATGTCAGGGAATTGGTCCACATAAAAAGGAAAAGAAAAAAGAAAAGAAAAGAGAGAGCAATGTGTTAGCCTTCAATAAAAATTTAGTAAAGAGGAAGCTACTTTGACAAGCTCTAACAAAGAACAATACTTTTAAAAATATTAAAGAAATTTGTTTCAACTAAAGGTGAAAATCACAAAATTCTTATAGGATATGGAGGAATCAGTATTTTACTGTGATATAATGGTCCTGCACAGTGCTCTCTCACTCTTCAAGTAGGCTAGAAAAATGAGTACAGGTGTCTCAACTATACATATAAATAAAATATATATGGAATCAATTTTATACAAAACTGTCCTTGCTTTATTTTGAAGGGTTGATCCTGCTGGTTCCACATGTCGCATCTGGTAAGTAGCAGTCAACATTTTAACAACAAACATACACACATGCAATCTTCTTCCACACTTTTTTGTAGGTTTTGTTTAAACTTGTTATTTTGTTTCTTTTGGGGTTTTTTTCTAATGTGTGTATTAAATTGCATTGCAGTGGCATTGTTCCTTCTTTCCCAGATTCACCTTTTTATATACTTCCATCTAGACTGCAGCTCTTTGAATATGAGTCAGTCTCTTTTAGTTGTGAAGGGTTTAATGTCTCAGCTGGATGGAAGGTGAGGAACATTCAGGAAATCCTTTCACAATGTTCCAAAAGCACCTGTTGGATCGACTATGCTTTTGCTTCAGATAGTGGAGAATACTGGTGTGAGAGTGGAGCAGAAAGAAGCAACACTGTGAAAATCACTGTCTCGAGTATGTTTTGTTAGAGTTGAGAAAACTTATACAATCCATCCTTTACAACGTCAGAAAATCCTTATAAATGTCTACACGTTTTCCAGCTGGTTCTGTGATTCTGCACAGTCCCATCCGTCCTGTCATGGAGGGAGAAGCAGTGATTCTGTACTGCAGGAACAAGATGAATTCCTCCAATTTTACAGCTCACTTCTACAAAGATAGCGTCCTCATTGGCACCAGTTTTGAAGGACAGGTGAAAGTCCAAAATATTTCCAAGTCTCAAGAAGGACTCTACAAATGCAAAATAGAAGGAGTTGGAGAATCACCAGAGAGCTGGCTGTCTATGAAAAGTAAGTACAATTCAGGGAAAGATATGTTTTTTATTGTATATTGTGCTTATTGTGTATGTTTGCCATTTGTAATCTGTTTTATTTTTTGTATTTTTTTTAGATAACATTTGAAAATATTCTTGGTTGCCAAATAAGGCCTTAAAATTGACCAAGCAACACGTAAAGTGCTTACATTCCTTTTGATCAACTAAATACCTGCTGATGCTGGTTGGGATTGGTATGCTAATCAGGAGTGGTATTCATCCATCCATCCATCCATTTTCTTCCGCTTATCCGGGGCCGGGTCGCGGGGGCAGAAGCCTAAGCAGAGAAGCCCAGGCTTCCCTCTCCCCAGCCACCTCCTCCAGCTCATCCGGAGGGACCCCAAGGCGTTCCCAGGCCAGCCGAGATACATAATCTCTCCAGCGTGTCCTGGGTCTACCACGGGGCCTCTTCCCGGTGGGACATGCCCGGAACACCTCACCCAGGAGGCGGCCAGGAGGCATCCTAATCAGATGCCCGAGCCACCTCAACTGGCTCCTTTCGATGTGGAGGAGCAGCGGCTCTACTCTGAGCCCCTCCCAGATGGCCGCACTCCTCACCTTATCTCTAAGGGAAAGGCCAGCCACCCTTCGAAGGAAACTCATTTCTGCCGCTTGTATTCGCGATCTTATTCTTTCGGTCACTACCCAAAGCTCGTGACCATAGGTGAGGGTAGGAACGTAGATCGACCGGTAAATCGAGAGCTTCGCTTTTACGCTAAGCTCCCTCTTCACCACGACGGACCGGTGCAGCGTCCGCATCACTGCAGAAGCAGCCCCGATCCGCCTGTCGATCTCCCGTTCCCTTCTCCCATCACTTGTGAACAAGACCCCGAGATACTTAAACTCCTCCACTTGAGGCAAGAACTCGTTCCTGAGCCGGAGAGGGCACTCCACCCTTTTCCGGCTGGTATTCAATGAACATTTTTAATATTTTACAGGGATAAAGTAAGCCTGAAAATTCTATGACTAACTTTAATATGCACCTCATATTTTTGGTCACATACAGAAAGTGCTGTGACCCAAGAATGTGCTCCCAATGCTGTCACTGAAGGTAAAGCCTCTACTCTTATCAGCCTAAATTCTTAGTAGTATACACATATACCCTATATGTGAAAATATAGTTCCATTAGCAAGTTTGATAACTTTTTTTGTAATTTTGGCTCATATGAATGGATGAGTGTCTGGTGTGGTGCTATTTACACCCATGGAGCAAATATTGGTAAGAACATCTCCTTACTGCCCCTAATCGCGCTCTGTGATTGGTGGGGACATGATGGACATTCTTTGATATTTCTCAGGAGGTGCAGGCCAGGTTACAAAGTAGATTCCACTGTGAGGCCCAAAGAGATGCAAAGCTGCAGAATAAGCCTGGGCTAAGAGTACATGGAGCACAATGTAAAAAAAATAAAATAATAATAATAATAACAATTGTTTTTTGTCAGTTAGACTGTTTTTTATGATTTTTTTTTTTTTTAGCCAAAATCGAAATCTAAATCAAATGAATTGCACAGCCCATACTGATCCAGCCCTAACTGTAAGCTTTATAAAAATGTCTGTCTCCCAAATCCACACTAGGAGCTGGTTCCACAGAAGAGGGGCCTTAAAGCTGAAGGCTCTGCCTCCCATTGTACTTTTAAGTAGCATAGGAACCACAAGTAAGCCAGCAGTCTGAGAGTGAAGTACTCTTTTAAGGTGATATGATACTATGAGGTCTTTAAGATAACATGGAGCTTGATTAGTCAAAATCTTGCATGTGAGTAGAAGGATTTTTAATTCAATTCTGATTTTAATAGGGAGACATTGAAGAGAAGCCAATATAGAAGAAATATGCTCTCTTTCTAGTCTCTGTCAGTACTCTTGCTGCCACATTTTGGATCAAGTGGAAGCTCATCAGGGAGCTTTTAGGCCAGGGCTCTTCAACTCCAGGCCTCGAGAGCCCCTGTCCTGCAGGTTTTAGATGTCTCTGCTTCAACACACCTGAGTCAAATATAGAAGCCATTAGCGGGACTCTGGAGAACTTGACTGCATACTGAGGAGGTAATTCAGCCATTTCATTCAGGTGTGTTGGATCAGGGACACATCTAAAACCTGCAGGACAGGGGCCCTCGAGGTCTGGAGTCGAAGATTTAGATAATAAAAAATTGCAATAATCCCATCATTCTGAGAAAGGATGTTTCAAATTTTAGGGATATTGCACAAATGCAAGAAAGCAGTCCTACAAATTTGTTTAATATGTGCATTGAAAGACATATCCTTGTCAGAAATGATTGCAAGATTTCTCACAGTGGTACTGGAGGCCTAAGGGAAGCATGTATAATGTAAACAGAATTGGTCCTAGCACAGAACCTTGTGGAACTCCATGATTAACTTTAGTTTGTGAAGAAGACTCCTCATTTACATTAACACAATAGGGTCTATTAGGTAGATATGATTCGAACCACTGACGCGCAGTACCTTTAATACCTATGACATGCTTTAATCTGTGTAATAAAATGTTATGGTCAACAGTATCAAAAGCTGCGCTGAGGTCCAACAGGACAAGCACAGAGATGTCAGAGGCTGTAACTTTTTCTGTGCTGTGATGAATTCTGAATCCCGACTGAAACTCTTCAAATAAACTGTTCCTCTGGAGATGATTTTTACAACTACTCTTTCAAAATTTTTGCGATTAAAGGAAGGTTGGCGATTGGCCTATAATTAGCTACAGTAAGACAGCTGGGCCAAGTAATGGCTTTTAAAATAATGGCTTTGCCACCTTGAAGGTCTGTATTTCAGAGAGACTGGATGGTGTCAAATCAGATGCAAAAAGAAAGTAAGAATACAAAGGTCTCTTGTAAATATGTGACTTTCTGGTGTCTTTGCAGGGCTTCAGAGAGATGCTTGTCTATGTTCAGAGAACTTCCTTCATATCCTTCTCCTCTTAAGGGTTGTTTTCACTGTTGTAATGGTGGCTCTGCTGGTGCTGGTGGTGGGACTCCTTCACTGTGGGAAACTAACCATAAATGGACTCATAGATAAAGGAACAGCCACATAACATTTTGAACCATCCATCCATCATCCATCCATTCTCTTCTGCTTACACCATTTGACTACTGGGAGTAAATCCAAGATTAATTTCCGCACCCAGTTCTTGTTTTTTTTTTTTTCTTTTTATCTTTTCTTTTTCAGTCATTAAAGATTCATGCTGTATAATTATTCCACAGAACAGTTCAAAGAAATCATTAAAAATTTATTAATTATTTAACAAACACACTGATTAAGTAAATGATGATTATTGAGTAAATAATGATTATACTTTCTACGTAAAACATTTTATGCTGAAATGGATCAAAAGTCAAATTGGGTATATTCATAAAATATTCAATATGGTATGGCACAGTGTACAAAAATCATTTTCTTTCTTCATATTTCCACCAGTTTGGACAAAAACACCACCCCAATCAGAAGTGCAGTGCCAAACCGTGATAGAGCCCGCACTGTGTTTTGCAGATGGCTGTAGACAGTGTTGCACTTTTCCTGAACTTTGTAAATACCAACACACTGATTTTAACCTAAAATATCAAATTTGGAGTCATAAAAGAAAGAAATATAATTTTGTGTTTTTTTTTTTTTTTATTTAACATTGTTCACAGTACAGTTATTAAACCTTAATGTACAGCTAAATGAAAATATGATAATCAGCAGAACCCACTCTTTAGTATGTATGTATGTATATATATATATATATATATATATATATATATATGAGAATAGCACCCCCACCATGGCTGGGGACAGCGCAATACTGGAAGAGCATACAGGAGAAGGACGCAACACAAAACAATAATGCTCAGTGGCGACTGCATCTAAGAGCAGATCACAGCAACCTCCCTGAACAGGATCCAGTAACCATCACAGTGGCAGACATCCAGGATAGAGTCTCACATATGAAGAGCTGGACAGCACCAGACCCTGAAATGATTCACACAAATACCATACTTGACAAATACCAAGGGCTCAGAGAGGAGCTGGAAAGGACGTGGAAGATGAAGAACATCCAAGATTTCTGTCCAGAAGAGCGCAATACTGGGAACAGATAAGATACTGTGCAGGACCCTCAAGCTCCCAGGCCTCTGGTAGAGGACCCAAGCTTGAAGGGCAAAAAGACCGCCCGTAGGGGCAATATATATATATATATATATATATATATATATATATATATATATATATATATATATATATATTTTTTTTTTTTTTAACCAAATTTTCTATTGATGTCTTTGATATGGCCTATGTACTACTGCATGTACTGCTCTTTCATCCATATGATTAGCAAATAAAAATAACACATTTATAAGAATATACAATTCTTAATGACTTGTTGCTTTCACAATATATCTTTGGATAAGCATGTTTACATGTTGAGCATAAATATAACGCAAAACTCAAATCAAGTGCTGTAAAACATGCAGTCTATCCAGTGACAGTTTTTTATAACATATAATCTGCATTAATCGTACACTACATAGCAAAAGTATTGGGCCACACCTCTTACGCTCTGAATTCAGGTGTTTTCCGTTCCATTGTGAAAAGCGTATGATGTCAAGCATGCAGTCTGCCTTTACAAATATTTGTGAAATAGTTCATTTTAAAGAGCTCTTTGAAATCAAGTGTGGTACTATAACAGCATACCACCATTGAAACAAGTCAGCTTGTGACATTTCTTGAGTTCTCTGAGATATTCTACAATCAATTGCAAGTGGTATTATGGCAAAGTGGAAGCATTTAAGAACCACTATGACTCGGGCACTAAGCAGCAGGTTATGTAGAGTTATAGAAGGTCACTGATTGTTCACACACATAGTCAAAATTACCAACCTTCTCCTGACCACCTCTTTCATACTGTGTACACCTTATGGCTGGGTATGTGTCTACATTAGGCAGTGAAAAATGTACTACAGAGCAACCAGTGATACACTACTGCTAATGGAGTAAGTGTTGGTGTGACAGAAGAGGATATGGATGAAATAAGATGGAGACAGATGAGTCACTGTGGTAACCCATAAAAGGAGCAGCTGAAAGAAGAAAAAGAAGATTGGGAATTAAATACAATATGAAAGAGTACTGTCACTCATTAACCCTTTATTTACCATGTATCATACAGGCCCCTTGGACTTATTTAGTAATTTTGGATGTAAAAGAAATCAGAAATTGTACTACGAGTGAGTGCCTTTGACCCTTTTTTTCCAAAAAAATATCAGCTTTCAATATCTAGCAGTTATTTTATATTATGATGAGTTAATACAATAGAACAAGAGTTGAATTCGCTTGTCTTCTTTTTTCCAGCGTTTTCTGGGTCTTCGTTTCCTCTTTTCCAGCAAGCTGCTCCTGTTTGTCTCTTTCTCGTTCCATCTGAGACAGATGTTCAGAGTCTTGTCTGTGTCTCTGTGCACACAGAAATGATATTTACTTTAGAACAGCACTCAGTTTACACAAGTAACTCATGATTTTTTAATGAAGTAGTCCTGCTATGGCATTTGAGCCCCTCCAGACATTAAATAATGTTTTTTTCTGCCTCTGTGTTCGATGCAGCTGCAGTCAGACAGATACAATATGCACAAAGAGTCCTTTGTGGAACAGAGGAAGACAGAAACCTCACACATCTGGGTTAAAAATCAACTGTTCCACAACATCAAGTCTCAAAAAAAGACACCTTAGCACACAGTGCACTGAGGGAGGCCTGACAAACCATCTATATGTGACCGGTTGGAAATGGGTCGTGTCTTATGAATGTTGTCTACTATTGCTGCATCATGGCATGAATGGACTCCCCAGTCGATGTCTTTTAGATATGAACACCCATAAGTCAGCATTATTTGAGATTTTTTTTTTTTTTATGTTACAACCATTCAATTTCAATTCAATTTTACATATGTAGCACCAAATCACAACAAACAGTTGCCTCAAGGTGCATTATTTTATAAGGTAAAGACTATAATTGCAATAATTACAGAGGACAGTCAAGACAACCCCCTATGAACAAACACTTGGTGGCAGTGGGAAGGAAAAACTCCCTTAAAACAGGAAGAAACCACCAGGAGAACCAGGCTCAGGGAGGGGCAGTCATCTATCTGCTGTGTTCGACTGGGGGTGAGGGGAGAGAGACAGAAATTAATAAAAACTCGTGATTAAACGTGAAGTGCTGTATAAACACAGTAAAAAGAGGTGAATGAAAAAAAATACTCAGTCCATCATGGGAAGGCCTATAGCAGCATTACTAAGGGATGGTTCAGGGTCACCTGGTCTCTTTTAAAAATTGGCTCTCAAATCAAATCTTGGGTGCTAAGAATCTGTTGGGAGAGAGCTAATGGTGGCTAAGCTACCTTGGTCTGTACCTGTAACTATTAGTTATGAGCCGAGTCTCCAGTTTAATCACTGGCCTCCAAAGCTAGAAACAGGCTACATTTTTTACAAGTATCATTACTGCTAAAGGAGACCGAAGAGTAGCTAAACATTTGACACACAGAGCAGGAAAGTGTGCAAAGGACAGGAGAAGCAGACATGCTGAGAATGAGTCGGCTAAGCTATGCTAAGCTAGCAATTTCTTAATGACACACTAACTAAATACTGTGGATATAATTTACATGTGATTCAGAAGAGAGTGTGCTTCGGATAAAGCACGTGAAGATTACGTGCTTTATCCAAAGCAGGAGGAAAGAAGTCATGTTAGGTAGTCATGTTTTGGGGGGTTTAATAACTTTAACCAAGTTTCTAGTCCTGCTCCTGTAGCAAGTTAATTTAGATGAACGTTCTCAAAACTCCACAGTGAAAGTCAGTTCATGTTTATATATATATATATATATGTTTTTTTTAAGTAAATATATTTCTTTGTATTAAGCCGTTAATGTTGTCTTGGCTTTTTACTATGGTTCCTTATTGTGGTTCCTTATCGCCACCTGTTGCTTGGGGACATTAAATGGCGTGACACACCCCAGCTACATGTGTCACAGCTGCCCTGTCTCGCTCAGAGGAGACAAGCAGCTCGTGATGGTAAGATGTGTTCCTCCACTCACTGCTGGTAAACTAAGCTAGCAGCTGAAAAGACTGTGTTAATAGACTTTGAAAATATGTAATTACTGCAATAAGCATTATAAAGATGATGTTAATAGGGTTGTATCTATTTCCAGCCTGTGAAATAATAGATTTTAAATCATCTGTGTTTCTTTCATCCACGTCTTACAGAGAGTGTAGCCTGGCTGTGTACACCAAACTAATGCCCCTCGTTCCCCATTTTAAAGGTGCGTTTTGATTATCTGTTTTATTCATTTTATTTTTGTAACATATTTGGTCACTCAGTAATTTTGTGTTGTCAATTCTCTTTGAATGTATATATTTTTATTTTACTACCCATGTTTTGTTTTTTTATGTACACTGTTGGCTGCTGCGTTTCTCGCTCAGAGGAGACAAGCAGCTCGTGATGAGAGTGTAGCCTGGCTGTGTACACCAAACTAATGCCCCTCGTTCCCCATTTTAAAGGGGGATTCAAATAAAAGCTGTGGTGACCAGAGCAAGTGTCCTCGTCTCATTAGCGACCGATTCAGAGCTGCTACATAAAACTGGTGCCGTGACCCGGATATCCAGATCAGCCGCCGCCGATCGCCGAGTTCAAGTTGGTGGACAAATGGATCCTGTTAGCCTCTGAGTTGGCTGCAAATTGTCATTAATGAGCATAGGACTGTGTATATAACTTTCAATTTGTGATCTGTTTTTTTGTTCATATATTTCTTGATTGATTTAATTTCCTAAAACCATGGCAGACAAAACGTTTAATATGTTTTCTCCTACTGGTAGAGGGAGGGGCTTATTTACATTTGTGAGTGACACCCCAGGGCCTATCCCTGAAAAACTGTTTGGGTTAGATGATGTTAATCACAATCCTGAGCACAACCCACCCTGCTCTACACCTGCAAATACCCATGAGAACAGCACAGGGCAGTTACGGGAACTTATTGGCGAATTAGGAAGCCAAATTGGTGAGTCCATAGCTGGCCGCCTTTTGGCCTCCCAACCATTTCTCACTGCACAACCCTCTCTTGCTAACCCAACTGCAGCTGAGACATTAAACACAGTTGCTGACCTGTCCAAGGTGAGTTTGATAGTCAGACCTGACATCAAAGATCCACCCATGTACCGTGGTGATGGAGCAGACAAGTACTCCATTCAGGAGTGGATTGACGTTATGGACGTGTATTTGAACAAAAGAGGGCTGTCGATTACTGATCAAGTGGAGGAAATCCTGAGTCATCTGCTTGGCAGAGCAAAAAATATTGTCAGAGTGGGACTTAAGAGTAGCTCTTCAGCCAACACTGCTGTAACCCCAGAGACAATTTACCGCATCTTGAGACGCTACTTTAGTGAGACACCTAGCTCTTGCTTACCATTGGCCGATTTCTATGCCACACAGCCAGTAGTTGGGGAAACATCAGTAGACTACTGGGTCAGACTAAACACAGCTGCTGAAGTAGCTGACAGACATTTAAAGCGCCAAGGTGGTAAAATGGACAATATGGACTCAGAGATTGCCATGATGTTCATTAGGAACTGTTCAGATCCCAACTTTAGCTGAGTTTTTAAATGTAAACCCATCAGCAAATGGTCACTAGCTGACGTGCAGGAAGTTATTGATGAGCACCAGAGGGAGCACCAAGCTAAAAAGTCAGCTGCCAACATGACCAAAGCACATCCCCTCCGTGTTGCCACTGCTGCAGCAGTTAGCAAACCCCAACAGTGTGACGCAGAGTACACAAATGTTAACACAGCCAAGCTAACTAATCCTGCTAAGCCAGGTGAGGCAGCAGCTGCTGAATCTAATGCACTGGAGAGAGTGCTTAGCATGTTGGAGAGAGTGCTAGAGCGTACAAACCAGCCTACATTTGCTACCAGTAGACCACAACCCTCATCTTTCAGTCGTCAGTCACCGTGCCGAGTTTGTGGACATAGTTCACACTCAACACGAACACACTGTATGAGAGAGAAAAGATGTTTGGACTGTTTGGAGATTGGGCACCAACGAAAGGACTGTCCTAAGCCTCCCACTACTCAGTCAGACAGCACTCCACTGCGTCAGGGAAACTAATGTACTCACACGTGGGAGGGGGCCGTGTGAGTGATAGAGACGAAACCCTCAAAGCCGATGATGATGCACAGTCTGTATACACAGAATACGTTAAATCCTCTCCACCTAATGTTGTTGTACTGTTCCAGAACATTGCTAGGCTTGATAAAGCTGACAGCCTATTCTATACTAATGCACAAGTGGAGGATCAGGTCTCGTTACAAGCTTTACTTGATTCTGGCTCAATGGCATGTACAATCAGTGAAGAAGCTGAGCAGATGTTAACCAACATGCACTCGGTACCTATGCCCCATGATACTTGTCCTGACATTGTACTTGTTGGCTGTGGGGGAGTCAAAGTTAGGCCCAAGTGTATCTATGACTTGAAAATGGAAGTCTATGGTCACACATTCAGGGTCCCTGCTTTAGTAGTTCCTGGACAAAGAGACCAGATGATCCTAGGGACTAACGTCATCAAACACCTCCTTAAACAGTTCAAACAGTCCACACAGTTTTGGCAAGTTCTGAGTAAACCTGAGTCGACTGACGCACCTGAGATAGTGCAATTTCTCAATATGTTGTCCGGCATTAACAGGTGGAGGGGTGACAGCATCCCTGATGTCATTGGGGTGGCTAAGTTGACCCAGGCTGTGACCCTCTTGCCAGAACAGGAGCACTTGGTGTGGTGCAAGTTGCCTGCAGCCTCAGCTCTTTCAGAAGGCAGTGCTGTCCTAGTTGAGCCAGCAAAGGTCCTTGCCCACAAAAAGGACGTAATTGTTTGCAGATCTGTGGCAAACATGAATGGTGATAGGTGGATCCCAGTTAGAGTGCTAAACACTTCCAACAAACCTGTCACCTTACGGCGCAACACAAAAATTGCAGAAGTGTCAGCTTGCATTGCTGTTGAGGACCTGGACGAGGTCCCTGAGTTAGGAGTAATTGACTCGGTTGAAATAACCAACCAGACGATGTGCAGCGAACCAGCCAACCAGTCTCAAAAACCTCTCGAGCCCAATCACAAAGACACTTTAACCAAGCTTGGACTTGAAAGTCTAGACATTGATGCTTGCGAAGTATCACATTATTGGAAGGGCCAGCTTCTGCAGCTTATCCAAAAGTACGAGGATGTCTTTTCAAGGACGAAGCTCGACTGCGGGTCAGCGAAAGATTTTGTTCATCGGATCCATCTGTCTGACACGCGGCCCTTCAGACTCCCATACCGCCGCGTTCCACCAGGCCAGTACCACAAACTCAGACAAGTACTTTCAGAAATGGAAGAACTTGAGATCATCCGCAAGTCAAATAGTGAGTGGGCGTCACCACTAGTTCTGGTGTGGAAAAAGAATGGAGACTTGAGAATCTGCGTGGATTACCGCTGGTTAAATGCTCGCACAATCAAAGATGCTCATCCGCTGCCACACCAAGCAGATTGCCTCGCAGCTCTGGGAAAAAGTGCCATATTCAGCGCAATGGATCTCACTTCTGGCTTTTACAATGTTGCTGTGGCAGAAGAGGACAAGAGGTTGACAGCCTTTACAACACCTATGGGACTCTACGAGTTCAATAGCCCAGCCAGTTTCATGCGACTCATGATGAGCATATTCGGCGACCAGAACTTCTTAACTCTCCTCTGCTACTTGGATGACGTTCTGGTCTATGCACCTGATGAGGCTGAAGCTCTGAAAAGACTAGAAATGGTTTTCAGCAGGCTGAGAGTCCATGGATTGAAATTATCCCCTAAAAAATGTCAGCTACTCAGGAGGAGCGTAAAGTTTCTAGGACATGTTGTGGACAGTAGCGGAGTTTCAACTGACCCTGACAAGATCAAAGCCATTGCATCAATGACTGAGACAGATCTTATGATGGAGGATGCCATGACTCCTTCTCAAAAGAAAATCAAGTCATTCTTAGGCATGGTCGTGTACTATCAGCAGTTCATCCAAGATTGCTCCAGAATAGCCAAACCCCTCTTTGCACTCACAGCTGCCCCTAAGGGGAGAAAGGGTAATATCCGTGGCGTTGCCGCATTCAAAAAATTACATCCAAGTGACTGGAAACAAGAGCACCGTGACTCATTCAAACAGCTGAAACTTGCCCTTTTGGAGTCTGTTGTCCTGGCGCACCCAGACTTCAGTCGCCCGTTTGTCCTCTCAACAGATGCCTCGACAGATGGACTCGGTGCTGTGTTATCCCAGGTCCAGGAAGGTGAAACCAAAGCACGCCCAGTCGCCTTTGCCAGTAAGGCACTCACTCGTGCTCAGAGCAAATATCCAGCCCATCGTTTAGAGTTTTTGGCACTTAAATGGTCAGTTTGTGACAAGTTCAGCCATTGGCTAAAGGGACACGCATTCACTGTATGGACGGATAACAATCCCCTGACCTACATCCTCACGAAACCCAAACTCGACGCATGTGAGCAAAGGTGGGTGGCAAAGTTGTCCCCATACAATTTTGACATTAAATACATACCTGGCAGTAAGAATGTAGTTGCTGACGCCCTCAGCCGACAGCCATTCATCAAGAGCCGTGTCTCCCAAAGGCTGGTAACAGAGCCCTATGAAAGCTTGCTAAAAGAATCACAACAACTAAGGGAAGATACAGTCCAAGAAGTCTTTAGAGTCAGTGCCAATCATCAGACAGTTGAACAGCTCCAAGCCGCACAGGGCTTAGAACACCAGTCATTCAGTGGTGAGGAAGTGTCTGCAGTTCTATCAGGACATCTCGAGTGGGAGTATAGCTCCGAACAGAGAGTAATGGCATGGTTGGCTCATGACCTGTAGGGGCTGGTACAGGCTGGCCAAGTCACCCTACCTGCGTTTTCCATCCAAGAGCTTCAGGAGGCACAGCAAAATGACGCCACAATATCTCAAGCCATTCCATTTATCACACGTGGTAGGCGACCATCAAGGAGGGAGAAATCCAACTTGCCCCCAAGAGTCTTGAAACTCCTGAAGCAGTGGGAGAAACTGAAAATGCTCGATGGCATCCTGTACAGGGTGTGTAGAGACCTCACCACTGGCAAGAAACGATACCAGTATGTAACACCCCTGTCCCTTGTTGGTCAAGTACTCTGTGGAGTACATGATGATGCTGGGCATCAAGGTCAGAGCCGGACACTACATCTCGCACGACAGCGATTTTTCTGGCTCAATATGGAGCACAGTGTCCGTGAATATGTCAAATGCTGCAAACGCTGTGTTGTGAGTAAAACCCCCGAGCCAGAGGGTAGGGCTCCCCTTGAGAGTATTAAGACCACAAGTCCCCTGGAGCTAGTGTGTCTTGACTTCTGGTCCGCAGAAGACTCTAAGGGTCGAAGCATAGATGTACTAGTAGTGACTGATCATTTCACCAAAATGGCCCATGCTTTCCAGTGCCCAGATCAATCAGCTAAACAAGTAGCCCGCCAGTTGTGGGACAGGTATTTTTGTGTCTATGGCTTCCCACAAAGAATTCATGCAGACCAAGGCGCAAACTTTGAGAGTGAGTTGCTTCAACAATTACTGCAAGTGTCAGGTGTAAAAAAGTCAAGGACTACACCCTACCACCCCATGGGCAACGGCCAAACTGAAAGGTTTAACAGAACCTTAGGAAACATGATCAGAGCCTTACCACCCCGTGATAAGAGTAAGTGGGCCCAAATGCTACAGACACTGACCTTTGCTTACAACTGCACGGTCCATGAATCAACCGGCTATGCACCCTTCTACCTGATGTTCGGTAGAATTCCTAGGCTTCCGGTAGATGTCTTGTTTCACAATGTAGAGAGAGATAATGAAATCACTGACTACAATGATTATGTCAGAAAAGTGAGGGATAACCTCAAGGAGGTCCTTGCTGCTGCTCAGGCCAATGCCAACGCCAGCCAACAGCGTCAGGCCCGCTTGTACAATTTGAAGACCAAAGGCACGGATATTGATGAAGGCGACCAGGTTCTCTTGGCAAATAAGGGCGAACGTGGATGCAGGAAACTTGCAGATAAATGGTGCTCCACCATCTACATGGTTGTATCCAAAGACCCTAAATGTCATACTTACCGCATCAGAAACACGACCAATGGACAGGAGAGAGTCGTCCACCGAAACCTGCTCCTGCCAGCGAACTTCCTGCCGCTCGAGTTGGATCGAGAACAAGGGTCTGTGTCCTCTTTTGATACCAGCCCTGATCCGAGTAGTGTACCCGGTGTTGAGCAGGACCTTTCTGTTGCAGATCCAGAACATGATGGGGTGGATCGTACAGCTGAGTGGGTAGCTAGTACAGTGTCTTCAGGAGAACCCATTTCCCATCCACCGTCCTGTCAGGTGACCTGTGACCCAGCCATTGAATCCCATTCTGATTCTGACCTTGAAGCTTCTAATGAGGTTGAGGGCTGTGAAGAGGGTCACAGAGTAGGAATAGGCAGTGTTGGGAGTCTCGTGAAGAACGACAGAGACACTGTCAAAGGCCCAACCCCAAGTCTCAGTCGTTTTCGTGACCAGCCCATTATCGATGATGTGGCAGCAGCCACGGGGCCTGATGAGCTGCCACCTCACACAGGAAGTGTTGTCAGGACTAGGGCAGGGAGGATAGTGAGACCAGTCAACAGACTGATACCTAACATGACACAAAAAAATAGGCAGCTACGCTGTATGGTAACTGATCTCACCAGGAGTTTACTTTTGTAGATAAGAGAATTTAGTCCCTGTGACTGTTTGAGTTTTGACGACTCACTGTAAATTCTGTATGTTGCCAATCGGCACGAGGTTATTGGAGGGAAACAGCCACTGACTTACCTGTGTGAGGTTGTGTTTACGGCACTATCTTGTTGCAAGCAAACATTGTCGAGTCTGGCCAACTTTATAGTGTTGCTTTTCCTTTTGTAGAGGAAAACAGTGATGTTGCAATCAATTGAAGGTCATTGTTTGTGGTTAGTGGTTATAATGTTTCTCTAGGTCCAATTTTGATGTGCATTGGTACAGTTTTGAGAAGTTCAGGGGGAAGCATGTAGCAAGTTAATTTAGATGAACGTTCTCAAAACTCCACAGTGAAAGTCAGTTCATGTTTATATATATATATATATATATATATATATGTTTTTTTTAAGTAAATATATTTCTTTGTATTAAGCCGTTAATGTTGTCTTGGCTTTTTACTATGGTTCCTTATTGTGGTTCCTTATCGCCACCTGTTGCTTGGGGACATTAAATGGCGTGACACACCCCAGCTACATGTGTCACAGCTGCCCTGTCTCGCTCAGAGGAGACAAGCAGCTCGTGATGGTAAGATGTGTTCCTCCACTCACTGCTGGTAAACTAAGCTAGCAGCTGAAAAGACTGTGTTAATAGACTTTGAAAATATGTAATTACTGCAATAAGCATTATAAAGATGATGTTAATAGGGTTGTATCTATTTCCAGCCTGTGAAATAATAGATTTTAAATCATCTGTGTTTCTTTCATCCACGTCTTACAGAGAGTGTAGCCTGGCTGTGTACACCAAACTAATGCCCCTCGTTCCCCATTTTAAAGGTGCGTTTTGATTATCTGTTTTATTAGGCCCGAGCCTCCCGAAGGGATCGGCGAGGAGCCTATTGTATTCGCTCGCGCGAAAAACGAAAAAGGGTCAAAGTCGAGCGCGAAGCGCTCGACTTTGACAACGGACCCTCAAACAAGGTAGGTCAGGTCGAACGCTTCTCGAAAACGTATATATGGGGGTGAATGGAGCAGCCCATAATTGAAATCGTTAGCGTCATGAGCTAGCTTGCGCGATGAAATTGGGTCAATGACGAGCGCAACGCGCTCGTCATTGACCATGGACCTCACGACAACGTGGGTCGTGTCGAGACGTTTCCGAAAATGTATATATGAAGGTGACTGGAATGGCGCATTATTGGAATCGTTGGCGTTCTCCATTATTATTAGGCCCGAGCCGACGAAGTCTCGGCGAGGAGCCTATTGGATTCACTATGCCACATACCCCAAAATGCGTTAAAATCCCCACGGTCGCATGGGACGCGGTCGCCAGTGACCCCTGACCTCATAGGGACGTGGGTCAGGTCGAGACGTTTCCGAAAAGGTATGCGTCGGGGTGACTGGGAAAACGCCTAATTGTTTTTGCTCGAATTCTCCATTATTCTTTATTATTATTATTAGGCCCGAGCCGACGAAGTCTCGGCGAGGAGCCTATTGGATTCACTATGCCACATACCCCAAAATGCGTTAAAATCCCCACGGTCGCATGGGACGCAGTCGCCAGTGACCCCCGACCTCATAGGGACGTGGGTCAGGTCGAGACGTTTCCGAAAAGGTATGCGTCGGGGTGACTGGGAAAACGCCTAATTGTTTTTGCTCGAATTCTCCATTATTCTTTATTATTATTAGGCCCAAGCCGACGAAGTCTCGGCGAGGAGCCTATTGGATTCACTATGCCACATACCCCAAAATGCGTTAAAATCCCCACGGTCGCATGGGACGCGGTCGCCAGTGACCCCCGACCTCATAGGGACGTGGGTCAGGTCGAGACGTTTCCGAAAAGGTATGCGTCGGGGTGACTGGGAAAACGCCTAATTGTTTTTGCTCGAATTCTCCATTATTCTTTATTATTATTTATTATTATTATACTTTCTCTCTCTTTGAACCCAATTTTGACCCCCTGAACATGCGCGAAAAGTCACCATTTTTTGCATGGTGGTCAGGTCTGGCGAAAAATTACGTATTTTAATGTCGCCACAAACTAACTCAAAAACACGGCTACACTGCGCCCCCTGGAAATTTCATTTTTCGGGCCCCTATGGGAGAGGCCAAATTCAAGTTTGCCCTAGATTCATGAAATTCTCGTCACACATAGATCATGTCAGGACAAACAAAAAATCCTCTTGAGGCACCCCTGCATGACCCACAGGAAATCCACCAGGTTCACTTTAAATTTGGCTTTTGCCGAGTCAGCAATTTCGCTCACCTTGTATTTGCGCGAACTCCTCCTACAGCATTTGACCCACAAACACCAAAATGGCTCAGCATCATTTAGAGACATAGGGCATCTAAAGTTATCGAAGGCTTCGTATTCATTTCAATTGTCTTGTCACACTAGGCCCCTGAAGTTGGCCTTCGTTTGACCAATAATTCCGGTCCTCTTTCCTGCCATCAATCGCACATGCTTTGCCCGATCTGCCCCAAAATGGAATCATTTATGAACACACCTACACTGAATCCATAAGTGCAGAAACCACGTCGATTGATGCCATAGCGCCCCCTACAGAACAAAATGAAAATTTGTATGGGGGTCCACAAAATTAGTTTCTCTGGTATGCATGAAAATTTTTGTACACAATCCTCCGATCCTCCTCGTCAGAAAAGGCAATCAGACCTATGCCCAATTTTGCACGCCACACGCGCCACCACACCGCAAATGTGCGTTGCGTTTATATGGGGAGCCAACAATTTACTTTCTCAGACATGCATGCAATTCGAGACAAACATTCTTTACCCCAGCACGATCAAAAAAGTCAATGACACCCATGTCCACATTCCCACAGGAAATCCGCTAGCTTGGCTTGAAATTCTGTTTTTGCCAATTTTGCACTGTTGGACACCTCGTATTTGCGCGAACTTCTCCTAGGGCATTTGACCCACTAAACCCAAAATGGCTCAGCATTATCTAGAGACATGGGGCATCCAAAGTTATCGAAGGCTTCGTATTCAATTCAACGGGCTTGTCACACGAGGCCCCTGAATTTGGCGTTCGTTTGACCAAAAATTTCTGTCCTCTTTCCTGCCATCAATCGCACGTGCTTTGCCCGATCTGCCCCAAAATGGAATCATTTATGAACACACCTACACTGAATCCATAAGTGGAGAAACAATGGCGATTGCTGCAATAGCGCCCCCTACAGAAGAAACTGCAATTTTGTATGGAGGTCCACCGCATTACTTTCTTTGAAATGCATGAAAATTTTTTTACATGTTCTTCAGATACTCCTGATCAGAAAAGTCAATCAGACCTATGCCCTTTTTTGCACGCTGCAGCCGTGACCACCACCCCAATGTCAACATGACGTCACTATGGAGAAACCACAACCTTGTCGTACGTATTGCACAATCACTCACGCACTCTTTCTGCACTTTGCTTGCCATTTCCTTTCCCGTTTGTACTGGACAAGACTTAATTTAGATTTGTGGATTCAGAGCAACAAGTGCACTAGTGCCCCCTACAGATGGAACAAAAGCATTAGATGGTGGGAATCACATTTAGGTTTTCTGAAATGCATGAAAAAAGGTAGACAACTTCGCGACAGTCAAATAGATAGATTCAACAGTGTTATCATGTCCATCCTTGCCAAGATTTTCATCTTTTGCCAGTGGGGATTACATTTGGCAGAACAGGTGGCTCTCTGACAGCTTGAAGGGGGATCTCAGGTGGCTCGCAGGTGGGTTGCAGGCTGTTTGCAGGGCAGGTTGTTCGCAGGGAAGGCAGGTCGCAGGTTGCAGGAGCAGCGGCTCTCAGGCGGCATGCAGTGGGGTTTGCGGGGCTCGCAGGTGGCTGGCTGGAGATTTGCGGAGCTCGTAGGTGGCTCGCTGGGGGTTCGCGGGGGCTCACTGGCGGCTCGCGCTGGGTTTGGCGGTCGCGCAGGCAGCGAGGGCCGTAAAACGCCGCTTGCGGCTTTAATTAGGCCCGAGCCGACGAAGTCTCGGCGAGGAGCCTATTGGATTCACTATGCCACATACCCCAAAATGCGTTAAAATCCCCACGGTCGCATGGGACGCGGTCGCCAGTGACCCCCGACCTCATAGGGACGTGGGTCAGGTCGAGACGTTTCCGAAAAGGTATGCGTCGGGGTGACTGGGAAAACGCCTAATTGTTTTTGCTCGAATTCTCCATTATTCTTTATTATTATTTATTATTATTATACTTTCTCTCTCTTTGAACCCAATTTTGACCCCCTGAACATGCGCGAAAGTCACCATTTTTTGCATGGTGGTCAGGTCTGGCGAAAAATTACGTATTTTAATGTCGCCACAAACTAACTCAAAAACACGGCTCCACTGCGCCCCCTGGAAATTTCATTTTTCGGGCCCCTATGGGAGAGGCCAAATTCAAGTTTGCCCTAGATTCATGAAATTCTCGTCACACATAGATCATGTCAGGACAAACAAAAAATCCTCTTGAGGCACCCCTGCATGACCCACAGGAAATCCACCAGGTTCACTTGAAATTTGGCTTTTGCCGAGTCAGCAATTTCGCTCACCTTGTATTTGCGCGAACTCCTCCTACAGCATTTGACCCACAAACACCAAAATGGCTCAGCATCATTTAGAGACATAGGGCATCTAAAGTTATCGAAGGCTTCGTATTCAATTCAATGGTCTTGTCACACTAGGCCCCTGAAGTTGGCCTTCGTTTGACCAAAAATTCCCGTCCTCTTTCCTGCCATCAATCGCACATGTTTTGCCCGATCTCCCCCAAAATGGAATCATTTATGAACACACCTTCACTGAATCCATAAGTGCAGAAACCACGTCGATTGATGCCATAGCGCCCCCTACAGAACAAAATGAAAATTTGTATGGGGGTCCACAAAATTAGTTTCTCTGGTATGCATGAAAATTTTTTTACACAATCTTCAGATCCTCCTGGTCAGAAAAGGCAATCAGACCTATGCCCAATTTTGCACGCCACATGCGCCACCACACCGCAAATGTGCGTTGCGTTTATATGGGGAGCCAACAATTTACTTTCTCAGACATGCATGCAATTCGAGACAAACTTTCTGGACCCCAGCACGATCAAAAAAGTCAATGACACCCATGCCCACATTCCCACAGGAAATCCGCTAGCTTGGCTTGAAATTCTGTTTTTGCCAATTTTGCACTGTTGGACACCTCATATTTGCTCAAACTTCTCCTAGGGCATTTGACGCACTAACACCAAAATGGCTCTGCATCATCTAGAGACATAGGGCATCCAAAGTTATCGAAGGCTTCGTATTCAATTCAACGGGCTTGTCACATGAGGCCCCTGATTTTGGCGTTCGTTTGACCAAAAATTCCCGTCCTCTTTCCTGCCATCAATCGCACGTGCTTTGCCCGATCTGCCCCAAAATGGAATCATTTATGAACACACCTACACTGAATCCATAAGTGGAGAAACAATGGCGATTGCTGCAATAGCGCCCCCTACAGAAGAAGCTGCAATTTTGTATGGAGGTCCACCGCATTAGTTTCTTTGAAATGCATGAAAATTTTTTTACATGTTCTTCAGATACTCCTGATCAGAAAAGTCTACCAGACCTATGCCCTATTTTGCACGCTGCAGCCGTGACCACCACCCCAATGTCAAGATGACGTCACTATGGAGAAACCACTACCTTGTCACACGTATTGCGCAATCACTCACGCACTCTTTCTGCACTTTGCTTGCAATTTCCTTTCCCTTATGTACTGGACAAGACTTAATTTAGATTTGTGGATTCAGAGCAACAAGTGCACTAGTGCCCCCTACAGATGGAACAAAATCATTAGATGGTGGGAATCACATTTAGGTTTTCTGAAATGCATGACAAAAAGGTAGAAAAGTTCGCAACAGTCAAATAGATAGATTCAACAGTGTTATCATGTCCATCCTTGCCAAGATTTTCATCTTTTGCCAGTGGGGATTACATTTGGCAGAACAGGTGGCTCTCTGACAGCTTGAAGGGGGATCTCAGGTGGCTCGCAGGTGGGTTGCAGGCTGTTTGCAGGGCAGGTTGTTCGCAGGGAAGGCAGGTCGCAGGTTGCAGGAGCAGCGGCTCTCAGGCGGCATGCAGTGGGGTTTGCGGGGCTCGCAGGTGGCTGGCTGGAGATTTGCGGAGCTCGTAGGTGGCTCGCTGGGGGTTCGCGGGGGCTCACTTGCGGCTCGCGCTGGGTTTGGCGGTCGCGCAGGCAGCGAGGGCCGTAAAACGCCGCTTGCGGCTTTAATTATTATTATTATTATTTTTCTTTATTATTATTATACTTTCTCTCTCTTTGAACCCAATTTTGACCCCCTGAACATGCGCGAAAAGTCACCATTTTTTGCATGGTGGTCAGGTCTGGCGAAAAATTACGTATTTTAATGTCCCCACAAACTAACTCAAAAACACGGCTACACTGCGCCCCCTGGAAATTTCATTTTTCGGGCCCCTATGGGAGAGGCCAAATTCAAGTTTGACCTAGATTCATGAAATTCTCGTCACACATAGATCATGTCAGGACAAACAAAAAATCCTCTTGACGCACCCCTGCATGACCCACAGGAAATCCACCAGGTTGACTTGAAATTTGGCTTTCGCCGAGTCAGCAATTTCGCTCACCTTGTATTTGCGCGAACTTCTCCTAGAGCATTTGACCCACAAACACCAAATGGCTCAGCATCATTTAGAGACATAGGGCATCTAAAGTTATCGAAGGCTTCGTATTCAATTCAATGGTCTTGTCACACTAGGCCCCTGAAGTTGGCCTTCGTTTGACCAAAAATTCCGGTCCTCTTTCCTGCCATCAATCGCACATGTTTTGCCCGATCTGCCCCAAAATGGAATCATTTATGAACACACCTACACTGAATCCATAAGTGCAGAAACCACGTCGATTGATGCCATAGCGCCCCCTACAGAACAAAATGAAAATTTGTATGGGGGTCCACAAAATTAGTTTCTCTGGTATGCATGAAAATTTTTTTACACCATCTTCAGATCCTCCTGGTCAGAAAAGGCAATCAGACCTATGCCCAATTTTGCACGCCACACGTGCCACCACAGCGCAAATGTGCGTTGCGTTTATATGGGGAGCCAACAATTTACTTTCTCAGAAATGCATGCAATTCGAGACAAACATTCTGTACCCCAGCACGATCAAAAAAGTCAATGAGACCCATGCCCACATTCCCACAGGAAATCCGCTAGCTTGGCTTGAAATTCTGTTTTTGCCAATTTTGCACTGTTGGACACCTCATATTTGCGCGAACTTCTCCTAGGGCATTTGACGCGCTAACACCAAAATGGCTCTGCATCATCTAGAGACATAGGGCATCCAAAGTTATCGAAGGCTTCGTATTCAACTCAACGGGCTTGTCACATGAGGCCCCTGAATTTGGCGTTCGTTTGACCAAAAATTCCCGTCCTCTTTCCTGCCATCAATCGCACGTGCTTTGCCCGATCTGCCCCAAAATGGAATCATTTATGAACACACCTACACTGAATCCATAAGTGGAGAAACAATGGCGATTGCTGCAATAGCGCCCCCTACAGAAGAAACTGCAATTTTGTATGGAGGTCCACCGCATTACTTTCTTTGACTTTTCTGATCAGGAGTATCTGAAGAACATGTAAAAAAATTTTAATGCATTTCAATCAGACCTATGCCCTATTTTGCACGCTGCAGCCGTGACCACCACCCCAATGGCAAGATGACGTCACTATGGAGAAACCACAACCTTGTCACACGTATTGCGCAATCACTCACGCACTCTTTCTGCACTTTCCTTGCTATTTCCTTTCCCTTCTGTACTGGACAAGACTTAATTTAGATTTGTGGATTCAGAGCAACAAGTGCACTAGTGCCCCCTACAGATGGAACAAAAGCATTAGATGGTGGGAATCACATTTAGGTTTTCTGAAATGCATGAAAAAAGGTAGAAAACTTCGCAACAGTCAAATAGATAGATTCAACAGTGTTATCATGTCCATCCTTGCCAAGATTTTCATCTTTTGCCAGTGGGGATTACATTTGGCAGAACAGGTGGCTCTCTGACAGCTTGAAGGGGGATCTCAGGTGGCTCGCAGGTGGGTTGCAGGCTGTTTGCAGGGCAGGTTGTTCGCAGGGAAGGCAGGTCGCAGGTTGCAGGAGCAGCGGCTCTCAGGCGGCATGCAGTGGGGTTTGCGGGGCTCGCAGGTGGCTGGCTGGAGATTTGCGGAGCTCGTAGGTGGCTCGCTGGGGGTTCGCGGGGGCTCACTTGCGGCTCGCGCTGGGTTTGGCGGTCGCGCAGGCAGCGAGGGCCGTAAAACGCCGCTTGCGGCTTTAATTATTATTATTATTTTTCTTTTCCGCAAATGATCGCAAATTTGACCCCCTGAACATTTACGAAAACGCACCAATTTTTGCACAAAATTCAGGACCGGTGAAAAATTTTGTTTTTTAATATCGCCATTAAAAAACTCAAAAAACCAGTCCAACTGCGCCCCCTGTCAAAATCAAAATACATTGCGCCTATGGGAGGCCTTGCCATGTAAAGTTAGCCCAAGAGTCATGAAATTCGGATCAAACGGAGATCTTGTGAAACCCAACAAAAAAATATATTACACCAACTCCGGACAACAAACAGGAAGTCGGCCATCTTGAATTGAAGTTTGTGAAGCGCAGAGTCAGCATTTTTGCACACCTCGTACTTGAATTAACTTGTCCTAGGGCATTAAACCGACTGGCACCAAAATCGCTCAGGAACATCTTCACAAGTTGGGCATCAAAAGATGTGCGAGGTTTTATAGAATATTCAACGGTGTTGGCATGGCAACCGCGTGAATTTGGTCTTCGTTTTTGTCTCTCGCCGCAATTTTGTTTGTGCATTCGTTCGCACAATCTTTGGCCGATCAGCCTCAAAATTTAATAACTTGTTTACTGACCCGGCCTGAACCCACAATTAGGGAATCAAGTTTCTAGGTGCAATAGCGCCCCCTACAGAAGCAAACAAAAGTTTGTATGGAGGTCCACAATTTTAGTTTCACTGAAATGCATGAAAATTTGTGTCAACATTCTTGACGTCATCCTCATCAAAAAAGCCAATCACACCCATGCTCTATTTTGTAACACGTTGCCATGGCGGAGCCCGAAATGCCCCATTTTATTCTAATGGGAAAAAGCGAAAAATCCCCCATATTAAAGTTTCTGCTTACTTTGCCCGAAATGCATGAAATTTGGTATACAGATTGCTGATGTCAGCCTGATCAAAAAAGTCAATCACACCTATGTCATATTTTGGACGCTGTTCCCATGACAATGCCAAAACTGCCCCATTTTATCCCTATGGGAAAAAATGTGAAATTTCTGCGATGGAAAAATGACCCTTGCTTTCTCAAAAATGCATACACATGCCTGAAATTTGGTACACGCATTGTCCACATCTCCCTGAACATAAAACCTACAGGTGAAAATACTGTAATGTGTAAGGTGTTGCCATGGCGATGCCCAGAATATGGCATCTTTTTCTTTGAGAAAGTCAATACATCCATTGCAGTTTTTCATATGTGGCAGCAAAAAAAACCCCGCTAAAATAGGCACGGCTGGAAAAGCTGGGTTCAAATCGGCACCAGCACCTGGGCGGCGGCCGGCGAGGGCCTATTATCGCCGCTTGCGGCTTTAATTATTATTATTATTATTTTTCTTTTCCGCAAATGATCGCAAATTTGACCCCCTGAACATTTACGAAAACGCACCAATTTTTGCACAAAATTCAGGACCGGTGAAAAATTTTGTTTTTTAATATCGCCATTAAAAAACTCAAAAAACCCGTGCAACTGCGCCCCCTGTCAAAATCAAAATACATTGCGCCTATGGGAGGCCTTGCCATGTAAAGTTAGCCCAAGAGTCATGAAATTCGGATCAAACGGAGATCTTGTGAAACCCAACAAAAAAATATATTACACCAACTCTGGACAACAAACAGGAAGTCGGCCATCTTGAATTGAAGTTTGTGAAGCGCAGAGTCAGCATTTTTGCACACCTCGTACTTGAATTAACTTGTCCTAGGGCATTAAACCGACTGGCACCAAAATCGCTCAGGAACATCTTCACAAGTTGGGCATCAAAAGATGTGCGAGGTTTTATAGAATATTCAACGGTGTTGGCATGGCAACCGCGTGAATTTGGTCTTCGTTTTTGTCTCTCGCCGCAATTTTGTTTGTGCATTCGTTCGCACAATCTTTGGCCGATCAGACTCAAAATTTAATAACTTGTTTACTGACCCGGCCTGAACCCACAATTAGGGAATCAAGTTTCTAGGTGCAATAGCGCCCCCTACAGAAGCAAACAAATGTTTGTATAGAGGTCCACAATTTTAGTTTCACTGAAATGCATGAAAATTTGTGTCAACATTCTTGACGTCATCCTCATCAAAAAAGCCAATCACACCCATGCTCTATTTTGTAACACGTTGCCATGGCGGAGCCCGAAATGCCCCATTTTATTCTAATGGGAAAAAGCGAAAAATCCCCCATATTAAAGTTTCTGCTTACTTTGCCCGAAATACATGAAATTTGGTACACAGATTGCTGATGTCAGCCTGATCAAAAAAGTCAATCACACCTATGTCATATTTTGGACGCTGTTCCCATGACGATGCCAAAACTGCCCCATTTTATCCCTATGGGAAAAAATGTGAAATTTCTGCGATGGAAAAATGACCCTTGCTTTCTCAAAAATGCATACACATGCCTGAAATTTGGTACACGCATTGTCCACATCTCCCTGAACATAAAACCTACAGGTGAAAATACTGTAATGTGTAAGGCGTTGCCATGGCGATGCCCAGAATATGGCATCTTTTTCTTTGAGAAAGTCAATACATCCATTGCAGTTTTTCATATGTGACAGCAAAAAAAAAACCCCGCTAAAATAGGCACGGCTGGAAAAGCTGGGTTCAAATCGGCACCAGCACCTGGGCGGCGGCCGGCGAGGGCCTATTATCGCCGCTTGCGGCTTTAATTATTATTATTATTTTTCTTTTCCGCAAATGATCGCAAATTTGACCCCCTGAACATTTACGAAAACGCACCAATTTTTGCACAAAATTCAGGACCGGTGAAAAATTTTGTTTTTTAATATCGCCATTAAAAAACTCAAAAAACCAGTGCAACTGCGCCCCCTGTCAAAATCAAAATACATTGCGCCTATGGGAGGCCTTGCCATGTAAAGTTAGCCCAAGAGTCATGAAATTCGGATCAAACGGAGATCTTGTGAAACCCAACAAAAAAATATATTACACCAACTCCGGACAACAAACAGGAAGTCGGCCATCTTGAATTGAAGTTTGTGAAGCGCGGAGTCAGCATTTTTGCACACTTCGTACTTGAATTAACTTGTCCTAGGGCATTAAACCGACTGGCACCAAAATCGCTCAGGAACATCTTCACAAGTTGGGCATCAAAAGATGTGCGAGGTTTTATAGAATATTCAACGGTGTTGGCATGGCAACCGTGTGAATTTGGTCTTCGTTTTTGTCTCTTGCCGCAATTTTGTTTGTGCATTCGTTCGCACAATCTTTGGCCGATCAGTCTCAAAATTTAATAACTTGTTTACTGAACCGGCCTGAACCCACAATTAGGGAATCAAGTTTCTACATGCAATAGCGCCCCCTACAGAAGCAAACAAAAGTTTGTATGGAGGTCCACAATTTTAGTTTCACTGAAATGCATGAAAATTTGTGTCAACATTCTTGACGTCATCCTGATCAAAAAAGCCAATCACAACCATGCTCTATTTTCTAACACGTTGCCATGGCGGAGCCCGAAATGCCCCATTTTATTCTAATGGGAAAAAGCCAAAAATCCCCCATACTAAAGTTTCTGCTTACTTTGCCCGAAATACATGAAATTTGGTACACAGATTGCTGATGTCAGCCTGATCAAAAAAGTCAATCACACCTATGTCATATTTTGGACGCTGTTCCCATGACGATGCCAAAACTGCCCCATTTTATCCCTATGGGAAAAAATGTGAAATTTCTGCGATGGAAAAATGACCCTTGCTTTCTCAAAAATGCATACAAATGCCTGAAATTTGGTACACGCATTGTCCACATCTCCCTGAACATAAAACCTACAGGTGAAAATACTGTAATGTGTAAGGCGTTGCCATGGCGATGCCCAGAATATGGCATCTTTTTCGTTGAGTTAGATAATTCATGCATTTCAAAATTTCACACGTAGCAGCCAAAAAAACGGCTAAAACTGGCACGGCCGGAAAAGCACGGTTCAAATCGGCACCGGCGCTTGGGCGGCGGCCGGCGAGGGCCTATTATCGCCGCTTGCGGCTTTAATTCATTTTATTTTTGTAACATATTTGGTCACTCAGTAATTTTGTGTTGTCAATTCTCTTTGAATGTATATATTTTTATTTTACTACCCATGTTTTGTTTTTTTATGTACACTGTTGGCTGCTGCGTTTCTCGCTCAGAGGAGACAAGCAGCTCGTGATGAGAGTGTAGCCTGGCTGTGTACACCAAACTAATGCCCCTCGTTCCCCATTTTAAAGGGGGATTCAAATAAAAGCTGTGGTGACCAGAGCAAGTGTCCTCGTCTCATTAGCGACCGATTCAGAGCTGCTACACTCCATCCAGTGTGCAATGTGATGATTATGCTGAAATATGTTGTTATCTAGATTAATCAAATTACACAGATTAAACAGTTGACAGATACAGCAAAACACGCTGTGCTCTGGAACAGGAAGTGAGCTGATACTGCAGTGAGAGCCAACACCAAGTGACAGCGGCACCCATATGAAACAAATATATCTGAGCACTTTTATGCTGCACATTATTTCACTGTAAATCATCAACAACAACAAAAATAATTATTAAATCGCTGAGTTTTTGACTTACTGATGCTTTTCTTTTCTGCATCCAGCAAATAAAGATCACTGCAAGAATGCAAAGAACGGAAAGCACCAAGATAATGAGGAAGCTGACATAAACTGCTGATCCTGGCGGGGCCGTGAAGAAGTCATCTGAAATGATAAAGCAGAAAACATTTGGACATTTGTTGTTTGTAAAGTGACACCCCAATAACTTTACCATCAACACAAACAACAGGTGTACATGTTTTTTGTTTGTTTGTTTTTACCACTTTTTGCCAAGATGTTCTAGAAAAAATGAAAAAATAAGAGTATAAAAGATCACAGAAAGCAGCAGCACCAAATATTGTGTTGCCTTTCTAGCTGCACCTTCAGGATAAAAATTCTGAATAGATATGAGGACATGTATGGACATGCATCCCCACTATGTGACCTGAGTTTCATCATGTTTTTATTTTTACCAGAAATGTAGATGTGTGTCTCTCTGCTCTGGTTGATGATCTTCTGTTGGACTCTGCAGGTGATGTTGTTGCTGTGTCTCTTCTCCACAGTCACTCTGCTGCTGACAGTAGAGAGGTCATCAGGACCTCTGAGGGTCTCTGTAGGTCCAGCAGAGAGGAGGTTTCCCTCAGCGTCCAACCACAGCAGCTCAGGCTCTGGATACCAGCCTGCAGACTCACACTGTAATGTCACTCCAGCCTCGGCTTTCTGAATGCTCACGATGACGGGTGAGGACACAACACCTGCAGACGAAACAGAAGAAATATAACATTCCCCTTGGCAGAGTATAACGTGAATTAGTAATTAGAGTTAAGCTCCTAATAACAGATTTAGGTGCACATTCATAGATGTGCTAAACTGGTAGGGAACTACATTACTCTTATCTAATGTATCCAAATGTGTGGCAACACATTATAGACCAGTTTCTGTTTATTTAATACAGTAACCGACTTCTTTGATTGATAAATATCAGCTGTTTCTTACCAACAACAAGCTCAATTAAAGTTTCGCTTATATCTGGAACGAAGCATCTGAATCTTCCCCTATCAGAAAGTTTCACTCTCAACAGATTCAGTGAAACGTCTCCATGCTTCAGTTTGTGGATGGATAATGAAGTTCTTCCTTTGTACGATGGATTCTTTTTGCTTTCCAGTTCACCACCATCACGCCACACATAAACAAATCTGGGCTCCAACCCATGTTTTGTCCACTCCACTGTCCTGTCAGAGGCATTCATGGAGGGGTCCAAGTAACATGGCAGCATGATGTCATCGCCAACCAGCGCCACGGTAGGCTGAGATGAACCAACTAACTGAATGGAACCTGAGAAAGAAAGAAAGAAAGAAAGAAAGAAAGAAAGAAAGAAAGAAAGAAAGAAAGAAAGAAAGAAAGAAAGAAAGAAAGAATCCCTTTTAACATGCATAAAAAACGGTGTCAGATTCGTTTTAATTTTTTGGCTCAGTGACTGCAGCATCAAAGAAATAACTCAATGCTAATTGGTTAAGTTTTAAGTGGTGGAGAGCATCAGATCATGAACATTTGGTAAAATTTGTTTGTTGGGATATCAGATGTCTGCTAGCTTCTGCTTTGTAAATGAAAACAGTGAATTCAGTTTCAGTATCAACCCCTGACATTTTACATTTGCATTTACAAACACACCTGTTGCTGGTATACCTGTGTTTGCATTACCTTTAGTCGAGGAAGATGGTAGATTAGCAAACACCATCATTAAAAGTGCTAAGAAGGTGTTTAAGGCATTATCCATACTTCAGGTAACACTTTCTGGACTCTGAAAACCAAAAAAATTCAATTATATATATATATATATAAACCAAGTGGTAAAGCATTACTGAGAAGGATATTTCAGACAAACAGTTATTTAAATACTAAAAATACACAATTTAAACAAACTTGCATTATAATTATAATTTACTTCACTAACATACCAGAAACAGAAGAATTCATTCTTGTTTATACAATAAAGTTACAAGCTTGAAATAATGCTTTTAAGTTGGTCTGCATTTACCTCAGTACACCATTTGACAGTCAATAAGTACATTATAAATAACTTTTAAACATATTTAAACATTAAAAATACAGTGTGCTTTATAAATGCATGTAGAGTCACTTGTAATAAACTTCATTTGTTTCACTGTTCAAACACGAATGCTGAGTTGATCAAAAATTGGTAAAGTTTGGTTACTGCAAGCTATAACGTTTGAGTTTGAAATGCAGCACCGGCTCACTTACCTGCTGCAGTCCTAACAGAGTCCTTCTTTCACATGGACTGAGGCAGTTTTTACAGTTGGTTTACTTTTAGATAATCATGCTGTATTTGCATAACTGTTAGCACAGGAAAATGATGTCAAAGCATGGACTTAAAAAGTCAAAACATAAGCATTAAAGGAGAGACTGACTTTAGTTTTTATTACATTCAGTCAGACTAACAAATAATACAAATAATTTACAAATGCAGAATACACAATATCCAAATTTGGTGTTGAAATGACATATTGTCGTGCTTGCGCTCCTCTGGAAATGAGCTCAGACACTTGTGTGGATGAAGTGGGTGGAAAAACTTCGCAGGACAAGGAATCCTCAGTTTACAAACTTCACTGAGACTTCGGCAGGTCAGCACAGAACATTCAGCTGTTTGCATCAGTGAAGGCAGCGGGCTCTAGATCGGGCACAGAACAGCAAGTTTGCACTGTCCATGCGATGAGCCGTGAGCGCCATCTGTAGCCTCAATAACACAGGGAAAAAGTCTCGGTTGTCTATATTCAGGACCGTAGAACATTCTTAACCAATCAGCATCCTACATGCATTACACATGACACACTACACAAGGGAAAGAGGAGGGAACAAACTCCTCAACTGTGGACTGCCTTACAATATTATATATCTGAATGGATCTGTGGAGTCACACGATACTAAATGAGCTCAAAGAGTAGAATTCTTTTTTTAAGGTTTGACACCATTTAAAATCATATTTAGCAACCAAACTGTGAACTGTCCCTTTAGCAGGCGTCACAGACACACTGCACACCTTGTCCTGCAGAGGTCACTGGTTCATGTTGTATGTTAATGGCATGAATCCACTGTCAGCTATAAGGCTGCTGTCACTAATGTTCCCCATTTGTGTTGATATTAACAAAGCTTGCTTAAATTAAAATAACCTTTTCTTTTCTGTTTTTTTAATTTGCCATTCTATATAATATTTATTGTTCTTGACCAACAACCAAGCAATATGAAATTAAACATCAGGTGTAATTCTGTACCGTGGTACTCCAGAGTCATCGGGCTTTAGTTGGTTTGTAATTCTTTGCTTCATTAAAGCCCTCTGAGGGTGTTTAGGGGCAGATCAGGTATCAGTGCAGGGTCCCACTGCAGGACATGAGCAGAATGACGACACTTCTGTTGTTCAGCAGTGAGTCGAACAGGAAGACGTGGTTGTCACTCACATTAACTCTGTGTTGGTCACACAATCAGTCAGCAAGAAAACATGGAGGTTACAACTTTCTGCATTAGACTGGGTGAGTACTGCGTTTGTTTCACATCACAGTTTTCCTTTAGCTGAGGGGGAAAAGTCAGTGAGTTAAGTTTACAGAAGGAAGCATCACTAATGCTAAAAACGGTTTTATTATAACATTTAGATTATTATACAGTGGTGAAAATATTTCAGTAGATTCACTAAACTGTTGTCAAAGTAGATGATCTCTGCTGAATTTTAACATTTCCTTCATGAAATCTGCAATCTGTAGATTTAAATATCACAATGATACCCAAAAATATGGAGCAGTGTAACTTTGCCTGATTTTGCATTAAATACTGTTAAGTGTGTTTCATTTCATGTGTGTCATTCTTCCAAAAACTATTTGGTATTTTGATGATTTTGGTGCAGCGTCCTGCCTAATGCTGCATGCAAACCAAACACGAAGCATAGCATGAGCATATGCAATGTTTGATACGAATAGATGCAAGTTTGTGCAGTGACCACATTATGATTATGAGGTGAAGTTTTGCATGTGTAGATGCTGCTCAAGAGATCTGCAGTTTCCAAACCACACATTTCTATATTCATATTTTTATTGCTCGTTTATTCTTTTTTTAATCTTCGCTTTCAAGCCTGACAAACTGTGCACCGTATAACCACAACATCTACAGAGCTGTGTGAAGAGAGGCTGTGAATTTGATTTAGTAACAGTTATTTAATGACTGAGGTCATGACCTTCTTATCCACTAGAGCTGAAAATTAGAATATGTACTAATTTACATTAAAGAACAGAAGTAAAAAAAAAAAAAAGATTAAATAATATGACCATACTAATGATAGTTTTATTATTTAGTGAATTCATCCATCCTTTGGATGGTTGTTCTGGAACGGCAATTTTCGTTGTATACTTGTGTACAATGACAATAAAGTTCAATCTAATCATTAAAAAATGCTCTGGATTTGTGTAACATGAGGTGAAATGTTGGTCTGGAACACACTAACACGGGTTAAAAGCCGCCTGTAGGTGTTCAGCTGGGTTGAAATCTGGTGACTGTCAAGGCCGTAGAGTTTGGGTCACATCATTTTCTCATACCCATCAAACTATTCACCAAAATGCCCAACAAAGGGCCAGGGGTCAAGCTGAGTTTGCTTTTATTTGTCACTTATCTGTAGTCTAATGGAAACCTTTTGTTTGTTTGTTTGTTTGGTTGGTTGGTTGGTTGGTTGGTTGTTTGGTTGCTTGCTTGCTTGCTTGGTTCTTCAGTGATAAATATGTGGCTGCTGCTGGTGACACAAGTTTGGGATTGTTGTGACAGTCAAAAAGTTTGTAAGTGGAAATTTAATTCTTTTGCATCATTCAGTACCTTTGTGAATAATATTATCGGGGTTTATATATGTTTTAATGTGTTGATAGTTGACACGTTTAATGTTTCTACCTCCCTCTTTGTTCGTAGATGCAGCTTTTCCTCGTGTTCTTCCAAACACTCCTCAGCACTTTGAATACAGCGCCGTGTCTTTTGACTGTACGGAGTTTGATGTGTCTCTTGGATGGAGACTAATGAGGAAGGTGCCAACTGAAAATACAGCATGTGGGAGTAGCTGGGGAGTTTTTAATGGGTCCCTTTGCATCTTCAGAAATGTTTACATAGAAGACAGTGGAGAGTACTGGTGTGAGAACAGAGATGGAAAGAAAGGCAGCACTGTCAACATCACCATTACAGGTAGATTTACTGTACCTGTGTTCACTAACATGCATATTTATATTGTTGAACAGATTACTGCTGAATTGCTTATTTCAACTATATATTATAAGCTGAAGTAAAAGACCACACAGAGGGTGTGGTGTTCTGATGATTCTATGTAGAAGCAAGACAGCACGCTGTGTTAATGTGTTGGTAAATACTGGTTGCAGTTTGCGATTGTGTGACAAACAAATATACAGTTTTTTTTTTTTGTTTATATGTCAGCCAGAGTTATAATTATACCATATATTATCCAGCTGGTCCTGTGATCCTGGAAAGTCCTGTCCTTCCTGCAGTGGAGGGAGATGCTGTAACTCTGCGCTGCAAAAACAGGACACCTACCAAAACCTCCGCTTCCATAACCTTCTATAGAAATAGCCTCCTTATCAAGCACATCTCTACCAGCACTTTGATCATCTACAACATTTCCAAGCATCATGAAGGACTCTACAAGTGCAACATCTCAGGAGCCGGAGAATCACCTGAGAGCTGGCTGGCTGTCAGGAGCCGAGACAATACAGGTTAAAGCACATTGATGTGTCTTTTTGATCTATTTTTAGATGTGTTTCCAGTCACATAATTTTCAGGCGGTCAGAGGCCTAAACTGTAATAAAATAAGGATTAATATTCTGCCCTTACGGAATTTTGATAGATAGTTTTGTAGACCGGTATTCTTCAAAATTGAGAGGCAAAGGCTTCCAGCCATCATTGCAAAAACACACAGCAAGGTATACTGCAACATAAATATTGGTCTCTTATACTACATGACATAGTTTAAAGCCTTACTAACTCAAACCGTAGCTAACATAACCACCAGAAAAGAGTGGAAACATGCTACCTTAAACGCTAATGTACAACAGATATTCCCATAGATGTGCTATTGTGATTAGTATTGATAGTGTGGCCGTATTACAGCATCATAACAAGAGTCCAAAGATTTACTTCACATTACATATTTCCCATAAATTCAGAATATACACAGACTTACAGGCACACATTTCTCATGCTTTACAGAAAACAACTTTAGAACGATTAATATGTGCACGTCTCCCATTCTACCTCATTAACTTTCTTTTAATGTTTGACTTCAGAAACTTCGGTTAACAACCTCCCCTCCTCAGTGGGAGCTACTGCTTCTGGCTGAAGGAGAACTTTATTTGTCACATACGTATACATGCAGTGAAATTCAGTCTCTTAACCCGTCACACAACATGGAGCAGGGGGCAGCTAGAAAGCGTCCGGGGAGCAACGTGGGGGGGCCCTTGCCAAGGGACCCACAGTGATGAGATGATTCAAATCAGCATCTTCTCTGTGATGAACGGGCTTCTTCTCCTCTAGGCCACCACTCCCTGTCCCTGTTCTTATAACCTATAGGAGTGTGGCTCGTTTGGCTGTAAAAACTTCAGTTTGTAAAGAGGCCCATAAAAGCATAATGCTACAGTGCACTTGATTTCCTGATAGGTTTACAGTACCAGTCATTAGATTTAAGTCTTCTATGACAGAATTTGTTCTTTTTGTCCAAAGAAGTTCTTTTTGTTCATGGTTCTGGCTTTGTAACAGTCAATGTGCTCAGTTCACGGCTTCAAGACGTGATGTCACTGCGGCCACATTCATTTTTTATAAATAGCCTGCGTTTAGAGGTCCGATGTATAAAACAATTAGGTTGCAGAGATCATCTGACTACACAACATAATTTACTTGTAGTGCTGTAGACAGCAGGTCTGATCTGCTGTCCCCAGTGACTTCGGTCATTTTCTGTTGGCTACACCAATGTTAGGGCATCTTTGAAAAAACAAGCAAACAGACAAATTAAAAAAACAACAAAAAAAGGGACAAACATTTGACATTTTGCATGTATTAAAAAGAATGTTGTTGTCTTTACAGATAATCACATGGTGACTCCCCTTTGTTCGGATCAACTTCCGGTCCTCCTCTACCTCCTGATAAGGACCGTTGCCACAGTTCTGTGGGTGGCTCTGCTGCTTTTGGTGTTAAGAAAGCGTCAGTCTTGGAATAAATGAGAGACACAGAAAATATCCACAAGGGAATAGCAACTGTTGCCGCAATCTACAGAATTTTCAAAAGTTATATAGAAACGCTTTTTCTCCCCAGTATGTTGAATGATTCTGCACAAGGGTATTTTTTACTAAGAGTATATTAAGATGCTTGGTGATAGAGGCTTAATCTGGGTATCATCAAAGTAACATGAAAAACTGTATTTATTCATTTGTTCCAGAATATGATATAATACCATGGAGGTCTTTGGAGATTCTTTCTAAAGATAACAAATAAAATAAAATAAAATAAAAGCATGAATCTAGATTAAATAAATGAGGCATTTCCTTGCTATTTTGTAAGTTCTATTCACCTTTAAAATATATTTCTAGATAAGTATTTTATTCAAAAGCTGACCTGTTTAAAATTTTTGTCATGCACCTGTTAAAAAAAAGCATTAGCTGTCTGTTATATCTTTGTATCTTTTCATGTCATGTGTGTTAACCACTGTATGTGCCATTCTGTCACACAGTAAAATTTCTCAGGGTTAATTTCAAGCAAGATGTGCAGTGTTTCTAAACCACACCATCTCTCTCTATTCACACTTCTATTGTTGGGTTAGTCTGTGTATACTTCGGACAAACTATCTGCAGTATAACCACAATGTGTCTGAAGCTCTGTGAAAAGAGGTTCCAAGTTGATAGCTCAGTGAAAGGCTTCTGAGGCCACTTTGGTAAAAAGGTAAAAAAGGAAAGGAAAGATAAACATGTGATACACTTACTTCTCTGTGTCCATGTGTGATGCTATTTGGAGATGAACCATGCAGAAATTATTTTGGTAACACTTTAAAATAACTACACACTATTGAACATTAATGAGATATTGCGTCATAGTTAACATTTTTTATTTATTTATTAGTCCTGCTTAGGATGTCATCTATAAAAATGGATATAAATGGTTAGTCTTGCTTAATAAGGTCATATATAACATGTTTGATTATGAAATGATTATACTTTAAAAATAAGTCCAGTTGTCAAATGTCCTCACTATTAAATATTCAGCAATCAAATGTTAGTGGGATTATATCAAAGTCGAATTACTTGGGAATGACGGCAACTCAGCCATGAAGTGAAAGGCCATGTACAGAGCGGGGTCAGCAGATGCTGTGGTGCATAGTCCACAGAGGTCATCACCTTTCCAACTAGTCAAATGCTACAGACCTCCAAACTTCATGTGGCCTTCACACTAGCTCAACAACAGTGTGTAGAGAGCTTCATGGAATGGCTGAGCAGCTGCATCCAAGCCTTACATGAGCAAGTTCAAAGCAAACTGTCCAGCATGTTCTTTGAAGTGCCAAATTTCGATTCTCCATCTGGCAAACCTGATGAGTCTCGGTAAAAAAGGTAACGTTTGGTAGAGGGTGTGGGGTTTTTTTTGGGCTTCGCCCCTTAGTTCCAGGGAAATAAGCTCTTAATGCTCCAGCATACTGTGACACTTTAGACAGTTGTATGCTCTCAACTTTATGGTAACAGTTTGGGGATGGCCTGTTGTTGTTCAAGCATGACTGCACACCTGCGCATGACCCAAAGTCCATAGAAACATGGATAAGTAAGAGAAGAAGAAGAACTTGACTCCAAGCTCAGGTCCTCTAATAGAGGCCTGGGAGCTTGAGGGTCCTGCGCAGTATCTTAGCTGTTCCCAGGACTGCACTCATCAAGATCTCAGATGTTGTTCCAGGAATCTGTTGGAGCCATTCTCCCAGTTTGGTGGTCATTGGCCCAAGTGTTCAGATTACCATTTAGACCACTGTTACCTTCCACTTCCACATGCTTTCCAGCTCCTCTCTGAGCCATTGGTATTTATCAAGCTCAGCTAAGCAGAAGAAAGAGGCCGAGGACTAGTGAGTGTCAGAACCATTGGCCTAGATGAAACAATAAAGATCCATGAATACATCAGGAAGATGGCCACAAAGGATCATGTCCTTAGTGAGTACCTCAGGCAGCAGAAACCCGAGAAAGATGAGGACGACGAACAGGAACCATCATGCAAGGACAGGCCTCTGCACGACATGTACCACCGGCAGATAGAAGAAGTGGCTGACATAGAGAAATCCTACCAATGGCTGGACAAGGCTGGACTAAGATCAATAGAGGCTGGGGTCTACCACACCAGGCAAGACCCCAGGTGCAGGCTGTGCAGAGACGCCCCTGAGACAATCCAACACATAACAGGAGGGTGCAAAATGCTAGCAGGCAGGGTATACCTGGAATGCCATAACCAAGTGGCTGGCATAGTATACAGGAACATTTAAAAAAAAATATATATATATACACACCTCACCATGTTTTTGTGGCTTTTTTCAAGGTGCAATGGTTCACCAAGTCCAAAGACATGCAGTTAGCGAGGTTGGTTAATTGGTGATTCTGATTTGCCCATAGGCGTGATAAGTGGAAGAGGATGAATGGATGGGGATGTCCGATTCTAAGTGAACCAAATCCCATTTTTTCTGGTATCAGATTTAGTATTTATTTCATTTTTATTTTTGCACTATTTTCAAATGAAAAGAGATTTAAATGCTTTGCATTTTGCATTTATGCATAAAATAATATAAGCTATAAAAGACACCTCAGCTATCTAAAAATTACAAGAAACAGGGAGAACATTACCTGAAACATGTATATCAGTCTCCCTGCTCTGGTTGATATTCTTCTGTTGGACTCTTTGTATTTTTTCCATAGTCACTGAGACCATCAGGACCTCTGAGTGTTTCTGTAGCTTCAGCAGAGAGGAGGTCTCTGTCACTGTCCAAACACAACAGCTCAGGTTGTGGATGCCAGCCTGTAGACTCGCACTATAAACACCACTGCACTATGGTTATTTAAATTCCTGCTAAGGCGGGATGAGACAGAACCTGAACCTGGAAAGTGGAAGAATGACAAAAATATTAATACAATACACAGTGGACATTTTCATCTGGAGTAATAGAGATAAACAATGAATAAAAATAGTGTTAGACACCCTTCTGGTTTGGAAATATCATTTACATGAATTTTAAAAAATGTGAACAACAAGCTCCACAGTAGATTCCTTAGCTTTAGAGGGAACTTCCAGGTCAAGTCACCCCCACTCCAGACTCTCAGAGGCTGCATCTGATGGAGGCTCCAGGTGGCATGGTAAGATTACATCATCACCAACTAATGTGTTTTTTGAGATGGTTTAACACTCTGAGACTGATGTTGGTGCAAGTTACCTCTATGAGGGTTTATCAGTGCAAGTATCATAAAAGTGTGGTATAAAGCCAATTCACACAGCTTATACTTGAAGCTCAGTGAATCAGTGAGGAAACACATCTTCCATATGGACACATGAGCATGAACTCATGATGCTCTAGTCTAACAGATTGTCAGTTAGCAAATACAAATAGCATTATGTATATGCTGCCAAACAGGGATAGTTCAGAGGAACATGGAACATATTAAAAATGCTGATTCAAATACGATGATGTGTTTTTATTATTATTATTGCTAGATTTTGTTTTAGCATTAACTTGCATCCATTTAATTGTGTCAATATTTTTGTTCAAATGTAGTCACAAGCTTTCAAATAAGAACTTCATGTATCTCACAGCACCTATTTTTAAGATGAGGGTATGATAGTTAAACAACTATGTTCAATGTCTGTTTATACACATGAATGTTATTTATACAAGAACAGACATGCTGTCATTTTTAAAAACTCTTGCTGTGGTGAACTAATATATTACATTTTTAGTAGAGATGAGTTTGGGCTGAGCAACACGCACTGTGTGGCAAGTACTTCGCTTGATATTCATAGGACATTTAAACAATATCACATGAGCCACAGACACCAAATACAGCAAATGTTTTGTGTGTCAGTGACAGAAAAAAAGACCTCTGACTGCAGAAATTCCTCTGACTGTAATGTATAAGAATGTATATAGGACAGTAAGTTGTGAGAAACATAAGAGTATATAACAATCTGAAGATCTTTGGCACTTCTTCAGTTTTTTTTTTTTTTTTTTTTCAGCTTGCAATTGACTTTAACTCTGTGTCTTAATTGTCAGCTCAACGTTAACCCTGTGATCCAGTTATGGATTTAGATGGCAAAAGAATCAGAATCAGAATCAGAATCAGAAGCTTTTATTGTCATCAAACACAGGTGCTTGATGAGATTATGACAGCTGCTGCTGGTCAGTGAGTTACAAAAAGTGTTAATGGTAATAAACATATATATGTCCACCTATATACACATATATCTACACACACACACACACACACACACACACATATATATATGGTGATTATATATATATATAAATATATATATATATATATATGTGTGTGTGTGTGTGTGATCCTACTCTCTCATCCGCACATATGCATTCATATATTAACGCACTCAAAACATTTAAAAGAAAAAGCATGAGCAGGGAGCTCTATATTTATTAATTTAAATAAGTAACAGAAAAACATTTTCAAATATTCAACTTAATAAATTAGATAAAATGTATGAAAGCAAGTTGTGAACCTGAGTTTTGGAATAGTTTATATCACAACAGTAATTTTTTCACAACTGGCTTCCTAAAGATTAACACAATCAGCAGCTTTTTTAAAGGCAGTGGGTGTTTATGGTCTACAGGTTATGCTACTTGTTTTATATCTATTGTGCTACAACTGTTTGATACAGAAAGGGGAAGGTCTGTGAGATCTCCTCCTCTGTATATGACCTCTATTCAGTCTGATGTTCAGTCAGCAGGAAGTTAACATGGAAGTAACACCACTGTGCATCAGACCTCCAAGACCAACAGTGAAATAAACATATTTAAAAACATTACATAGAAAAATATATTTGGGGTCTATACTGTAGGTTTCTCATTGTTCAGTGAACCTGTTTAATTTATTTCATTTTTTACTGGTAATATTTTTACATTTTCTAGTGGATTTTACTTGTTTGAAATCCAAGGTGGGAATGTCATTAATTAAGGGTAAAGTAAAAGCCATGCAAAAACAAACTCAAATAACTTTAGACAGAAGTTAATGGTGACAAAACAATATGTCCTTTTAAGATAAATGTATCACTTTTAATTGGTTGAATTCATTTAACAAAGAAACAGTGATGCAAATGGTTTTAGAAATGTAGTTAATTTTTCCATTTGTTATAAATGAAAATGAAATTGTTGATTTTGCATAGCCATATATTTCTTTTTTTTCCAAATATTCATATGACGTATGGGTGTTTGTTCATGTAAAGTCATCTGCATCTGACACATGACTCTCTTTCATCTCAGCAGTTTGGTCTACTTTGCTGATGATCACAGCTCACATTCAGAACAGTTATTCTGCTCAAAAACCCGGTACGATGAGGTTTGATATGTTACTCTTTCATTCACTCTGTCATATGTTAGTCTTTCATTTTTACCTCTGTGCAGTCATCTGAAAAAGAAAGTGCACCCAACAGTTCAGTAGCATGTAGAACGACCTTTACCAGCAATAACTTAAAGTAGTTATTTTCTCGTGCATGCTTGTATGACTATCAGTCTCTTGGATCATTTTGGAGAAATTTTGGCCCAATCTACTGTATGATGTTTCATTTTACTGAGGTTTCTGGCATTCATGCACAATTCTCTTAAGGTCCCACCACAGCAATTCCAATTCAATTAGACTGATGACTGGACCTTGAGTAGGCCAGTGAAAAACCTTGATTCTTTTCATTTTCAGCCATTCTGCTATAGGCTTGGGATCACTGAGCTGCTATGTGACCTAATTTGTGCCACACTTTAGCTGTCAATCAGATGGCCGAACATTTGACTCTAGATTATGTTTGTATACAGAGGAGTTCATGGTCAACTCCAAGGTGCACAGGTCCTGTGGCTGCAAAACAAGCTCAGATCATCAGCCCTCCACCACTGAGTTTGACAGTTGGAATGAGGTATTTGTGCTGATATGCTGTGCTGAGTTTTCACCAGCACAGCATTGTGACCAGATATCTCCACTTTGGTCTCATCTTCCCAAAGGTCAAGGCTTCAGAAGTCCTGGAGTTTGTTCAGATGGAACATTCCAGAGTTCACATTTGTTGAAATACTCAAGACTAGCAAACTGTAAATATGTCTACTTTTACAGAGGTTGTTACAGATGCTGATGATCAGTTAATCAAGTACATCTGATGAGCAGCACCTGACTTCTACTTACCCTCTTACTGGAAACAGTAACGGTGTACTTTCATAGAGCTGCATACAGTCCTGTAAAAGACTGCTGTCTTACATGAATGTGCTTTGGTTTGAACTTGACAAATATGTGCATTTCAGTGCTACAATTCTGTATTAGAACACAATTACTAAAAGGCATTTTACAGCAAAGTATAGAAGACATTTTCTAAGAAATATATTTTTTCTGTGTATTTTCTTTTTTTTCTCTGTGACAGATGGAACTTACCTTTCTGTAAATCCAAACAGATTACAGTTCTTTGAATATGAATCCATCACATTCAACTGTGAGGGATTTACCAGAGCAGCTGAATGGAGAGTGCTAAAAAAGACTCCTTCAAAGACTACAAAATGGCAAACATCAAGAGGAACCTTGAATATTACAACCGCCTATCTGCTAGACAGAGGAGAGTATTGGTGTGAAAATGAAGAGGGAGAAAAGAGCAACACTGTCAATATCATTGTGACTGGTATGTGACGAAACAAAAGTGGGCCGTTAGTTAATCACGTTACTGAAGTTGTTTTTTTTTCTTTCACATTGTGACTAAGCACAAAGAAGACTGATATGCATTCACAAATGATGCAGAATGTTTTACATCTTTTTTTAGCACCAACTAGGGATGACTGATAGCACTTTTTTATGTCCGATACGATACAGATAGTTTACGTTTGGATATCTGCCGATACTGATACAAATCCATTCTTGTTTTAAAAACAATTGTTTTTAAATGCCTGGATGCATTTACATAAGTCAGTCTCTCACATAACAATCACTCTATCACCTGAAGCCTGCTGCTCCTATGTAAGAAGGTGGATTATGGTATGCTGCAAATTTCATTAGGGCAGCAACTATCGATTAATTTAGTAATCGAGTATTCTATCGATTATTCCATCGATTACTCGAGTAATCAGATAAGAAATACTTTTTCATATTAACAGTTCATCTGCATATTTTAACTTCTGTACTGCAGTTTTTCCCTGTGTGAAACAAACAGGTGGATGGAGCAACTACAAAGTTCTCTTTTCTTCACTTACTGGTCAGTTGGTTGATGAAGGACCTCCAGCTGTTTCCCAGTAAAGGTTTAATGGAGGTTACAGGGGGAAAAGCTTCTTTTGGACACTAGAAAAACATTTCCTTTCACTCCACCTGAGCTCACCGCCTCTATAACAGCTCCGCCTCTTTGAGCTTGTGCAGACAGACTGCACGTAAAACAGCTGACTGCTGCTGTTGTGTTATTAGTGTTTATGTTGAAAAAACTGGGGGCTGCATGAGCATAATCTTGCAATGCTTTATATTCACAAGCATTATCCTAAATACGTTTCTACTGCAAGTCTATATTTAGTCACTAATCAGGGATTAAAACATAAATAATATTTTGATAGAGATCGCTAGTGCTAATGCTTTTACAATTTTTAGAATCGGAGGGATTTTTTTTCTAATTCGTGATCCACAGTTGTTGGTGGTAATGCAGCTCTAAGCTGGTTTGGTCAACCACATTAAACCCACAAGAATAAGAAGACAACAGAGAACTGGAATGCAGCTATTGTGGGTGAAACGCTATTTAATTGATTACATTTTTAATTCCTTTCTAATATCCGATCGAGTAATTTAGGTCAGGATCAGACCGATACCAATTCTGAATTTCATATCGGTGCATCCCTAGCACCAGCTCTTTTCTGCTGTTTGGTAGCTGTTCTTCCCAACAAAGAAAGGGGTTTCTTAGCTGCAAAGCAGACAAGCACCATATTTCAGTAATGGGAAAATGATGCTTCTATTAATTTGATCTTATTAGGTTTATTGCTTCATTGTGGATAACTTTTTTTTTTTTTGTCAGATGCTGATGTGATATTGGAGAGTCCTGCTCCCCCTGTGACAGAAGAGACAAACGTCACCCTGCGCTGTAAGGAAAAGACAGCTTCCCTCAAACAAGCAGCACATTTCTTCAAAGATGACCAGCTTATCAATACTGCATATAATGGTGAGATGACCATTTATAGTGTATCCCAGTATGATGAAGGACTCTACAAGTGCAGAATCTCTGAAACTGGAGAATCACCAGAAAGCTGGCTGACTGTAAGAGGTAATCCCATTATGATTGTCCTATACATGCAGTAAAATATTAGCAAACAAATTAGAGGCACTTCTGTAGGTGATATAGCTGTTTTTACAGCCTGTCAGTTGTAGGGTTACATGTGTAATGAGCAAATGATTAATGTAATTAAAATCAAAATAATTAATTCTCTACGGAGCAAGAAATCTTATTACAGTCTTTCTGAAGGCAAAGATCACCTTAGACATATAATAAATAAAAAAAAATAAATAAAAAATAAAATAACTTTTGCAAAAATATATATTTAAACAATTTAAAAAACTGCGACGGAAATACAGGAAACCAAAAACAAAGCACATGAGTCCAAACAAAGCAAAAAGCAGCATTGCCAGGCTGGGTAACAGTCCACAGGTCAAGTAGTTCAGGAGCCAGCTGTGAGAACAACACTTCAGTGGGCTGAGATGAAGCAACTTATGACGCCAGCCACGTGGCCGGCTGCAAAGATGAAGACTCTCTGGTGGATGGCCGCATGGCCAGGGGTGGAGATGGAGGCACTCTAGTGGATGGCTGTGTGGCCAATGGAGCAGACAAAGATGCTGTCACTGGTGACATGGGACCCACTGACTCTGGCTCTGGACTTTCTGGTGCAGCTGCTCCCAGAGGCTGTATCTTAAGCCAGGCCTTACCTGCCTCAACCTGAGGGACAAATACGGGTGCAGGAGCCGCACCCACCTGAGAAACACAATTGGGTGCAGGGAGCTTAGGCACTGAGAAAGCCTCAGCGATAGTCTCTGAGGAAGCAAACATAGGTGCAAAATACACAGTTTCTAGGAAGATCTTGCTCTCCAGCTCTGCCACACAACTAGCAGTTTTAGAAAGAGCTGACTGGGAGGTGACACCTTTTTGAACACAATGTCCAGCAACACAAACAGTCTTCAGGTTTGCTGACAAAGATTCACAAATAGTTCCTTGAAAAACAAACTCAGGGTGCAGTTAACTCTCAGGCTGAGCTGGCAGGCGAGTACAGGCAGACCGTGAATCAATCGGGGTAGCAATGCCACCAGTAGTCTTTACAGATGCACGATGTCACATGCTACTATTTTTGAGTGCAGTAACACCAAACCTCACCTCTTTATTAGTATAATTCTCTGAATTAGGAACAAATCATGAAATGTAAATTGAATAGGCTGGCTCAGGGATGTGACACATAACTTCAGTATTACAAACAGGCACAGTTTTAGGAGGAACAGGTTTGATTGCATTCAAAAGAGGCAAATAACGAGCTAGCACGGAAGCACAACAGACAGCTTTGCAGGTGCAGACTTGTCACAAATATCTCTCTCTGGAGGGGCTGACTCGTTACTGGTTCTGGCAGATTTCACTGAGGCAGCAAAGAAAATAAAACACAAAATGCTGGGCAAACAGCCAAGGATCATGACAGTTGCCCCGTTCATCCTGTGATGGAAGGAGACCCTGTCACCATGCACTGTGAAAGAAAAATAACTTTCTCCAAATTTCTAGTGAATTTCCTTAAAGACACTTCAGTGAGACTGGATATAGAGGTGATCATTCCCCAAGTTTTGAAGTCTCATGGAGGACTCTAAAAGTGCAGAATCCCTGGATCCCGAGGAGAACCAGAGGAGGGTTGGGTGGCTGTTAAAGAAGTGATCCAACATAGTACATAAAACAATTAATGGAAGGGATTGATTTTTTTTTTTAATTCTTTAGCTGTTTTTCAGTATACAGCAAAATGCATTGTGTGGGTTTATCACAATAATGCTTCTTTACTGAAAATTTTATAAAATCCATCCATCCATTCACTTCTGCTTATCCTGTTCAGGGTCGCGGGGGGGCTGGAGCCTATCCCAGCTGTCATAGGGCGAGAGGCAGGGTACACCCTGTACAGGTCGCCAGCCTGTCGCAGGGCCAACACAGAGAGACAAACAACCGTTCACACTCACATTCATGCTCTCATTCACACCTATGGGCAATTTAGAGTAGCCAATTAACCTAACCCCATTTTATAAAATCATTATAACAAATAATATCATCACCTATTGCAATTCTTTAAGTTACAGCAGATTTTCTCTGCTATTGTTGCAGGAGTTCAGGCAGAGACCGGCCCCTCATCGGGTCACTCCTGTCACATTTACCTGATCTTGAGGACCATCTTCACTATTTTAATGGTGGCTCTGCTTCTGCTACTGGTGGGACTGTTTCACTGGAAGAAAATACACAATAATTTGTAATGATTCCTAACATGATTGTACAGGTCAATCACAGAGAGCTCGTGTGCACAGCAGCAGTGTTGCTAGAGGAAGAAACAAAGAGAGTGTTAGCACTGTTAGACTTTGATTTTTTTTTAATATATGCTTCTTGTTTTTCTTTCCTTCGCCCTGAATCATGTGCTGCAATGATCGAACAGGCATAAATTTATAGCAGTTTATGCAAATTCAAATGTTGAAAAACAGTTGATTGCTGTACTTGTTTGAGTTATTTGTCTGTTAGCTTAATTAACAGATCAGAACAAGGTGATTGATTAATTTATGACCTATGGAGCAGGAGACAGCTTTTATTTCCTAATTCGGAGCAGTTGTAAACAATGATGTCTTCATTTGAATGTGCAAGTAACTTCTGTAGCAACATAAAATTTTATGCTTTTTTAAATAAATAAATGTGTCATTTAGTGTAAACAAGGCAAAATGAAGCAGAGACCTTTAACCAGATAAAAATTACTTTCTATATAAAATGTATTTAAAGTTGTTTGACTGTCAGCAACTGTATATGAACGAGCTTCTGGAAATCATTTTTGGTACACTGACTGCTTTCATGTGTGGTAGCTACCAAGACATCAAATGAAGATGTGCGTACACTTTCAAACCACACCAGCACATTTCACACTGCAGTTTTTAGCTACTGTATCTATAATGATTCTGGCTTAGTTTACAGATTTCTTATATAGTATATAAACAAAACCATGTACTGAGATGGTATTTAGCTTGTGATGTGACCCTTTTAATAAATAAAACAGACAATAATAATTTTACAGTGCATTTCTTATGTCAATATTATTCTTTGATTTTGAGCATTTGCAGATCTGAGGTTATAATGAAGTGTCATGGATGGACCATCTGCATGTTAACTGATTATATGCAGAGTACATTGTTAGTATTAGTTTAACTGATGTTTTGTCTAGTATTTATAGCTTTTTTTTTTCATAGTTATAGTTGTGTTTATTGTCCAAGTTAATGAGAGCAAAATGCAGCTGACCGGAGTTTGGAAGTTATATAATTATTTAGAAAGAGGGAAAACTCAACTGAAATGTCCTTAATGGTGTTTTAATAAAGCTTACCTTAATAATATTAACTAACTGACATTGATTACTGAGAGTAATTTAGTCTGAGGGACACAAAAGTGATGTCCACATCTGTTAGTCTGGTAGGTGAAAGATTTTTAAACATTTCTTTCCTTTTGGAAACATGAGAAAAGTGATATTGAATTAAAATCATGAAATAATTAAAAAAAGAAATGTTAAAAATGATAAATTTATGTTTTTCAATTCAATTTCATTTATATAGCACCAACTCACAAAGGACAGTTGCCTCAAGGTGCATCAGGTGATGCAGCAAGATTTAAGTATTCTGGAAAAACAACAAGACCAGAGAGATGAGCACAGAAAGTGGTGGAAGCATAGAAATGGGCTTACAATTTGGATCATTTAAAAAATTGGAAACACATAGTCTGGTTTATTCCCTGGTGGGGAATATTTCTTGCCACACTTTGGGCCCCTTAGTATGAATTTAGCATCATTTAAGCCTACCTGATTACTGCTGTTGACCACCTCAAGTATTTGCCCTTTATCACCACAGTGTACCCATCTTATGATGGCTGCTTCCAGCAGGATGACTTGTCATGACACAAAACTCAAATCATCTCAAACTGGTTTCTTGAACATCATAATGAGTTCCCTGCACTCAAATGGCCTCGACAGTCACCTGATCTTAATCCAACAGAGAACCTTTGTGATGTGGTGGAACAGAAGATTCAGATGATGGATCTGCAGCGACTGTGATGCTTTGATGTCACTGCAGACCAAAATCTCAGGAATGTTTCCAGCTGCTTGTTGAATCTGTGCCGCATTAAGGCAGTTCAGAAGGGAAAAGTATTAGCGAAGCATAACTGCTAGAAATGAAGTGGTAGGTGAGTATGCAATTAATATACAAATATACCTGCAGTATAAGCGCAGTGCTGTGAAAAGTAGCTGTCTTTGCTTCTGCAGTGTCAGCTCAGTTTTGAGCTCTTAAACATGTTGTGTAGTTAAACTCCACCATCTTAGAACAACACAATAAAGCATTGCAGCAGCATTGATTATGCAGGTGAACTTTGTACCAAGAAAGAAAAAAAGAGACTGAGAGAAACGAATTATTTGCTCCTGGCTCAATGTTGCTTCAAAATGTATTAAAAGATCTTCTGCCCTCTGATATCACTGACATTTAGCTGAATTCCAGATGGACTCCAGCTAAAGTATTTTAATTCATGATTTTCTCCTTTTTTCCTCTTCCCATTTCTAAACTCCATACACTGAACTCCATAGCCCTGAAAACAATATATGTTTTTGTGTAATTCATAAGAAAACTGTAAAAAGTTCATAAAAATAACAACAAATTTTATTGAGTTAAGCTTTGTCACCACAACAACATGGCTGTGATTTGAGATTTAAGCAAACAATATGAACAACAATAAACAAGCTCAGATACATGGGCTTACAGAACTAACTAGAACATATTTTATTAAAACACACAAAAAAAACCTGTTTGTGTGTGTGTATGTACAACAGTTGTGCATTGCTGTGTATTATTGTGATATTTCCTTTTCTCAATGTGTTAATTTTTTCCAACATTCTTTGTATGTTCTTTATGTATTTTATCTGTTGTATAAAAACTGCATGAATTGAAGTATTTAAATGTTTAAAGTTTCCTGATTCAGCTCTAAATGAGTTTTCTTCTTGATCTGATTTTTCTGTTTCTGCGTCTCTGCCAGCTGCAAACTGATTTTTTCCTTCTGTTTCTCTATTTCTGTTTTCTTGTCCTTCATTTTATTAAATGCTTTCTGTGTTCTGACTCTAAGTTTTTCAGTGTTTGTTTGCAGATCTATATGTGTGTTTTTCTTCTCCATTAATTTGTTTTTGCTTCTGAAGATCATTTCTTTCAGAGCCAAGTATCCCTTTGCTCTGTCACTTTCTGTGTTCTTATCCACTGAATGAAACTCTTTGTCAACATCATCCAGATCATCATCCAACATCTCACATTGATGTCTAAATTCCTCTTTCATTTTTATCAGTTCCCTCTGCTGTTCCATCAGCATATTAATCAGCTCCTCCACGTCTTTCAGCTCTTCATCTTTCTGCTGTAGTTCTTCAGATTTCTCACGTTCTGTAATGAGCAGCTCTTTCTCTTTCTCTTCAGCTTCATGCTCAGTGCGCCACTTTGTCTCTGTTTAAATACATAAATGGTTGTATTGAAATTAGCAGAAAAAAGTGTGACACTGCTTAATTAAAAATGGCATATTCTAATATTTTCTCAAAAAGGACTATAGACAGATTATTTTAAAAACAAATAATAAAAAAAAAACACTAGAACAAATCTGATTGTTTTCTTCACTACAGAGTCCAGTCCATGAGTCCAGGATCAGAGGATTTTTTGAATGAGTCCCACTGTGTCAGGATAGGCAGACTGGAAAAGGCACCAACGCTCATTCAAACTGGAATATCTTTGATTTAACATCTTCATTGAAACATCTTTGAAATCAGATTTCCTCAAGTGGCACATTCAAACTTTGCACCTCTTTCTCTTTTCTTTTTTGTTTTCTTTTTCAGTTGTTAGCAGAGTGAGTATAGATGTAGCGACACAAAGATCACTGTGGTTACCTTTGGAGTTGTTTTGTCTCCATTTCCACACAGCGATGGCTGATGTACAAGTAAAAATGAGACACATTGCCAAAATGATGCTGACACGGACAGCAGAAGAAGGTGGAACTGCAACACAATCACCTAAAATTAAAAGGACAAGAGATTGAAATTTATACACAAACATGTTTACAAAACTGCTCAGACACCATTTAAAATGTAAACAAAACAGAAAATCATTTATAACCTATAAAAAAACCCCAGCAAAAAATATGTCAAAAGTTGAATCTGACAATTTTGATTAATCAATCTATTTAATTATATTTTCACACAGTCGTTATAAATTTGATGCCAGCAACAATTCTGTAACTGAAAGTGAAAAAATCATTTGCTGCTGTTTTGAAATGAAATTTTTTCCCATTCTTTGCTAATAAAGGATTTCAGCTGCTCAAAATTTTAGGATCTCCTTTGTTTTAGGTTCATGAAGCTCTAAATGTTTTCAGTGGGACGGCTGATAACTCAGTGTGTTAACCAGACTTTTAAACTGCTGGCACACTGTTTGAATACATGCAGAATGTACTTTGGTATTGTCTAGCTGAAATAAGAAGGACATTCCCTGACAAAGACATCATCTGCACTGCAGCATATGTTGCTCCAAACTCAGCATACATCAGTTAGCATCGATGGGGCTTTCAAGCTACCCAAAAAATTTGCAGTAATCTGCCCTCATACCATGATGGATGCTAGGCAATGGGATTTTGGGATCTTGCGCTGCACGTTAAAGTTTTATTTTATATTTTTGGAGTAATGAACTGTGTTCATTAACAATTTCACAAATGTTCCTGGGCTCAAAAATTATTTCCACTGACTATTTTTAATGTGCTGCTGCCTGAGGGTTTTAAGATCACAATTAGTCACTATTTCACAGACTGGAACCCCCCCCCCCCCCCCCCCCCCCCCCCTCAGTTCAGAGGGACTCACTGGGTGCTTTTCGTTAATACCAAACATGGTTACTAATTAACTTTATTAGCTCTTAAATTTTCCAGTCATTTGTTTTTATCATTACACAGGTTTTCCAGTGCTGTTGCCCCTGTCCACTTCAATATCTTTTTTTTAGCACAATTTTAAATTAATTTACCGTATCAAATTCTAAAGTTCTAAATTCTCCAGTTTTAACATTTCATAATTGCCTGTTCTCTGTATTTAAACAATTTTTAAAAATTCATATTTTATTTACAATTGCACTGTAATTTTAGAGACAAAAGTTACCTGAAACATGTATGTGTGTCTCTCTGCTCTGGTTGATGTTCTTCTGTTGGACTCTGCAGGTCAAGTTGTTGTTATGTCTCTTCTCCACAGTCACTCTGCTGCTGACAGTATAGAGGTCATCAGGACCTCTGAGGGTCTCTGTATGTCCAGCAGAGAGGAGGTTTCCCTCAGTGTCCAACCACAGCAGCTCAGGCTCTGGATACCAGCCTGCAGACTCACACTGTAACACCACTGCACTGCTGTTTATGTTGATCCCTGCTACTGTTGGTGAGGAGAGAGAACCTCCAGATGGCAAAAAAAAAGGAAGTGTTAATGCATTCTTAGTCAGCATTGTGTTTTAGGTCATTTTGTTAACGTGATCGTTTTTGTGATGGAAGACACCTAAACACTTTAATTAAAAAATGATAACATTTCATCTATTAAAAAATCAGAAGTTATCACACATGCATGTGGGGACTCAGATTATCAGGAAGAGACAGGCCTGTGAGTGAGCTCTGCCTGTGTTCATCTCTAACCATAACATTTTTGTACTGCCACTATCTACATGCAAACTGAGTCTGTGTGCTCTGAGTTTGGCCTTCATCATTGGTCTTGTTCAAGCTGGTTTTTCATGACTCAGATTCCTCTCATCAGTGATAGAGCCATAAAGCACATCTTCTCCCCTGATGTATTAATTAATCATACAGAGCAAGTCCAGATTAAGAACAGAACATGGTCACGCTGGTGATGTTTTAATTGTACGTACTCTGGCTGAATATGTTCGGTACAACAATGCATCCGGAAAAAACTGCCAGACATAACAGGCATAAAAGATCATTTAAATGAATTTCATATTGACAGTGATCCTTCCCTCTAAGTGTACAACTGGATCTAATCCATGACAGCAATATGCAAAAAGCATAAGAGAGGCATTGTATCACCCTATTGTGGGGATCAGGGGTTAAAGTTTTCCTTTGATTTGTCATCCAACCGTATCTTACAGTGAATTCAAAATATGCATAAATATGCCCACTTACCAACAATAAGCTCAACAACAGATTCTTGGGGTTCTGAGGGAAAGTAGCATCTGTATCTGCCGTTATCAGAGTGTTTTACTCTCGAGAGTTTCAGTGAAAGGTCTCCCTGCTTCAGCTTCTCCGTGGACAGTGATGTTCTTCCTTTGTAAGATGGGTTTTGATTAACCAGAAGGTTTTGACCCTCATACCACACATGGACAAATCTGGGATCTAGGTCAAGTCTCCCCCACTCCAGACTCTTAGAAACAGCATCTGATGGAGGTTCCAGGTGGCATGGCAAGATAATGTCCTCACCCACTGATGTGATTATTGTTTGAGATGGAGTAACTGTCTGACTCTGACCTGGAAAGACAGGATAAATTTAACATCATACAGTCAGATTTAATATCTACTGATTGTGTTTTTTTTCCAGTCTTTATGCCATCACAAAATTCAGCTCATCATCTGCATCCTGTTATATTTCATTTATATTGTGGTGGTATACACAGACAAAATGATCACATATCTCCAGACCTCCAGTCACTTTATATCGAGTGTGTGATGGTTGTGTAAAAGTTACCTGTCCTAATGTCCATCAGAAGGAGTAAAATTACAGTGTGATGAAAAACCAAAGAACAGAACTGAGGTTCAAAGATCTGTTGAGCCATCCTGGAGGGCTGGAAACAGAGAATAAAGGCCCAAAATGTGAATTACTTGAAAGCAATTAAAGACTGAAATAAGGTAAGACTCATACCACTTACCACCACTGACAGAAGAGAATAACATTTATCATCTTATTATAATGCATTATTCTAAATGTAAAATTTAGCCTGTGCCATGAAACATAACACCCACTCAAATATTGATGCAGTAGAAAATCTAAGAAAAGATTTATTTGTCTCAACTTAATGAATATTTTTAGACAGGGTTTATTTACTTTCAAATGTATTAAAACAGTTATGTCAGCCATTTTATAATGAGCTGGATAAAAGAATACACTTCAAACCTGATTATAGAGGGTAAGTTAATCTTAAATATTAAATTACTAAAATATTATGTTGCTATCTTCAACAGTAAGTATGTTGTCAAAGATTGGTTCAAAATTCAGAGTTATGATTTTATTCTGCATGCACTTCCTGTAATCTGTCAGAAGACACAGCTGCCCGTTACCACGATGGTGTCTATACTGAAGCGTAAATTGAGTCAATGAGTCAAATTAAATTAAGCCGTTCTCATTACAACTGTGTTATCTTTTGCAGATTTGCTAATTATTGCCCTGAAGTGAGCAACAAGTTACAAAAACCCCAGATTTTTCCACATAGCAGACACTGCTCAATGTGGAAAACACACGGAAAACACGGAAAACACAACTCTTCACTGTACTGTAGTTAAGTAAGGCATTTACTCACAGCTTTATTTACTATACCACAGCTTTCAACTGTCAGACTGCTTTAGCATAGTTTACTTTCCAGAACTATAGTGCCTCAACACTGACATTTGACTCATTAGTGACCAATTGTTAGCAGTATTTGTGTCCATACTAAGCGAGAGCATCCCACAGACTTAGCATCCTACTGTGTTCCTTATTCTGCTGTTACTGCCACATGTAATGTAAAATCAGCATGGAAGCATTAATTATCTAAATTGGAGAGTTTCCTTACTGTGTTGTTTCTAGTGTGGGGGGGGGGGGGGGGGGGGCATTTTGTAATATTTATATTTACACTTCATCACAAAGTCCAGCACAGGCTGACACAATATATTAACAGCAAAAACAAAGGTAGATTAAAATGAAGAAGAAGAAAATCTTTTAGATTCTGACTTCAAATACAAACTGCTTCCAAAATAAGGAAAAAAAAAAAAAAAAACTTACTGCTCGACAGTTGCTTTTCCTCTCATGGTCCTGGGCTGTTGGCCCAGGGTTTTTGTGTTTTTTGGTGTGGTTCTCTTTCATTGTGTTCCTTAGTTTGCTCATTTGGATTCTTGGTTTGTGTTCCCTGTTCTATTAGTTATCTTTGTTTATATTGAAGCCCTGTTCCCTAGGTGGTACTCCAGTGTCTGTCTTGTCCCTTTGGTCTCATGTGTCGTTGTTTTTGTTTTTTCCCAGTGCTGTATGTCAAGTCCGCATTCCTGTCTCCATCAAGTTGTTTCCTGTTTTATTTTGACAGTCTTCTGTTCCCTGTGTTTTGTGTTCAAGATTGCTTCCCCTTTGTCATTAGTGTCATTTTGCTCACCTGTGTTTCCAGCTGTTTCCATTCCCCTCATTATTCCTTTTGTATTTAAACCCTGAGTTTTTCCTCATTCACTGTTGTTAGTTTCCTGCTGTGTGCTTAGTTGCTGGTTCTTGTTTATGTCTTGTTCAAGTCAAGTCTAGTTTTGATCCTATGTAGTTTGTTCCACTACCTCCAGCCCTGCCTTTTGTTCTACATCTGCCAATGAAGCTTACATTTTAAATTAAGATTTTTGCCTTCGGTGTTTTGCATTGGGATCCTCTACCTCGCCTGCCACAGTGATACGTGACATTTACAATAGCCAAAAGATGAAAAACCAACATGTGGTTCTATTTATAATGAAAACTTAGCAAACAAATACACAAACGTTGACCAGTAGTTTTAAACAATAGAACTAGTATAGAATTTACATTTATTAAATCAGAACTACAACAAAAGAATTTCCATTGAAATAAAAACATATTTAATAAACGTCATGCACATACCAGCTTATTCTCTGAGTGAGTTTGCGCCAACGTTCAACACTGTGCACAAAATCCTTGGCTGTGTTGAATGTGAAAAAGGGAAGTGTGTACTTTGACCCCCCCCCCGTGTGCGCTCTTTGGTGCAACCATCTACTCCTACTGTAACTGTGTATTTGTGTATTTGTTACACAGCCATCATAAATTGCAGGCTTTTAATGGATAACTGGATTTTACAGCTTCCTGATCACAGGTCATACAGCAGCAGTTGGTTGATACGTGACAGCATTTACACTGATTCTCATAAGAAGGATCATGAAAAATATAATAAAACTCCCCTAACATTAAAGCTTCCTTATACATCCCCACTTTCCAGATAAACAGGAAATCAACTTGTGACGCTGTTGTTATAGCCCTTTTGTGGATAAAAATGAAGTTTCCATTAAAAAACTAGATAAATAAACATCATTTTTATTCACAGGTTCATGTTATTTTACATTCAACATGTTAATTCCACCCCCACCCGCCCAGTAATTTGTAATTAATTGTGCTTTCTTTATTGATGTTTCAATAAATTTTATTTTTGTTTTTTTTTACAATAAAGGAACTTCAATAAATAAAAAAAAAGAATTCTGATCCTTGTAACTGGAGAAAATTTTCTTTATTTTTATAATAAATTTCCTGTTTTATCACAATTTGCTTTTATTTTTCTCATCTTTGTTTCTTTGATTTTTCATGCACTGTAGATCATTGTTAAATAATGTATGCATATTTGAGTTTTGTTACAAATATTCTTATATATATTTAAATGTGCACATATGTGTAAACATGCATTGTTAATGTTATTTTAACACAAATCATGATTCCTTATCATAAACATCCATATGGGTGGCTGTAGCTCAGTAGGTAGAGCAGGTCACCTACTGATCGGAAGGTCAGTGGTTCAATTCCTGGCTACTGCTGGCTGCATGCCAATGTATCCTTGGGCAAGATACTTAACCCCAAGTTGCTCTCTGACCGTTCTGTCGGAGTATGAATGTGAGTGAATGTTACATAATTAAAGCACTTAGCTTAATTAATTAATCATGGAAGTGCTTGTATGAATGGGTAAATGTAAAAACGTGTTGTGTAAGTGCTTTGAGTGCTCATATCTGAGTAGAAAAGCGCTATATAAGAACTAGTCCATATCTTGCCAGTGAGTGAAATCTTAAACAAACAAACAAAACCCTGTAAAAGTAAACTATCCATCCATCCATTTTCTTCCTCTTATCCGGGGCCGGGTATTGTCCACCTGACAATACTCTCAGTTGAAGTCAGCAGCACTTCACCTGCACTATAGACCTTGTGAGCAGAGCACCACTTTCCCCTCCTGAGCCACCTGACAGTTTGCCAGAATCACTTTGATGCACTCCAAAATAAACCATGTCTTCAAAATCTTTGATAGATCTTTGAATGACAGCTTGTGTATAATGGTTACACAGATTCAACATCTAGCAAAACAGCAGTAATCGACACACTTACATGAATGAGATGAGCAAGCTACATTTGTGCTTGATAGCAGATGTTTTTGGCAGGTTGATGGATCTTAATGGAAAAACTAATGGGAATAAAATTTGCCTCTATTTCATCTTACCCCTAGCATCTGTCAGATAAGCCCTCTGCATGTTCTCCTTCACTACATCATTGAATCTTTCTGCAGTCTCCCTCACTTTCTCATCTGCCTGGCAGCTCAACAACTCACCCCTGACATTTGTCTCCAGTCGCTCCACCCTGCCTGCACTCTCTTCTTCACCTCTCTTATACACTTCCTGTTGCTTTGGATGCTTCAGCCCAAATATTTAAGAAGAAGAAGAATGCCTTTATTGTCATTATACAGAATGTACAATGAGATTGGAGGGCCACTCCTGTTCAGTGCCATGACGTAGGAAGTCATACTTCCTAAAATATAAAATAGAACCTCTAAAAATATACAGAAAATAAAACAAAATGTATAAAAAAATACAGAAAATAGAACAGAATGCATATACTATATAATGATGAAGATGGTGAGTATTACACTCATCTGCCTTCACTATATTCCCTGCTTGTTCATCTTTCCACCTCTCTCCCTCTCATTCACACACATATTCTGTCTTTCTTCTACTGACTTCCATTTCGCTTATCTTCAGAACATACTTTCACCTTGCCAGACTCTCTTCCACCTGCTCCCTACTCTCCCCAGAAATCATACTGTCATCTGCAAGCATCATAGTCCATAGAGACTCCTGCCTGACCTCATTTTTCCATCACAAACAAAAAGAGGCTCAGAGCAGATCCCTGATGTAATCCAACCTCCATTTTGAACCATCTGTCACTCCCACCACATACCTCATCACTGTCTTGCTGTCCGTGTACATGTCCTCTGTTGTGGCCGTTTACCATTTAAATCACAAGTTCTATCAGTTTAAGTTTTTCAAAATATGTAAGTTAATTTGGAACCTAAAATACCTTTTCTATTTGGACCCTCCCATGTATTTAAGGAACTGGGAACACACCGGTGGGGCGTGGTGGTAGTCTTTGGTCAAATGTCCGGTGTGTCGACGGGAGGCTAAGTCATTTTTTAAACCACTTTTAGCACTTGTAAGGTCAGATTAAGTTAATTTTGTTGCATTAAGTCATAAGTAATTTTTTGTCTATATTTTCTGGAAATAAACGACATTTATGTAATCAAACAAGCAAGTCTGAAGTCCGTAAAAGAGCAAACCGCCTGTTGCCACAAAAGGCCTTCTAATTTTGGTTTTGAAGTTTAGAAGGCCGTGACATCCTCCATCACCATCATATACACTTATGTCACTCCTGACTTCCTCATGTAGTATCACAGTTCCTCTTTCAGCATCCTGTCATATGCTTTCTCTAATTCTACAAAGACACAGTTTAGTTTCTTCTGAGCTTTTCTGTACCGCTCCATCAACATTCAAACCAAACATCAGGTAGTGCTCTTTCTCAGCTTGAAGTCATACCGCTGCTGGCTGATCCTCTCTTCTTAACCTAGTTTCAACAGCTCTTCCCCATATCTTCATTTTATGGCTCATCAGCTTCATCCCTCTTTGATCACTGCAGCTCTGCACATCACCCTTGTTCTTGAAAATTTGCACCAGTACACATATTCTCCATTCCTCAGACATCCTCTCTCTCCAAGCTCATATTAAACCATTTCCTCTCTCCTAGACATCTCCATACCTCCAGAGGGATGTCATCTGGACCAACCGCCTTTCCACTCTTCATCCTCTTCATCACTAACTTTCCTCCATCGGCTCTCCTCTTTTTTCTCCATTTATCAGCTCCTCAATATACTCTTTCCATCTTCTCAGCACACTGCCTTCATTCATTAGTAAATTTCCATATCTATCCTTAATCTAAGGTTTGAAGGTTGTCTAATGTTTAATCCCATGAAACTGCCAGGGATAATATTTAATCTGAGACCGGTATAAACCCAGACGTGTTGCAATAACAGTACACTTTTCAAGGCTCCTTTCATTTTCACCAACTCTTCTTCAGGACTGACCTTTAGACATAATAACACCACATAAATTAACACACTAGCAATAGCATATATTAGCTTACAACTTCTTCTAATAAAACTGTAGATGTTTGTCTACCACCTGCTGGACAAGATAAAAAAAAAACATAATTGAGTTGTATGTGGTAGAACTGGGAGGAGCCGTACAAAGAATAACACATTTGGCAACATTGTTTAATATTCTACAAAACTGTCAACAACTTTTGATGGCCCACATGCCTAAATGAGTTTGATCAGTTTTCATCTCACTGGGCTGAATGCCCTAAGAGGAGTTTGTTAAAATATCCAGCCTGTAAATACCAAAAAATGGACACAAATTCAAAATGGTCAACTTACTGTTGGGTTTTGGGTATGGCTCCAAGAGACTTGTTTTTTTTTTTTTTTTGCACATATCAGGAAGTTACATGAATGTGCTAAATTCCAGATATACTGATGAAACCTACCTCTGGGGATGATCTTTTGATACTTTCTAGGGGCCGCTGTGGAGCCATTTTACCATATTTATTGACTAGTGTGATACAACCTGAAAGCGTTCATCATGATGGAGGGTGTGCAAAATTTAATGACTTTTTGAGCTCTTCGAGCCCCTCAAAAAAAACTTCCTATTTCATGCCTGCACGGGGCACCGTTAATTGAAAATACAATTTTTGCACTGAATCATCTTCAAGGTGTCAAGTTTATTCAGATAACCTTTGAGGCAAATGGGGTAAAACTGAGAGAAGTAGTACATCAAAGTATAAAACATGACATTTTCTCTTGTTGCTAGGAGGCACTCTAACTATTGCAGACTATATACATATCCATGTGTTCAAGGCTGGACTCTTATCCAACCACTGAAGTTTGATGCAAATTGGAGTTTTAGTTAGAGCATTTTCAGGCTTCATGGTGAAACATCGAAATTTGCCATGCCACCTGGGTCATGCACTTTGACAAAAACTCACAGTTTTGAAAGTAACGTGGCACCAACTTAAGGGTTTCCTGAACAAATTTGAAATGGCTCTGCTCAACCACATTAAAGCTGTTCCTCAAGTCTAAAACCTTTCATTTCCTGTTGCCAATAGGTGGCACTACAACTATCATTTTTTTTTTTTATATGAAGCCTGTCATGTCTGGCAGTGTTTGCAAGCAGAATTGTGATCTGAATGCACTGTTGTGCCAAACATATTTATTCTTCCAAGATAAGCTCTATAGAGTCTCTATAAGCTTTTCTTGTTAATGTTTGTGTTTTTATTTTTATTTATTTGTGTACATATACATGTAATTCCAGTTGACAGGCTAAGGAAAAAAAGAAAAAAAGAAAAAAAAAAGGAGGGAGAGAAAGGGGAGAAGACAGAAAAAGAGGACAGAGCACCACTAAACTAACCAAACCAATTTAAATGCTGCAACTACAAAAGAAAGGAAAAAAAGACAACATACCAAAAAAACAGAACAAGCAATACCTTGAAATATAACTATGCAGAAAAGGCACAACTAAATGAAGCATGGTTGTATAAGAACAACAATTTTGTTATGCTGTGATTGCGTTAGTGTCTGTGTCTATGTCATGAAATGCTACAACTATCATTAAATATGGCCATACTGTTGTGTTCAAGGGTGGACCCTTATCACATCTGAGAAGTTTATGCCAGATTGGATAATGTAAATGTGAAAAACAGTTAATTAAAATTTGATGGTGAATGTTTGAAATTTGCCACAGTGCCACAGCCATGCCCTTGAATGAAAACTCACCAGTTTCACAATTTTGAGTCACCCAGGTCTGTAATTTAGACTGACCAAATATGAAGTTGAAATATGAACAACTCTGGATTTGTGCTGCAAAATTCAGATGGTATTGTCAGAATTTTGGGTGAACAATATGAAAGCATTGACCAACCCTGCAATTTATCAACCAGTCGAGTCACTGGTGTAATGTTGTGTCAGAATATTTTTTTGGCACTTTGGGCAAATTAGTTTGAATTTAGTATCATTTAGATGTCAGTCTGATTGTTGTTGCTGACCATGTCCACCTCGAGTATTTTCCGTTTAAGACCACAGTGTACCCATCTTCAGATGTCTGCTTCCAGTAGGACAACTCACCTTGTCGCAAAACTCAAATGACCTTAAAGTGGTTTATTTAATATGACAATTAGTTCACTGTGTTCAAATGGCCTCCACATTCACAGATCTGAATCTAATAGAGCCTCTTTGGGATGCGGTGCAACAGAAGATGCATGGATCTGCAACAACTGTGTGATGCTGTGATGTCAATATCGACCAAAATCTTTGAGGGATGTTTCCAGCACCGTGTTGAAGCTAGTTCTGAAAGCAGTTGTGGAGGCAAAAAGGGGTACAACCCAGGAATAACTGCTAGCAATGAGTGTGAGTATATATATATATATATATATATATATATATATATATATATATGTATGTAATAAATATACAAATATACATCCAGTATAACCTCGATGTATCTACAGCTCTGTCAAAAGCAGCTGTGGCTTTATTTCTCCAATGGTAACTCAGTTTTGAGCTCTTAAAAGTTGTGTAGTTAACCACATCATCTTAGAATAACATGACAGAAGTAAATCATTGCAGCTGCTTTGCTTATGCAAATGAAATTCGTGAGAGACTTGCCCCTGATTCAGTGTTGCTTAAAAATGTATTAAGAGAAACTCTAAATTGCAGATGAACACCTAAATTATTTTGATTTATGAATGTCTCTTTTGTCTTCCCATGTCCGATATCCATTCATACCCTGATATCCATACCACTGAAAATGATATATGATTTGGTATACAGGGTTTATACAGGAATCCTAGAGTTAAATTTACTACCTTTTACTGCCTATTTTTACTACCTCTAAAATATTTTTACTACCAGGACGAAATCGAGCAGCAGTCTTTTTTGAGGTAGCAGTGGATTCACAGCACTAAGCCATGTAAGATGATCGCCCATCTCTCACCAAAGACAAAACTTTGTCCCACTTACTTGAAGGTGTAACTGTGACTTTGTCTTGACTAAGACCTCATACACATTAATATTTCAAACACATTTCAAAAAGTGGCGCAGTAGGTAGGCGCCTGTCTTGCAGCCGGTGGGCTGCCGGTCTGAGCCCCTGTCCCTGTGCTGCGTTGTGTCCTTGGGCAAGACACTTAAACCACATTGCCTAACAGTAGTGCCGGTCTCTGGCTGCATGACTGCAGATGCTCGTCTCTGGATGAGTGATCTGGAACAATCATTTCGTTGTGTGCCTTGTGCATACAATGACAATGAGTTGAATCTATCTATATAGATTTGTTTTTTTAAGAATATAAACAAAATGCAATGAAATTCAAGTTTCACAAGCCAATTATTTTCCAATACAATATTTGAATACTGGTTTGCTGCTGAGGTGTGACAGCAATACTTGTGCTTGTAGCTGACCTTGAGGTTGCAGTTGCAGTGCTTTGTGTAGCACCAAAAAAAAATAGGGATCTGCTCAACACGCGCACCAATCCGCTGCTGGTGAATGGTGGATGCTCGGTGTGATTTGATCGCGTCACACCGTTTCAGGTCAAATTTACATTTTTTCTGCACACTTTACAAAACGCCTCTCGAGCATTCCCCCATGACTGGCTTAACCCTCTGGGGTCCGGGGTATATTTGGCCATTTTTGACTATTTTTGTTTTTAGCTTCATAGTTGACCTTAGAAACTGTTTACCTTGCATTGTTTGGTATAATTTTTTTTTCAGCATGCCCTCATGTGTGTGACTGTATAGTTATTCTTTCATTTTGACATACTGTATTAAGACATTGGACTTACAATCACATAAAAATATAAAATCAGAGTAGAAAAAAGTTAAAAATCACAAACATGCTTAACGAATTATTTTTACAATTAAAATGCAAATATAAGTTGTAAATTTGCAAAACTTGTGTAAAAATATAATAAATAAAGTTAAATACAACTATTCACATTAAAATGCAGGAAAGGCCTCAGGTGTTTTTGTGTACAACTATTGGCAGAGCAATCAGGACTCACATTAAGATGCTAGACAAATTATTTATGCCAGCTCAAAAAACAGTTTCTGTCCTCCACAAGACTGAGGGGCCCATCACAGGGAAAACTTGAGAGTAATGTTGTCTCTTTTACCACTTTTTCACCTGCTCCGCAGCAGTCAAATGCACCCAAATGCATTGTGTTACCGCATAATTTTCTCATTGGTTGATTTTTCCACCAATAGGAAAGGGGTTGTCGGGAGTTATTTTGTTTTGTTGTTTTTATTAGCAAGCACTTCCTGTTAGCGAAACTCACAATTTCGCCGTTTATTTCTGCACAAAACGCGCATCGAAGGTGAGGACAATATACAGGAAAAAGCATGGCATAAATTTTTGGGCATAACTCTGGTTTTACTTGGCCTATCAACGTCATTTAAAAACTGGTACATAGTTTGAAGTCTGCACTTTCGATTCATGGCAGCAGCTACGTCATCTAAAATTGGCCATGTCATTTTGACACGCCAGCGCGTCCATGCACTCTGGAGGGTTAAGCCAGTCTTTGCCGGGTCATCGAGCCAAAGTTGTGAGAACTACATTTTCCCATGACAAGGCGCAAAATGACTCCCCGCATGCGCACAGCAGATCGGACAGTGGAACCGCTCGTCTATCAACGTCAGCTCAGGTCCTGCTGAGTAGTTATATTTCTATCCACGGGTTTCTGGAAGAGCACACGTAGGCTGCCATGACAGTCTGCTACTTCCGCTGTACGGTTTTATACTTCCGGTTACCCAAAGTTAGAGCCAGAGTTAATGACAAAATTCGGTTACTTTGTGCTGTAACAGGCGGCTTTATTAGTTGGAACATGAGCTCGGATTCAACTTGTGCTGTTGTCGGTTGTCACTACATCAGTCTGTACATTTTTTCAAATTATTTTATTGTGTAAATTTGTTCTTTTTCCCCCAAATTATACTACCCAGTTGCACATCCTATTACTGTATTTTTTCCTTATGTTTTAAGTTTTCCTTTAATGTACAGCCTCTTATTTTTTTACGTTATTGTATTTATAGTGTGACACTACAGCATACAGCCTACACAAAGCTTAAACAATGCGTGCCTTCATGTAAACACGTAGCAGTTAGCAAGATGACAGCTGCGTGTCTCCTCGATCACAGCTTTCGGCCAGTCCAGTGTTTCTGTTTCAGTGATCTGAACACTCTGATATCCAGATCAGTGATGTACCTTCCACAGAATAGCTGCAGCATCACTACATGATTTCCCTAATCAGGAACAGCTGACTGTCTCCACCGCTCCACTTTCCCTTAGCGTGACCCATGCTAAGCGCTTAGCTTGGCCAATGCTCTGGCTCGGCTCTACAGCTGCTTTAAGGAAAACAACGTTGCCTTGTTTGTTCAGCATTACTTTATTGATTTTATTGCTTTGAAGGTAATCTGCTGCTCTTATAATTACGTGATTCCTCACCATCAACTTCTTTGGAAAAAACAAGGTAACTGATAATGTCGATGTAGCGACTTCAGGCCATAATTTCATGTCATTTACACAAGTGACGGGTGAGGCCCTGTTACCTCGCTGCTTTTTAAAACATCACTGCAATGTATCTACCTCCAATATGGTACCATTTAGGCCAGGTAAAAGAAACTGCAGTGTCAAAATGTTTAAATGAACAGCAAGTGTGTAAGCCCGCAACCGTAAACAACAGCGGAAGTAAACTACCGGCTTCTGCTGTGAATTATGGGTAATGGCGCGAAGTCAGGAATACTGTGGATACAGATCTTATAGTTAAACGAACTTGAAACAAAAAGTTTGCATCAATGGAAAAGTCAAAATATATTGAAAGGTGATAAAAAATTTACTACCAAGTCAAATTCTGTTTACTACCTTTTGCGAGCCTTAATTTGACCTCATTTAATTTACTACCTTTTACTACCCCGCGGAAACCCTGGTATAACTTATGAGAAAACTGCAAAAAAATAAGCTTTGTGACTACAACAGCATGACTCTGATTTAAGATTTAAGCAAACAATATGAAGAAAGTAAACAAGATGATAACAGTTTTAATTTCAAATATCTTGAAAACCTCATACCCAAAAGTACATGGCCTTCTTCTTAAGGAACCCTACCCAAATAACAAATATAAGAACAAATAAACTGTAAAAAACAAACTGTATATATAACTGTATACATATAAACACACACACACACACACACACATATATATATATATGTTTATATATATATATATATATATATGTGTGTGTGTGTGTACTGTAATAGTTGCAGCTTGCTGTGTTTTATTGTGTTATTTTCATTCTTTCCAACATTCTTTGTTATGGGTTTTATCTGCTGCATAAAAACAGCATTGATTAAAAATATATAAGTATTTAAATGTTTAAAGTTTCCTGGTTCTGCTCTAAATTAGTTTTCTCCTGAATCTTGTCTTTCTGTTTCTGCATCTCTGCCAGCAAACTGAGTTTTTCTTTCTGTTTCTCTACTTCTGTTTTCTTGTCCTTCATTTTCTCAAATTCTTTCTGTGTTCTGAACAGAAGTTTTTCAGTGTTTGCTTGCAGCTCTGCATGTGTGGCTTTCTTATCTATTAATTTGTTTTTGCTTCTGATGATCATTTCTTTCAGAGCCAAGTATCCCTTTGCTCTGTCACTTTCTGTGTTCTTATCCACTGACTGAAGCTCTTTGTCAACGTCCTCCAGCTCATCACCCATCATCTCACATTGATGCCTGAGTTCCTCTTTCATTTTCTGCAGTTCATTCTCCTGTTCAGACAGCATATTAAACATCTCCTCCACGTCTTTCAGCTCTTCATCTTTCTGCTGTAGTTCTTCAGATTTCTCACGTTCTGTAATGAGCAGCTCTTTCTCTTTCTCTTCAGCTTCATGCTCAGTGCGCCACTTTGTCTCTGTTTAAATACATAAATGGTTGTATTGAAATTAGCAGAAAAAAGTGTGACACTGCTTAATTAAAAACTGCACATTCTAATATTTTCTCAAAAAGGATTATACACAGATTTGTTTAAAAACAAATGAACAAAAAAAAAACACTTGTAGAAATCTGATTTTTTTTTTCTTTTTTCTTCACTGCAGACTCCAGTCCGTGAGTCTAGGATCAGAGGACTTTTTGAAAAAGCACCAGTGCTCATTCAAACTTGAATATCTTTGATTTAACATCTTAATTGAAACATCTTTGAAATCAGATTTTCTCAAGTGCACATTCAAACTTTACATTTCTTTCTCTTTTCTCTTTTTTTTTCTTTTCAATTGTTAGCAGAGTGAATATAGATGTGGTGACACTTTGCACAAAGATCACTGTGGATACCTTTGGATTTGTTTTGTCTCCATTTCCACACAGCGATGGCTGATGTACAAGTAAAAATGAGAAACATTGCCAAAATGATGCTGACACGGACAGCAGAAGAAGGTGGAACTGCAACACAATCACCTAAAATTAAAAGGACAAGAGATTTAAATTTATACACAAACATGTTTCCAAAACTGCTCAGACATGATTTAAAATGTAAACAAAACAGAAAAAATTATAACCTATATAAAAAACCACAGCAAATTTTTACAGTTCAGTGATCTTGAATAAGCTCAGACCCAGAAAAGACAACAAGATTTTTGGATATTGTGTTACATGTTAAAGTTTTATTTTGGATTTTGTGAGCAATGAACTGTGTTCACTGACAAAGGTTTTGACCAGTGTTTCTAGGCCCAAGAATGATTTCCTCTGACTAGTTTTAATGCACTACTGCCCGAGGGCCTTAAAATGATATCGAGTTAATATTTCTCACTCAGACTCGACCCCTACCCAAATCCCCCTCCCAGTTCAGTTCAGAGGGACTCACCTTTTCTTTGATACCAAACTTGTTACTAATAAACTTCATCAGCTCTGAGATGTTCCACTGGTTTTGTTTTATCATAACTCAAGTTTTCCAATATTGTTGTCCCATTCCATTTTTAGACATCTTTTTTTATTATTTTGTAATAAATTTACTGTAAAAATTTTACATTTTTAAAGGAATTTACTGTACCAAATTATAACGTTCTAAACTCTCTCATTATCACATTTCATAAGTGTCTTTTTACTGTATTTAATAATATAAAAAAAATTGATTCCTATTTGAATTTACATTTTGCTATGTATCACAACTTTTTTAAAATGGAGTTTAAAAAAAAACTCAGTAGAAATATTTACTTTTAGAGGCAAAAGTTACCTGAAACATGTATGTGTGTCTCTCTGCTCTGGTTGAGCTTCCTTTGCTGGACTCTGCAGGTGATGTTGTTGCTGTGTCTCTTCTCCACAGTCACTCTGCTGCTGACAGTATAGAGGTCATCAGGACCTCTGAGGGTCTCTGTAGGTCCAGCAGAGAGGAGGTTTCTGTCACTGTCCAACCACAGCAGCTCAGGCTCTGGATACCAGCCTGCAGACTCACACTGTAATGCCACTGCACTGCGGTTTATGTTGATCCCTGCTATTGTTGGTGAGGAGAGAGAACCTGTAGATGGCAAAAACAGGAAGTGTTAATGTATTCTTACCCAGCACAGTGTTTTTGGTCAGTTATATCAGCAGTTTGGATAAAAGTTTGATAAAAGTTAAACATCTTCTTTAAAGCTGACCAATAATTAATTTCCTCCAGTTAATAAAATAATAACATATTCTGTGAACCAAGCACAAAGCAGCCTGAGAACAGTCACGTGTTCTTACAATTAATAACTTTACTTTTTTTTGCATTTTTGGCCACAGCGGCTTTTTATTGGCAGTGGAGAGAGACAGGAAATGGGGGGAAGATATAGGGGAAGACACGGAGGCAAATTGGCGACGAGCCGGGACTCGAACCCGCGCCGCCCACACCACAATGGGGCATATGTATGTGGTTAATACATATTGTAACGTTGTAAACACACTTCCACAGTCGGCGATGTTCACAACAAAGGTCGTCTTTATTAACAGAAAAACGGCTGCTGTAGGCCACAGCCACGCCAACCACAACTACAACAGCGGAACAGCAACACACACACACAGGCAAGCTCTCGGTCTTTTTCTCTCTCTCCATGCTGCCTTCACGAACCTCCCGAACAGTCCGAAATCCCACAACATCAACACGCTCTCTAACTAAGAGAATCGCTACAATATTAATAAATTTACTTTTGCCAAAAGTTTATTTCCAGCAAGGAAAATAAACACTTGGCCCCCTGTTACTCTGACATGTAAATAACTGTCATGGAAACTTAGTTACTGTCAATTTCAAAGATCATAGTGTACACAGTTTTATTGAGATGGAGAAGGAAAACTATAAAATAAATTACCCAGTGTCCATTTCTGCTGACAAGAGGTAAAATTAAAATTTACCATATAAGGCATTAAATTTAATAAAAGTGTGATAAACTAAAGGAAAACCCAGAATAGAGCTTTATCAAGTCAACGTATTACAAGAACTGCTTCAAACTGTCTTGACATGGAGGAATGGATACCTTCCAAAGCACATATTGTTATTTGGTGTTTTGATGGCGTCATGAGAGCACTGTCTAACTCACTGATCAAATTTCTCAAAGCTCAAAGTGTTTATTTTGGTCTCGGTATAGAAATTAGTCATTACGAGATAAAGGTTTAAAACAACTTTATACTGACAGTGATCGTTTCCTCTAAGTGTACAGCTGGATCCAAACCATGACAGCATAACAGAGGTGTTGTATCACCCTACTCTAGTGACCAGGGGTTAACATTTTTTTTCCTTTGATTTGTCATCCAACCGTATCTTAAAGTGTAATGCAAAATATGCATAAATATGCCCACTTACCAACAATAAGCTCAACAACAGATTCTTTGCGCCCTGAAGGAAAGTAGCATCTGTATCTGCCGTTATCAGAGTGTTTTACTCTCGAGAGTTTCAGTGAAAGGTCTCCCTGCTTCAGCTTCTCCGTGGACAGTGATGTTCTTCCTTTGTAAGATGGGTTTTGATTAACCAGAAGGTTTTGACCATCATACCACACATGGACAAATCTGGGATCCAGGTCAAGTCTCCCCCACTCCAGACTCTTAGAAACAGCATCTGATGTAGGTTCCAGGTGGCATGGCAAGATAATGTCCTCACCGACTGATGTGATTACTGTTTGAGATGGAGTAACTGTCTGACTCTGACCTGGAAAGACAGGAAAAATTTAACATCTTGCAGTCAGATTTAATATCTTCTGATTGTGTTTTTTTCCAGTCTTTATGCCATCACAAAACTCTGACTCTGAGCCTCAGTTCAAGGAACTGATACATAAATATTAACTGTTATGTAAATACAGCTCATCATCTGCATAATGACTGTTCTATTTCATTTTTATTGTGGTGTATACACAGACAAAATGATCACATATCTCCAGACCTCCAGTAACAATATATCGAGTGTGTGATGGTTGTGTAAAAGTTACCTGTCCTAATGTCCATCAGAAGGAGTAAAATTACAGTGTGATGAAAAACCAAAGAACAGAACTGAGATTTAAAGATCCTTTGACCACAGTGGTGAACCATCCTGGAGGGCTGGAAACAGAGAATAAAGGCCCAAAATGTGAATTACTTGAAACAAATTAAAGACTGTAATAAAGTAAAAGCATAAATTATCACCATAGACAGAAACAGAATTACTGAAATAGTACGGTGCTATCTTCAAAAGTGGCTTCAAAACTGGTTGGAAATTCAGTGAGTTAAAATGACTTTACACTTTCTGGATAATCATATATCAGAAAACACAGATTTCTGTTACAACTATGGTGTCTGTACTGACGTGTAAATTCAATCACTTGATTATGAGTCAAATTAAGTTATGCTATTCTGGTTACAACTCTTTTATCCTTTGCAGATTCAGTAATTGTTGCCCTGAAGTCTGCAACAACTTACAACATAAAACTGATTATTTCATACAGCAGACACTGCTCAATGTGTCATACTCAGAAAAACACAACTTTCCACTGTACTGTATTTAACTAACATACATGAAAATATAGTTACTCACAACTTTCTGTGCTATAACACAATTTGCAACTGTCAAACTGCTTTAGCATAACTTAACTTGGACAAAATGTGTTTTTCCAACTTTGATACTACAGACCTTCCTTTTGGCAATCCTTTTGTTTTGATGTTTTCCTTTTTGTTTTGTTGGGTTTGTTGGGAGTGGTATTTTGTGATATTCATATCTACAATTGATCATGAACTCAAACGCAGCCTGGTGATACATTAACAGCAAAGGATTCTGACCATTTAGACCAGGGGTATTAACTACATTTTTCTATGGGCCAAATTGTTATTTGGCTATGTGCCAGTGGGCCACACATTTCTTGGGACTCTTACTCTTGTGCATACTTATCGGTCCAGTTGTCATTAAATTTTCTATTTTCGCTGTCCACCTTAAGACTCTTCTCTTTTGAACGCAACATGTTTTCATCAGAAACTGCTGTCTAGCCATCCGCCAAAAGTGTAAACGGCAGTGCTGCATGTCATAAAATGCCGTTCTTCTTCTTCTTTTTCTTCTTGAGTGTCATGGCAGTTGGTAATCTATGGTGCGTTACTGCCACCACCTGTAAAGAGTGTGAACTACATGCCGTGCTTACAGTTTAGTAACAGCTTCTTTTAAAATTTTTATTTAATAATAGAAGTAAATGGGCAGTGGACCGGTCAAAAATGACTGATGGGCCGGTTCTGGCCCTTGGGCCGCCAGTTGAATACCCCTGATTTAGACCAAACCGCTTCCAAATTACAAAAAACAAAATGTACTGCTTGACAGCTGCTTTTACGATGACCAAAAGAAGAAAAAAAATCTATCTATAATGAAAACTTAGGAAATGAATACACATAAATTGACAGCAAGTATTAAACAATAGAACTACTATAGAATTTACATTTATTAAATTAGAACTACAACAAAAGAATTTTGATTAAAATAGAAACATATTTAATAAACATGCACATACCAGTTTATTCTCTGAGTGAGTCTGCACCAACATTCAACACTGTGTACAAAATCCTTGGCTTTTTGGATCTGAAAACAGGAAGTGTGTACTTTGACCCCCCCCATCCCCACCCCTCCCCCAAGCATCTACACTCCTAAGGTGTGTATGTGTTACACAGCTATCATAAATCCCAGGCTTTTAATGGATAACTGGATTTTACAGTTTCTTGATCACAGATCATACAGCAGCAGTTGGTGGATACGTGACAGTATTAATACTGATTCTCGGTAAGAAGGATCATGGGAAATGTGATGAAACTCCACTAACATTAAAGCTTCCTTACACATGCACACTTTCTGATTTTAAAAACTTTGCTGTTATTAACAGTATTATATCTATGCTACCTGTAGTCACTGTGTTTCAATGTAAATAAACAGGAAATCACATATTTATTCTCTCTGTTAAACTCCATATACAAAGATTAAATAAAAAGATGAAAGAGAATTTTTATTGATATAAATGAATCACATAAACACATTTAATGCCTGGCAGTCTATCATTAAAAGATAATTCAGCACAAAAAATATGGTCAAAATCCAGTTTGCATTTAGATCAGCAAAATTTACACACACATAATTTGATTTCTTTCATTTTTTTACTAATAACACAACAATTTAAGATCCCGGGAGCCAACTAATTTGTAAGGCCTAATTCAGATACATCAAATTAGCCAGAGACTGAACAGCCTTCTGATCAATCTGATCAGTCATTATTTCAGTTTTGTTACAAATTTTCTCATACATTTTTAAATGTGCACATACGTGTCATTTTAAACATGCATTGTTTTAACATAATACATGATTCCTTATCATAAACACATCCATACTTTGCCAGAGAGTGAAATCTTAAAAAAAGAGTTAAAAAAAAAAGGTTTCTATGCGTGCACAGATTCAACATCTAACAAAACAACAGTAACTGACACACTTAGATGAATGAGATGAGCAAGCTACTATTTTCATATTTGATATCAGATGTTTTTGGCAGGTTGATGCTCTTAAAGGAAAAACTAATAGGAATCAAATCTGCCTCTATTTCGCCTTATCACTAGCATCTGTCAGATGATCCCTCTGCATGTCCTCCTTCACCACATCCATGAATCTTCTCTGTGGTCTCCCTCTCTTTCCCTCCAGCCTGGCAGCTCAACCACTCACCCCTGACACTCATCTCACCCACTCCACCCTGCCTGCACTCTCTTCTTCACCTCTCTTGTGCATAATCATCTGACTTCACTATACTCCTTTCTCTACTCCTCGCTTGTTCATCTTTCCACCTCTCTCCCTCTCATTCACACACATATTCTGTCTTTCTTCTACTGACTTCCATTTCTCTTATCTTCAGCACAAACGTCCATCTCTTCCAGCTCTCTTCCACCTGCTCCCTACTCTCCCCACAGATCAGAATGTCATCTGCAAGCATCATAGTCCATGAGGTCAGACTCCTGCCTGACCTCATCTGTCCACCACAAACAAAAAGGGGCTCAGAGCAGATCCCTGATGTAATCCCACCTCCAGCTTGAAGCATCTGTCATTCCCACCACATACCTCTCCACTGTCTTACTGTCCTTATACAGGTCCTGCACCACCATCATATAGACTTAAGCCACTCCTGACTTCCTCATGTAGTATCACAGTTCCTCTTTCAGCATCCTGTCAAATGCTTTCTCTAGATCTACAAAGAGACATTTCAGTTCCTTCTGAGCTTTTCTGTACTGCTCCATCAACACTCAAACCAAACATCAGATGTCTTCTTATTCTAGTTTCAACGGCTCTTCCCCATATCTTCATTTTATGGCTCATCAGCTTTATCCCTCAGTAATGACTGCAGCTCTGCACATCAGCCTTGTTTTTAAAATTTGCATATTTCATTCTCTTTGTAGTTGCCATCACTCCCTCCTATTTGCTGCAGTTGATGATTCACCATCTGTCCTCCATCCATTCTCCTATTTTTTCTCCATTTATCAGCTCCTCAATGTACTGCTTCCATCTTCTCAGCACGCTGCCTTCATTCATAGTACATTTCCATCTCTATCCTTAATCCCCTTTCACCTCAACCTTAACCTGCTGCACATCCTTTCAACCTCAGTGTCTAAAAAATTGTAAGTCCTTTATTTATTCTTAATAAGCTAAAATCAATAATAAAGTGAATCATAATGTATCTCCATTCAGTAGATCCTTATCTGCAGCTCATGTATAATTGTTTTTATTTAGTGTAGTGAAATTATTTCTTTCTCACTGCTCTGTGTGAAGATGAGCTATTTCAATTCAACTTTCTATCTCCTCCAGCTGCTAGTTAATCACCTCCAAACGGTGTTCTACTTTTGTCTTCATTTCTGTCATTCTGCTCATTATGTCCTCAGTTTGCTGCAGCTGTTTCTCCATGCTCAGCTGGAGATTCTCCAGTTCTTTCTTGCTCTTCTCCAGTTTACGCTGAGCAGCTAATAGACTTTGTTTCTCCTCCAAGTATTGTTCTGTTTTATCTGTCTCTTTTTCTCTCTCACTCTTTGAGATTTCATTCTCTACTACTTGAACCTTCTCCTTGTTCTCTGCCAGCTCTTGATTTATGTTCTCCAACAGTCTGAATTCTTCCTTTTGCTGGCGAAGTCCTTTCTTCAGTTCCAACACTTGAGTGATGAGCACTGACAGCTCATCGAGTTCTTTGCTGATCTTCTCAGCTTGTTTCTGCAGCCGGGCCTTCTTTTCATGAGCATCCTGCTGTTTTGCTGAAAAAATGCATCGCACTAAAGAAGGAACAGAAGAAAAGTTGCATTAAGAAAGATTTAACATTAAATTAAAACTAACTGTAGATCAAAATTTTTAATAACAATAAAACATGCACTTTGAATTATGGATGTGCAAATTAATACACAGAAACCTTTCTTAACACCTCAGTACGATGTGAATAAGTCTAATAAAGTTTCTAAATGGCACTAAAGAACTGAAAATCATATTTCACACTTACTGATTGTTGACTTTTTGTATTTCCAGAAAATAAATGCACCTCCGAGACACACAAGGCCACAAGTGAAGCCACTGACAACACCAACAGTGATACCATCAGGATAAGGCCTCATCTTTCCGATCTGTGGGGGGGTTCCATGTGAAAATCTTTATGCGTGACAGTTTGATATTTTTTTTCTCTGTATCCTGTCACAATAGATGTGCCACAGGACTGCAGACAAAGAGCCCTAATTCAAATAGAAGTCTTCAGTTGCATCTTAATTGTTCAACTTGGAAGTTAGTGCAGTGCCACACACACAGGAAACATCAAAGAAAAGGAAAAAATGACAGTTTCAATGTTTCCAGACCTACAGTAACTGTAGTGAATGCAAAGCAGTCATTCTACATGATAAAGTTTGTTTAGACGTTACCTGTCTCAGTGTCTGACAACAGCAACAGGATCACAGTGTCCTGGAACCAAAGGAAATTAAGGTGAGTTTTAAGATCAATAGATCAGGTTGGAGCATTCTGTAGTGCTGGAAAAAGAATATAATGTCCCAAAATATTAATTACTTGAAAGTAATTGTGAGGAAGTAAAAGAATAAGCAAGGAAAAATATCAAATTATACCACCTCGGACAGGTGAGAATAACTTATAACAATGCATATATATATAGATTCTGACATGGCAACCAAAACAATGCTGCAGACTAAGCAATTAAAATACATATTAAGTATTAATACAGTGTTAATGAAGTCACTTAATTTGCGCATTATGTCAAGGCTCAGTTACAACAAGCCTTCTCTCATGATTAATATCACACAATGATTTTTATGGAGTAAGAACAAAGAATGTACTTTTTACCGGAGTTAAAAGTCAATCATAAATATTGCATCATTAAAATATGTTACAATCTGCAGATATTAAATGCCAAAAGGTGCATACCAGTCGTTTCTCTGAGTGACCTGGACCTGCACTCAACAAAATATAGCTGAAGTCTTTGGCTGCGCAGTGTTAAACATAAAAAAATGGTATGCGTACTTTGACCCAATCTCTTCTTTTGGCGCGAACATTACGCGCCACACTGCTACAGAGAATGTGTAAGAAGATGTATCTATTATGAAATCGCAGGCTTTTAATATTTAACTTTAATAAATCACTAAATAAAAGCTTCATAATTTCAGTAGTCATGCAGTGGTTGGTTGAAAGGCTGGAAGGACACTCAGCATGTACACTGACTCTGCATAAAACACAAAAGGAAAAATTTGACGACTCCTCACACTTTCCATCGAGGCTGAAAGCATTGCTTTTATTGAGGGTGTGTTACTTGTAATTAATAAAGACATTTATTGTTCATGTTTACCAGAATGGTTTAATTTTGTTTCTCTTAAACTCTATATAGACACATAAACACAGATTAAAAAAATAACATAATTTTTAATTGATCAGAAAAAAAAAAATATATAAATGTTTTTAAATGACTATAAGATGATCTTAAAAAGGTAATCAAAACACAGAATATGTAGTCATTCATAAAAGTACAAAACCAAGTTTTAATTATATCAGCAAAAAAAATCTCTTTTTAAAATTTGTTACACAGTTGAGTTAATAAAGTAATTTTTTGATCCCTCTTTACAACATTGAGTTCTCAGGACAAATCTACTCAGACAAAAATCTGACCCCTTTTGATTGAAACAGACTCTTTTTTATTTTTGGTGAAATTCTTTCTCATTGTAAGACATCCTGTTTGTTTTTCATTTTTATGTGCTGGTGATTTATAGCTTATGTATCCTACAAATAATTTATGGAAACTTCCTCTAATTAATGTTTATGTTGATGTAATTTGTGTTTATTAACATATTTGTTTTTTCTTTTACATATCACATATAACTTAGTGAACGTGATTTTAAAGATGTGGGTTTCCTGTTGTGACGTGGCAGATTTGAACTTAAACAGCTGATAGCTTTTGGTGCCTAAACCTACCAGTTTATTTTTATGATTCTTTTTCTTTTTTTCAATGGATTTATTTAGGCATAAACAACCATCCAGCCATCCATTTTCTTCTGCTCATCCAAAACAGGGTCACGAGGGGCTGGAGCCTAAATCAAACAACCATTTTAATACATGTTCCACCATCAGATGCTCAATTTACTGATAAGGGGTTTCATAGACAGGTGTGGCCTGTTCTCTCGTTATTTTATGACAGTAAAGTGGGCATAATTTTGAAGATGATTCATAGGGCTCAGCGGTATTTTGAGTTTTTAAGAAATAACGCTATATTTTCATGCACGATATAAGATGAGACAATATTGTTTATATCGATATAGTCTATGTCGCGTCACGATCATACTTGTAGATCCACCACTTCACCTTTTTCTTCTCCCAGTTTGTCTCTGCTCAACTTCACACTTCCCCGCCTCTCACCCTCACCACTTCACCCCTAAAACATGCAGGAAGCGACTGCACGGCAGTGTTGCCAACTTTTTTTCCCAAAAAGCGACAAGCGACAAATTTAGCGACCATTTCCAGTGATGTCGGCGGCTTTTGGAGTTTGAAAACCTGAAATCATCTGCTGTCACCATGTTTTGTGTACATATATCCTTCATACTGCGTCTGTTCATACGGTTTGGCATCACCCAGACTCTCAGGAGTACCTGGCTGCAGGAAAGAGGGCACCGCCATACCTCAACTCCATAGCGGAAGTTTGTTCGTACCATCAGTCACGTGACCTTAATAGCGGAAGTTGTTCTTTTTTGTGAGTTTGTGATGCAGCCAGCGGATACGCAGAGCTGCATTGCGTGGGTGGGCCCAATACTGTTTTGTTATTTGCACAGAGTAGTAGATGTACAGGAGTACACATGGGAGGAAGCACTTTGGTGAAGTCTGCTTCACTGCAGACTGACTTTGTAAAGAATCAGTCAGCCTTTTGCTATTTTTGTTCTGTATCTTTTCTGTTTACATTTTAATAGCACAGCTGTGAGTCTTTGTTAAGGAGAAAAAAGCATTAATTTATTTAAAGAGCATTATTATTTCAATATGCCAATAGTTTCTTTTTGAGCAATTTCTCATGTACATCTACAGCTGAATGTTAATAAAAGTGCTCCTGTGACATTTGGTACATGTAGCTTTGACTCAGAAGTGCCTTTTTGTTTATACCTTTGGGAAGAAAAAATATCGAGATATATATCGTATATCGCCATTCAGCTAAAAAATATCAAGATATCATTTTTGATCTATATTGCCCAGCCTTAGTGATTCATTCAAAGTGTTTAATTTGTATTTTATGGCACTGTAATAGTGGCCCAAAGAAATGCTAGTTAGAAAGGCCGTCATTAGGCTGATGAAATCAAAAATAAATTTTTAAAAAACTGTAAAAAAATATTAAAAGTGGAAACTAATAACTAAAAATGGTGACCAACACCAAAAAGCTTGAAGGACCACAGAAAATAACTAAAGTGCAAGATGACAGAATTATTTCTGTGGTTAGAAAGCACAACATCAACAACAGGATCACTCTCGAGGAAATAACTGTTGAGGTCTACAAAGAGTCGTCTTCATGAATGTAAATACAGATGGTTTACAAGAAGGTACAAACCGCTGGTTACACTCAAGAAGAGGAAGGCCCAAGAATTTCTCTAGGTAAACAAATGGTCAGAGGACAAAACTGAAGGCAGAGAGACCCACAGGCGAGCAGCAACTGAAAGCAGCTGCAGCAAAGACCCGGCAGAGCATCTCACAGTGAGTTCATAAGTTCTAGATTTCAGTCATTAACAGCAAAAAATCATTCAATTATCTTAAGCAATCATTATGTTTACACTTGTTAGTTTGTCCAATGACCTTTGAGCCATGGAAAATTTACTGTAATGAACTGTATATAAGACTGACTGCAAGTCAATTTTTTGTTAAACCCTTCTAATTAAAGACAAAAATCTGCACTTCACTCACATATTGGTTGTTCGATTTAAAATCTGCTGTGGTGGTTTGCACCAGAAAAAAATGTCTTTATCTGATTATGGACTTGAATCAAGTTACAAGTTTCAGTTTTTAGTAAAATGATCAGCAAAGTTATTTCTTTCTCACTACTCAGTGTGAAGATGAGCCGTATCACTTTGACTTTCTATCTCCTCCAGCTGCAAGTTAATCACCTCCAAACATCCTTCCACTTTTCTCTTCCTTTCTGTCATTCTGCTCATTATATCCTCAGTTTGCTGCAGCTTTTTCTCCATGCTCAGCTGGAGATTCTCCAGTTCTTTCTTTCTCTTCTCCAGTTTACGCTGAGCGGTTAATAGACTTTGTTTCTCCTCCAAGTATTGTTCTGTTTTATCTGTCTCTTTTTCTCTCTCACTCTTTGAGATTTCATTCTCTACTACTTGAACCTTCTCCTTGTTCTCTGCCAGCTCTTGATTTATCTCCTCCAGCAGCTTGAATTCTTCCTTTTGCTGGTGAAGTCCCTTCTTTAGCTCCAACATCTGAGTGATGAGCACTGACAACCCATTGAGTTCTTCGTGGGTCTTCTCAGCTTGTTTCTGCAGCCGGGCTTTCTTTTCATGAGTATCCTTCATTTTTGCTGAGAAAATGCATCGCACTAAACAGGGAACAGAAGAAAAGTTGCATTAAGAAAGATTTGACCTTAAATTGAAGATGAATACAGATTGAAACTCTTGAGAACAAAAACGTTTAAATTGTGATGTATAATTAATACAGAGAAACATTTCCAAACATCTTTGCATTATTAATAATTATTTTACAGTCTCAGAATGGCAGCAGAAAACTGAACATTGTATTTTTTACTTACTGATTGAAGACTTTTTGCATTTCCAGAAAATAAATACTCCTCCGATGAACACAAGGCCATCAGCTAAGCCACTAACCACGCCTATAATTATACAGTAGTCGTAGGAACACTGTGAACTGACAAAAGCTGAAATGATAAAATACAAAGATATTAGTATTTTAGTGTTATCATTATGCTTTTTGTAGCACATTATAGACTGTTATTCCAATAATTATCCCTGTATTCACCATTTAACATTTTTGTACTGAATTTAATATATACAAGAACAGATTAAACAAAATATATACTAAAGGTACAATAATAAATTGTATGAGCTGAAAGGCCAACACAGGTTATGTACCATTCTCAGTGTGTGCGCGCTCTGTCTCAGTTTGATCCTCGGCATCACTTTTGGAATTTACAGACTTTGATCCTGAGGAAAGAAATATCATCATGCAGCAAGGTTATTTATAAATGCAAGATTTTAGGGTATTGCAAAATGTGGCAATAAGATGGTATTGTTTCCTTTTAAGATATCTTATTGTTTTAGCATCAGTTCTGGCTACAGCATATCCAAGCTTTCATAGGGCAAGAGGGAGGGTGTCATGTACTGCTGTGGCAGGCAAGGAAAAATCAAGCTATTTAATGACTATCAAAATAAAACAGGAAACAACTACACGGCGACAGGAATGCGGACTAAGATTAAGACACAAGAAGTTAACACAAGGGCAGAGGAAAACCATAAAGCACAGAGACAAGACTGTCACAATAAATCAGGAACAACGGGAAACAATGACCAGGCTAAACTTAAAACTAAAACACACCGAGACTCTAAATGATAGGAAAACTAATAAAGATAATCATAGAAACAAAACTTAACCTAAGGACACAAAACACTGGGCCACCAGCCCAGGATCATGACAGAGGGTACACCCTGTACGGGAAACCATTCACACCTATGGGCAGTTTAGAATCACCAGTTAACCTAACCCCAGTTACTGCATGTCTTTGGACTGTGGGTGTACCCTGAGAAAACCCACACAGACACAGGGAGAACATGTAAACTCCAAACAGAAAGGCCTGAGCCAAGGTGGATTTGAACCTAGGACCTGCTTGCTGTGAGACAGCAGTGCTAACCACCAGACCACCCCAAATGAGAAGCATATTTTTTCAAAAATTGCAGGATTAAAACAAAAATTATGTAGTTACTGTTAGTTTGGCAGATGTATTTTTGTTTTTTGTTTTTATGATTTCAATCACTTCGGGGACGTTTCAGAAGCAGAAAAAAGTAGTCTGGATTTTTGTTGCTGTTGTTGTTTGTTTTGCTTTTGTTTTAAATCGTCAAGCTTTTCTATGCTGGTTCTCTAGCCAACAGCATAACAGATTCTACAAGGGAAAACAAGCCTACAAAAATATCTACTTTGCAAGTTAATAGCCCTTTTAGTATCTCTGCACCATCTTTAAACCACAGGAAGATATGAGTATAAAATCACAACTTTTTTTGCATGCCAATATTAGTGTTACAAAGAATTTAATACCAGTTGATGAAAACTTTTAAATGTCCCATAAGATCTTTATATATTACAGTACCTGAATACAACAGGAAACAAAGAAAAAGCAAGCAAAATATAGAGGTCTTCATCGTTGGGCTCTGAAAAGAAAAGTAAAATTGATCTAGTATTAGTGAGATCATAAAAATGTTTTTACATAAAGAAAAATCTAAAATGATTTTCTTAGCAGAGAAATTGTTCTGTGTAATTATTTAATGTCGCTTCATTAGAGTGTTTAATGCGTTATATGTGTATAAACAATTACTATGTACCTCTGCCAGTAATTAAATACTAATGCAAAAATAAATAAACAAATAAAGATGTTTTGAAAAACGGAACTCAGCAATTGAGAACTATAATAAACAGGAAATTTATGAAATCGTACATACCGTGGATTGCGGCAGAAAGTCAGCTCACCTCAGGCGAGAGTAAGTTGCCTGGTCAAAGTCTCTTTTATCATTTTGCAATCTCTCTTAATTGCTATCATCTCAGTGCCAAATACATACCCACCCTGTCACTGAAGCCCAAAACTTTCACCTCAGATTCAAACTGAACAACTGCTGTCAGATAATTCAAAGATAAAAAAAGAAATACGCTGAGAATAAAAAGGGAAAAAAAAGGAAAAGAAAGGAAAAAGTAGGGGTTTGAAGGTTGTCTAATATTTAATCTCATCAAACTGCCTGGGATAATATTTAATCTGAGACTGGTATGAACCAGACCAGACAATAACAGCACACTGTTCAAGCTTTCGCTTTCACTCTTTATCAGAACTGACCTTTGACATAATAAATTAACAAACCAGTGATAACATTTATTAGCTTGCAACTTGTTTTAATAAAACTGTAGATATGTGTCATTACATATTTAATCCTTCATATGACAATGACACTTAACATTTTAAAATTCCCTTTTATTTGACAACCAACCATCACATATGATTTTTAAGAAAGAAGGAAAATGAAAATGAAAAAAAAAAAAACCCCGGATTCCTGACTTTATTTATCAAGCTTTATGCAAAGTGCTGTAAACCAAATGAGTAAAAATATTAAGATGAAAAAAAGAGAAGCAATTATTTAAAAATAAATACAAACTGTAGTACGTCAAAACAGGAAAGATCAATGTCTCATGCTGGGTTGAAGGCCAGAGAGTATGAATGAGTTTTAAGATGAGTTTTAAAAATAGACAGTTTAGGCGATTGTCTAACGTGCAAAGGCATTTCATTCCACAACTTAGGGGCAACAATGGAAAAAGCTCGGTCCCCTCTGAGCTTCCAGTTAGATCTCTGTATACGTAAGAGCATCTGATCAGATGACCTGAGATCTCGGACAGGAGTGTAGGGACAAAGCCGTTCAGAAAGGTAAGGTGGAGCAAGGCCATTTAAGGATTTAAAAACAAATACAAGGACCATAAAATGGATTCCAAAGTGCACGGGCAGCCAGTGGAGTGAAGCCAGGACAGGTGTAATATGCTGTCTTTTACGTGTTCCAGTCTAAAGACTTAAGTAAATCAGATTTGTTGCAAAGGGTGGCACAACCTGTTATTGGGTTTATGAGGAAAAACGTTTGTTGGTAGGATTCTTTTTTTTTTGGCTTAATAAATGGCATAATTCAAGAACTGGATTTTGTATTTTCTTAGATTAACTTTGTCTAATATTACATGTGTTTGATCACCCAAAATATTTTTCACACCACTGTAGAACTCAAAACATAAAAAATAAATAAATGCAACTTAGTCTGTGCATTTAAAATAGTGGAATAAGTGAGAATAAGTCCCACTTAGCTTAGAATGGTGAGATTCTAATGTAAATGGTTTATTTTTAGGTTACTTAAGTACATTGTAGGTGCTTGTGCTTACAAGTTCAGCACCCACTGAATGATGTGTTTCTTTTGATGGTCACTACTGCAGTGTTTTGCTTTACACAGCAGCAATGAGCAAAATATTGAATTTCAGAGTGGTGCTGTTGTCACCCTTTAAGTTGTTTTACATCTCAAGATTTGTGGGAGTTTCCCAATGAGTGTATGTGTGTTTTGTTGACATGGAGAAGGCAGTCGACCACATCCCTGTAAATAGACATTGAACAGAGCTATTTGAGGTGGTTGGGGCATCTGACTAAGTCTCCTCCTGGGTGAGGTGTTTTGGGCATATCCTACTGGGATGAGACTCAGGACATGCTGGACTGATTATATTTCTCTGCTGGCTTGGGAACAGCTCACCTGGTCTGAGCTGGAGGAGATGGCCAGGGAAAGTGAGGTCTGTAGAAAATGGATGGATGGATGTTTCAGGATTACAACAGACTCAAGGGCCGCTTGAAATCTGTCAAAAAAAAAAAAAAAAAAAAAAAGAAATCTGTCACCACGCTTATTTCAATAGATTTGGGTCAAATGTGATCCAGAACAGCATCAGTGTACAACAATTTGCATTGTATAACATAAAAATTCAGTTACAGTAACTTGGACCCCACAAACAGACAAGACCACATAGGTGTGTGACTAGACCTCAATAAATCCATAAAACCAGAATCTGTTTGGCATTCTATTTATGTCATCAGAATTACATTGATCTGAACAATACCAAAATACACCAATCGAGCATAACATTACAACCACCTGCCTAATATTGCGTTTTCCCCCTTTTGCTGCCAAAACAGCTCTGATCCATTAAGGCACAGACTCCATTGGACCCCTGAGGGTGTGCTGTGGTACCTGGTACCAAGATATTAGCAACATATCCTTTAAGTCTTGTAAGTTGTGAGGTGGAGCCTCCATGGATTGGACTTGTTTCTGCAGAAGTGAAGAAACCATACAGTCACACAACACATCAGCACGGATTCCATGTTGGCTCAGTTTTACCAGTGTCTGCCAAGAGAGGATGCGCCACACTGCCAGCTCCTGTATTTCCTCCCTGTAGGCTGTTTCATCACCCCCCTCCTCCATGACCAGGCCAATCATTGTGGGGTTATCGATAAACTTGATGATAGTGTTCGAGGGATGGATGGGGGCACAATCGCACATGTAGAGGTCACACATGAGGGGGCTCAATACACAGCCCTGGGGGTGAGTGCTGAGTGTCGGTGGAACAGCATAGCTTAGCAACCTGTGGTCTGTTGGTCAGGAAGTCGTTCAACTAATGGTGTTGAATGCCAAGCTGTAATTGCCAAACAACATCCTGACATAGGTTTTCGAGTGTTCCAGGGCTGTGTGGAGAGCAGTAGCGATGGTATTCTACATGGACCAGTTTGCCCTGTAGGCAAACTAGTGTGGGTTTAAGAAAATTATACATGATTCAAGACATTTTTTTACAAATAAAAAACTGAAAAGTGCGGTGTGCAAAAGTATTGAGCCCCCCTGAGTCAATACTTTGTGGAACCACCTTTTGCTGCAATTACAGCTGCAAGTCTTTTAGGGTATGTCTCCACCAGCTTTGCATATCTAGTGACTGAAATTTTTGCCCATTCTTCTTTGCAAAACAGCTCAAGCTCAGTCAGATTAGATGGAGAGCCTTTGTGAACAGCAGTTTTCAGATGTTGCCACAAATTCTCGATTGGGTTAAACAGAAACATTCCCACGGGAATATAAAAGGAGACAGATCAGATTACCTGCCTGTGTGTGTGTGTGTGTGCGTGTGTGTGTGTGTGTGTGTGTGTGTATCACTTTAAGAGCTCAAGAAGATGTCTGAGTAAAATGTTCTGTGATTGGTTCATGCAATTTCTAGCTGCCAGTAGCAGTTGCTTTTGTGAGGAGTACATGTTTAGCAATTAATGAGGAGTAAGTCATGGTAGGAACTGTTGGAATAGTTTCTGAAGTGTTGGTCAAAGAAGCTGAGAGTTTGTAAATGAGGAAAAGTAACTTTCTTTGTATTTGTAAACACTCACATAGAAGAAACGTTATTTAATCTATACATTTTGTATTCATCACAGATAATGGTCATTGCCTCTTTATTATAAATGTTTGTAAAGTATGATAATTGTGCATATATATTGCTTAGTAATTTAACAGGATTTTCTATATCTGAGCAGTGAATGTATGTGCGGTCACTGTTCAGAATACAGCAGGAATCCTCAAATCCAGGCCTTAAGGTCCGGTGTCCTGCAGCTTTTAGATGTGTCCCTGCTCCAACACACCTGAATCAAATGGCTGAATTACCTCCTCAGTATTCAGTGAAGTTCTCCAGAGTCCTGCTAATGACTTCTATATTTGACTCAGGTGTGTTGGATCAGGGACACATCTAAAAGCTGCAGGACACCGGACCTTAAGGCCTGGATTTGAGAATCCCTGGATTAGAGGATAATGTGGTTGTGATAGTATTTATGGTCACTCACTGCCCTCTGTTGGAGGAAACTGAAATTACTGTTACAATGTGTGTCAGCTAAGAGTTTCTCTTTGATTTATTCTGTGTATTTCTTGTAGACCTCACTCAGCTTTAGTAAAGGACAATTTGACCCTTAAATGTCTCCCCTCATCCTTGACCGGATGTCCATGGTAGTTGTAAACATTTAAGAACTGGAATTATACACAAAACTCCATTTTCCTCTGTACTCCTCCTTTTCAGCCTGGTTCATGTTGGACTGGACCCAGTCTAAAGTGTTCCCACCTCTGGCTGGACATTGCACATACTTTATAAATCTAAGGAACATGGTTTACTTTAGACAGGTTTTGTTAAAGTCCCCAGCAAAAACAATGGCTCCTTCTTGTTGGACCTGCATTTACTTGGTGAGGACTGACAGGGCTATGCTAATGTTAGCATCACGTGGGTTGTAAACTGCTATAACCACCACAGTGAGCTCTCTGGGCAGATAGAAGACTGAGACTGAGATGGTCTATAGATCCAGACAATAGTGAGTGGAAATGATCCTGATGTACACCGGCCATGTGTAGATGCAAAGTCCCCCTTCTCCGCTCATACGGGTATGTGTGTTGTGATCATAGTGATGCAGGCTGTTAGCTGATCAGCAGCACTGGGGATGAGTAGGTGTATCCAGGATTCTGTGATAATATTCACGCAGCAGTCCCAAATCTTGTTGTTACTGAGCAGCAACAGTAGTTCCAGTTCATTTGTTTTCTGGACAAAGGATTTGGCATTTATCAGGATGATGTTTGGAACTGGTGGCTCGTGTGGCTGTCATGCTAACCTTGCTGGAAGGCTACACTGCACCTCGCTTCAGTTTACAATGCCTCCACCATCTTCCAGGTCCAAAAAAGCTTTGAAACAGGGAGCCAAGAGCCACAGCATCCGTACATGCCACCATTGTGTTATATAGAATGTGATATCCCATCCATCCAGCCATTCACTTCAGCTTATCCTGTTCAGGGTTGCTGGGGGGCTGAAGCATATCCCAGCTGACATAAGGCGAGAGGCAGGGTATGCCCTGTACAGATTACCAGCCTGTCACAGGGCCAACGCAGAGGGACAGATAACATCCACACCTATGGGTAATTTAGAGTTTCCAATTGACCTAACCCCAGTAACCCTTTGGACTGTGGGAGGAAACTGGAGTAACCCCACACAGACACGGGGAGAACATGCAAACTCCACACAGAGAGCGGGAGGGGCCTGGGCCAAAGTGGAATCAAACCCAGGCCTTCCAGATGGTATTCAAACTGTGAGGCAGCAGTGCTAACCACTGCACTGCAGAATGTAATATGTCCAAAAAAAAAAAAAAAAGTGTGATATGTCAAAAAATATATGATTGCAAAGTGCATTCAGTTATTTATATTTATTTATTAAAAAAAAAAACAGATAGAAAAAGCCTAATGAAAATCATCAAAATCAGAATTAAAAAAGAAAACAACCAACTTTTTTTGTGGCTTGAAAAATAGTGGACCCATGTTTAATCTCATGCTCCATCCGTCCATTTTTTAGAATAGAATAGAATAGAATAGAATGCCTTTATTGTCATTATACAGGATGTACAATGAGATTGGAGGACCACTCCTGTTCAGTGCCATGTAACAGAAAATCAAACTCTCTAAAATTAAAATATTATGAAAATATTATAATCTAGTATGATCAATATAATCAAGAGATATACAGAAATAAACAATGTGTAAAATATACAAAAAATAGCATGTATAAGAATATATACATACATTGGTGCATCTGTACATTGTAAGAAAAGTAAATATGTGTATACATATAATAATGAAGATGATGAATATTGCACTTGGTGAATGAATATTGCACTAGTGAATGAATACTGGATATTACACAATATAGGAATGTCAGATATTGTTCAGTATGAATAATATAATATTGCACAGTTACAGTGGGTGAGTGTGTGAGTTCAGGGTGGTGATTGCTCTGGCGAAGAAACTGTTCTTGAGTCTGTTTGTTCTGGCTTTGATGCACCTGTAGCGCCTGCCAGAGGGCAGCAGGTCAAACAGGTCAAAGCCAGGGTGTGAGCTGTCCTTGATGATGTTCCTGGCTCTGCTGATGCAGCGGGAGGTGTAGATGTCCATCAGGGAGGGGAGAGGGCAGCCAACGATTCTTTGTGCTGTCTTGACTACCCTCTGAAGCCTGACCCTGTCTGCCTCAGTGCAGCTGCCGTACCATACTGTGATACAGTACGTCAGCAGGCTCTCAATGGATGAGCGGTAGAAGGTCAGCAGCAGGTTTGAGTCCAAGTTGTTCTTCCTGAGGACCCTCAGGAAGTGAAGTCGCTGCTGAGCCTTCTTGATAACAGCTGTGATGTTATCTGACCAAGAGAGATCAGCAGAGATGAGGACACCAAGAAACCTGAAGGTGTGGACCCTCTCCACATGCTCGCCGTTGATGTAGAGGGGAGCTGGGTCAGTCCTGTGCTTCCTGAAGTCGATGATGATCTCTTTGGTTTTCATGGTGTTCAGTACCAGGTTGTTCTCTGAACACCAGGCTGTCAACTTCAAGACCTCCTCTCTGTAAGCTGCCTCATCTCCCTTCGAGATGAGTCCGACCACTGTGGTGTCGTCAGCAAATTTGACGATGAGGTTGTTATTGTGGGCCGGACTGCAGTCATGGGTGTAGAGGCAGTACAGGAGGGGGCTCAGCACACAGCCCTGTGGGGAGCCAGTGCTCAGTGTGCGGGTGGAGGAGAGATGGGGGCCAAGTCTCACAGTCTGGGGCCGGTTGGTTAAGAAGTCCTTGATCCAGGAACATGTGAGAGGGGGGAGGCCCAGGGTGTGCAGTTTGGTGGTGAGAATGTCCGGGATGATTGTGTTGAACGCTGAGCTGTAATCCACAAAGAGCATGCGAGCGTAGCTCTGCTGCTGCTCCAAGTGGCTTAACACAGAGTGGAGAGCTACAGCGATGGCGTCCTCTGTGGATCTGTTTGCTCGATATGCAAACTGATGGGTGTCGAAAGTGGGGGGCAGGTGGTCTTTGATGTGCTGGAGAACCAGCCTCTCAAAGCACTTCATGATTACCGGTGTGAGGGCCACAGGGCGGTAATCATTTAGGCTGGTGACAGATGACCTTTTGGGCACGGGGATGATTGTGGCTGTTTTTAGGCAGGGGGGGATGACTGCTTGGGCCAGGGAGAGGTTGAAAATCCTGGTGAGAATCAGGGTGAGCTGGTGGGCACACGCTCTGATCACCTTGCCAGGTACTCCGTCTGGTCCGGTAGCCTTCCTGGGGTTCACTGCCAGGAGCACGCGCCGTACCTCATGCTCCTGGACAGTGAGTGGGGTGCAGCCTTTTCCCACTTACCTGGGAAAAGCTTTTGAAAGCAGAGTCCTAAGCAGAGAAGCCCAGACCTCCCTCTTCTCAGCCACCTCCACCAGCTCATCCGGGGGGACTCCAAGGCAGGCCAGCTGAGAGATATAATCTCACCAGTGTGTCTCACCTGGGTCTGCCCCGGTGCCTCCTCCCAGTACAAAATACATAGGACACCTCACCCAGAAGGCATCCTAGTCAGATGCCCAAACCACCTCAGCCGGCTCCTTTCGATGTGGAGGAGCAGCGGCCCTACTTTGAGCCCCTCCCAAATGGCTGCACTCCTCACCCTATCTCTACGGGAGAAGCCAGCCACCCTTCAGAGGAAGCTCATTTCTGTATTCATTCTTTCAGTCACACTAACCAAAGCTCATGATAACAGGTGAGTGTAGGGACGTAGATTGACTGGTATATCAACAGCCTTGCTTTCACGCTCTGTTCCCTCTTTACCACAACAGACCGATCCGTCTGTCAATCTCCCGTTCCCTCCTTCCATCCATCATGAACAAGACCCCAAGATACTTGAACTCCTCCACCTGGGGCAGGAACTCGTCCCTGAGTTAGAGTGGGCACTCCACTATTTTACTTTTACAGTGCCATAACATTGAACCAGAAAGTCACATATTCATGAGCAAACGAGAGTTAACTATAATCTGTTATATACTTCTTTATGTGGTCTCTCAAATGACATTAATTGTGCTGTTTAGTGCTGTTTAAGATACATTATAAACTACAACTTTTTTGTCTTTCCTGTTCTTTGTACCTTAAACTCAGAAGCAAAATAGAACTTCAAAAATCCCCAGAAGCCCCTGTGGCTTCTACTCTGAACAGGAAAAAGGAAGTACAACATATTCACATTTGTCATATTGTGCTTTTAGTCAGTGATATATTAAGACGCGTGAGAGGTAACATGGAGGTCACAGGGCTCTGTATCAAACTGAGTGAGTATTCATTCCTCTTTGCATCTAAATTCAACTTCAGAATAAACTATATCATCTTTTTGTATTACACACAACTTTAACGCATAAAACATTTTGTTTCAAAGTCACACTTGTCTTTAAAGAGTTAGGGCCAGGATGGATAATTGACACTCCTTTGCAAATATGCCTTTTACGAGTATTACCTCACATTTAAAGGAAGTCTTTTTCTTAACCTTCTCAGCTGGCACCTTAAAAAAATTATACAAAGCATATCTTACTAATATAAAATATTCCCACCATAATTTCAATTAGGAAAGCAGGAGAGAAAAAAACAGACAATAGAACTCTGCATGGGTTTTTAGATATTGTAATATTTTAAGCATTTAATTTTGAATGATTGTGAATGAATGTGTAGTTCATTAAGATTATTGTATATGATTACATAATATATCACAGTTATCTTAAGATTAATTCTTTTTTTTTTCAAAACATTAATTCAACTTTCATTCAGTCTCCAGTCTCATTGCACACCCTGTACAATGACATTAAAGTCATTCTATTCTGTTCTATATTTGCAATGTGTATGTTTTTTCAAAAAATGGGTATATGGTTGAAATTCCTCACTAATTATATCCAAATTATATCATTAGTAACTGATGATTAAGCTTTTTTTTTTTTTTTTGTCTCTGCAGTGGTGATAGTATTGATTCTGCTCACAGCTGAAGATCAGAAATGTATCCATGCTCAGAAATGTAAGTGAAAGTTTTTTCATATATAAACTATAAAGAATAAGGTAGTTATTCTATGCATTTTATATGCTGAATCGAACATTTTTATTGTCATTGCTCCTCATGTAACACAGTATTTCATGATCTCACTTCAGCACCTCTTTGATCAGTGGATATCAAAAGTCACAAGATTGTCTTTTCTTTTCTTTTCTTTTCTTTTCTTTTCTTTTTTGTGTAGCAGAAGGAGCTCATCTTCATGTTCATCCAAATACACTGCAGTTCTTTGAATATGACACCATCTCATTAAACTGCAGTGGCTTTCATGGCCCAGCAGAATGGAGAGTGATCAAAAAGCTCGCCTTAAATTCAACTCAGTGGGAAACATCAACAAGAACCTTGGACATTAAACCTGCCATTACATCAGACAGTGGAGAATACTGGTGTGAAAATGAAGATGGAGAGAAAAGCAAGTCTGTCAATATCACTATCACTAGTAGGTTTGGTAACTGGTAATTTCCTATTTATCAAATATTTTTATCTGCCAAGGCTCCATAAAAAGTCAAAATGGACTACAGTTAAAAATGGCTTACAGTTATCTTCAGTTAAAATTGTTACAAATGTAATTGTTCTTGCTTCCAAGGTGGAGATGTGCTCCTAGAGATTCCTGCTTTTCCCGTTATGGAGGGAAATGATGTCACTTTGAGCTGTAGAAAAAAAGGAATTTCCTCCAATCTCGCAGCTGATTTTTATAAAGATGGCCACCACATTGATACTGGATACACAGGAAAGATGACAATTTACAATGTTTCCAAATCTAATGAAGGACTGTACAAGTGCAGCTTTTCTCAGTCCCAAGGAAAATCATCAGAGAGCTGGCTGGCTGTCAGGGGTGAGAAATTACCATTTAACAGACATGTAATTTTATATTTTATTTATTGTATTTATTGACTGTTTTTATTGTGTTAACAGCTTATATTGTTCCAGCACCTGAAGAAACAATCCCACAAGATAATCAAGACAGTCTTCAAGAGACAGCTACCTCCACTGAGTCTACCTTCTTGTTGCCGGCTGTCTTCACCACTTTGGGTGTAGCTGTGCTGATAGTGGTGGGAGTATTTTACTGCCGGAAACACAGAGGTATTGGAAATATCTCATTCAGCTGTGAAGTAGAAGGAATAAAAAAATATTCACTTTTTTCCACATATCTCTATGAAGAACTTGTAAAACCCATCACATTTCAATTCAAGCATAATTAATCATAGGCAGATATTGACATTCACTACCAATATGTGAAACAAACAGTACAGGTCATAAGGCTTATTAAGTAAGTTTAAGTTGATATACCAGTTTCATTTCGGTTCTCACATTTCATCTCTTTATTTATTTTTTTTTTTATCTAATAGTGTGTGTTTCCTCCAAGATATCCACACCAGGTGAGACTCACATGATCAATTAACAGAAACCACATTGCATACAATACTGTTATATAAAAGGATTAAAGATTAAACTGTATGTTGAGTAGCCTATTAGTCATTACTCCTCATGAATGATGGTAGTTATTTTAAGGAAGGCATCAAGACTGTCTCTCAATTTTAGGCATCAGTTTAAATTCTTCATAATAGAGTCTCATAAGTAAATAGAATGCAAATAATGTAAAAATTTCAAATTTAGCATAACTTTGCATTTATGTCTACCTTACTACTATGCAATATTACTTGTATATACATATATATTATGTTTATTTGTTTCAGTGTATGAAGATGTCAGGGTACCTGATCTAAACATGGATACATGTGATAATGTCAGAAAAAACAAGAAAAAAGGTATTTATTATGTATTATCTTGTTTAGAGCACACTGTGAGTGAGAATGACAGTAAGTACATTGTAATAGAGGCTTCTGTTAGAGTCTAATATATATATGTTTTTACAGCCTGTCTATAATGCCATAATATCTCAGCTTCATTTAGCCATTAATATCTTTTTGCATCTTCTGTTGAATTAATATCTGACGTGTTTAAATTGTTTCAGGTCGTCAGGGGGCAAACGCAGCTGATCCAGACAGAGTTACATATGCTGCTGTCACAGTTAAACCAAAGAGGGAGCGAGGTAAGTTATTTTTGGACCATTCACTGACACAAGCAGAGAGCATATCAAATATGTTAGATGGATGGATTATTTAGTCATTTTATATTAGTCTTCAGTTGCATCCATTTAAATAGACCAACATTTTTTTTTCTTTATAGCAGTCAGCGTTGAAGCGAGAGTGTTGTGCATCTCACAGCATCTTTTTATAAAGATGTTCTGAAGGTCAAAAGTGAACGAACCATGTTCTATCTCTGTTCATATACCTGAATATTATTTATAGCAGAACAGGCATGCTGTTACTTTTAAACACGCTCGCTGTGGTTACCATCTTTTATTGCAGTTTTAGTACAGATCAGTTTGACCTGAGCAAGAAACACTGTGGTAGGCACTTCACTTGATATTAATAAATATTCAAACAGCCGGACATGAAGCACAGAAACCAGAATACCCATGTTTCAAGAAGCCAGTTCGTTTTTTTGACACAGCTAAAGTTGTGTGTATGTGGGTGTTTAGTAATTGCAGCTTAGCTCCCTACTTGTAGCTTTAGGGTTAAAGTGCACGCGGTTTTTACATGCAGTTGTTGATTTGTTTCTCTTTGTCAGTTTGTAGACAGACAGATGAATCTGATCCAAACAAAACCACATATGCTACTATCGCAAAACAGAGGAATGACAGAGGTGTGCTGATATTTTTATTGTTCTTCTTGTTTTTTTCTTTAATTTTTGACTATAGCAACATGCTAAAGAGGTATCACAGCAAGCCAAACAGATTCTAACACTACATTTTTATTTGACTTCCAGGTCAATGACAGCAAAAAAGGCCTCTGACTACTGAGAGAGCGATGACCTGAATCTGAAGCTTTTTGACATTTTTTCAGGTTTACTTGTTTTGGGGATACATTGCAAATGTTCAGTTTTAAATAGAGAAGAACTGCAAATCAAGCTTTTGCAATAATTTTCACGTCACTGTGAAAAAACATTTTGTGCTTTTTTTTTTTTTTTTTTTGGAGCCATTCAGAGGTGGACTTGCTGGTGTGTTTTGGATCATTGTCCTGCTCCATAACCCAAATGTACTTGAGCTTCAGGGCATAACATGATGGCTGGATGTTTTTCTTCAGGATTTTCTGGTAGAAAGCAGAATTCACGGTCTCATCAATTACAGCAAAGCAGCCCCAGACCATCACACTGTCACCACCATGTTTGACTGTTGCTACGATGCTCTTTTTTATGAAATGCTGTTATTTTACACTAAAACTTCCAAAATGTTCAACTTTTTTGCTTTCCAGTCTGCAGAATATTTGACAGAAATTCTTGGGGCTCATGAATATTCTTTTGTTTGTTTGTTTTGTTTTACCTTTGTTTTGTTTTTTTGTGTTTTGTTTGTAGTTTGTTGTTTTGGGGGTTTTTTTGACACCTGAGATGATCTTTTGTGTTCTTTTTGGATGCCTTTTTTGTCCAGTTTCTTTCTTTTTCTTGAATCATGAACTCTTAACTGAGACAAGTGAGGCGTGCAGAACTAAAATTCACACACATATTCATACAAGTGCTTTTTTTTTACACACACACACAAACTTTTTATCCAGAACTAAGTTGTGTCATCTTCTGGTATGTGGAGGAAATAACTAATTTATGAAATCAACATCAAATTGTTTCTTATTATTTCCTGATGACCATTAGCTAATTAGCACCATTAGATAATTTGATTGTCTGTGATTCTAAGTTTTTTGTCTTACAATACAAAAGGCCTTGAGGCGACTGCTTGAAGTGATTTGGCGCTATGTAAATAAAATTGAATTGCATTTAATTGAATTGTGATTGTTGTCACAACCTGATTTATTTATAAGGCCATGAATGATGGGTGGGCACACAGTAGTTTTAAAAAACTCATTCATAACTTATATTTAGGTAACTTAAATACTAAAGAATGTGGTTTAAAATCCAGTAGGGTTAGTGGTGTAGGGTGTGCTTGAGTGTGGAGATGTTTGCAAATGCTATAAGGTGCAGAAAACAACATGAACAAAAAATTACAAACAACTACAGTACAATGGCAGAGAGCAGGAGGCAAAAAAAAAAGGGCCAGCTTTTATTTAACAGCTTTATGGTCTGGGATGGCAGGGCCGAGCTGTTCCCAGTTGGCACCCACAAGAAAATTGAAACGCATAAGAAAATTTGAGAGTAAAGGGCAGGAGCCGTCACATTAAACTGCATGTTATGAATTTATTTCTCTCTGAATGAGTCTGTTTTTATGGACTGCCTTAGCATCATTTTTTCAATGCGTGATAGCAGAATTTGAGATTCTGTGTTACCTTGTGATAGGTTCAGATCATTTTAAAAACTCAGAGAACAAACACACAACTCTTTTGAACTTGCGCAAGGAGGAGAGATCCGTTCCTTGAACTCAGCTCTCAGCTGAGCGGAAGTTGTCTGTCCCGGCGAACTGCTTCCTGCGCAGCGCTTTTATTCGGATTTTCACAATAAGATCACGTGGGTTACATCAAACACAGTTTACAGCATGTAATAAACAACATTCTTGGCTTTTTCCTTACCATATATGGTCGTAAGCATACTGTGACATGTGCGCATGTAACATGGCGTATACGAGACACGTATCCTATATGTGTTCTCTGCAGGCTGAGAGCAGCCTGCAGGTAACTACAACTTCCTTTGTAAGAAATACCACCACGTGTTCCCATTTCAAACATAAAAACAACAGTATCATATGCACATAAAACAACTTATAGAAAATATACAAACAGAAGATATGATAATTTATAATAAACAGAATGGAATTTATACCATAACTCCAACACCTTGTGCCTTGTTTAGTATGAAGTAATTCATTTATTAGTTGAGTTGAACTATTTCCACTTACAATGCAACTAATGTCCAAGTAACGAAGTTGGAGTGGGGATAGTGACTAATTATGTAATTATAATTATGTAGACTTCAATTTAAGAATACTCTTTTGCATGTACATGTTATTTTAACACAACAAAAATGGTGTATATTAAAATTTTTTTGAATTGCTAAAAAACATTTCCTGAGTCAACCATCCATTTCCCCAAAATCTGAAACACAAAACCCCAGAGTTTTCTGTCAAAATGAAACCATCACTACAAAATTCGGTTGCCTGTGTACAAAACCAAAACCTGCAGTCAGATCACGCACACAGCAAGTAAAAAATATATTCAAACAAACCATCTGTTACACACTACATCAAATAATTTAAGACAGCATCCAGGGCATGTAGTCAAAAGAAAATATTTATTTCAAGTGTGTACAGTGAAATACTGACATAGAGTGACATGACAGTGCTGAATGTAGACAAATAAAAATAAAAATCAATAGCAAATGAAAAGCACAGCACTATAGGACACAGATTCAGCCTGCACCATCATGTCTGTGTGAGTGGTCCAGCCACATCACAGGCAATTTGTTTGTTGTCAAATCGAGCCTTGACAGGACTCTACAGTAACATCGTCACAAGTGTGTTCCATTGCCTCCAATATATTCTCCCTGGTGTAGGGCTGGTGGTCAAACATCTTCCACCCCCACACAGAGAAAAACTCCTCTATTGGACTGAGGAATGGGTTATAAGGGGGATGGGGCGCTGGTTGTTTGCGAACCACTCGCATGTCTGGACGGCAGGGTGAAACTTCACACTGTCCCAAACTCTGACGTATACAGGAAGCACTGGTTGCTGATCCAGCTGTTCACACACACCCATGGAATCCTGTAGACCAGGAAGAGGTGTCTGGTGTTGTATGACCCCAGGTTAGCATGACCATGGAGGACCCCCCCCCCCCAAGTTACCAATGGCTGCACAGAGGCTGAGATTGCCACCCCGCTGGCCAGGGACTCCTACATGTGTAAAAAGGGAGATCCTGCCAACCGCATGTGTTCATTGTTTAATTTTCAGAAAGGGGGAGTGCACTTACTAATGTATATTGTCAGTGTATATTGCATTGTAATGAACATCACAGTACTTGAAGTGTGGCATACTGTGTGTCAGATGTTGTACAGCATGGAACAGTGCATGTCCTGATGATTGGGTTGCTCAGATTGGGTTGGACTCTTTGTCCTGCTTCCCTCATTGTCATCCCATGGATATGATATGATTTACAATGGCTGCCCACATCTCATTGGTGATGACAGTTCTCGGTCACCCTCATCCCCTTCCTCCTTGTATGTCACCTCTCACATGCACTCTTCCTCCTCTGCCTCTCTGGATGTGTCTGTCGATTGTAGATGCACATGTGACACCTGCACACTAAACTGTTATCCTGCCCAGTTGGTCTGTTCATATCTTTGGACACGTGTGTTGAATTGTGAGTTGCTGTGTGTAATAGATGACAGCAGTGTTGTAGTTGTGTTTACAACTCCAACATGCAACAGGGGAACATGCAGCATGGTCCAAAAGAGTGATGTTATTCTCCTGGAAGAAGTCCTTTGTCAGGCGGGCATTGTGAACTGCAGCATTGTCCTGTTGAAAAACCCAATCATTACCACACAGACGAGGGCCCTCAGTCATGAGGGATGCCCGCTGCAACATCTCCACATAGCCAGCTGCTGTTTGACACCCCTGCACAACCTGAAGCTCCATTGTTCCATTGAAGGAAAACGCACCACAAATCATGATGCCCCCCCCCCCCCCCCCCCCCCCCCCCCCCCCCACTGTGCTGTGCAGAAAACATCTCAGGTGGGATCTCCTTGTCATGCCAGTAATATTGGAAGGCATCAGGACCATCAAGGTTAAATTTTTTCTCATCAGAGAAGACAACTTTCTTCCACCTTTCAGTGTCCCATGTTTGGTGCACCCTTGCAAAGTCCAAACGGGCAGTTTTGTGGTGTTGAAGAAGACGTGGCCTTTGAAGATGTTTTTTGTTTCTGAAACCCTTCCCTCGCAGATGCTGTCTGATGGTTATTGGGCTGCAGTCAGCACCAGTAATGGCCTTAATTTGGGTAGAGGATCGTCCCGTGTCTTGACAGACAGCCAATCGGATCCTGCGGCTCAGTGCTGGTGAAATTTTTTCGGGTCTACCACTTGACATTTTTGTTCCATAACTCTCAGGATCATTTAAAAAATGCAAAATGACTGTCTTACTGCATCCAACCTCAGCAGCGATGGCACGTTGTGAGAGGCCTTGCTTATGCAGCTCAACAATCCTACCACGTTCAAAGTCTTGACTTGCTCTAGCTCTTGACGGAGACGGTCGCATTCCTCCTCTCTCCCTGCCCTCCCCATCTCTCCGCTTGCTGCTTGCTGTGAGAGCGTCTCTTACAGTGACGTGCAGTCAGGGGAGGCAGGTGAGGCACGGCCTCACCTGTCATCGTGGAAATATAAAATTAAAAAATAAATTAAATGGTTATATTCATTCAGTGATTTGTATTTTAAAGTTCTTTTCCATTTAACTACACCATTTTTAGATTAGTTTTTTCAAAATCGCTGAATTTTCGCATTTGCCGGTCAAATACTAAGAGACGAACGGTGAGGCACCAGCCCGGCGAGCCGCACCACGGATTGCGCAATCCGTGGTGCGGCTCAGTATAGTCATTGCCAATGACTACTAACTGTGCTGGCATGCTATGCAGTGAGACCGGATTACTTTCCCTTTGCATGTGGCTATTAAAATGTTCTAACACTTTTACTATATGAACTAAATTTCCATATTTTAGCTGGTGTATATAATGCACAGTTTTTTTTTTGTTTTTTTCATTAACAACTGTATGTGTGTGTAATGCATTCTTGTGTTGAGCGATCATGAAACTGCTGCGAAGAGACACTAGGTGAGACACGCAGTTCTCGTGCCTCATGGTAGGGGGCGCTGGTGATCCCAGGGACTCTACGACTCCTCGGCGGCAAGCTACCATAAACAGTTAGCAAGGCCAGTTAGTTTTTCCTGTTGCTTGGCCTTATGTTTAACATGGAAGATTACATAACTCAACTGAAAGAATTTTCTAAACTGGACTTTCAATCGAAGCAGAAGATAATAATTAAAGGAAGACCAACACCGGAGCTAAAAGGTTTGCTTCAGACTATGTTAATGTTAAACAAAACAACTGTTGCCAATCAAATGGTGAATAAGCTATATGTTTGTAAATCTGATGTGATGACGTCAGTGCCTCACCAGTCACGACCCTCACCGCACGTCACTGGTCTCTTACACACTGTCCGAATAAGAATAAGACTGAGAGCAACATGGATCTGAAAAACTGGGCCTTCACCACCACTGATCGAATTTTTTCCACTATGAGATCGGGGAAAGAGGAGCCTGCGTGTCCGAGTGGAACAGGATACGTCATCGATTCTTGGAGTTCGTGGAGACCTGTGTGCTTCTCAGCCCTCGAGGTCGAAGACGTGGAAGACGCCTACATATTTGGCCATTTGGTAGCGGTATCTTTTCTGTTTGGGCTCAGAGGATACCTGATTTACCGGGAAATTAAGAAAATCTGGGCGGCAGTTCAACATCTGCAGAGGCTGCCGACTCAGGTGGACGGGCTGTCCAGAGCCGTACAGACTCAGACTCAAAGCCTGTTGGACCTGAGCCGTAGAGTCCCACCCTAGTTGGTGGGTAGAACGTGCTCGCAGGCGAGAGGGGTTCGATCTGGAGATAAGGTTCAGTTCTGAACGGCGAGGACGGTAACTAATGAATTTGGAATATTGGATAACTGAATGGTTCCCCAGTGAGACTGAAGGCTGTTGAAAAAACAAGCAGCCTGTTCCAAAACAATATCTGCATTATCAGGAATTCGGCTCCCTAGCCGGCCTTGGCTGGCAACCATATCTCTCCAGGGCTATGTGTGACGGTCGCTCTCCCCCCTCAGCCCTCTCTGTGATTTGTGAAGCTGGAGCTGGTGTACCACGGCCACTGATGAACTTCCATGACTATCAGCGAACTGTTTTGGCTAGGAGCTGGCATCTGGGCTCCACAATGCCCCCACCCTCTCGTCTCCGTCTGCATCCCCTCCTGACCCTGACCCTACCCACCATACTGCTATCCTGGCTTTATATGTGCAATATGCTTTTGCTGAGGTGTTTTTTGGAACCTCGTAAGAAGAAGAAGAAGAAGAAGAAACAGCCTTTATTGTCCCACAGAGGGGAAATTTGGGTGTAACAGCAGCCGCAGTTATTATAAATATAAATAAAGATATAATAATTCACACTATTAAGAAAAGAATATATATAAAATCAACAAACAATATTAACCTTAATACTACTAATAATAACACTATATACAATGTACATGATGTGCCTGTGTGTTGAACCTTAACAGGCCGGACTATTTACAGTATATTATATATTATCCTACATTGTGTAGGCTATTGTGGTTTTTGTTGGGAGCAGTGATGGTTATAAAGTCTTACAGCTGCTGGGAGGAAGGATCTGCGGTAACGCTCCTTTGTGCATTTAGGATGCAGCAGTCTGTCACTGACTGCTGCATCCTAAATGCATGGGATGGGAGACCTTGTCCATCAGTGATGTTATTTTGGTCAGAGTCCTTCTGTCTCCCACCACCTGCACTGAGTCGAGAGGACATCCTAGGACAGAGCTGGCTTTCCTGATGAGCTTGTCTATCCTCTTCCTCTCAGCTGTAGACAAGCTGCTGCTCCAACATACTGCTGCATAGAAGATGGCTGATGCCACCACAGAGTCATAGAAGGTCTTCAGGAGTGTCCCCTGCACTCCAAAAGACCTCAGCCTTCTCAGCAGGTAGAGTCTGCTCTGACCCTTCCTGTAGAGCGCATCAGTGTTATGAGTCCAGTCCAGTTTATTGTTTAGGTGAACACCCAGGTACTTATAAGAGTCCACTATCTCAATGTCCACTCCCTGGATGTTCACCGGTGTCCGTGTGGTGGGTCTGCGCCTGCGGAAATCCACCACCAGCTCCTTGGTTTTAGCGGCGTTGATCAGGAGGTGGTTCCGCTGGCACCAGTCCACAAAGTCCTGAGTCCACTGTCTGTACTCTGAGTCATCCTCACCTGTGATGAGGCCAACTATGGCAGAGTCGTCAGAGAACTTCTGCAGATGGCAGTGTGGGGAGTTGATGGAGAAGTCTGCAGTGTAGAGGGTGAAGAGGAACGGTGCCAGCACAGTTCCCTGTGGGGCCCCCGTACTGCAGACCAGCCTGTCAGAGACACAGCCCTGTGTCCTCACGTACTGTGGGCGGTCAGTGAGGTAGTCCAGTATCCACTCGGAGATGTGGTGGTCCACTCCTGACAGTTCCAGCTTGTCTCTCAGAAGTCCTGGCTGGATGGTGTTAAAAGCACTGGAGAAATCAAAGAACATGATCCTCACAGTGCTTCCAGGCTTCTCCAGGTGGGTCAGAGCTCGGTGCAGGAGGTAGATGATGGCGTCATCCACCCCGATGCCAGGCCGGTAGGCGAACTGCAGCGGGTCCAACGAAGACGACACCATGAGGCGTAGATGGTTGAGGACCAGCCTCTCGAGGGTCTTCATTAGATGCGATGTCAGGGCTACCGGCCTGTAGCTGCTAAGATCCTTTGGATGTTTGGTCTTTGGTACCGGTACCACACAGGAGGTCTTCCACAGTTGTGGTACTTTCCCCAGCTTCAAGCTCAGGTTGAACATGTATCCCATGATGCCACACAGCTGATCTGCGCAGCACCTCAGGAGCCTGGAGCTGATGCCGTCTGGACCAGCAGCCTTTCGCACCTTGATCTTACGTAGCTCCTTCCTCACATGATGAGTTGAGAGGGACAAGATGGAGGTGGGGGATGGGGGTTGTGAGATGGAGTCCTCAGAAGTGAAGGGGGTGGGTGATGGCTGAGAGCTGAGAGGTGTGAGGTCCCAAGAAGAAGAAAGGTTGGCAGTCATTAAAGATGGTGGGGCTGACAGCAGGGGGGACTGGGCTGGGGGAGGGGTGGGTGGCTGGTCAAACCTGTTAAAGAACTGGTTCAGGTTGTTCACCCACTCTAAGTCTCCCACAACCCTAGGGCTTGGTTTGTGGCCTGAAATTGAGTTCAAACTCCTCCAAACCCCACTGATGTTGCTCTGCTGTAGCTGGTCCTCCATCTTCTTCCTGTAGATGTTTTTTCCATCCCTGATTTTCCTTCTCAGATCCTTCTGCACGGCTCTCAGCTCCTCCTTATTTCCTGATCTAAAGGCTCTCTTCTTCTCCTTCAGGAGAGCCTTTATTTCAGAGTTGATCCAGGGTTTGTTGTTTGAAAAACACCGTACTCTCCTGGTGGGCACAGTGTTTTCCACGCAGAAATTGATGTAATCAGTGATGCAGTCCGTGATGCTGTCGATGTCCTCCCCATGAGGGGCACAAAGCTCTTCCCACACAGTGGAGCTAAAGCAGTCTCTCAGAGCTTCTTCAGTCTCCTCAGACCATTTCTTCACTGTGTGTGTCACAACTGGTTCTCTGTGTACCAAGGGTTTGTACACAGGCTGGAGATGAACCAGGTTGTGATCTGAGCCCCCCAGGGGAGGCAGAGGTGATGAGCTGTATGCCTCCTTGATGTTGGCATACAGTAGATCCAGTGTGTTGGTATTCCTGGTGTGGCAGGTGACATACTGGGTGAAGGTGGGGAGAGTGGAGGACAGGGAGACGTGGTTAAAGTCCCCTGAGATCAGAAAGAGGGCCTGTGGGTGCTGTGTTTGGAGTCTGCTGGTAGTAGCATGGAGGACATCGCAGGCTGCAGCAGCGTTAGCAGAGGGCGGCACATACACAGTTATCACAATAACATGTGAAAACTCCCGAGGAAGATAGTACGGCCTCAAGCTAACAGCGAGCAGTTCAATGTCCTTACTGCAGAGCGTCTCTTTGATGGTTAGATGTCTGGAGTTGCACCATCTATCGTTCACAAACACAGCCAGACCCCCGCCCCTCTTCTTACCACTCTCCTTGGTTCTGTCGGCACGGATCAAATGAAAGCCGTCCATGTTTATGTGTGAGTCCGGGGTTAGCTCGGTTAGCCACGTCTCCGTCAGGCACATGAGGCTGCTCTCCCGGTAGCTCCTTTGATGTCGCGTTAGCGCCGCCAGCTCGTCCACTTTGTTGGGAAGAGATCTCAGGTTTCCCATGATGATGGACGGGATGACGGGCCTGTACCTTCTCCCCTGGCAACGACGACCTATGCCCGCACGTCTCCCGCGTCTCTTCCTTCTCAGTTCGCGGGGAATATCGAGTCGTTCTGCAGGAGTAGGCACAGCGGAGCTCCCGATGGAGATCAGCTGGTCCCGAGAGTAAACAATAGGAGCGTGGCCACTCTCGCAGTCTCCAAACATAAACACCATAAAAAGGGTAAATAAAAACAAAGTTTTCCAGAAAAAAGTCTGCTCCATCATGAGGAAAAAGAGCAGAAGATACAGAAACACAAAAACACATCTAATACTAAACAAAATGAGAAAAAACACGGAATGAGTGCGGAGCTGCTGAAACTGGCTGCCTGCTCGCGCGGCGCCGGAAGTAAGGTGTTCATTATGAACACAGTTTGAGATGATTTTTTTGAACCTACCTATCCCAGTGTATCTCTTTCTGTCTTCTGCTAAAGGTAGTGCCGTTGAGAAACGGATGCATGACCTCAGACATCTGTCCTCCCCTTCTGTGTTGTTTGTTTTTGGATGGGTGTTCTGTTAAGTGCAATTTCCCCATTGTGGGACTAATAAAGGCATTCTTGATTCTTGATTCTTGATTGAAAGTCAGTGAACTTTTTTGCTTTTGCCATCAGGAGGTCTTGAGAGTGTAAAGACTTGACAGAAAATGACATGGAATCCAAATTTTTGCACAGCTTTTGGCTTTTAAACGCTACGGTCTTAAATTTTTGATCAGCTGAAAAAATCCTGTTTGAGTGTAAATGCAGTTTTCAATAAATTCCCTGCTCAAAAGTTTTTGTCTCTTGTGCCGATTTCTTCTTTTAGCTTTGTAAAGCTCTACTTACGTAGAACCTTCTTAAGATCCAATAGTGCAAAATGCAAATTCTTGCAATTTTTTAACTGGTCTTAAGATTTTGATCAGGAGTGTATATACACGCACATACACACACACACACACACACACACACACACACACACACACACACACACACACACACAATCTTGCTGTGTTATGTTTTGATATATGTGTGTGTGTCTGTGTCATAAAACATACTCAGTAATAAGGGTGAAAAGCAGCAACCATGCCCCCGGGACCTAGAGGTAAACAGGGAAAGACCTAGGGGACCCGGGCCATCCACAGCCCACCCGCACCCGTACCCCTTTTCCACTGCCGGTGCCAGTGCTGTTCCCAAAAGAACCGGCAAAAAGCTTGGGAACCAGCCTGTGTTTCCACCGTGCTTGCAAACCACTCCTTTACATATGAGTGTCCTCGTCTGGACACAGAAGCCGAAGAGTGCAAACATGCTCCCCTTTCTTGTGCTGCGAACACATTTTACGGTCCAAACAAACTACTGCAGCATCTGTGTGCAGCACAGAAGTAAACACAGACAGAAAATACGAGCAAGACGACAAGTACACACTTTGCATCCTTTAATCTGTGATATGAGCTAACACAAAGCAGCAAGTTCAGCCTTAGAGCCCAACCTAATACACAGCCATGAAAATTGTTTCACTTTTCTCATGTAATACACATGTAATATGGTAGAAAACGTAATGTTGAGGTGGCAGAGTCACGCCCTTCTGCCGCTTTCGTCAGGCGTTCTTGGTTTCAGACCAGCTAGCTTGTGGGGCTCGAGTTGAACCACTGAACGGTTCAAATACTGGCACCGGCACCGAAACCCCGTCGTTGGAAAAGCGGCCCCTGGAAGTCAGGAGACCTGTGGCCCAAGACATTGGGCCACACACCCCGGGACACACAGGCACCCACATCCCAGGGGAGATAGCAACAATCAGTGGGGAGCGACAGGGAGGGTTAACTCCCGGGTGACACGTACCACAAGGGCCAAGACTCAGTAAGCCACAGGCCCAGCCCCAACTGTACACATGCACACACATATATACCAGTCGCACGCTCCTGCACACAGTCACAGACCTTACATGGACAAACAGGTATCAGCGCAGAGCCAGCAGTAACGAGAAGCAGCCAACCCAGTCCCGAACCAATAGCCAGACCACATCCCAGGCAGGGCAAAAAAAAAGACCCTACATGTGTGTGATGTGTTGTTTGATTGAGTGGGAGGAGGAGTTTAGTGTCTTTTGTTGTGTTTTTTTTTTCTCATTTTATTCATTGCACTTTTTACGGAAATATAAAGTATTAGACTGGTGTGTGTAATAAGTGGGTAATTTACAGCAGAGGGCAGAATAGTTCTACTTTTTTGTGTTTGTGAGACAGGAGAGAGAAAAAGGAAAGAATCCAGTGATCAAATAAACTGTGTCAGATATTTATCAAACATATCAAAAATCCTGGATAAATGTTCACGGTGAATATATAAGAAAAGAACAAGACCTGACAACAAATGCAGATGGCATCTAACCAGCTCGAGTGGTGATAAAAAATGAACAAAAATACAGAGTATGTATATGAGTAGTATATGTATAGAAGTGCAATAAAATACTCAGGGGGATTCAATAGTGCCGGAAGATAGCAGTGTATATCTTGTGCTCAGCAACAGTGGCTCTTCATTCTGACAGTTAAACACATGGGTTGAAAAAAACCCTGAAAGTGGCTGTGGCTTGTATGCTGCTCAGGAAAAGGAAGCACTACCCTGTCACTTCCATTGTATTTGACTTTTATTCAGTCAAATGGTGAGACACATGTGAGGTACAACATGGAGGTCACAGCGCGCTGCATCAAACTGAGTGAGTACTGATCTTAATTTGCATCTGAATCAACATCAAAATAAAAACCCTGTGTGTGTGTGTAATATACTTTTTTACACCAGTCAGATTTATTTATTTTTTCATCAACATCAACAACTATAGGTGAGTGTACACTAAGAGATTACTGAGTTAATTTTATGTGACCTCAGATTTAGGGGTAGTACAGTAGTGTAAGGGTTAACTCTGTTGCCTTAAAGCAACACACCTCTGGTACATCAGATGAAAAACACTGGGAAGCACTGATGCAGTTATCTCTAATGTACCTTTTTTTGTCTCTACAGTGGTGAAAATACTGTTGCTGCTCATGATTCCAGACCAGAAATATTGTACATATGCTGAAAAATGTAAGTGCAGGTTTGTTAATCAAATGGCCTTTCTGGTCACAATATTAGGTACACCTTTCTTGTTCCTGGTTGAATCCTCTTTTGCCTTCAGAACATTTTGAATTCTTTATGACATAGTTTCAACAAGCTGCTGGAAATAGTCCACAGAGATGTCAGTCCACACTGACATGACAGCATCGTGCTGCTGCTGCAGATTTGTTGACTGCACATCTACAGTATGATGTAAATCTCACGTTTTCCCACATCCAAAGGTGCTCCATTAGATTGAACTCTGGTGACTCTGGAGGTCATTTGAGTCAAACTGGTTCCTTGAACCAGTTTGAGATGGTCTGAGCATTATGACATGGCAGGTTCTCCTGCTGGAAGCAGCCATCTCTAGATGGGCACACTTTGGTCATGAAGCGATGGACAATATTCAGGTAGACTGTTGCATTTAAATGTTGATCATCTGGCACTAAGGGCCCCAGAGTGTACCAAAAAATATCCCCCATACTATTCCACTGTGCCCTTTTGGCACGATGACACATTCAAATGTTTCTGTATATGACTGATCTTTCCCTTTTCATGCTAATGTTTAAAAAAAAAAAAAAAAAAAAAAAAGGTTTGTTGTATTTTCATTGTCCTTTAGTTGCAAGTGGCTGACCGACCTTAAATTCACTTAAAAAAAAAGAGTGTATATCAAATGTCAGAAATAATCTTTTCACCTCTATTTATTTATTCTTGTGTGTGCAGTAGAAGGAGCTCATCTTCATGTTCATCCAAATACACTGCAGTTCTTTGAATATGACTCCATCTCATTAAACTGCATGGGCTTTCATGGCCCAGCAGAATGGAGAGTGATCAAAAAGCTCGCCTTAAATTCAACTCAGTGGGAAACATCAACAAGAACCTTGGACATTAAACCTGCCATTACATCAGACAGTGGAGAATACTGGTGTGAAAATGAAGATGGAGAGAAAAGCAAGTCTGTCACCATCACTATCACTAGTAAGTTTGGTAAACAGTAATTTCATATTTTTCAAAACTTTTTATATGCAGCTAAAGCTCCAGAAAAAATCAAGATGGGCTCCAATTAAAGATGTTTTTCCAGTCATCTTCACTTTGATTAGATTCACATGTGGACTTCATTATACATGGAATAAAAAAAAAGGTTCTTCGCAGTCTTTGTGATTTTGAATGATGTACTATCACCTGTTTTCAGATGTGACAGTAGTATTACATATGATATAATTGTTGTTTTCAAGGTGGTGATGTGATCCTAGAGATTCCTGCCTTTCCTGTCATGGAGGGAGATGATGTCACTTTGAGCTGTAGAAAAGAAGGAATTTCCTCCAATCTCGCAGCTGATTTTTATAAAGATGGCCACCACATTGAGACTGGATATGCAGGAAAGATGACAATTTACAATGTTTCCAAATCTAATGAAGGACTGTACAAATGCAGCTTTTCTCAGTCTCAAGGGAAATCGTTAGAGAGCTGGCTGGCTGTAAGGGGTGAGAAACCATCCTTTAACACAATAAACATATAATATATATATAAAAAAATACTATTACTATTTTTGTAATACATAGTGGTGCTTTGAGCTAAATATGTCAGCATTCAAACATGCAACATGCAACAGTTTACCAGTTAATGTTTAGTGGAGCTAATAACATTATTATTATTTTAAATTAAGTCACAAAACTTGTGTTAAATGAAACAAGAGACAAAGTTATTGCAGTTCATCCTCTGGAGACCATGGATGTCTGTGCCAGAGCCAATGTTTGTGACATCTCAGTAACAAAAAAGTTGTTGATAGTTATTGATTTATTTGATCTAGTTGAAAAAACAAACACTGTCTTTACTTGGGTCAAAGTAATATACATCATATTGCTATCCACAGATATAGTTGTCATACAAATAAGCAAACTAATTTATTGTATATTTACTGCATCGGCAGCATATATTTCTCCCACATCTCCAGAGACTGAAAAAGAGATTCCACAAGAGAGCTCTCCATCCAGGTCCACTGAGATCTCCATCCTGTTGCCAGCTCTTTTCATCCTTTTGGCTGTGGCTGTGCCAGCAGTGGTGGGACTGTTTTACTGCCAGGAAGACACAGGTTTGTTTGTTTGTTTGATTTGATTTTTTTATTTTTCTTGCCAAGAATTTCAAGTTGCATAGAAAAGTATATAAAAATAATGTTCACCTTAGATACCAGAAGAAGTTGAGTGCTCACTTTAGATGCACATATAAAGTTGGTCTAATGTAACACTATCCCAGTATCTCTGGCATATCTATCTATCTATCTATCTATCTATCTATCTATATATATATATATATATATATATATATATATATAAACTTTATATGAGAGAGCAAAATCATGAGTAGGAAAAGAAAAAGACACAATGGGAGATTATGATTTTAGATTTGTGGGGGTAATTATTTTCAAAAATCAGGCAGATGTGGTAGTTTCTCATTGGTTCTTACTATTTTCTTTTTTATCTAGGAGCAAGCTTTTCCTCTGTCATGACAGTAGTAGGTGAGTAATTCATAACAGTAAACCACACTGCATACCATTGTTATATAATTTATTTAGGCAAGATAATGGGATCATTAGTATTCATCTCTACTGCTACACGGATTTGATTCTCAGTTGACTAAATTACAATAAAAAAGCAGCACCATTAGAGTTATTTAAACTAAGAATTTATTGGAATCTTCCAACTTTACTCTGGTGAGTAGACTAAAAGTATTTGTACAGGTTACTATTTAGTGTACATATTAATTTTGCAAGTTTCTTTCTATCACCAAATACTAATTCTGTAAAAACATTAATGTTTTTATTTATTTATTTATTTCAGTGTATGAAAATATCCAGGTGTGTGATCTGCACATGGCTACCTATGACAATGACACGAAATACAAAAAGAAAAGAGGTACTATTTTGTTTATATTGTATCTGAGAAAACTATGGACATTTTAACTTACAGACTTCTGTCACAGTGTAATGCATAACTTATAGTGTTCTGTATTTGATTATGTTCTACTTGATAGCTCACTGACAAAAGAGTACAGAGCATATTAAATATGCTACAATGTAACTGATTTAGTTGTAGTCCTAAAATGGGCATGAACTTGTCTAGGATGAACCTCACTGACAGGTAAAGACCCATGACTGTAGTTTTCCACCTTAGAAAGATCCTTCAAAGGACTGTTACTGTGAATTGGTGCTAGATTAATAAAATGTAATTCAGTTAAAATATCCAGTTAACAAGCATTAACCAAAATATTGCACAAGAAAAAGAATTAAACAATTAAAACAATAATAAGAACAAAACATACAGAATGCCAAGGAATAAAAACAGGTTCACAAACAGATTTTGAAAATGTTGAGTGATGCTCAGATCATAATGTGAAGGAGCAGGTCATCCCAAAGTCTAGGGTTACAGCAAAGGTCCAGATCTCCTCTGTGCTTTAATCTGCTTCTTGGTACAACCAGAAGTATCTGGTTTGCTGAACTCAGTGACCTTTTAGGAATGTGCATAATTAAAAGATCGGGAAGGTAAGGAAGCTCTAGCCAATTGAATGAGTTTAAAACAGACAACAAAATCTTAAAATTAATCCTAAAATGCCCTGGCAGCCAGTGCAAACAAGCTAAAATAAATATTGTCTAGAATGTGCCCAAAGCAAAGATTATTGCAATAGTCAATCATTCATGAAATGAAGAAATGAATTATTCTTGAAGTCCATGAAGGAGCTGAAGGCTGTTTCTTAACCTCGGCACGTCCCTCAGCTGTTAGAAACTATCTCTGACAGCAGCTTTTATTTGTTTCTTTAATGTAAAAGAAGGTCTGAATAGAACCGCTTCTGTTTTTTGTTCATTCACATTCAGATTAGTGTCATCCACAATTTTATATCAGCAAGACAACAAGCAAGGTCTTCAAAGAGGTTGTTATATTATTTTTGAGGGGTGCATATATTTTTGAATCATTTGCATAACAGTGAAATGAAATATCAAATATTTTGATAATTGATCCTGATGGAAGCATATAAAGTGAAAAGAGTACTGGATCAAGATTAGACCCTTAGGGGACTCACATATGAGTGCAGCAGATGATGAAACACCTGCCAGTCTGACAGAAAATATTCTGCCTGTTAAATATGATTTAAATCATTCAAGAGCAGTTCCTGTAATGCCCAAACCACCATGATCTGACTGAATCTATTCAACATGACTCACTGTTCAGTTCTTAGTTCATTAGCTTTGAAGTAAGAGCTTCAAGTATCTTACAGCATCTTTTTAAAGATGGTAAACTTGGTAAAACAGCAGCTGAACAGCCTTGTTCTGTCTGTATCTGTTCATGCACCCAAAGATGCTTTTTTCAAGACACTATATGCTTTTAAATACACTCGCTGTGGTCAGCTATTATTACAAGTGCGCATCTAAATACAGATAAGTTTGAGTTGAGTAAGCTGAGTGGCAGATGTTTGACACTAAACAATGGAAACAGGAAATAAACTGTCAGTTAATGCAAGAAACCTCAAGAAGTGTGATAACAATATCATTTTGATAAGTGATTAAAGATTTAGTTTATTTAAATCATCACCATAGAGAGCAAAACTGTAAAAATAAAAGTACTATATAAACAAGGTTATAAAGTTTTGCTTGTTTGTTTTGCCTAAATTTATACAACTTCAAGTCTACAAACTTAAGTGTTAAGGCAAAAATATCAGATCCAATCAGAAACAGACTATTTTGAAAGACAGAGAGAGCACAGAGGTATGTGTCAATTATGACATATGTTTTTAATTTACAATCTTTTTGAATACAGTATACAAACAACAGGGCGTGTATGAATGATGGGTGATATTATATGAGACATTTTTCCAAGGCCAACTTTAAATGTATGTAAAGTGCAGTGAATGGTCATTCTATGATGTCCTGTTGGTGTTATCTTCATATATAATACTAAATTAATATATTATACTAAAATCTGCATTTCTGTTTGTCTTTCAGGTTAGAGACAACACATCTGACTTCAGGACGAGCTGTTGTGTGACTTTTTACAACTCCTATGGCAAGTTTTCTTATTCTGGGGATAAAAAACAATGTCCTGTTTAAAATATCTATCTTTGTTATGTTTAATGTATCTGTTAGCTCAAATATCTGGTCAGTCCTACATGCATTAAGTGGATCTAAGTATTATTAAATCAAATATATTTCTGTGATCCAGTTATGTATTTAGGTGACATATAAAATGCACATGTATTATTTAGAAAACAATAAAATTAATTTTTAGATCTTTAATTTAAAAAGTCAAATTCTTTAACAATATGAAAACAGCAGATAGGAAAGCGATATTTTTAAATTGATCAATTATCAAGACTTTTTTTTTAAAAACTTGAAAAGGAACAAACCATTACATTTTATTATATTTCAAACTATATGAGCTCCAGCTTTACAGTATCAGTTTTTTTATTTATAGCTGGTGGTTGTTTTGCATTAACTGATGTTACCTGTTCTGCGGTTACTGCTAATATAACCATTAGACTTCAGCTTAACCTGAAGTAGAGATGCAATGTGACACGTAACTGTATAGCTGTATCTTAATAAGATAGTAGAATAACATAATGCTCTCTGTGACCTGCCCTCTAAAGGCCAAACAATGTTTGTGAGGAAAAAATATGTAAATCTGTTTTTCAGAATTTTGAATTATGAAAACCTGTGAGTCCTCTGCATCTCTGTGTGTTGATTAACCGATAAAATAAAAAGTGTGAATTCACATTTGAATACTTTTGTACTCTCAAAGATATGCAGGCTTCTCTTTTTGTACTTGTGCCTCTGACCATCTTAAGAAATGAAGGTGTGCAGTGGGTGAATTTGGAGGCAGGCTGAAGTCTGTTTCCATTGCACTGTTGCTTCTTCACAGTCACCTTTCTGACTTTCTCAGAAAGGTTGCACTCACTGTCCAAATCAAAACACCTTAACACAATGAAACTGTTATCATGTGATGCCTGTAAAATAATGTTTGTCATGTGATTGATATTAGAAAATGCTTTTGGGTAAATGTATATATATGTGTGTGTGCAGGTCCACAAATGCTGCTTTTGCTTCTGCACGTGTTTCTTGTCTCTTACAAATAAAGTAAATATTTTTTTAAAAAGACTGTGTCTCTTGCCAAATCACCATGCAAGGAATATGCCTTAATGTTTAAATAAGTCTGTGTATGTGGTCAGTTTTTGATTTACATCTCCCTCATATTTGTGTGTACCGAAGAGAAATAACTCCATAGTGGCTTTGTTATTTAGGGAAATCGAGATATTCAGTGTGAGCAGTAAGAGGTTTTGCTTCAGTTGTCTTGGTAAGATGAAGTCTGTCTACTGTACCAGGTAATTTTCAATAGAGGGTATAAAAGGACTGCTCTCCAGCTGTTTATTCATGACTCTGGGTGAGAGAGGAGAAAACCAGGGGATAGTGTCACCACTGTATGAACATTAAAGGTCTTAACGATTTGCAAATCAATGTGCATGTCAGTGCAACAGCACTGATTTTGATTGTTATGCAATGGTACAGTTTCTAAGTCTGGGGAAACCTGAAGTCAGCTAAGACTCATTAAGTCAATTTGATGAGAGATGTCCAGGTTCATTGGTATTTGTCACAACAAATAAGCAAACAGGGGGTAGCATAGAGGTGTCCCACAGCATGAAGGTCCTGAGTTGGAAACCATCAGCCAGCTTTCGCCTTTTTTGAATCATGAAAGAAAATATGACTACCACCAGCCTGAACCACTGCTGCAAGCCAGGATGGATTCATCCACTCATCTGTGCAACTTGTAGCCTGAGTTTTCTATTCTTAGCTGTCAGAGTGGTGTTCTGCTGCTGTAGCCTTGTACCCCCCCCGATCCTTCCACCAATTTCTGTTACTCTACTCTCTCGTAGTCTCTTGAAAAAATATCATTCTAGATGAGTCTGGGTTGGTTTACATACTCAGACCCAACATTTTCCAGTGACTTCAGCAACTTTTGGAGCTTCTGCACCTTTCCCACCTCTGCAGGAGGTCATGATTGTCAGTACAGGTGTACAAATGAAGCAGTGTGCAGCAGTTACTGCTGCTTCCAAACAGTGATCTTTGGTGTATTTAAACTGCTGAAAATTACAATGAAACTGAAACACCTGTCTTTTTAGTGTGGGAGGTTTCATGGCTAAATTGGACCAGCCTGGTGGCCAATCTTCATTAATTGCACCAGTAAGAGCAGAGTGTGAAGGTCCAATTAGCAGGGTAAGAGCACAGTTTTGCTCAAAATATTGCAATGCACTCAACATTATGGGTGACATACCAGAGTTCAAAAGAGGACAAATTGTTGGTGCACGTCTTGCTGGCACATCTGTGACCAAGACAGCAAGTCTTTGTGTTGTATCAAGAGCCATGGTATCCAGGGTAATGTCAGCATACCACCAAGAAGGATGAACCACATCCAACAGGATTAACTGTGGAGGCAAGAGGAAGCTGTCTGAAAGGGATGTTCGGGTGCTAACCCGGATTGTACATAAAACCATAAAACCACGGCTGCCCAAATCACGGCAGAATTAAATGTGCACCTCAACTCTCCTGTTTCCACCAAAACTGTCCGTCGGGAGCTCCACAGGGTCAATATACAGGGCCGGGCTGCTATAGCCAAACCTTTGGTCACTCGTGCCAATGCCCAACGTCGGTTTCACTGGTGCAAGAAGCGCAAATCTTGGGCTGTGGACAATGTGAAACGTGTATTGTTCTCTGATGAGTCCACCTTTACTGTTTTCCCCACATCCGGGAGAGTTACAGTGTGGAGAAGCCCCAAAGAAGCGTACCACCCAGACTGTTGCATGCCCAGAGTGAAGCATGGGGGTGGATCAGTGATGGTTTGGGCTGCCATATCATGGCATTCCCTTGGCCCAATACTTGTGCTAGATGGGCGCGTCACTGCCAAGGACTACCGAACCATTCTGGAGGACCATGTGCATCCAATGGTTCAAACATTGTATCCTGAAGGCGGTGCCGTGTATCAGGATGACAATGCACCAATACACACAGCAAGACTGGTGCAAGATTGGTTTGATGAACATGAAAGTGAAGTTGAACATCTCCCATGGCCTGCACAGTCACCAGATCTAAATATTATTGAGCCACTTTGGGGTGTTTTGGAGGAGCGAGTCAGGAAAAGTTTTCCTCCACCAGCATCACGTCGTGACCTGGCCACTATCCTGCAAGAAGAATGGCTTAAAATCCCTCTGACCACTGTGCAGGACTTGTATATGTCATTACCAAGACGAATTGACGCTGTATTGGCCGCAAAAGGAGGCCCTACACCATACTAATAAATTATTGTGGTCTAAAACCAGGTGTTTCAGTTTCATTGTCCAAGCCCTGTATCTCTCATGAATGATGTCACTTCTTTTTTGAGTGAGAATGAATTCTCCTGTCACAGGTAGAAGTTGCAATCATGTAGTGGCAAAGTGACTTTGATATATTCTTTATTTATCAGAGTAAAAAAACTCACCAAGAGACAAGGTGGCATAGATAATGTGTTTTTCCAACTTCTGCAAAAAAAAAAAAAAATCATATTAATAATAAAATAACAAAGAAAGTTGTAGTTTACCGTGTTTACTGTAATCAAACTGCAATTGTACATATTTGTTTGATGAGATAAATGCTTTTTCTTGTATTAGCAATAATGAAGAAATAATGCATTTGAACTTTGGAGATTTACAGCAAGCTGATTTACAGCAGAGGGCAGAAAAGAGTGACTTTTCACAGGGCTGTGTGTGAAACAGCAGAAAAAAAGAATAAAGGAAGGTACAATACGACCAAGATTATGTGCACACCCCACACCCCTGTCATCTCAATGTCCGTAAGTCTGTAGAGCAAGGAGCCACAATCCTGAAACTTGGAGAGTGGAGGCCCTACTTCTGTCGAACCAGCCCTCAGCTTGGATTCAGGAGACACCCTCTCTATTTTTAAGATTAGGCTTAAACTTTCCTTTTTGATCAAGCTTATAGTTAGGGCTGCTTGTTGTGATTTGGTGCTATATAAATAAAATTGAATTGAATTGAAATACAAGCGGCAAAAATGAGCGTGGCTGCCCTCTTCCTTTGAGATAGGGTGAGGAGCGCAGCCATTTGGGGCAAGTGTGTGTGTGTGTGTGTGTGGGGGGGCGGGGGTCAAAGTAGAGCTGGTGTTTCCTCCGCATCGAAAGATGCCAGTTGAGGTGGTTCAGGCATCTGACAACAATGCCTCCTGGGCATTTTTGTGAGATTTTTTTGACCATTCTTCCAGAAGCACATTTGTGATGTCAGACACTGATATTGAACGAGGTGGCCTGGCTTGCAGTCTCCAGTCTAATTTATCCCAGAGTGTTCTATGAGGTCAGGCCAGTCAAGTTTTTTATTGCTCTTAGTGATGTGAGGTTGCTCCGCCATGGAAACCCATTCCATGAAGCTGTCGATGCACTGCCCTTGAGCTTATCTGAAGGCCAGATGAAGTTTGGAGGTCTGTAGCAACTGCCTCTGCAGAAAGTTGACAATTTCTGCACATTATGCACTTCAGAATCCGAAAAGACTCACAGCTTCAGCTAACCACTTAAAGAGGTATACCACAGACTACCAGAGAATAAACCAGATATTTCCCACTGAACTATTCAAAGTGTACTCTCAGTGGAAGGATATGAGAACAGCACCCCTCTGAGAGTAGACCCCAGCAACCTCCCTGAACAGGCTGCAGTAACCATCACTGTGGTAGACATCCAAGAATCATGTTTCAAATATGAAGAATTGCACAGCGCCAGGCCCTGACATGTCATACTACTGCGCTAAAGAAACTTACTGCACTCTGTGAGTGCCTGGCAGCACAAATGAACCAGCTGCTAATGGATAAGACTCACCTGGAGTGGCTGACTGAAGACCAGACAGTCCTGTTCCCCAGAGATCCCCAGAAGGGACCAGTCCCATCCAACTACTGGCCAATAACCTGCCACAGTACAACGCTAATGCTCCTGTCAGGCACCATAGCAGCTAAGATGAACAGAGACATGGCTGAATATATGAGTGGGGCCCAGAAATGAATCTGCAGTAACGCCAGATGAGCAAAATGCAATGACATCTGGAGAACCACTAGAAAGCTGGAAGCTGTAAGAGGTAATTGCATTATGATTGTCATATACAGGCGTATTACAGGTGATTGTTGCATTAAAGGCTCCATAACAAAAATAAATGTGCAAACTTAATTTTTTTCTTTAATATTATTTTTAAGTTGTTTGGCTGTCAAAGATATTTTTGAATAGGCTTACGTGACTTTATGTTGCACTGACAACACGTCTTCATGAGAGAGCTTCAGAGTCAGTCTATTTTAAAGTTGTAGCGGTTTAACCTAGTTTAACTCTTCCTGTTCCCACATCTAAAGAAACTGTTTACAAGAACTGAGCCTCTGCATATATGCACTCTATGGTCACTGCTACCCAGAGAATAGCCTGTATTTTCAGTTAGGTCTTTCTAAAGTATTTGCTTTTAGTTGTTCATAAAAGAAAAACCAGAATATGTGTATCAATTTTGTAGCAATTATTGAAAGGTGACACAACCTCTGACATACAGTATACACAATATTGTACAATGATGAACTCATAGCTTTGTTTACTTTATTTATTTACGTACAGTAATAGAGATATGAAATGAATTAAGGTAGAAGAATGACATTTAGTGCCTAACACACTGAAAAAAGTTTCTTTCAAAGAAAAGAAAAACTTACACATACAGTGACAGCCCGTCTGTGGTAAGCAAATAGCAAATAACCTGAACTTCCTCGTTTCACTTCATCACAGAAAGTTTTCTATCACTCTGGCAGCTTTCCTGCAGTTTCTCAGAACTAACTGTGTGCGATGTTGAGGAAGTAATCTGCATCAAATAGTTCATTCCTAATTAAATGTCACTGTTACAACACTGGATTTAGTAAATCTAAAATGTGTAAAATTGGACCTCAGGACATCATATTTTTTTACAAAACTGTCAACATTTGACAGTGTTTCTCCATCACATGATAAAACTCTGATGACAAATCTTAGTGATATCTTTTTTAAATGAAATGAATAAAGCTAAAGTAATTTAATTTCATTAGAGAACTGGACTGTGTCTGAATGCTGTCACAACTTGACTTGTAAAGGCATGACAAAAGGGGCTTTTAAACCATAGCTTTATCACTTTTAGAAAGTAAACACTGAAATAATTTGCTGTAAAATCAGTGGGATTCGTGGTGTGTGTGGAGATCTGTGTGGGTGCTGTAAGGTGCAGAAAACAGCATGAACAAAACAACAGGAACAATAACACATACAGTACAATGGCAGACAGGAGGTGGGTGTTCATCCTGGTGCCTGTCTGCTGGAGGGGGGGGTGGGGGGGAGCTCAGGCCTCATTCAAGGATGCTCCTTTTAAATAGAGGACATGAATATGAGCAGGACCACTGCAAGGTAAGTCAGAGCAGAAAGCAGTTGAGGGGACCCCAGGCATCCCAATTGTGGTGGCTCGTGGGGCTGGCAGGATTTGTTTATTGGCACAGCTACGCAACGTGCACACAGGGATCACCGTCGCCATCACACTAGACCATCACTCACTGTCTCCGAACAACCACCTTATCACAATTATAATAAAAAAACAAAACCGCACTCCACTGAGTGCAGAGATTGCAATGTGATAGAGTAAGGACAGTCCACATTGTCGGTCAAAAACAAATTTTTGCTTCTGTCACTGTGTAATAAGCAACACACTAAAACAAACCCAGTGGAGTCAGGTCAGTCAAAGGACCGTGACCGTCGTCGATGCAATCAGGAATAAAAGGCAGCTGCTGTACAATTTTCCATCCGATTGCTGGGAGTGTACACCTCCATGAAAGTCAGATAAATGCACCTTATTCCCCCGACTCCCTCCCTCATGCGATCCACCTTCCAGTCAACCGTGAACCAAATTGTTGTAAAAAAAAAGTAAACTAATAAATAAGCACACAGCAGCCAGAGGAAAGTTGGATCATGTTGCATTCAAGGCAAGTGTTTGAGTACCATGTGTGTGATCACTGTTGCCTCAGTTCATCGTGGCGATTGCGTTGTCTCGTGGCCACGCCGCCTTTGACAGTCACCATTTCTCCTCGGGTCAGAGTTGTAGCCTGGACTCAACCAGAGAACAATGGGCAGCATGAAAAGTGAGATTGTGACAGTGGGGATGGAGAGAGTCGTGACAATTGTGAACCGGCAGGAGACGGAGGGTACAATGAAGAGGGAGATTACGAAGAAGAAGAAGAAGAAGTGGAATAGGAGGCTGGAGGGCAAGATAAGGAAAGAGATTGCGACACAGATGAAGAGAGAGATTGCGACACGGAGGAGGAGGATGATGATGAGGGAGATTGCGATACTGAAGAAGAAGATGAAGAAGAAGAAGGGGAAGTGGAGGAGGCCAGAGAGCACAGTGAGGAGAGAGATTGTGACACAGAGGAGGAGCAGGACGAGGAGGAATCAATGTTGGCGTAGAATCGAGGGACAGTTATGTGGAGATCGACAGCTGGTGACCCATGGTTCAAGTAGAGTTTTGCCTGTACATGCTGAACTTCACCGGTGTGTACAGGTCAAGGGGCAAGATCTGCAAGAGCCTGTGGCACATTGAGACCAGGCGCTCGATATTTCACGCCACACCCATCAAGACGTTACGCATGTACTCCATGGCCCTGCGATTCGACGATTGCAACACCAGAGAGAACAGGCGCCTGGCCGCCGAGGACATGCTGGCGCCCATCAGGGAAGTGTGGGACGTGTGGTGCGAGAGGCTGCCACTGCTGTAGGAGAACAGCGGTGACGAGATGCTGGTTCCATTTAAAGGTGGATGCGTGCAAGGTAAAGTGTACTGTGTACCTTTATCATACTACAGAGGGAGGCAGTGTTTGACGCGATGTGTGAGGTTTACATAATGAAGCCATCCAAGAGAAAAAAAAAAGAAACTCCTCACCTGTTTGAGGCATCGTCCAACGCGAGGAGGAAGAGGTGTGTGTGCCCCAGGAGCAGGGATGCCAAGACCAAAACTCTATGTCGCGGTTTTCGCATGCATGTGTGCACCATGGTCTACTACTCAAACTGCACCTAGACCCTTGTTAGTGATAAACACACACGTGGACCATCACAGACCTTATGGAGGGGGTCCTTCACAATCCAGCCAGAGATACACTTGGGAATTCAAACACATTGGGAGCACAAGGGTTAAGTATGTCTAAAATCATCATGTAAATATCAGCTTTGTCTGAATGACAGAATGGCATTACTGTATCTACAGCAGTGTTAACTCTCCTGAAAAGAGCCTCAGTGACTTTGTTGAGTCCCTGAGTGTCCTCACAGAGGTTACAAATATCTCCTACGTGTGACTGATCTCAGCGCAGTGCAACAACATGAGGATGAGAGCACAGGAAACATGAACCACCTACAAGCTGCATCAAACACAGTATTAGTCTGAACTGGTTCCTCGTTCCACCCACTGACAGTGAACTGAAACACCGAGGGTCAACACAACACTGAAGCAGCTCAGCTTCTCTGGAAATTACTTTTGTAAAACTAGATTATTGGATTGCATAACTTTGTAAAACTATTTCATACTAAAATTGTTTTGCAGCAGTCTTTGTGTTTTGGTCTTCGGGCTGCAGCAAGACAATATGGAGGTCAGAGCTCTGTGTATGAGACTGTGTGAGTATTTTCTCTGTTTTCACATGACTGAAGAAAGCTATTAACATTAAAAATTTTACTTATATTTTTATTTCTTTTTACTTTAAGACAAAGTGGACTATATTTTTGTGGAACAATTTTAAGAGTTGTAAGAGTGAAGATGTTTCTTAGTAAATCTGTAATTTTCTGTTGTCTCTTCAGTGATGATCGTTATGATTCTGCTGGATGGACAGGATCAGAAAGCTGGTGAGTACCTGCTGTTTGCTCATTTATATGAACACTGTTTATCATGTTGGAGGAGCAAAAAATTTAGAAAAAAAAAAGTAGGAAAAATGTTCTTTGGTGATTTTAGTGAATCTCATCCTCTGGTATAATTAATCATCAGAAGTTATGATGCACTTCATTGTTATATTGACCCTTTTATCCCTTCATGGTTTAAGTTCACTGCAGCAGTTTCAGCAGTAAAAGTCTAAACTGAATCTTTCTTCTTTGTTTCAGATGCAGTTTCTCTGAGTATCGCTCCAAACAGATCGCAGTTCTTTGAATATGAATCAGTAACATTTTACTGTGAAGGAGTCGATCATTGTGAAATTGTGCATAAATTCAAAAGGAAATTAGAATCATGTAGCAAAACTGATAAGCCGGCACAAACGGGATCATCCTGCACCATCAAAACTGCTTATAAACAGGACAGTGGAGAGTACTGGAGTGAGACTGGAGGAGGGAAGAGAAGCAACATCATCAACATCTCTGTCACTGGTACGTTTGCAGTGAGACAACAAGATTTTAGGATTCCTTTTAATTAAATGTAATATGACATAAATATCAAATGCATGTTGTTTCAGATGGTTCTGTGATCCTGGAGGTTCCTGCTCTTCCTGTGATGGAGGGACAAACTGTGACTCTTCACTGTAGAAACAAAATCGCTTCCTCCAACCTCACAGCTGATTTCTATAAAGATGGACGTCAAATCCAGAGAAGCTCCAAAGGAAACATGAACATCTACAGAGTTTCCAAGTCTGATGAAGGACTTTACAAGTGCAGCATCTCAGGAGCTGGAAAATCACCAGAGAGCTGGCTGAAAGTCACAGGTGAGACACTGAGGTGTTTGAAATGAGGTTTAAATGCACGTGAAGTGACTGAGAGCTGATGCTCTTTAAAGCAGAGCTGCTGAATCTGTTTGTAGGAAGCATTTCTGAAATACTGGGAAATGTAAATGGCTGAATTAAATAAATGAAACATGTACTAAACGTTTAAGCTGTGTTGGAAGCTTTGAAGTTAATTTGCAAGATTTAAAATGTGTCAGTATGAAAAAGCTAACATGGAGATTTACACTGTTTATCTTTCCTTTCTCATTTCATCGTTTTCTGTCTTTCCAAACCATCATCCAGAGGAGAGCCCTTCCTCCTCTGCTGTCAATCCATGGATCATTGCCACTGTTTTATCAAGCGCTCTGTTGATGGCAGTGGGACTGTATCACTTTGTCAAATATTGCTCAAACAGAGGTAAAGAAAATAACACAAATATTATATTTCATGAATAACTTTGGGGTTATTGCTTTTGCACACTCACAATATGGCCTGTTAACACAAGTGTATGGTTCATAAGTAGCTGTAATCTGGAGTTACTGCACCTTAACGATTGGTAACTACTGCATTGCTCTGCCAGTCCTCAAAGGCAGAGGGTTCAGGCTCAGCTGAGGATCAAACAGGTCAGGACACAAACACTGTGTCAGTATTTTAGTTTAATTGTTTTTGTGTACTGAAACAGAAACTCACTGTGTTATCTATTATGAAAAGAGAAATCTGGCAAAGGTAATTTCCTACTGATTGTTTCATAAGATTCATGAGACAATGCTGACATGACCTCAGAAATATTTTATCACATGTTTGTTTGTTTTTTTTCTTTTTTACAGCAAGTGAAATGATAATAATCACCTCTGTCAGATCTCAGCCAGACAAAGTTTCTGAATTGTATTCAAAGTTTTGAATAGAAATGTAAATGTAAGCTCATGGCTTGACAAAAGAAATAATCTGACTGTTTAATATGTTTCTTTTTATTTGGGATTTCAGTCTCCATAGAGACCAGCACAGTGAATGCAGGCAGTGCAACACATGCTGCTGTAAGAAAAAACAGGGAGAACAAACGTATGTACTGAGCTTTTTCTTTTTTTAAGCAAGTGGCGCAAAAATATTTCTTTGAAGTCACAAGCAGGAAAAAGGATTCTTTAGTGGTATTGTCTGCATCTTTATTGGATGTGTCTGCTATTTATAGATGTGTAGCTGTTAGTGATAATTTCAGCTTCTTGAACCGAACAGCCAAAGTTACAGAAAACCCAACAGGCAAAACGACCCCCTATGAGCAGCATTTGGTGACACTGGGAAGGAAAAACTCCCTTTTAACAGGAAGAAACCTCCAGCAGAACCAGGCTCAGGGATAAATCGAGCAATACTGATTAGCTAACAGACAGTAAAACACCACTGTGCACCGAAACAGGAACAGAAAGTGATACAATACCACAGTGGGAGCCAACACCAAATGGGAGCCAACACCAAGTCAACCATGAAGCGCCTCTAAAAGAGGCTGTACTGTACATTAGGTGAAGGTTGTGATTTTCCTCATGCAGCTCAAAATGCTTACATGTGGTATACATGTACATGCTGGAGTACAACTTCAGATGTGCCTTCAGCTTCAAAATAAACTTCAGCTTAAACACAATAACTTTAATTTGTGAACAAAACTAATGAAACACTATACCAGTTGAATTTGTCACGTGTGACTGTGTGGCAGGCAGAGTTGGACCCAAAAGCTGGACAAATGAAACAGAGCTTAACTCAAAAAGAATATAGCCGACTAAACCTACAGTCGATTTAGTCGACTAAAATATAAAGAGCATAAAATAAGTGCTTTTTCTTCAGTTCCCTTGAATTAGTCATTATACACACACAAAATTTAACATTTATTAAAAGTTATGGAATATTATTAATAATATTAACATTAGCGTTTCACCTGCTGAGATAATACCAGCGTTTTACAGCAGGACACTATCTGAAAGGTACAGGGCAGTGTTCAGGACTAAGATTAGGAAAGGCTAATCCCCTGCAGTTCACTGGGAGAAGCACTTTACCCTGCATGAGACTGAAATGCTTACCTTTGCATGGAGATCTGGGTGACTGGTTTGCAGATGGTAAGATTTGACGGGTTTTTACCCGAGATAGTCGCCCCACATGGTTTACACATTGTTTTGTTTGTCACTGTATCAAAGGACAAATGTGTCCATACATCGGCTCTTCTCTTTCTCCCTGCTGATATTGTTTACATAACTTAGTTCTATCGGAAGTAAAGACAAATCACAGGCTAGTTTGGTCTTCCCGGGTTTAGAGCAAATTTGCGCTACTGTGCGTTTGATTGGATGTTTTCCTAACTTGTCCCGCCCTGTCACAAAATTAAATCAGTTCTGATTGGATTTTGTCCCTGCCAAGCATTTTCATCTCATTTTCATTTCTTGACAAAAGTGTCAATTAATTTCGTTATTGTTTTTATCCTTTCAGGTAGTTTTTATTTATCGTCTCGTTATCATCATGAAAAAAAGGGGCATTGACGAAAACTATGACGAAAATATATCGTCAATAAAATTAACACTGCTCAAAACAACCTTAATCCTGAAGTATCCTCTCATAGGATACAAAGCTTGTAATACAAAATGCAAATCTCCACCAAGCCTGGGAGAAAAGGGTTGTGTTTTTTTTTTTTTTCTGTTTCAAATCTGTAAAGTGTTGGGTAGGAGCCACGAAATGATAGCTTGGCATAAAGCTCTACTAATGTATCCAAAAAAACCTAGAATCTGTCATCAGGAGCTGATATTCTTGTCATCAAAGTGGAGCTGTCCTTTTTGCAGGGTATTAATTACTGAGCTGATGTACAGTAGGGGTGACACTGATTTCTCTTATCTTACTTTGTCAGATTTTCACCAAATTCCAAATCAAGCTTAATAAAAAGCAGGCAGGGCTCACCATCACTGATTTTGGTTATCTGCCTCTGTTTCTCTCCATCAGAAGATGAAGATGGATTGGCCACTAAACCCATTTACTACACCTTAGGCCCGAGTGACCCTCAACAACAAGGTGAGACTCTGATTATAACCATTCTAATAGTGGTGTTGAAATTGAACAACATCAGAAAAATCACCAAGTAACCTGTAAAAATCTAGGAGTAATAAATGTATCATTAAGTGAACATTTTGGCTACCAAGTAATTTAATTCCACCTGTTGGTGAATCAAAACCAGGAACTGAGGTGTATGCAGACAAATTTTTGTGTGTGTGTGGGTGTGGGTGGGGGGGGGGGGGGGGGGGGGGGGGCAAGAGGAGGTGAGGTAAAGGACCCTCACTAGTGCTGTGCCTCTGTTATTCATCATTTCATGCGCACAGCTGTTAAATACAGGAAATGCTGACTAGAAAAAATATTTCTCCGTATGGCTTAATCACTTTCTTAATTACATTCAAATAACAAATAAAAATAACAAAAACAACTTCCCATAACCAGTCAATAGGTAGCAGTGTACGGGATGATCCACAAGCATCCACTGTGTTGGATGATATGCAACTGTAACAACAAAACACATGCATTTACAAGAGAACAGTTTTTGAATAGAAGTCCACTGTCGTGACCACTATGCATGAAAGAGCTGAAATAAACAAGATATAGTCATGAAATTATTTTACACTGTATTTTTAGAGTCCTTTTGTGTGGATTTTATATAAAAAAAAGAAAAAAAGAAAAAAACATGTTTATTCACAGGTCATTTTATTCCACATTATTTTATTTGTTAATTCACTATCTATTTTTGTGATTTTATAGATATTTATATTTTCTTTACAGTATATGAGATTATGGTGAAATAACACATATGCAATGCAACACAAATTTTTGATTCATAATAGATCAAAAATGTACTGTTTAATATGCAGAATAGCAAAATATTTAAATCCTTTTCTTTCTGTTCTTCCTTTGTGTCTCACAGCTTGCAGAGTGAGAGCTGACTGAAGACATAATCACATCTGAGAGAGTGAAAACAACCCAGAATTATCATGTATTGTTTTTTGTAATTGAACAAGCTGTACATTTTCATCTGCTTTTGGAGTGTATGTGTATAAATTGTGATATCTTGTGTCCAGTCAGATAGATTTCTGACAGACTCACTTGGCTGTCAGTACATATAAATGCTTCTGTCTGTCATGTCCTCCTGATTGCCTTACACCTATGGTACTCTGAGGTCAAAATGACCCCAGATGATTTGACTGTCTTTTTTGACCCTGTATTACAACAGATGTTATTAAATTCAATAAAAATGTAAAATTCATTCAAATTGCTTTAAATTGATTCTAAACATAAAGTGCATATTATTGAACAGCTCCTTTTATTTTCAGATCATTTGATGAGTACAAAACATATTTTGATGGCAATAGATTACATTTTGAGTCGAAAATGACCCCAGTACATTACAAGGGTTAACCCTCATGAACCCTGCATGGGGAGGAGGGGGTCCTGGACCTGTTCCCTCTGTCTTGATAAGGCCTAGGGGTCAAAAACAAAACAGCACACCACCAAGAGTTTGCCACGCGATACTGTAAGGAATCCTGCCGTCGAAGAGCCACAGTCCACATCTTGGATCCCAAGCAAAGTTTGCTTCTGTCACTGCGCAATAAGCAACATACTAAAACAAACCTGGTGGAGTTAGGTCAGTCAACTGACCCTGAACTTCGTTGATGCAATCAGGAACAAATGGCAGCCGCCGTACCTTCCATCTAATCGCTGGGAGTGCACGCCTCCCCAAAAGTAATCAGATTTCAGATAAACACACTCCGCATTCCCCCTCTCTCCGACTCCCTCCTTCACACGATCCACCCTCCATTTAACCATGTTGTAAAAATAAATAAATAAGCACACAGCAGGCAGAGGAAAGTCATGTCACGTACAAGGCAAGTGTCCGAGTACTGGCGTGTGATGCAACCATCACCAATGTCAACAAATGTCGCCTTGGTAAATCACAGCAATCACGTCATCATCAATGGCCTCGCGTCAGAGTTATAGACTGCACTCAATCACTGAGGACTGGGTGGGGGATGGAGGGTATGATGAAGAGGGAGATTATGATACAGAAGAAGAAGAAGGGGAGGAGGAGACAAGAGGCCAGGATGAGACAGAGATTGCGACAGTGGGGATGATGATGGTTGTGATGATCATGAACTGGTGGGAGACGGAGGGTTTGATAAAGAGACAGATTATGATACAGAAGAAGAAGAAAAGGAGGATGAGGAGGTCGGTGGGCAGGAGGGAGATTGTGACACGGAGAAGGAAGATGATGATGATGAGTGAGTGAGACTGTGATACAGAAGAAGAAGAAGAGGAAGGGGAAGGCCGGAGGGCAGGATGAGGAGAGAGATAGCCACACAGAGGAGGAGGAGGAAGAGGAACCAATGATGGCATCAAATCGCGGGACAGTTATGTGGTGATCGACTCCATTCTCCTCTGATCGCCAACATCGTTCCTTGCGATGGCAGCAGCAGCAGCATATCTCGTCGTCTCCGTCGACCCCAGGTCCCATGTAGTGCGCCTGCTGTACTTTGAACCCCAACTTGAGGATCGGGTAATTGCAATGACAAACCTGGAGGCGAGTAGGAGGGCCAAGATGTGGAGGGGGATAGACAGCTGGCGACCCATGGGTCTAGCGGAGTGTGGCGCGTATGTGGGACTGCTGATTCTTGTCGGCATGTACAGGTCATGGGGCAAGGTGTGTGTCTGTGGCACGCCAAGACTGGGCACTCAATATTTCGCGTGACCATGCTCCTCAAGATGCTCTGTGTGTACTCCGTGCCCTGCAATTAGATGATTACGACACCAGAGAGGCCAGGTGCCTGGCAACCGGGGACATCAGGGAAGTGTGGGACACATGCTGCAAAAGGCTGCTGCACCTGTAGGAGCCCGGACTCGAGGTCATAGTGGACGAAAGGCTTGTTCTGTTCAAACATGACTCTGCGCGAGTTAAGGTGTACTCTTTAGCTTTATACTATGCAAGTGGTGTTTGATGTGGTGTGCGAAGAAAGGAAAAAAAAAAACTCCTCACCTGCTCTTTCACAACATGGTGGACGTGTCCGTGTACAATGCCTTTGTGATGTTGAGGGAGCTGAATTCTGATTGGATGCCAGGCAAGAGCATAAAACGCAGGCTGTTCCTGGACTGGCTGGGTCAGCGCAGCCGCCACCAGAAAGGGGAAGTAGAGGGTGAGGGGTAGCAGAAACAGCAACAGCAGTAGCACAACCATGCCGGGACCTTGGCGCCACTCGGTCTTGATGTCATTGTGTAATAGCGAGGTTAACGGCGAACCCGAGGCATCGTCTGAGGTGAGGTGTCAAGTGTGCCCCAGGAGCAGGGACGCCAAGAGCAAGGGTTTGTGTCACGGTTGTCGTGTGCATGTGTGCAACCATTGCGCTATTGTCTATTACCCAGTGCGCCTTGGCCCTGTGTTAGTGGTAAACGCATGCACACACACACACACACACACGTGCGGCCGGTGCGCCATTGTCTACTGCCCAATGTGCCTTGGCCCTGTGTTAGTGATAAACGCACGCACCCACAGACACACACACACACACACACACGTGCGTGCGGCCACGCTGGGATTTACTCTGTCATACCCCACACACACAGTCACGACAGAAGGGGTCAAAGTGAAGATTGTTTTGGTTTTTTGTTTGTTTTAGAAATAAATCTTGTTTATCTGCTTATTTCTTTTAAAAAAACAAAAAAATTTCTGAAAACTCTGTGGGGACTGATCAATGCAGGTCATTCTGCCGTAACAGCAGGAACTCTATTTGGTCATTTTCAGGTGTCAGTCTTATTGTCCAAGCAACCAGCTTTTAAAAGCTCACACCTAATAAAGTACTAATTAGTCTGTCATACTTTGTTTAAACACAAAGTTGTTGGACTATAATACATAGTCATCCTTTTATCAACTCAAAAAAAGGCTTGAAATGTTCGACCCAGATAACAAAGATTTAGGAGCAGATAATAAAACAGGGTCCCTTCTGTGACACAGTCTCAGCACAAGTTTATTTTTGCATCAGCGGCATCTATCAGTCACACAGGAAGAGGAGGGTCTAACCTACTTTTTATTTCTGTTGTATTGCAGTCTAATTTTCATACTGTGAGTAGCAAGGCACCATGGAGCTCCCAGCTCCCTGCAAGAAACTGCGTGAGTCATTTTTTTCTTCTTGTAAAATGTAGCAATTTAGTTACACAGCATTAAAAAATGTATCTCTTCCAGAGAGATCAATATCCATATTGCTTTGATAATATACGTACTGTTTGACAATTATTTTGATAATTATTCTTTAATTTCCCTGACAGAATCTTCCTAAAGGGGTTAATAAAGTTTAATCTAATCTAATCCACAGATATAAAACTTAAAACATTAAGTCTGAGACTGTACTTTTTTCATCTCTACAGTGACAGCTTTTTTGGTGTTACTGGTTTCACAAATTCGCCTTAATTTTGCACAAGACAGACGTAAGTTGTGACTGATTAATAAATAAATAAATAAAGAGTAAATGAATCATACAAATAACTAAACGTTAATGTCACTAACATATCACTATTCATTAGTAACTAAGTTTTTAGAGCCAGTTGCCTAAATATTTGTGTTGTTTACTTCTGAAATATTATCTGACTCACTAAGATTAGTCAAAGTAATCTGTTTTTTTTTTTTTTTTTCCTTTGCATTGTTCTTATTTTCATATTTCAAATGCAGCTTTTGCTCAGATTGTTCCAACTGGACTGCAGCTCTTTGAGTATGGTTCCCTCTCTATCAACTGTGAGGGTCTTAATGCTGAAACCGGATGGAGTGTGATGAGGAGGAGGAAGGGAGAAGTCAGTGCATGTGTCAGTAACTGGGTGACAACAACAGCATCCGTCTGTGCCATCAAACCTGTTTATCTCACAGACAGCGGAGAATACTGGTGTCAGAATGGAGGAGGGACGAGCAACACAGTCAACATCACTGTCACTGGTAACATGCATATTTATAAAAAATATTCACCGAAGTAACACATTAGCATAAAACTATGTAAAACATCTCATTTGTTTATTATAAAATTCTTGCAAAAATACACTGAGAAGTCAAAAATCGTGTTTTATGTTATGAATCGAAGGGCATTCGTAGGCTGCCCTCAAATATTCTATGTGCAAATATGCTGCAACATTTACCACCCAATGCTGTCGTATTTGATTTTTGGTGGATATCACTGGCTTTAGTTCTTATTTATTTATTTTCAGCATTCTGGATCATTAGAATCTTCCTTTAATCATGAACAAACTTGGTGACGGCAGAGCCTGAAGATCCCACTTTGGATTCAGGAGACGGGCACTCTCTTTACTTTTAATATTAGGCTTAAAACTTTCCTTTTTGATAAAGCTTATAGTTAGGACTGGATCCGGTGACCCTAAACCCTTGTAGTTACGTTGCAATAGGACATAGCTGCTGGGGGTTTCCCATGATGAGTGTTTCTTTTTCACTCACCTCCTCTCCTTCTCTCTCTGTTTATATACCATTCTGCATTTAATCATTAGTTATTATTAATCTCTGGCTCTTTTCCACAGTGTTTTTTGTCTCGCTCCCCAACCAGTCATGGCAGATAACTGCCCCTCCATGAACATGGATGTGGCAGAGGTTTCTTCCTGTTAAAAGGGAATTTTTTTTCCTTCCCACTGTTGCCAAGTGCTTGATCATAGGGGGTTGTCTGAGTGTTGGGTTTTTCTCTATATTATTGTAGGGTCTGTAACTTAAATATAAAGCACTTGGGGCGACTGCTGTTGTGAACTGGTGCTAAATAATTAAAATTGAATTCAGCTTAATAGGAGTGGCACTGGGAGTGGTCTCTTCTGCATACTTTCATTGAAACAAGTAGTTATTTAAGTTGCTTTTGCCTTCCTATCAGCTTTAATCAGTCTGGCCATTCACCTCTGACCTCTGGCATTAACAAGATATTCTCTCCCAGAGAAGTGGTGCACGCTAGATTTCCTCTAAAAATGGTTGTATGGGCCACAATCGTGACACAATCAAACTCAAATCAAATGTAAATAACCTTTCTTTCTCATTCTCAAGCTCAGTTTCAGGAGGTCATCTTGGCCATCTTCCCATAACTAAATGTATCAAGTTGCTGCCATGTGATTGGCTGATGAGATATTGGGTTTGATGCTCAAATAACACTCATACTTAATAAAATGGCTGGTGAGTTAACATTGTTCTTTAACTGGAATATTACGTCACCCACTTTCCCCAGTATACAATGCCAACCTGATAATCCTGAGCTCCCTCCCCAGGCACCATTCACACCTTTCTTCAGGTGACCTCAGTAGATCACTTGATAGAATGGGGGGAAACTCCCAAATTCCATCCATCCATCCATTCTCTTCCGCTTATCCGGGGCCGGGTCGCGGGGGCAGGAGCCTAAGCAAAGAAGCCCAGGCTTCCCTCTCCCCAGCCACCTCCTCCAGCTCATCCGGAGGGACCCCAAGGCGTTCCCAGGCCAGCCGAGAGATATAATCCCTCCAGCGTGTCCTGGGTCTACCACGGGGCCTCCTCCCGGTGGGACATGCCCGGAACACCTCACCCAAGAGGCGACCAGGAGGCATCCTAATCAGATGCCCGAGCCACCTCAAATGGCTCCTTTCGATGTGGAGGAGCAGCGGCTCTACTCTGAGCCCCTCCCGGATGGCCGCACTCCTCACCTTATCTCTAAGGGAGAGGCCAGCCACCCTTCGAAGGAAACTCATTTCTGCCACTTGTATTCGCGATCTTATTCTTTCGGTCACTACCCAAAGCTCGTGACCATAGGTGAGGGTAGGAACATAGATCGACCGGTAAATTGAGAGCTTCGCTTTTACACTAAGCTCCCTCTTCACCACGACAGACCGGTGCAGCGTCCGCATCACTGCAGAAGCAGCCCCAATCCGTCTGTCGATCTCCCGTTCCCTTCTCCCATCACTCGTGAACAAGACCCCGAGATACTTGAACTCTTCCACTTGGGGCAAGAACTCGTTCCTGAGCCGGAGATGGCACTTCACCTTTTTCCGGCTGAGGACCATGGCCTCAGACTTAGAGGTGCTGATTCTCATGCCGACCGCTTCACACTTGGCTGCGAACCGTTCCACTGCGAGCTGGAGGCCCCCCCCTGTTGAAGCCAACAGAACCGTATCATCCGCAAAAAGCAGAGATGAGACTCTGAGGCCACCAAGGAAGAAGCCTTCCACCACCTGGCTACGCCTAGAAATCCTGTCCATAAAAATTATGAACAGAATCGGTGACAAAGGGCAGCCCTGACGGAGTCCAACACCCACAGGAAACGAATCCGACTTATTACCGGCTATACGGACCAAGCTCTCACTGTGGTTGTATAAAGACTTAATGGCCCGCAACAACGGGCCAGACACCCCATACTCCCGCAGAACCTCCCAAAGGACACCCCGAGGGACACGGTCGAATGCCTTCTCCAAGTCCACAAAGTACATGTAGACTGGTTGGGCAAACTCCCACGCACACCCGAATATCCTTGAGAGGATAAAGAGCTGGTCCAGCGTTCCGCGACCAGGACGAAAACCGCATTGTTCCTCCTGGATCCGAGGTTCAACTAACGGACGGACCCTCCTTTCCAGCACCCTGGCATAGACCTTACCGAGGAGGCTGAGGAGTGTGATCCCCCGAAAGTTGGAGCACACCCTCCGGTCTCCCTTCTTAAAGATGGGGACCACCACCCCGGTCTACCCAAAACTACTTCACCCAAAACTTCACCCAAAACCACTTATTATAATGACCCACGCCTTCTTTTAAACCTTTGCGCATATGATTGTGCACATGAACATAGTGGTCACAACCACCTCCGGGGGACTACGCCCACTGATCGACTCTCCACCTTTTGGTCTGAGAACTGAAGAAGGCTTTCGGATGAACAGTGAAATGTATTGAAGAAACTTTAAGAAGTCCAGTTGCTTTTTTTCAAGCTCCAGGGACTACTATGACCTGGATGACTGAGAACATACACAGATATTCTAAATATAAGAAGATTTTTAGTTTTTTTTTTATTAAAATCGGGAGATATCTGTTAGGGTTTCTCAGTTTTCAGAATTGGTATTAAATGGAAAAAAATTTTGTCAAAGCATCTCACTCAATAATGTGTTTACAGTTACTAAAACATTTCACAGACACAGTTTCAGATTTTAGTTTATTTGAACAAACTACATTAGTCTTGGACTGATTCACGAAGTCACCAGTTTATGTAACATTCTCATAATTTTCTATTATCTTCCATGAAAACAATATTTCTATATTTTTTAGCTGGAGCAGTGATCCTGGAAAGTCCTGCTGTTCCTGTGAAGGAGGGAGAAGTCGTGACTCTCGTCTGTAGAAGTACCTCTACAGTGAGCTCCTCTGCCCACGTGGCAGACTTCTTCAAAGATGGCCGACACATCAACAGCAGCTCCACAGGAAAGATGACCATCAACAGAGTTTCTGAGTCTGATGAAGGGCTCTACAAGTGCAGGATCTCAGACTCTGGAGAATCTCCACAGAGCTGGCTGGCAGTCTGAGGTGAGACATGAAGATTATTTACTTGTTGGCTCAGTTATATAAGTTAAAAACAAACCTCAGTCAAATTAATAGAAAAGCAATAAACTGCAATTATGAAATGCAATTCTGATCTAAATACACTTCTTTTTAAGATTTCAGATGCTATAAAGAAAGGTTTACAAACCGCCCAAGCTGAACAGTTCTCGTGTAGCTGTTAAATACTGTGTGAAATTTTTTAAAAAGTAAAACATGAGCATGTTTTTGTGTGTGTACAGAGTATATGTTCTAAAATTAAATAGCTTAAGTTTAGTATTTTGTCCTTCTGTAAATGTTCTCTTTCCCTCTGCTATTTGTTTGGTTTTGTAACTAAAAGAAGCATACATTTAGTTTAGTTTTTCTTTCTTGCAGCTCTTCACAGAGAAACCCAAAGTGCATCAGTAAGCTCTTGCCATGTTGACCTGGTTTTACGGACTGTTTTCATTGTAGTCATTGTGGTTCTGCTGCTGCTCATTGTGAGACTTCTTCACCGTGGGAACATCAGAGTTACATGGAACTGACTCACTTTGCACAATCATTCCTGGAGCTTCATATCACACCAAATAAGAATAGTCTGGCGAGAAGTTTATGCTTCATGTTACTTTGTCAAAATTAATATATTTCTCTGCATCTGATGTTTGTCATGCCTCATTTTTTGATAATAGATAGCTGTGGTTTCATGATTTAATATATTTTTCTTTTCTACCTTAGAGTACAAATGTGACAGTTATTACTGGATATAATAAAAAGCAACAAGGAGTTTCAGAGTGTCTGTTCATTTCTGCAGCTTTCATCAGACTTTGTCACAAGTGAAAGAGACCAAAACCGCAGGTGAAAAAATTTATTTTTACACTACCGATGATGGTGAATGGACAGGGAAAACAGATGGTTTGAAAGAGGAGTGAAATCTATGTCCACTGTGAACAACCATCATTGAACAGAGGAGGTGGATTACATCACCAACTTTCCCCCGCTTACAGTGCTGTCCTGAGCTCCCTTCCCAGACGTCTCAACCCCCATTCACACCTTTGTTCCAGTGACCTCAATAGGCCACAGGAAACAATGGAGCGGAGTCCTAAATTGGTTTCAACTGAAACCACTGATTAAATATGACCCACACCCCCTTCACACCTGGGCACATGTGTTCACGCACATGATCAATAGAGGGTCATAACCACCTCCAGGGGACTACGCCCACAGGGGTTTAAATACCTGGGTCTCTCCACCATTTGGTTGAGAACTGAAGAAGCCTTTCGGATGAGAGGTGAAACGTCTTCAAGAAACAAAAAGAAGTCCAGTCGCCTTTTTCAAGCTCCAGAGACTACTATGACCTGGATGACTGAGAATCTACACAGACAACTACAACAGTCTGACTCCAGGGGACTGTGGCAGGGACTACGCACCATCACGGACTACAAAGCACCACACACACACCCGATGAGTGCCGACGCTTCTCTGGCTGATGAACTCAACATCTTCTTTGCGCGCTTTGAGTCGGGAAGCCGACAGCCCGCTGTGCTCCCGGCCGGAGGGGCGGAGACACTCACTGTGACGGAGTGCGACGTGAGGAGGGCGTTTAGACGTGTAAACACCAGGAAAGCGGCTGGACCAGACGGTATTAGTGGACGTGTCCTTAAGACCTGCGCTGACCAGCTGGCACCTGTGTTTACACTGATATTCAACCTCTCACTGAAACTGTGTGTGATTCCCACCTGCTTTAAAAAGTCCATCATAGTCCCTGTCCCAAAGAAACCACACCCCAGCAGCCCCAATGACTTCAGGCCCATAGCACTCACCTCTGTGGTGATGAAGTGTTTTGAGAGACTCATCAAGACATTCATCACCTCCTCACTGCCCACCACCCTCGACCCACTACAGTTTGCATACCGGCCAGACAGATCCACAGATGACGCCATATCCTTCCTCCTCCACAAGACCCTTTCACACATAGACACTGGTAAGGGGAACTATGTGAGAGTGCTGTTTGTAGATTACAGCTCAGCATTCAACACCATAGTTCCCTCCAGGCTGGTCTCTAAGCTGTTGGACCTGGGCCTGGGCCCATCCCTGTGCAGGTGGGTTCACAGCTTCCTGACCAGCAGACCACAGGTGGTACGAGTGGGTCACCTCACCTCATCCTCCCTCACCCTCAACACTGGATCCCCCCAAGGCTGTGTGCTCAGCCCTCTGCTGTACTCACTGTACACCCATGACTGCGAGGCCACGTCAGAGTCCAACGTCATCATCAAGTTTGCTGACGACACTGCTGTTGTGGGACTAATCTCTCACAATGAGGAGACAGCCTACAGGAGAGAGGTCTCCCGCCTGGAGAACTGGTGCCAGGAGAACCACCTCCTGCTCAACGTCAGCAAAACGAAGGAACTGATTGTGGACTTCAGCAGGAAGCAGCAGAGGGACTACCATCCACTTGCCATCAGTGGTGCTGAGGTGGAAAGAGTGGACACTTTCAAATACCTGGGAGTGACCATCTCACAGGACCTGTCCTGGACTCATCACATAAACATCACTGTGAAGAAGGCCAGACAGCGTCTCTACCTCCTCAGGCGGCTGAGAGACTTCAAGCTCCCACTCAAGGTGCTCAGGAACTTTTACACCTGCACCATCGAGAGCATCATGCGTGGGAGCATCACCACCTGGATGGGAAACTGCACCAAGCAGGACTTCATGGCCCTAAAAAGGGTGGTTCGTTCAGCTGAACGGACCATCAGAACCACCCTCCCCAACCTGCAGGACATTTACACCAAGCAGTGCAGGCTGAGGGCCATGAAGATCCTAAAACAGCCCAGCCACCCCGGACACTCTCTCTTCTCCCTGCTCCCATCAGGCCGGCGTTACCGCTGCCTGAGGGCTAAGACTGAAAGGTTGAAGAAGAGTTTTTACCCACAAGCCATCCGTCTGCTCAACTCTGAGCCCTAACTGGACCATTATTGCACAATGTAAATATTATAATTTATAAAAGTGTGTATAGTGTATAGTACATAGAGTATAGTGTATAGTGTGAATTACTTTTTTTTAATTTTTATTCTTCTTATTTATATGTGTGTGTATATATGGTTGCAGGTACAAAATACATTTCACTGTGCATTGTACTGTGTATAACTGTGCATGTGACAAATAAACACTATCTTATCTTATCTTATCTTATCTTATCTTATTATAATTTAGAACATATGTTACACGTTCTGAGCCAGTGGAGTTGCTCAAAACAGAGTTGAAACCAAAACGCTCTGCTGAAGGCGTCACCTGCATACCTGCTCCTCCCCCCTGCAACATATCCAAGACACTCCAACTTGTAAAGCAGAAGAAATCATTGTGTTAGAGGCTATGATTAATAGAGAAATAGATGGTTAGAGTGGGTGTTCTACTCAGCTGAGAGGTTAAATGCGTCAAAAAATGTGTTCTCATACACCTCAGAAAGTATATAGCTGCGCCCCTGTGCAGAGGCACTTCTTCCTACTTCGTGCAAAGTATACAGTTTGAAACACACCTATAAAAGACAGCTCAACACACTGCCACAATGAGCCTTTTCCATGATGTTTCACTGAAATGTTAAAGCTCCCTTACACGTAAATAAATCCTTCAAAATTCTTTGTTCTGAGTGCTTCGTGTTTCCTGGACTTTGATCATTTTCCTAACAAAGTAAGACTGATAAAAAAAAAAGGTGCGATGGGTGAAAACAGAGAGGAAGACTGAAAAGAGGAAAAAAGCCGATCTGTGTCTGTTTAGATGTCTTTAAATAATGCACAAAGACACAATGCGTAAAGTTTCCCAATTCAATGCATTTAAAGGCATGATTTGGATAATTGTAGGATCCATTTCCTTAAAAGAAACATACTAAGAAAAGTGTAAGAAATATTGCTCTTAGGTGCATTTGTTTAGAGAATCTTTATGCAACTCATCACCACGGCCATTCCTTATCTGAGAAAAAGAGTTTCAGTTAACTCACAGCATCAGCAGCTATTTTAAGATGTTGTGGTTTATTAAAGAGAATTACTGGATGGTAATGTAATGGTCTACTGACCTGAACATTAGGTAGACGTTATGTTTTTTTTTTTCTTTCCAATCTTCTCTCTATCAATGCTGATAAAAATAAAACAACAAATGTTTCCAGTATTGTGCTGCCATCAAGTGACCAAGCACATTAATGACAAATGTATTGTCATTACTTTTCATAAACATTAATTTATCCACTCTTTGCCCACTCAGGCTCAGAGACAAGTTGCTGCCCCAAGTGGAGTTTAAGTATCTCGAGGTCTTGTTCATGAGTGATGGATAAGAGAGCAGGAGATTGACAGATGGATCTGCAGTAATGAGGATGCTGGACTGGTCCATTGTGGTGAAGCAGTAGCTGAGCATGCATGTAAAGCTGTCAATTTACTGGTCAGTCTACATCCCTACACTCAACTATGGTCATGAGCTTTAGGTAGTGAGCAAGATCATGAATACAAGCAACAAAAATGAACTTCCTCTGATGGGTGTCTGACCTCTCCCTTAGAGATAGGGTGAGGAATGTAGCCATTTGGGAGGGGCTCAGAGTAAAGCTGCTACTCCTCCACATCGAAAGGAGCCAGTTGAGGGTTCGGGCACCTGACTAGGATCCCTCCTCTGACCTCTGGCATCAACAAGGTGTTGTCACCCAGAGAACCCTCAAAGCTCTTTATATGAGCGTTATGTAGGTCAACCACGCAAGGTCATTAGACATGCACAGGAACCAATGAAGCTTGTGGGTTTTAGCGGGAGTGTTTCATGTGATTAAGGCAAACGTTGGGACACGAGTCAAGAGTGAGTCATAGGCGGATGTCAAAGAACGAATCTGTCCTTTTTTTCAAAATAAGAAAAAATTGTTCAGACCCACTCAGAGAACTGGTGCTCACTAGATATAATTTTAGTTTCAGATCATTCCCTGTAATCCTTAGAAATGGTTGTATTGGCTACAGTCATGACACATGCCACAATCAAACTCAAGTTACCTTTCTTCACCGTCTGATGCTCAGTTTTATTTTCAGGTGGTCAACTTGGTCATCTTCACATGCCTAAATACATCAGGTTGCTGTCATGTGATTGGCTGATGAGATATTTGCTTTAGTGGTCAAATAACATGTATACCTAATAAAGTGGCTGGTGAATTAACATTGTCCTTTAACTGGCATATTACAAGTGAAGACATTTATAATATTTCAAAGCAATACAGTGTTAAGTTTTTAAGTTGATATTTTTTATCAATAAAATAGGCTTTCATTATAATTTGTGCAAAAACAATAACTCTGCATTCAGTATTCCAGTTATGTTTTCCTTTAAATATCATTTATATTCCAGAATGGGTTTTATTATTTATAGGAATATTCTCAATATAGTCTCAATATATATGGATTACAAATATAAGAATATTTTTATTTGTTTCTATTATTGTAAAACTGGAAGTATTTGTTTGGGTTTATCATTTTTTGTTGTTTACAGTTTTGTTTCTTTGTCTATTTCTATATTTAAGTTACTAAAACATTTTCCAGACAGTTTCAGGTTTTAGTTAATTCGAGCAAACTGCATTAGTCCTGGACTGAGAACTCACCAGTTTATTTAACACCATCAACAATCTCCATCATTATCTTCCATCAAAACAGTATTTATATTTATATATTTTGTAGCTGGAGCTGTGATCCTGTTCATACAGGTGAAATAAAATATTTTTAAAAGATGTGCTTTTTATCTCATACACTACTGATGGTGGTGATAATTCAGGGTTCTTAGATACAAAAACACCAGGGGAACAGACAGAAGTTGGTGAAAGGTGTCACTGGTCTATGCTGTTTCATTTAAAACGTTTAAAAGGTATTAAAATCTTTTTTCCAACAGAAAAGGTTCCAAATTTGGTTCTGCATGCCTTAAAGAAAAAAAAAGTCTGAAGGCCAGTATATTTTTGTACATGGAGGCTTGTCCATATTACTTCCCTTACAAAACAATATTTGAGCACAATATTTGGAGGGTACTGACAAAAGAAATGGATGTTGTCACCATGTCACACCCACTGATAGAGAAACTGCAGTTTGGGGCATTTTTACATTGTGTGATTGTGATTGTGCTAATGCTCAGTTATAAACTCCATGTTGTTTTAGCTTCATTATAATGTTCTCCTTGGTTGAAATAATTCATTTATATTCTTTTTCATACATTCCTATTTATAAATATAATTTTTGGCAATCTGCTATATCCAGAAATATAGACTCCTGGAGATCAAATAAAGACGTCATTGAACAAACTCAACTCTAGCAATTTTTGAAGCATGCTGTTACTGCTTCTGAAATATGAAAATAATGTCATTACATGCTGCAGAATAATGGCAAAAAAAAAAAAAAAATCAGATTTTAACATTAATGAGCATGAGCCTTTCTTTGCCTTTCTCATATTAACTGGTGAAATTGATTAATGTGACAAATACTGAAAGTTAGAAGCTACCACCTGTTTTCTTTTTATCCTTTACATCCCTTTTAAAATATAACTTGGTCAACCTCACTGGTCTTCCTGGGACCCAGTGTGCAGTTACCACTTAACTTTTTGATAAAATGGCTAAATGCCACAGTTATTGCCTGCTCTTTGCCCCTGGCTCTCTGGACTCTTGCCCTTTGGCCGTGGGGGCTCCGTCTGTGATCTCCCTTCTTCCTCCTCTGCACACGGTTGCCATCAGGATGTGTGGCCTCAGGTCTTCGAGCTCCTAGTGGGCTGTGTGGATGGCCTGGGTCCCGTGGGTCCTTCCCTATTCGCCTCTGGATCGCGGGGGGCATGGTTGCAGTTTCTTGCCCTCATTATTGAGTATACACACACATTACTGCAAACAGCAAAATTGTGAGTATGTGTCTGTGTGTGTGTGTGTGTGTGTGTGTGTGTGTGTGTGTGTGTGCGTGTGTGTGTGTGTGTGCGTGTGTGTGTGTGTGTGTGTGTGTCAGAGGTGGGAAGTAACGAAGTACAAATACTTCGTTACTGTACTTAAGTAGATTTTTCAGGTATCTGTACTTTACTTAAGTATTTATTTTTCTGACTACTTTTTACTTTTACTCCCTACATTTTTACGCAAGTATCTGTACTTTCTACTTCTTACATTTTCAAACAGACTCGTTACTTTTTAACGTCAGAGAGAAGTTTGCATTTCCGGTCAGTGCGCCGTCAGTCATCAAGCGATCTGAGCCTAAATGGAGGAATAATAACATATAAGAGACAATCGTACTGGCGTATCCACCATCACCGGGGCTTATCTCGTACAAAGGGATTAAATACGCAAACCCATATAATTAATGTATCATTTATAGCGCTATAATCGGGCCGGACCGAGTCCGTAAGTTGCGCTGCGGCACATAAACAGCTTAGCTAGCGCTACTGAAGAGGAGCGAGCATGAAGGGAGTAACGTGTGGCAGGTAAATGCAACGTTTCTAAATGCTCAACAAATATCAGCAAACACACAAAGTGTGTGCAGTTTGTCACACAGTGTGTCTGCTAGCTAAAAGAAGAGCTGCTGTATTTCAGGGAGAGCAAAGAGAGAGAAGTTCACTCAGAGATGGAGAAAGAGGACAGGAGAGGAAGAAGAGAGGCTAGAATTAAAGGTAAGGACTGGAAAATAAACTGAAGTATGCTGACGTTGTGTAATTCAAAGATTGTATGAAAATACTGTAGTTTAGTGTGTAATAAATAGGTTAGCTTGTTGTACTGTATTTACAGTAAAGCTCTGTGTTGGACTGGAGCACAGTGTTTGTGTTCATGGTCAGAGTTACAGGTTACATCAGTGCAGCAGAGATGAGTTTGAATCAAAGCTGCTGATGCTGAGATTCATTCACTGAATCCAACATTTCTACAGCCTGTATGCTGTCAGTGTAGGGGATGGAGATCAGCTCAGATAGCTGTGAAATACTGGGTTACATCTTTGTGAGTTCAGTTCATCCACACAGAGCAGTAAACCTCAGAGCAGCAGCAGCAGGTCAGCTGATCACAGCCTGCACACCAACATCATTTACTGCAGTTCACAATAGAAAGCTGTGATTCTTCTCCCCATGCAGAGCCACTACAGCTGATCTTAGGGTTCCTCCACCTGCTGAATCCCACTGTAACCCCTGAGTATCCTCATGTTGGTGTTTAGGTGGAGGCACAGTCACCCTCTACTATGGAGGACACAGAGAACAGAGCTGTGTTTAAATTCCCTTTAACAGTTTGTGTCCTACATAACAGTTTCAAGCTGAGTGCATTCATTAGAATTAAAATTTAGATTGGAATAACATTTGTATTCTCATGTACTATTTTATATTATTACAATAATATATAATGAGGTTCGGTTAGTTTTACACAAAAATAGCAGGTAGAAACATCCTCCAAAGAGCTACTTTTACTTTCTTACTTTGAGTACATTTCAGAGCCTGTACTTTTTTACTTTTACTTAAGTAGAGAAGTTGAACCAGTACTTCGACTTTTACTAAAGTATTTTTTAACATAAGTACTTGTACTTCTACTTAAGTACAGAATGTCAGTACTTTTGCCACCTCTGGTGCGTGTGTGTGTGTGTATCTACTTTTCTTCAAATATTTTTTTTTCCTTTCTTCCCTTTGTTTCTCTTCTTCCCCCCAGATTTTCTTTTTTTTCCCCTCCTCTTGTTCTTGCCCTTTCCTTGTTGCCTGTCAGACTTGGCATAAATAACTAAATAAAAAAATAAATAAATAAAAATACAAACATTAACAAGAATAGCCTATAGAAAACTTATAGAGCTGTTCTTGTAAAAGCAAATATGTTTGGTACATCAGTGTATTCGGATCATCATTCTGATTGCAAAAAATGCCAGACATGACAGGCTTAAAAAAAAAAAAAGAGTCACAGCTGAGCTAAACTAAGTTTAGCAACAGGCACCTCAGCGTGACTGCAATTGTTGCTGCTTTGAATGTTAATTATCTGAAGTCTTCACCCCTAAATGTGTTGAACAGAGTTCCACATATTTCTGGAGCATATCTCAGCAAGAGGCAGGATACACCCTGTACAGGTCACCAGCCTGTCGCAGGGCTAACACAGAGAGACACACTCACATTCACACCTATGGGCAATTTAGAATCCCCAATTAACCTAACCCCACTAACTGCATGTCTTTGGACTGTGGGAGGAAACCCACACAGACACAGGGAGAAAATGCAAACTCCACACAGAAAACCCCGGGCCAAGGTGGCATCAAACCCAAACCAGTCCTACATGTTTGCTTAGTATGAAAAAATTATCCTGGTCAAAAATAACTCAAAGATTCAACATCCATTTTGTGTGTGCACACACAAAAAAATCTGTAATCAAAGATTACATAAAAGCAGATGATATTTATTAGTTAATACAGTCATTAGTCTGAAGAATATTAAAACTACAGGTAATATGATTTTGATTTTTATTATACTTCATGCAAAATTATCCAATAATTCCAACTTTAGAAATATGAGAAATGGCTTTTATACTTTTGTAGTACTCTAGAAAGTAATCAGCGGATTGAGCTATTAGGAAACTAATAAATCAGTGAATCAACCCCATACAGTGGATTTCAGGCTGCTCAAGAAAGGTCAAATAAACTTACTTACTTACTCTTTGGGCTGGATGCTAAAAATTTTTTACCATAATTAAATTTATTTATTTATTTTTTTTATTTCAAACGAGTTAAAAATAAATTAGACTGAAATTTACTGATGTTTTTGGAGTTGGGTGAGTTAGTGTCCTCTGCTTGTTTTGCTTATGAAAGACAGGTCTGGTGTTTATCGATTATGCAGATGCTCAGTAGGTGCCGTCATCTGCTCGAGAATATATTCCACAAATGTCCACATCTGTTGAAGTAGTCATCTCCCATCAAGATTTTCCAAAATAAATGTCTTTATGTATAACTGTTTATTTGCATCTTAAAATATTATTTCTGCATGAGGAAAATCAAATTCACTAATATCTGCAGAACAATAATTGTTTGCTTTTTGTTCTCCAGAACTTAGCAGACACCTGACCTGAGGTCAGATTCTACAGTATTAAAACCATTAATATAAGACACAGCTCATGAGGCTGCTCACAATTCAACTCTCTTTCCTGCATCATCATTCTTTTGATTTTTAAAAAGTTGACACATCTCAAACCATTGCCATGTTTTAGTGATGGCAGATGTTAGTAGGACTTAATGCACCTTAGAGACAACACAGAAAATGGTAACATAAAGAAACATTTTAATGATAGTGGGTTAATATACAGATAATATACAGATAGAATATATTTCATCTCTCACAGTATAATTTTTACTTAGACATAAACACAATTCAAAAGATTAAAAGGATCAGAAACTAAAAAATAAATGAAGAAATATTTGGCAGCACACAGCAAAAATAATGACAGAAACAAGGGGGGGGGAGCACAGCTAAACCCATGTTGCATTTGTTATGTGATACTCTGCCCTTCCCTGAGGAAGGGAAAGATTTAGGAAAACTGGGAACTTAAACTTTTCTTTCTCTTTTTTTTTTCAATTTGGTAAACATCATGAATTTAGCAACAGATCAAAGAAATAAAAAAATCATGGTGTCTCTATAGACACTACTTCATTGTTTCCCTCTTCTGAGAGGTTCAACTCAGCTTGTTTTTTCTTCTTTTCCAGTTTCTTCAACTGTTCATGGATTTTTTCCTTGTCCTTTTCTAGCTTTACCTTCCTTTCTGTCATTTTGAGTATGTCGTACTCTGTTGCCTCCATTAGTTTGTCTGTAATCTCGAACAGTTTTTCATGTTCTTTCATTCTCACATTCAAATCATCTTGCGATTTTTCAAGCTTATTTTGTTTGTCTGTGAATTTGTCCAGTATTCCAACATTCTCCATGTCCTTCTTAATCGCTATCATCTCTGCTTTGTCCTCCTGCAGTAGTGAGCTGAGTTTGTCTCTCTGGTCCTTCAGATGTTTCTTCTGCTCCATCAGTTTTGTAATAATCTGCTGGACATGTTTCAAATGCTCCTCGTGGTTCTGAAACTCATCACCAAGTCTTTTCTTTTCCTCAGCGTCTCTCAGTGATTGCTCCTTCATCCTCATCTCACTTTCATTTACTTCATTTTCATGACTTATGGTTTCTGTTTGAATAAAAATACCAGAAACAATGCTTAAATTTAATGAAACAGAAAATGAAAATGTAATTAAAAAGAAATTATGAATGATTTCCCAATTTTTGTCAGGAAAAATCAAATCAGAGGAATAGAAAAAAAAACTCAAAACAAAACAAAGAATAGCGTTTAAGACCACCAGTGTTAGACAATAAAAAAAATCATGAAACAAATTATTTGAATAAATATGAATATAAGGAAACTGTTTCTACCTTATCTATTGTTATAATTTTGGCCATAAACACATACTTGTTTAGAAGGTGGAAATAAAATTAAAATTAATCATATCATTACAACCAGATTGGATGTAACTGACAAATTAACTGCATTCAATCACAAACCAGCCTTTCACTTTAAAGTAAGTTACTGTAAAATAATTAAAATGGAGCTGATCTGTGCTTGGGGAAAAAGTACAATGAAGTTTGAACTCACCAGTTTTCTTTTGTTCCGTCTTCCTGATTGTGAATAATACTGAAGTTATCGTGCTAACTGATATTAAACAGACAACCAAGTTGACGATAATGCGAGCAGCAGTGTTAGACTGGACCATAAAGAGATTGTCTGTAAAAATAAGGAGACATAATGTGCTGGACTCTACTTTCTGTCACTGTAATTGAATGTAAGTCATAAACCATTTCTCTACCTGAAACATGGATGTGCGCCTCTTTGATTTGGCTGATATTCTTCTGTTGGACTCTGCAGGTGAAGCTGTAGCTGTGTCCTTTCTCCACAGACACTTTGCTGCTGACAGTATAGAGACCATCAGAACCTCTGACAGTCTTTGTAGGTTCAGCAGAAATGAGTTTGCCCTCACTGTTCAGCCACAGCAGCTGAGGCTCTGGATACCAGCCATTAGATTCACACTCTAACACAACTTTATTTTTGACTGTGGAGAGTTCAATGAGTGGTGAGGAAACAGAACCTGCAAAGAAAATGAATTATGAGAACTTGTTTAAGTGTAGTTGCCAAAAAAAAAAAATCTTTCAGTGATCCTGTGGCCAACAATGTATTTTTCCTCTTTCTCTTGTTTTTCTTTAATGCCAGAGTGGCCCAATCAAGTGCCAGCTGGACTTGGACAACACCTTTCCTTCATAAAAATGCCCCTGTGCTTATTGTATTTAGCCTTGTTTACTGTCAATCAAATACCCAATATTGTCCATCTGGTTGTCCTAAGAGGCCTGTATACTGGTCCAAGGAAATGTGACAACACTTTTTTTTTTTTTTTTTTTACATTTTTTAGTTACAAAAACAAAATATACTGTTGGGTCAAATATCCATCCATCATCACCATAGTCAGTATGGATGTCTTGTTAAATTGGGTGCCAATCAAAATATCCCTGTTTATTCCATTTGTGCTGCTCAAAATTCCTTTATATTGGCTGAAATGAACCTGTAGCTATCCAAGTAGTCCTTTTTTCAAGTAAAGTGCCCCTCTGATCTATCCAGATATTGCTATACTGAGCTTTGTTGGTCAGCAGAAGGGCTGCTCTAGTTGGGATGTTTTGTTGTTGTTTGGTCATGTGCCTCTGGGTTGGCAAAAAGCTCACTGAGTGGGTACATAAATCCCCTCTGATTCTAAATTCCAACATCGTTTGTCTTGTACCTCTTGTATTTGTCCTCTTGCCCTTCTTAATATCCAGAAGTGGGAAGTGACAAAGGACAAATTCTTTGTTACTATAATTAAATAGATTTTTCGGGTATCTGTACTTTACTTGAGTATTTATTTTTCTTACTTTTTACTTTTACTCCCTACATTTTTACCCAAGTATCTGTACTTTCTATTCTTACATTTCCAAAACATGCTCGTTACTTTAGGTTTAGGCAGTGATTGATTATGATGTGTGGCAGCATCTGTGTGTGTCTACACCGAGCGACAGGGCAGGGCAGAGGGCACAGACACACCACACAGTAGAGGGAGAGGCTCCTGCAACGCTTGCTCGGAGACCACAAAGAGCTGGAGGAAGTTGCGCATTACATATAAGCTACACACGGGAATAGTGAGGAAAATGAGTGATAGAAAACGTAAAACACAAAAAGTGTGTGCAGTCTGTCACACAGTGTGTCTGCTAGCTAAAGAAACAGCTGCTGTATTTCCAGAGAGAGCAAAGAATGAGCGATAACTTCACTCAGATGGAGAAAGATGTAAGAAAGAGGAAGGAGAGAGCAGCAGCAGCAGGTCAGCTGATCACAGCCTGCACACCAACATCATTTACTGGAGCTCAAAATACAAAGTTGTGATTCTTCTCCCCATGCAGAGCCACTACAGCTGATCTTAGGGTTCCTCCACCCTCTTAATCCCACTGTAACCCCTGAGTATCCTCATGTTTGTGTTTAGGTGGAGGCACAGTCACCCTCTACTATGGAGGACACAGAGAACAGAGCTGTGTTTAAATTTCCTTTCACAGTTTGTGTCCTACAGAACAGATTCAAGCAATTCATTAGAATTAAAATTTAGATTGGAATAACGATTCTATTCTCATGTAATATTTTATATTATTACAATAATATGTTATGAGGTTCAGTTAACGTTACAGAAATAGCAGGTAGAAACGTCCTCCAAAGAACTACTTTTACTTTCTTACTTTGAGTACATTTCAGAGCCTGTACTTTTTTACTTTTAATTAAGTAAAGATGTTGAACAAGTACTTTGACTTTTACCAAAGTTTTTTTTCACACAAGTACTTCTACTTAAGTACTGAATGTCAGTACTTTTGCCACCTTTGTTAATAACCCAGTTGCCACATGTAGCTACTCTGACTGTCAGATTGCCAATAGATCTCTGTGGTCATTTGTTCTTCTCTGTCCAAGTGTCAATGTGCACAGGCCAAATGTCAACTCAGAGCTATTCTGCTTCACTCAAATTAATGTACTTCTATTCTCAACACATACAGTATGCCCCTGTGGATGATCCAGTTTCTGTTGGGGACTAACTAAAGGTTCCTTTATCCCTCTGATTATTCTGAGTACCTTTTCAGTTGGACCCAAATACCCACAATATCTATAGTGATTCTTGTCTTTCTTAACATTTAAATTACAAAGTGAAGACATTAATCTAAATTAAATTAAACTTACCTACAGCTAGCTGAACCACAGATTCTGCACCATATGTGGGTACAAGGCACTTGTATGTTCCTGCATCTGAGAGTTTCACTGTGGAGAGTTTCAGTGAAATGTCTCCACACTGCAGTTTGCTGACAGAGAGTGATGTTCTTGTTGTGTACAATAAATTCTGCTCAGTCAGCAGCTCCACTCCTTCTTCGCTCTTATAGACAAATCTAGGTGTGAGGTCCTGTCTGGACCATTCCACAGTCAGTTCACCAGCATCCACAGCAGGTTCCAGGTGGCATGGCAAAATGATATCATCACCCATCATTGCCACTACTGGCTGAGTTGGACCAACCATGTGAGACTGACCTAAGAGGAAACACCAGAAGTCTGATTAGGTGGTTTTCTGACTTCAAGATTTGAGCAAAAGACAATAAAATCAATTTAGGCCAGTACCAGCATTCAAAGCCAGTGTATCCAGTACAAGTACAAATGGATGCATGGTTCATTGTTTGATTTGGATTTAAAATACTTTATCTGGTAACTACTGTAATAGGTTTTGTTTGAAGACTTACCAACCAAGAACAAGTTAAGTCAAATAATTTTTAAAATTTACAAGCTGTTGCTTCAGATGTTTCAGTTTTCTGTGAAAATGGAGATGACTTTAGATTGTAGACTTTTGTAATGATTGTGTGAATCTTACCTTCACAGCATCGTGTTAGAAGGAGGAGAACACCATGATGTAAAACCAAGAGAAGGCTCACTTTAATAGGACTCATTCCAGATGCCTGGAATCAGTAAAAATAAATAAATCATCATCATCTTCATCTCTGATATCCAGAGATGGAACAGTCAATTTGTGAATTTATACATAATCACAAAAACAAACAAAAACAGAACAGTGAGCCATTCACTGATGAGTATTTTATAGAGTAGAACAAATAAAGAAGAAGGGGTGGATCCCAGTTGCCATAGGGGGAGAGACAGGATACACACTGACACAGCACGTCTTTGAACTGTGGCAAGAAGGTGGAGAACCAGGAAAACATGCAAACTCCAGATGGTGGATTTGAAACCAGGACTTTTTTGCTGTGAGGCAACAGTGCTAATCACCTCACGACCGTGCTGCCCCCTGCATAAAGATGCTATATATTTTGGTTGACCATGATCTTTTTGCAATCAGATAATTTTATTGTCTCCAAAATGCTGTTAATGTGGATTCTGATTCAAATTGAAGGATTCTCAGTAGCAACTTAAAGCAGCATGTAATTAAAAGTGGACATTTAAAAATACTGAAGACCATACAAGTATGCAAAAATTATAATTATGTTACTTTTACACATTACTTTTACTTTTACACTGCCCATTTGTAGCGACAATACAAAAGAGGCAGCATGCAGAAAAATTATGTAGCATACAATGACGCTTTGAGGCTACTACTCAAACTACCTAGATGGAGTAGTGTAATGCCAAATGTTTCAATTCAATTCAGTTTTTTTTCTATAGCGCCAAATCACAACAAACAGTCGCCTCAAGGCACTTTGTATTGTGGGTAAAGACCCTACAATAATACAGAGAAAACCCAACAGTCAAAACGACCCCCTATGAGCAGCACTTGGCACTTGGGAAGGAAAAACTCCCTTTTAACAGGAAGAAACCTCCAGCTGAACCAGGCTCAGGGAGGGGCAGTCATCTGCCGCGACCGGTTGGGCTGAGGGGAGAGAAAAGACATACTGTGGAAGAGAGCCAGAGATTAATATTAATTAATGATTAAATACAGAGTGGAGTATAAACAAAGTGAATGAAAAGAAACAGTCTATTGTGGGAACCCCCCGAGCAACCTAGGCCTATAGCAGCATAACTAAGGGATGGTTCAGGGTCACCTGATCCAGCCCTAACTATAAGCTTGATCAAAAAGGAAAGTTTTAAGCCTAATCTTAAAAATAGAGAGGGTGTCTGTCTCCTGAATCCAAACTGGGAGCTGGTTCCACAGAAGAGGGGGCTGAAAGCTGAAGGCTCTGCCTCCCATTCTACTCTTAAGTATCCTAGGAACCACAAGTAAGCCAGCAGTCTGAGAGTGAAGTGCTCTGTTGGGGTGATATGGTACTATGAGGTCTTTGAGATAAGATGGGGCCTGATTATTCAAGACCTTGTAGGTGAGGAGAAGGATTTTAAATTCTATTCTAGATTTAACAGGGAGCCAATGAAGAGAAGCCAATATGGGAGAAATCTGCTCTCTCTTTCTAGTCCCTGTCAGTACTCTAGCTGCAGCATTTTGGATCAGCTGAAGGCTTTTCAGGGAGCTTTTAGGACAGCCTGATAATAATGAATTACAATAATCCAGCCTAGAAGTAATAAATGCATGAATGAGCTTTTCAGCATCACTCTGAGAAAGGATGTTTCTAATTTTAGAAATATTGCACAAATACAAAAAAGCGGTCCTACATATTTGTTTAATATGTGCATTGAAGGACATATCCTGGTCAAAAATGACTCCAAGATTTCTCACAGTGTTACTGGAGGCCAAAGTAATCTTATCCAGAGTAAGTATCTGGTTAGACACCATGTTTCTAAGATTTGTGGGGCCGAGAACAAGAATTTCAGTTTTATCTGAATTTAGAAGCAGGAAATTTCAGGTCATCCAGGCCTTAATATCTTTAATACATTCCTGCAGTTTAACTAATTGATGTGCGTCATCTGGCTTCATTGATAAATGTTTGTAAATGTTGCTGTACCCACATGTCCTGCTGTGCTCAGAAAAGTTATATACAGGTATATGTGTAGATTAACTGTGTCATGCAATGGCATAATTGCAGTTTTAGTAAACCCTGCACTGAGTACACTCAGATTTACCTCAAGATTGTGGAATCCCTGCCGTCATCATTTATTTGTGACTCAGTGAACATTGTTGTGCGTTTTTTTTTTTTTTAAGAACCTGTTATCTTATTTATCTTTTTGTATGTGTTTTATTTCCCTCATTTTACATTAATATGGACCATCTTTGTGTCTGGAATAAAGATTGATTGATTGATTTCTCCTACACAACAATCAGTGTTGTAGTTTCCAGCACTCACCCTAGATACAGGGGTTGGACAATGAACTGAAACACCTGTCATTTTAGTGTGGGAAGTTTCATGGCTAAATTGGACCAGCCTGGTGGCCAATCTTCATCAATTGCACATTGCAAGAGTAAGAGCAGAGTGTGAAGGTCCAATTAGCAGGGTAAGAGCACAGTTTTGCTCAAAATATTGCAATGCACACAAAAGAGGACAGATTGTTGGTGCACGTCTTGCTGGCGCATCTGTGACCAAGACAGCAAGTCTTTGTGATGTATCAAGAGCCACGGTATCCAGGGTAATGTCAGCATACCACCAAGAAGGACGAACCACATCCAACAGGATTAACTGTGGACGCAAGAGGAAGCTGTCTGAAAGGGATGTTGTGGTCTAAAACCAGGTGTTTCAGTTTCATTGTCCGACCCCTGTATATCCTTGTGATAACAGATGTTTATGAGATTTTATATATTATAAGCACCTATTAGAAAACATATATATATATATATATATATATATATATATATATATATATATATATATATATATATATATATATATATACATATATATGTATGCAACAAACAGCCAACTACTTTATGATGTAACTGTCTAGTCTAAGTAGCCCAGCTATCGTCATAATGCCCTGGTTCCTCAACACCTGACACAGACCTTGGTAATCAACACCTACGCCCTGCCAGTTGTCAGATACCCTGCTGGGATAATAAGCTGGACAAAGGAGGAATAGAAGCCACTGATGTCAAGATAAGAAAGCTCTTTACAATGCATAGAGGGCTTCACCCCAAATCCAGCACCCTGAATTACAGGAAGATGACCACAAAAGATCTGATGCTTAGTACCTCAGGCAGCAGAAACCTGAGAAAGAAGAGGAGCAACAACAGGAACCATCATGGAAGGACAGGCCTCTGCACGGCATGTACCACCAGAAGATAGAAGAAGTGGCTGACAGAAAAATTCTACCAATGGCTGGACAAAGCTGGCCTGACAGGCAGCACAGAGGTGCTGATCATGGCAGCACAGGAACAAGCTCTGAGCACAAGCTCGATAGAGGCTGGGGTCTACCACACAAGGCAAGACCCCAGGTGCAGGCTGTGCAGAGATGCCCCTGAGATCCAGCACATAACAGCAGGGTGCCAACAAAGTTGTTGCACATGTATCATTAGCACCCCTGGTAGGTGGTTTTGTGAATAGTTCTGACATGTAGCGACATCACAGGAAGTTGAAACAAGCAGGAAGTTTATAGAACTTCACGCATGGTCTCAATGACTGCCACTAATCCACATGCACCAGCCTTTGTGGCGTTGTCTGCATGTGTACTTGTTATTTGACACTTACTCCAGTTCTGTGCTCATATTTTGTAACATTGGTGAAGTTTGGTCAGTAACTTTGATAAACTGGTGAACCACATGTTCAGTGTTTAGTCATGCTTAGTCTTGCAATCAAAGTGCTGCATATTATTGTTGATTTAGCTTATCCTATGCTGTGTGTACAGTGTATATAGAAGATGTAATTTAAAGACTATACTTTACAATTATAATTGTCACATTTTTATTTCAGTTTCACACTTTCTACATTATTAAACCTGTGGACAGAGAGCAAATGTCTCCACAGTCTTAATGGAAGAAAGGTGTTGGACATGGCTGCCAGTTCCTCTTCTGAACAGTGTACAGAAGGAAAGCTGGTATATAGAAGGAAAACATAGTTCAGTTGTCTATGGTTATAAAAACCTACATACCTGTTGTACTGCTCAAAACTGCCACCACAGCTAAGAGAAAAGTAGGTCGCAGAGTCAAAGCAACCAATGTAATGGAACAATGTGAACCCTCAACCAACACTGTTAAACAGTAACATATCTCACTTTGTAGTTCACACAATATGCCGCATTTTTTTAATAACATTTAATTTTAATTCACTTTTGGTTTTTTTTTCAGTTATGGCTGTGTTTTAATAGTTAGATACAATTCAACATTTCCTGATCTGGATCACCTGTTTAGGAGTTTTGAACAAGGACATTTGTTCTGTAGAAGGAGGCGAGTGCAACAATGTGTACAAGTGAAATAAGACTGAGGACAGTTTGATCTGTTAGTGAGTATGTTGGAAAAAGTCTGTGAATGTTACAATCATTATGCTTTTGTCATGCAGCGGACTATCTTGTTCCACCGGTAACTGTCACCATTCCCCCACGTTGTGTACTCTCTTCATGAAGTTATACCTGTTTTACCAGGAAGAAGGCCTCTGCTGTTAGTGTGTTTCAATGAGTCACAGCAGAGGAATGCAGTGTGATCACATTCCAGAGATGTAAGCAGCTTCTTACATATAAAATACTCTGTTATAAACTCGGTCTAAGATATAAAAGACATTTTTCTTGCAATTTAATTCAAGGAACTGACGTGTCGGACCTTATCTAGAGGAACCTAGGAAAAATCTGGTAATTGTAAAAAGCACAAAACAGACATTAAGTTGAAAACAAAAGGCATAAAGAAAAAGGCACTTACAGAAATATGGGCTGGAAGTGGCTGAAAGTTGGGTTGAAGAGGCAGGAAAAAGGAACGAGTGTATCAAGAAGGGCAAGAGAATAAAAGAGGAAAAGAAAGAAAAAAGTAACACAGGAGGGAGGGTGGCCGTCTCTGCCACCTCACCAAAACCACTTCTTCCTGAGCCTAAACCTCCCCTTACACACCCATGGTCTAAAATAAATGAATAAATAAATCACTTCAAGAAACAAAGAGTAAAAGAAAACAAGGCATTTTTTCCTAGCAGACAGCACTCCAATGGCTGTAATGTACCATGGAGAGGATAAAGGGAAAGCTTACAACCCCAAATCAAAAAAAAAAGTTTGGATAATAAGGATTCCCCACACACATTCATTAGACGTAGATCTTGAGCTGCTGTATGTTGGACTGTTGCATTACAACAGTTATGCAGCTTCTGCTGAGTCCATTAAAGTGAAATAGACTAAAATCTTTCATATTGTTGTATTTTTAAATCTATATATTGTTTTTCTTCTGTTTCACGGAATGAGATCATTGATTTGATTTTTGACTGTGTGAAAAACTGAAGGTTATTAAAATAAATCAAACTTTGAAAAAAAAATTCCAGAAAGGTGATAATATACACAGACAACCAGAATGCATTTTCTACAGATAAATTGAATCACAAACAATGTTATGTCTCAACAGGAGGGATATTCAACAATATATACATTACAATATAACCCAAATTTAGAAAATATACTTACTGTAGTCAAAGGAAGACAGACAGGGACTGTGAAACAAACCAATCCTTTAATCCTCACACTAAAAGGGCCAAAAGTCACAGATTCAGGAGATTATAATTTAGGAGGATATGTTACAGGTGCTGAGCCAGTGGATATGCTCAAACTTGAAACCAAAACTGAAGACGTCACCTGCATTCCTGCTCCTCCCCCAGCAACAGATCCAAGACACTCCAAATGTCTTGGATATGTGGTTAGAGAGGGCGTTCTACTCAGCTGAGAGAATCAATCAATCAAACTGTGTCTTCTGCTCTGTGGCTGGACCTCATTTAACCACAGTCCCATGTCCACTTGACCTGGACACTGACTCAAAAGGATTACAATATGTGACCCAAGTATTTAACCAAAAATCATTTGGAAAAAGTGGAAACTAAACAACGCTGGACTATCTTGTTCCACCAGTAACCGTCACAACCCCCCCAATTTGTGCCCTCTTCAGGAATTTATACCTGTTTTACCAGGAAGAATACATCTGTGTTAAGTGTGTGGCAATGGTTTGTAATGAAGGAATGCACTTTAACCTGGAAAATTGTGTTTGCTGCTAAGAAGTGAAGTCAGAAAGGGTAATTTGATCACATTCCAGAGCCGTCAGAAAATGCAGAGGCACTTCTTCCTTATCTCGTTTCCAAAGTATACTGTTTGAAATACACTTCTAAGAGACAGCTCAAGACACTGACCCAATGAGCCTTTTGCATGATGTCTCAACAAAAACTTTCTCAGCTGGCAGATGTAGATAGATAGATAGATAGATAGATAGATAGATAGATAGATAATAGTAATAATAATAATGATAAAATTACATAAAGATTAGACAACCAGTACTAACAATATAGACTAACAACTTATACTAACTAGAGAGAGAGCGAGCTTTATTTGTCACATACATATACATGCAGTGAAATTCATTCTCTGCATTTAACCCATCACACACATGGAGTATGTAGTACACACAGCACAGCATGGAGCAGGGGGCAGCCAAAGGGCGCCCGGGGAGCAACCTGGGGGGGTGGGCTTGCTCAGGGACCCACAGTGATGCCAGCCCGAGGATTTGAACCAGGGTCCTCTCAGTGATGAACCCTCTTCTTCTCCCCTAGGCCACCACTCCACTATACAAGCTATGCTATTTTATTACACTATACTATTATACAAACTATACTAAGCTGTAGAGGGGTTAGTGCTTTGAGACAAGGAAACAAAACAAAGAACACAGGGATAATACAACTAAGTACATTTATTTGAGTGTAGCACCTGACCCTATAGTAGAACTATGGGAGAGGCCATGGGTTTGTCGATTTATTGGCTTACCATACTAACCTGTATTGTAAGGAAATAACAGTTCCAATCATACAACATCTAGGAGATGAGAAAAAGTCTGTAAGATTATGGAAATGTCGTGATTGGTGCCTTCACTTAACAGATTAAAATCCTGGAATTTAATCCCACTAAGAAATTGTGTTATGCAATATTGAAGCACAATATAATATACCTGTTTTACTAACCAGGGAAAAAGCTTACATGAAAGATAAACACACACACACACACACACACACACACTCTTAACTCCAAAAAATACAGTATTTAGTTAACAGAAATTAATATTTTCAAGGCTCTAAGGGTTCAGATAAACCAAAATAAAAGTAAAAAATCAGTGTCAACTGAAATTATCTCTTTAGAGCTCATTTAAAAGATCCAAATTACTTATGGAAACAATATTTCTAAGAACTCTCACACACACACTCATCCTGCAACACTATATCACAGTCCTTCAAAATAAAACATTGCAGGCTTGTGTCGAAAGTGAAAGGCACTTATTCTCTGGTATCAACAGCGGTCAACCTGCACGTTTGATGTACATCTGTGGCATCTCTCTACAAATAAAATTTAAAGCGGTCCAGTCAGACAAAATTTCATCAGGCCAAGGTCCGGAAGTCCAACTATTTAATGTGGATGTTTTATATATATATATATATATATATATATATATATATATATATATATATATATATATATATATATATATATATATGAGAGACTATTAACTATTAATAACTCGACAAAAGATACCATTTAAAAAATTGCATTCAACAACCAACTGTTCACAAAATAGCAGCACTACGTGTTTAATGTGTGTAAGGAAACACATGAACATCAAAAGAAAAGCATGATCTCCAAAACTGAATAAACCCTCCAACAAACTTCAGCGTCAGTGCAGAAGACGTGGTGTAAAACATCAGAACACAGCAAATTTTGGACAAAAACAAACTGAACTCTTTGAAGGAATCAAAGCTCAAATCCAGCTGCATCCTGATGTTCTCACCACATGAAGCCGCTTCTGTTTTGGAGCTGCTCGGAGAGCTAGCTTTGCGGCCTCTGTACACAACCTACTTAAGTGGCCAACCATTTATGCTTGTGTAGCTGGATTGTGTGTGTTAACTACCTTGCGGTCCCGTGCCGGCTGGGACTTTTTTGGTCCTCGCTCTTTGTGCTCATTTTTTTGGCTGCAAACATATTTGTCCCTGTTTTTCCACTTTCATCCATTTCGATAGTTTCAGCAGTCTCCCTCCAGGAATTTGCTGACATTTGTGAGTCCTTATATTGATGCTTTGATTATTATTCCTGATTGTTATTCTCTCACTGATAAATTCAAACACTGCAGCAAAAAGTAGCCAGAAACGCACAAGGACTGAACAGGTTAATCACAACCTTGTGGGCTGTGTTGACCTGACATGTAGTTCGATTTCTCCGGAGGCGCACGTCAGGTTACGTTGAAGGATCAGTGCGGTTTCTCAGCAGACTGCTGCCATTACTTTGCGGACCGATGCAGTGAGCACGCACAGGCATGCACAGAGTTGCCCGATGGCGCTCCCAGCTTAAACTGTTAGAGCGGAAAAAAATTATTTCATATGAATCCACAAGGGTTTTTTTAAATAAAATTACAAAAACAAAGGTCATTTTATCTATAATTTCTGTTAGTTTTAGTTAGTTTTGTTAACTCACAATATTGTTTTTGCTTTTAATTATAGATTTTATTTATTTCAGTTAATGAAAATGTTTTTTTTTTTCAGTTTCAGTTTTCATTATTTAGTTCGTTACAAAGTTTACCAGCCGGCAGGAACCAGCTTGGTGGTATCATGTGGTATAGCCAAACTCGCATGCAATTGGTCAGTGGGTTTCCTTGGACGCTTCACTACTACCGCAAGGATTGTAAAAGTTGTGCCGGTAAACCAGAAAGCGCGCAACAAGATTTTAATTAAGTGGTTATTTCTGTTTTGGTATTAGGTTCAGGTCCGCTTGAGACATCATTTCGGTCCGGATCCGGACCGAGGTCCGCCTATTGGTGATGGCTGCTCTATGAGGTCAACTTCACGTCCTGCCCTCACAATCTCTTGAATGGACAGAAAGTTAAAAAACAAGTCTGATGCTTAATAGGGCCAGGTTGTACACAATGCAAAAAAGGTTTAAAGTGCACAAAAACACTTTTAATTTTCATCCTACTTTAATAAACAAATGAAATTATTTTTTGTCTGCTGTTGTTTTAACATGACATACTTATGAACTTTATTGAGCACATTTTAAAACTAGTTACCATTATTTGCTCAGTGATTACTGTAAAAATGACTGTTAAAAAAATGTTTGCATAAAAACAAAACAAAAATGTGAAAGAACTATATTGGTGTCAGAGTCTCCAGGATTACATAAAAGGAGAGGAATACTGATTAGTAAATTCATTATTCAAAAGAAAATTAAAACTACAGACAATTTGATGGGTTTTTTTATACAAAATTAACAAATATCATGATTCCAGCAATGGAAATGTGATAAATGGCTTCTATTCTTTCGTACTAGTCAAGCAGCTAAACTCATGTTGCCTTTGTCAGGTGCTACTCTGTCCTTCACTAAATGGAAAAAAAGATGTAGGTACACAACTGAAGAACAGAATAGAATAGAACAGAATAGAATAGAATAGAATAGAATAGAATAGAATAGAATAGAATAGAATGCGTTTATTGTAATTATACAGAATGTACAATGAGATTGGAGGTTGGCAGTTGGTGAATATTGTGATTTTAGCAACAGATTGAATAAATTAAAAAAAAAATCATTCTGTATTCTCAGACATTACTTCATTGTTTCCCTCTTCTGATTTGTTCAACTCAGCTGTTTTTTTCTTCTTTTTCTGTTTGTCCGTCAAGTGTTTAGGAATTTTTCCTGTGTCCTTTTCTAGCTTTACTCTCCTTTCTGTCATTTGGAGTATAATCTCCTCTGTTGCCTCTAATAGTTTGTCTGTAATCAGTAACAGTTCATAATGTTCTTTGATTCTTGGCTTCAAGTCATCTCGTGATTTTTCAAGCACCTTCTTGTTTGTAAATATTGAGAAATTCTCCAAGTCATTTGTGATCGCTTTAATCTCTGCTTTGTCCTCCTGCAGTAGTGAGTTGATTTTGTCTCTCTGCTTCTTCAGATGTTCCTTCTTCTCATTCTGTGTTTTAATATTCTCCTGGACATGTTTCAAGTCTTCCTCGAGGTTCTTCAACTCATCACCAAGTCTGTTCTTTTCCTCAGCTTCTCTCTGTGAATGCTCCTCCTTCCTCATCTCTCTTTCATCTATGAATGAAAGACAGATTAAATGCTTTCCCAAATTTTGTATTTGTCAGAAAAAACAAAGGAACAAAGAATAGGTAGTGTAAGGCCACCAGTTGTAAGATAATAAAAAAACAAAACAAAAACTTAAAACACATTATTAGCCATAAGGTAGCCATACCCTGTGTCTATCTTATGTTATAATTTTGGCCATAAACACACATTGTTTGAAAGGTGGGGATAAAATTTTAGAAATCAACACTTATGACACATGATGTCAGATCTATGAGAGTGTGGCTGGACTCTGAATGTAAGAAGTTAATGTGAATTCCTGTGTATGTAGCTGACAACATACAGCAACAGAATTGCATTTTTTAATGATTTATCACAGTAACCATCATATCACTACAACCAGATTACATGTAATTGACAAATTAAATTAAATTCAATCACAAACCAACAGCAGACTGATAGCAGATTGACTCCATCTTCTTGCCTTTTTATCACCATTTTGTCTCTTTGGAGACGACAGCTAAATCTGAGTCAGTGCAGACTTGGTCCTCATGTTTAGCACAACTATATCATGGTTTTAATAATTTTGGTCAGGCTGTGGTCTCCATCTGCTGTTTTCTCTACTTTTAGCATAAGGGTGTAGGATTAGTTTCTGTGTGTGTGACACTTTTACCTGAAGCAAATTTGGACTTCTTCACTTTAAAGGCAGTTACTGTAAAATAAGGTATTAAAACAAGAGCTGATGATGATTTGTGTTTGGGGAAACAATACAGTGAAGTTTGAACTTACCAGTTTTATTTTGTTCTTGCCTCCATATTATAAATAATATGGAAGTTAATATTCCAGCTGATATTAAACAAACAACCAAGTTGATGGTAATGTGAACAGTAGTATCAGACTGGACCATAAAGAGATCATCTGTGAAAATAAAGAGTCATAATGTGCTCGACTCTACTTTCTGTCAGTGTAATTGAATGTAAGTCATAAACCATTTCTCTACCTGAAACATGGATGTGTGCCTCTTTGATTTGGCTGATATTCTTCTGTTGGACTCTGCAGGTGAAGCTGTAGCTGTGTCCTTTCTCCACAGACACTTTGCTGCTGACAGTATAGAGACCATCAGAACCTCTGACAGTCTTTGTAGGTTCAGCAGAAATGAGTTTGCCCTCACTGTTCAGCCACAACAGCTGAGGCTCTGGATACCAGCCATTAGATTTACACTCTAACACAACTTTATCTTTGACTGTGGAGAGTTCAATGAGTGGTGAGGAAACAGAACCTGCAAAGAAAAGATTGTGAGAACTTGTTTAAGTGTAGTTGCCAAGGGAATTAAAAGATTCTTTTATTGGCCATTTTTTTTTTACATTTTATTCTAATTTCAGATGGCCTAATTAAGTGTCACCTGCTTGAACAATAATACATTTCCTACATAAAAATGCCCCTGTGCCTATTGCAAGTCTCCCTTGTCATTTAATTGCCCAATGTTGTTTTTTGTTTGTTTTCTTTTTTTGTCAGGCCAAATATCCATGTAGTCAGCCATCATTACCATAGTCAGTATGGATGTCTTGCTTGTGACATTGGGTGCCATCCTGGCTGGTCAGAAATCCTTAATTTTGGCTGAAATTACCCTGTAGCCATCCAAGTAGTGCTTTTGTCAAATCAACTGTCCCTCTGGTCTATCCAGAGATCCCCATACTGAGCCTTGTTGGTCTGCAGAAGGGCTACCCCTCACTGAGGCGTTTGTTCTTATGGGGTCATGTGGCTCTGGGCTGGCAAAATGCCCACTTACTGGGTGCACAAATCGCCTCTGATTCTAAATTTCAGTATTGTTTGTCTTGTATATCTTTTGTTTGGCCACTTGCCCTTCTTAATAACCCAGTTGCCCATGTAAGTACTCTGATTGCCAGATTGCCAGTAGTCATTGTGGTCTTGCCTGTGGTCATTTGGTCTTGTCAGTGTGCTCAGTCCAAATGTCAAGTAAGAACTATTGTGGGTCACCCAAATAAATGTAATTTCCTTTTTTTTTTTGTGTTTGTTTAGGCCACAGCAGCTTTATTGACAATAGAGGGTGGCAGGAAGGTTGGAGGGGGACACGCAAGAGCAACAGGTCGGGACATGAACCTGTGCTGCCTGCTTCTTGCCTTGCGGCATACCTGGTCGCATGCTCTACCACTGAGCCACCCAGGTGTCCAACTTCTATTCTCATCACATGTGGATATCCAGTTTCTACTGAGGAAGACCAGGAGGGAAAGATCTGAAGGTTCCATTGTTCCTCTTATTATTCTGAGGTCTGTTTTTCCTGCCTTTATTGAATCAGTTTTTATCCTTTTGCTTGGTGGCATGGTTCGGTAATCTGTCTCTTAAAAATAAGAATTACTCTTTTTTCCCCTCTCTCTTTCTCTCTCCCTTTTTCTTTTCTTCTTTTCTTTTTCCTAAGCCTGTCAGCTCTGGCAAAATTTGTCACACTGTATGCTAAAAATAACTCAAATACAATAAAGGAGCACACACTAACAAGAGGAGCCTATAGAGAACCTATAGAGCTCACCTTAAAATAGCAGATATGTTTGGCACAACAATACATTGAGATCACAGTTCTGTTTGCAAGATCTGCCAGACATGACAGGCTTAAAAAAAAAAGAACAATTACATGAACCAAAAAGAGAAGAGAAGAGAATGCCTCTATTGTCATTATACAGGGTGTACAATGAGACTGCAGTGGTGCAGTGACCTGCAGTTAAATGTAGAGTCTCTGTACTCCAGGCAGGAACAGAGGATTTCTAGATCAATCTTAAAGGACACTTCTCACCCTTTGCACTGTGATTTCTAGCTTCTCCATCAGCACGCAGATATAAAATGCTCAAATGTAAATCCAAGAATTATACAAAAGTTTTGTTTCAATGGCCCACAATATCTATGCTGATTTTTGTCTTTCACAACATTAATATTACAAAGTGAAGACATTAATGTCAATTAAATTAAACTTACCTACAGTTAGCTCCACCACAGATTCTGCACTATATGTGGGTACAAGGCATTTATACGTTCCTGCATCTGAGAGTTTCACTGTGGAGAGTTTCACTGAAATGTCTCCACACTGCAGTTTGCTGACAGAGAGTGATGTTCTTTTTGTGTACAATATGTTCTGCTCAGTCAGCAGCTCCACACCATCTCGCCTCAGATAGACAAATCTAGGTTTGAGGTCATTTCTGGACCATTCCACTGTCAGTTTAACAGCATCCACAGCAGGTTCCAGGTGGCATGGCAAAATGATGTCATCACCAATCATTGCCACTACTGGCTCAGTTGGACCAATCATGTGAGACTGACCTAAGAGGAAACACCAGAAGTCTGTTTAGGTGGTTTTCTGACTACAAGACTTTAGCAAAGACAACAAAATCAATTTAGGCCGGTACCAGCATTCAAAGCCAGTGTATCCAGTATAAGTACAAATGGATGCATGGTTCACTGTTTGATTTGGATTCAAACAACTACTAACTACTGTAATAGGTTTTGTTTGAAGGAAGAGACTTACCAACCAAGAACAAAAACATATTTAGGGGCACATAAAATGCTAAAGTTTTGTAATCGTGAAGTTTTTCAGGAGTATTCATGAGTTTGCAAACTCTGACACAAGAACCATTCAGGGGGCACGATTCTAATGTCAACATCAGGCTGAGAAAGATCGGAGGTAAACCTACAGTATCAGTGCTCCACTTTGCATTTCTTAATCTGGCATTAACTAAGTAAACTTTGGAAGTGAACTAATCAATTTAACTAAATCTACATACACGACATAATCTGGTGGAAACAAACACTAGGTTATCAAATAATTTTTAAAATTTACAAGCTGTTGCTTCAGATGTTTTAGTCTTCTGTGAAAATGAAGATTACTTTAGATTGTTGAATCTTACCTTCACAGCATCGTGTTAGAAAGAGGAGAACACCATGATGTAAAGCCAAGAGAAGGCTCACTTTTACAGGAATCATTACAGATGCCTGGAAACAGTAAAAATAAATAAATCATCATCCCTGAATAAATAAAAACATAGATGATAAAACAAAAGAAAAACTGAAATATCTGTCAAACTACTTCCAATTGAAGTGACAAAATGGTTCTTTAAAACTGTGACAGATAGCACAGCCTTTCAGTAACAATGTGATTTTATATTTTTATTAAATGTCAAATGAAATAAAAAAAATTGCAGTATTTGTAAGAGGAAACATTAGACTAAATGAATGTTCAAGAGAGACACCAGGATATGTTTAATTATCAGTCATATGTTGAGAGATCTGTGCAGATCTGAACTTCTGCTATCAAACCTAATCTCCAATCTCATTGTACATCCTGTATAATGACAATAAAGGCATTGTATTCTATTCTATTCTATTCTATTCTATTCTATTCTAATGGAAGGAACAGAATATTCTGGGAGAGGAGGATGATCACTTTGAGCATGTTTTTTCCTTTCTGTCTCATTCTGCTTGTTTTTCATAGACATTATACAGCTGATTATTGTGTGGCAATAAGTCGCAGTGAAGGAATACATGTTAACCTTCCATACACTCACTTTATCATTTTTTACATATTAAAAAACACTGGCATCAATAGTTAAGTATTTCTTACACATTGTAACCCCCCCCCAAAAAAAAAAAAATAAAAATCTCCCATCCAGTTGGCATCCTTATAAACACACACCACAACAAACCACAAAACAAAATATAGATACAAAAAAAAGGAAAAAAAAAGGAGACCCAAACTAGTGTACCTTAACCACTGTAATCATAGCACCAATATTATTCTTAGTATTAAAAGGACAAGAACAGCACTCAAGGCGAAAGAGGAGCAAAGGGCAAACTTCTGATGTGATGCGTAAACTGTAACCAGGTTTTGTCATATTTATCCTCCAACCCACGTATTGTATGCCTAAGTTTTTCTAGGTCCAATCCCAACATCACATCCCTAATCCAATGTATATATGCTGGGGGGAGCGGGGAGGCGGGGGTCCTTCCCCTTCCAATTCAACAGTATCAGACGGAAGGCATGCAGTGATGCATGTTCATCTCAATAACAAGTTGGACTGGACTACAAACACAGACGTCCTGTATAAGAAGGGCCAGAGTCGACTCCACCTGCTGAGGAGACTGAGGTCCTTTGGTGTCTGCAGGACTCTGTTAAAGACCTTTTATGACACAGTGGTAGCATCTGCCCTTTTCTACGCAGTGGCCTGCTGGGGGGGTGGATGCACCGAAAGGGACAGGAGCAGGATCGACAAACTGGTGCGGAGGTCTAGCTCTGTGTTGGGATGTCCTCTGGAGTCTGTGATGGTGATGGGTGAGAGGAGGATGTTAGCAAAGCTGACATCCATCATGAACAACCCCCATCACCCTCTGCATGAGACCGTGGGTGAGCTGAGCAGCTCCTTCAGTCAGAGACTGAAACATCCTCGCTGCAGGAAGGAGCGCTTTCGCAGGTCATTCATCCCAACAGTAGTTAGACTGTATAACACATCATAATGTCTTGAGTCACTTTGACACTTTACCTCCTCTGCCATCACTTTATCCTTACAGTCCAGATACATTTTATTTATTACACTCACCCATATAATGCATACCGTGTATGCTGTGTACCTTACCGGCTACAAATGTATATAATATTTTGATATCTGTATATAGTGTTTTGATGTATATGTGTGTATATGTACATGTGTGTATTGACTATATATTTTCTGTATATAGTGCTTATGTATATGTGTATAGTGTTTTTCTATTTTATTTTATTCTATTCTATTTTTAGTTTTCTGTACTGAGCTGCTGTAACGCGCAAATTTCCCCGTTGTGGGATCATTAAAGTTTTATCTTATCTTATCTTATCTTATAAGCGATTGCATTTCTACTATACTTTTTTTTTTTTTTTTTTTCCTCTTCAGCTCTCAGCGGAGACGGTCGCACTTTTCTTCTCTCCCCAGCCCTTCCTTTTTGCCCTGCTTTGCTGCTTTACAGCCTCTCTTCACACAACTTCCAAACTGGAATGTATAATTATGTATCTGGTCAGCTGGTCTCTCATCGCCATTGTTTTTGATAAATTTTTCACCATGAGGAGATTGGGGGAAGGAGAACCCTATTCCCTCTTATCAATTGACATCCAGCTGGCTCCGTTATGGACTCCTGTGTGGTGTGGAAGATGACGTGCCTGGCCGTATTGTCAATGGAATACACACACATTCGGCTTATTGACACTGGGATTTCCTCTGAATTGGACCTGGAGATACCTGGCTTGTCGCTGCAATTCAGGAAGTCTAAGCAGCTGTCTGGCCTTGGTAAGGCTGCTTATGACGGGAATGCGGGAAGGGTACAGACTCAAACTCAGTCTCTGCATATCTGGAGCTGATTCAGAGGGGTAAGATCTTGGAGATGTATGTATCTGTTTCTGCACGGCGAAGGAACAAACCAAGAAGATTCGGATGAATTGGATTTTTTCGCCACAGAGAGGTGCCAGTAAGACTGAAGGCTGTCAACAAATGAATCAGTACAGTCTGTACCAAAACAAGTCGTAGAATCAGGAATTTGGCTCCCTGGCAGCCTTGGACTGCCGCTTATCAAATTGTCTCTGGGATGTTTGTAAACAGATGCTCTACACCCCCGCCGTCCTGTCTTCTTCTGACCTGTGTTGGACTGATCTCCCTGACCTAGGTGCTGATGAACTCTACATCTTATCAGAACTGTTAGCTGAGGAGGGAGTTTGAGTCAGCCCCACAGACCTGTAGTTATACTGTAAAATAGTCTTAATTGAGCCTGTTATTTCTATTCCCAAGTAAGTAAATTTGTCATTTTCGACTTTAAAAGGCAGATAATCATAAGTGATCTGTCTAGCCAGATTATTCAATGGAAATAATAGGGATTTTGATCATTTCACTTTATATCCTGATATGCAACAAAATTTTTGAAACAGGCAGAGGAAATGTGGCATACTCTCTACTGGATCTGATATTTGTAAAAGCAGGTCATCAGCATAAAGCAAAATTTTATGATATATTTCTCCCCTACATATATCCCTTATCCCCTGTCATCTGATCTAATGGCAATTGCTAGTGGTTCAATTGCAATGTTGAACAAGAAAGGCGACAGGCAACAACCTTAGCTTGTACCTCTGTGAAGCGAAAAATATTTAGAAATCAGACCATTTGTTCTAACTGCTGCCATTGGCATTGAGAGTAAAACTTTAATCCACTTACAAAAAATGTGCCCTAATCCAAATTTTTCTAAGACTGTAAGTAGATAGGTCCATTCAATTCTATCAATCGCTTTTTCAGCATCAAGACTTAGGATGATTTCAGGATGTACTGTTGAATGCGGGGAGAGTATCACATTAAATAACCTTCTCAGATTAAAAATGATTGCCGACAGGGGATAAAACCTGTTTGGTCCTCATTGATAATGGTGGGAATAATTGGGTCTAGTCGTTGTGCAAGGGTTTTAGTTAAAATTTTATAGTCACAGCACAGGAGACTGACTGGCCTATATGAACTACACTGTACAGGGTCCTTACTTTTTTTTAGCAATACTGAAATTGTAGGCTGAGTAAGCGTTTGCGGTAATTTACCATTTGCCAGTGATTCATCGTAGACAGCTTTTATAATAGGTACAAGTTTAGGGGATAATTCCCTATAAAACTCTATAGGGCAGCCGTCTGGTCCTGGAGCCCTTCCTGTTCCAGACAACTTAATGGCGTCCGCTATTTCCTCTACTGATAATGGTTGTTCTAAGAGTAATTGAGCATCTGGGTGAAGGTTTGGGATATCCAGAGAATCTAAGAACGAGCAGATTTCTGATGAACCAATATCTACTTCTGATTGATATAAAGTAGAGCAATATGATTTAAATTGGTCATTAATGTCTTGGGGGCTATGTGATACCGATACCAGTCCCTGTATCGATGCCTGAGATTCTCTGATCAGCTGACTGTTGTCTAAGCTGAAGTGCAAGGAGCCTCCCTGCTCCATTTCCATGTTCATAGTAAACCTGTCTAGCTTTAAGGATATTTTCCCTGCTTTCCATGCCATAAGGGTATTAAATTTAGATTGCAACAGTATTGTTTCCTTAAAGTACAACAGACTGAAGGCTTTCATGTTGATGTTCATGAGATTAAATCTATAGATCAGTTTTTCTTCTGTTTAATTTGCCTTAACAGAGAAATCAGCAGACCTTTATCACACAGATTTAGTTCTCATCATTTTGTAGATTTGTAAATAAATCCATCCATCCTCTTCCACTTATCCAGGGTTGGGTCGCGGGTTGCAAAATTTAGAAAAAAGAATCTATAACCATTATTTGATTCATAACAAGGAATGAGATCATTGATTCTCTTGATTTTTTAAATGTGTGAACAAACTGAAGGTTATTAAAATAAATCAAACTTTGAAGAAAAATTCCAGGAAGGTGACAATATACACAAACAGCCAGCATGGTTTTTCTACAGATACGCTGAATCATTGAGTCATAAGCAATATTGTGTCTCAATAGGAGGGATATACAACTGTAAATACATTACAATATAACCTGAATCCTGATTTAAAAAATATACTTACTCTAGTCAAAGGAGGACACACAGAGACCGGGAAACAAGACAATCCTTTAATCCTCACGCTAAAAAGTCCAAAAGTCACAGGTGCTGAGCCAGTGGAGTTGCTCAAATAGAAATGACACTAAAACCCTCAACTGAAGGTGTCACCTGCATTCCTGCTCCTCCTCCCAGCAACAGAACCACGACACTCCAACTTGTCAAACAGAAGAAAAAAGAAGAAGCCGTTGTGTTAGAGACTGGGATTAATAGGGAAATATGTGGTTAGAGTGGGCGTTATACTCAGATGAAAGGTTAGCTCTAACTGTGTTGTCTGCTCTGTGGCTGGACCTCATTTACCAAGGTCCCATTTCCAGTGGACCTAGACACTGTGTGACCCAACTATTTAACCAAAAACTATTTGGAAAAAGTAGAAATTGAACAACGTTGGACTATCTCATTCCACCAGTAACCGTCACCATTCCCCCACATTTTGTGCCCTCTTCAGGAATTTATACCTGTTTTACCAGGAAGAACACTTCTGCTTAAGCGTGAGGCAATGAGTCACACTGAATGAATGCACTTTAACCTGGAAAACTGTGTTTGTTACTAAGAAGTGAAGTCAGAAAAGCAGTGTGATCACATTCCAGAGCCATCAGAACCCGCAGAGGCAATTCTTCCTTATCTCATCAAAGATGGCTCAAACACTGAACCAACGAGTCTTTTGCATGATGTCCCACTGAAATGTAAATGCACCTTTGCAACTAAATAAATGCTTCATAGTTTTCTTAACAGAGTAAGATGGTGCTAAAAAGGTTGTGATAGGTGAAAAGAAAGAGGGAGGCAGAAAGGAGAAAGAAGCAAATCTGTATGTGTTCAAATGTCTTTATATGATGCATAAAAACACAATGTATAAAGTTTTCCAGTTCAATGGATTTAAGGGCATTAATTGGGGGGATTGTAGGACTCATTTCCCGAAAAAAAGCATACTTTTAGCATACTGTACATTCAGCACATTTGTTTAGGGGCTTTTTTATGTAAATCACCAGTCCTCATCTGAGAAAAAGAGCTTCAGCTAACTCATAGCATCATCATATGTGTATCCCCTCTAGTCTTTGGTAGGAAAAAAGAATAATCGCCAAAATTCCCCACATTTTGGAAGGAAGCGTAAGGTATGGCAACTGGCTCCGCCTCCTCGTCCTCCTCCTCTGCGCTCTCCAGGGTGGGGATACAATTTATGTCGGGGATAACTACTTTGGCACAACACCTGTCTGAGAGCATTTTGAACGGGAAATGGGATCCGGGGAAGCGGCCCTCTCACTTGCACGGCCCCAGGGACCCTCCCTGAAAAACTGTAAATATTTCAATGGGCGTCGGACCATCTAAAATATAAAGTTAAATTTAAACGTCAGTTGTTTTTATTCAGAAAATCCACTCCCTTTGCATGTGGTTTCATTGATTTAAGGCTGACTTGCCACTTCCAATATGGCGGACTAGCCAACGTATCGCAGTGACACAGTCCATGTCATGCTGTTTCTGTAAACTGCTCAGGTATCAACAGTGAATCTGTCTGTTTTCACTCCATCTCTTTTTATTACCTGATCACTGCTAGCGCCCACAGATGAAGACAAGCATATGTCTATGAAGACGAGGCTTCTGCTTTACTTTGAGAGCATGGGAAATCTCCAACATGGACTTCAAATGCTGTGCAAATCTGTCAAGATCATATTTTTTCCTCTGAGATTCGAGTCGTGTATTCATGTAAGCTGCTTGTATTGGTGAAGCATATTGTCTTTCAAAACCAATCACATATAGAATATCGATAATGCGTTACAGACATTTCCAGTTCCCACGGTCCCTGAATGCAACAGCTGGGACTATGTTGTTCAGCCACTGTGTTGAACTGTCAGTCAGGATTCCACACCCCCGTCATCTGAGGCTCCGCCCCCCACGCCAAAACAGGGCCAAAAGTTTGAACGCGAAAAAAAAAAATCTGAAACTGCAAAAAAAAACCTTGAATCTGAAAAGTAGTTTTGAAAAAACATTTTTTCCAGTTTGACATCTTTTTTTCAGTTGCAAACTATTTTTTTCCTGTTTAAATTTTTTTTTCGGGTTCAAAATCATTTTTCAGTTTCAAATTTTTTTTTTCGGACAAACTTTATGGCCCCAATTTAGCTCCGTAGAAAAGCGGCCTATGTGCGTGTGCACGCTCACCGTGCTGGTTCAAAATGTAATGGCAGCAGCCTGCAGAGAAAGCAGCAGAGTCCCGTATGGAATTCCGTTGACTACGATAGCACAGATTGAAGCGAGTGTCTTGTCGTGAATGATGAAAAATGTGCGGAACACTCCTGAGTCAGGAAAAAAACCACCAAGATCAAAGTCCACCTGAGAAGAGCACACAAAGCAGCTAAAGAAACTGCTCTGATCCTATGACAGACATCACCAATAGGTGGACCTCAGTCCGGATCCGGACTGAAATGATGTCTCAAGCGGACCTGAACCTAATACCAAAACAGAAATGATGACTTAATTAAAATCTTGTTGAGCGTTTTCTGGTTTACCGGTGCAGCTTTTACAATCCTTACGGTAGTAGTGAAGCATCTAAGGAAACCCACTGACCAATTGCATGCGAGTTTGGCTGTACCACCTGATACCACCAAGCTGGTTCCTGCCGGCTGGTAAACTTTGTAACAAACAGGGTTATTATAGTTAACGAAAATGAACTAAATAATGAAAACTGAAACTGAAAAAAACATTTTCATTAACTGAAATAAATAAAATCTATAATTAAAAGTAAAAAACTGTATTGTGAGTTTACAAAACTAACTAAAACTAACAGGAATTATAGATAAAATGACCTTTGTTTTCGTAATTTTATTTAAAACCCTTGTGGATTGATATGAAATCATTTTTTTCCACTCTAACAGTCTAACCTAGGAGCACCATCGGACAACTGTGTGCGTGCTTGCCCGATGGTTCTAGTAGGGGCAGGTAACCGCATCGGTCCGCAAAGTAATGGCAGTGGTCTGCCGAGAAAACCCCCCTGATCCTTCAACGTAACCTGACGTGCGCCTCCGGAGAAATCGAACTACATGTCGGGTCCACACAGCCCACAAGGTTGTGATTAACCTTTTCAGTCCTTCTGCGTTTCTGTCTACTTTTTGCGTCAGTTTGTGAATTTATCAGTGAGAGAATAACAATCAGGAATAATAATCAAAGCATCAATATAAGGACTCACAAATGTCAGCAAATTCCTGGAGGGAGACTGCTGAAACTATCGGAATGGATGTGAGCACACCCGTCGCTATGGGCGGGCCCTAGTGGGTCGTGCCCGACCACTGATACGCTTGGGCCCACCCTGGCCCGCCCACCCAAGCCAGATCACTAATCAAGCTAATACTAGTGGTGCCCCCCTGTTGGATTTCATAAGCCCCCCTTAAGACTGAGATCTGGCGATGGAACTGGATGTGAGGAAATGAAGAAAGTGTAAAAACAGGGACAAATATGTTTGCAGCCAAAAAACTGAGCACAAAGAGCGAGGATCCAAAGAAGTCCCAGGTGGCACGGGACCGCAAGGTAGTTAACACACACAATCCAGCTACACAAGAATAAATGCAGACATGAGGTCGAACACTTCCGTAGGTTGTGTACAGAGGCCGCAAAGACCCTACAAGTCTAATCAGCGAGCATCTAATCAAGCTAGCTCAAAAACAGAAGCAGCTTAAGGTGTTGAGAACATCAGGATGCAGCTGGATTTGAGCTTTGACTCCTTCAAAGAAGGAGGTGGATTACGTCACCAACTTTCCCCCGCTTACAGTGCTGTCCTGAGCTCCCTTCCCACACGTCTCAACCCCCATTCACACCTTTGTTCCAGTGACCTCAATAGGCCACATGAAACAATGGAGTGGAGTCCTAAATTGGTTTCAACTGAAACCACTGATTGAAATGACCCACGCCTCCCTTCACACCTGGGCACATGTGTTCACGCACATGAACAATAGAGGGTCATAACCACCTCCAGGGGACTACGCCCACAGGGGTTTAAATACCTGGGTCTCTCCACCATTTGGTTGAGAACTGAAGAAGCCTTTCGGATGAGAGGTGAAACGTCTTCAAGAAACAAAAAGAAGTCCAGTCGCCTTTTTTTCAAGCTCCAGAGACTTCTTAAAGACATTTGCAGAGGAATTAACTCCAGCTTGGCACCAGCTGTTTCAGCTCTCAGTTGATACACAGACTGTGCCAGAAATCTGGAAAAAATCCATCACACAATACCAGTTCTAAAAAAAGGCATCTTCTAAGGAGGACAATGATAATAGACCTGTCACACTCACCTTAAATGTTTTTAAATTACTAGAGACACTCATGATTAGTGAGGGTGAATCGGTGAACCCATAGGTCGAAGCTTCATGGTGCTTCATTTGTTATACAGCACCATCAAGTGGACAGTAAATGTAAAACAGACAGAGTGATTATACTCTGTGGCTTTGGTGTGTGAAGCTTCAAACTGAATAAATGAATGTTTGTCATTAATAAATGAAAGGTGAAAATGAATTTCCTAGTTTTTAAAATGTTTTATCTTTGCTTATATACTGTGGTGCACAGCATTTATGAAGGGCTCATATATAAAATGAAATGTTTTACAAATATATTTATGACTGTGCAACATTGTATCTACATATTAATCAGCGCATTCCTTTATTGCCCATTGTGGCAGATCTCTTGGGAAAAAAGACATTTTTAATGTCAGTGATAATTAGGGCAGCACAGTGGCGTGGTTGTTAGCACTGGTGCCTCACAGCTAGACTGTCATCTAGATCAGTGTTTTTCAACCAGTGTGCTGCGGCACACTAGTGTTCCGTGGGAGATCGTCAGGTGTGCCGTGGGACATTATCCAGTTTCACCTAATATGCCATGAGTGTCTGTGCTGTAGTAGTGACTGGGAGCATAATCATGTAATACTCTTCCATATCACTAGACTAGATGGCAACAGGTAGCCAATTGCATTGTACATAGAGAGAAAAGAATTTAGCCGCGTTTCCATGCAGAGCGACTCGCCGCGATTTGACGGCATCTCCATTAGAATCAAGTACACTTTGCTGGTCCTTTTTCCGTACTCACTCACCCGAGGTTCTAAGCGATCCGAGGTGATACAAAGTATCGTCACTAGTGGAGGCATGAGAGCGATGTTATGGGGTTATTGCAGTCAACTACTTTTATTTTGTTATTTATTTTGTCACCACAATCATTTTAAACCCCCACAGCAAGAAAGTGGAGGCGCAAAGCACCGGTTGAATGCCCAGACCAACAGTTTGCAGCGGTAGTTTTGCAACATGAGAGCCATCTGAAACGCACACACAGCATACATATATATATAACGCTATACTGCCGGGCGACCGCCGCTGAAGCACCATTGCCTGCCCCTACTAGCCAAACAGCTGGTTAGCACAGAGCCTGAGGCGGCTGATCAATGAAAATTTGAGTTACCGTAATAACGCGACAGCTTGTCCTATCCAAAAAATTCAGTTTCTGAAAGCTGAGAAACTGCACCTCACAACCAACATAGGGTATTACTGTGGTGTTATTACGGTAATTGTTGCCGTAAGTCTGTGAACGGCGGCACTTTTGAAGTACACTGAGCCGATTATGACATGTTCTTATAATTAATCATAATTATAATTGCTTATAATTAACAATGATAACCTTCATCCATTAAAACATTGTACGGGGACTTATGCATGATGATGATATTAAACTGGCATTAGCTGTGAGCTTGCCTCTATCTCATGTATTGTTGTGTTGTGTTATTCCTGGTAATAGAATACGAATACCTTTATTAGTCCCACAATGGGGAAATTACAGTTAACAGAACACTCATCCAAGAGAAATACAAACAACAGAAACAAACAGGGGGGACAGGTGTCTGAGGTCATGCAGCCATTTTACCGGCGCTACCTTTAGCAGGAAAACAGAAAGAGATACAGTAGGATAGGTAGGTTCAAAAAAATCATTATGAACACCTTACGAGGTTCCAAAAACACACCTCAGCAAAGCAGCAGCACATTTAAAGCCTGGAGAGCACTAGGGTGGGTAGGGGAGGGGCTGCCAGCGGAGACGAGCAGGATACTGTGATGGACACACAGCTTCCAGACCAGCAGTTCATGATAATGTTCATGATAAGATGGTACAGTCAGCCTTGGTTGCCACGATACCAGTTCATACAGGTCACAACACGGGGCGGGGGGGCAGAGCATCTGTTTACAAACATCTCCAAGAGGCGATTTAGATAGACAGCATCCAAGGCTGCCTAGGAGCCAAATTCCAAATACTGCAATTGTTTTGGTTCAGGCCGTCATAACTATTTACTGACAGACCTTACAGTGTTCTGGTTACCTCTCAGAAGTCCAATAATCCGAATTTGGTTCTACTCCGCCATGCAGAACAGACACTCCAACACTCCGCCAGATGTGATCCACTTCGATTCAGCTCTACTGAGTCTGATTGAGTTCGTACTGTTTCTGCATCCCTCATAGGCAGCCTTACTAGGGCCTGAACAGCTGCCCTGAAACCAGGTATCCCCAGGTCCAATTCGGGAACAATTCTGGTATCAATATAAATGCTACGTCCACACAGTGCAGCCAGGAATGTTATCTTCCATCCCCACAGGAATCATAACATAACCAGCCGGGTATGTAGCCGGGCCCGAGGAAAGAGGGTTCCCCTTCTCCCAATCTCCTCGTGATGAGAATTTTACCATTAATAGTGTTGAGAGACCAGCTGACCAGATCCATAATTTAAATTCCAGTTCGGGGATGTGTGAAGAGACGCTGTAAGCAGCGAAGCAGCAAAAAGCAGGGGTAGATAGGGAAGGCTGGGGAGAAGAGAAAAATGCATCCGTCTCCACCGAGAGCAGGAGGAAAAAAAAAATGCTTTTGGACAGAATTAAAGTTTGCAAAACACTTTGCAGTTTTCTACTATAAGACCACATTGTTGTGGCATTTGTTATGTTTAAGCTGTGTTTATGAAGTGGACATGTTAAGGCAGTTACTGGGCTTCGGTTAATTGGTCACTCTAAATTGCCCATAGGTGTGAAGGGTTGTCTGTCTTTCTCTGTGTTGGCCCTGCGACAGGCTGGCGACCTGTACAGGGTGTACCCTGCCTCATGCCTTATGTTATCTGGGATTGGCTCCAGCCCCCCAGTGACCCTGAACAGGATAAGCAGAAGAGGATGGATGATAATTTTAACCCTCATTAATAAAGAATATATGAAAGTTACTTTGCCAAGAAGTGATTGCAGCTTCTACCATGTGACAGAAATGTTCTTTATGACTCAAAATGAATTGATATCATTCATAAGAGATGATGTTTGAGATATCCTTGACAGATTATAGGCCCGCAAATCATTTATAACAATATAAATACCTGCAATAATTTTTTGGTCAAATACTGGAAATCACTTTTTCGCATAAATCTGGCTATTCAGATGACAACTCGCTCCACTGCCGCTGTGTGGCAGTATGTACAGTTTGTGTACATGCAGTGCAGTACACATTCACATGGGAGAAAATAAAACATGGGAGAAAAAAAAAAGTACTTTAAGTTAGAACTTTTATTTTATGAATATGTTTAATATAGATGAATACGTATGTGTCCTCCGTCACTGTGGTCGTTTATGAGCTGAGTGGCTGAGAGGAGAAGGGGGTGGCGCAGCGCTGTGTGTGTTTGTCATGATCGAGTGATGCAGTGATGGCATCAGAGAGACAGTCAGTCGGGTTCATTCCTTCATGCCTGTACAGTTTTGGTTACGGCCAACAGGAGCTGCGGAATTATAAATTAAAGGCAACTTTTGCTGGCAACCTCTCGCCGATTCTGTCAACGTCCTGATGGACGCTGCTACATCCAGATTAATGCAGAAAGTTTATAAAATTTTTTAAATTAAAAACAACAAAAGTACATTTCTTTTTTTCCTCACATTTTTTTTTCTCCCATGTCCCTTGCGGGGTTCCGTAGTTTTTAGTACTTCCTATCACATTTCAGTACCAGAGAACCAGGTGAAATTAAATTAACATTTTCTTTGTATACTTTTGTGCATGTGTGTGTGTGTGTGTGTGTGGGGGGGGGGGGGTCTGAAAAAGTGCATGCTTTGGAAAATGTTGACAATTGTGAATGACCCCTTAGAAGAGCACAAACTGTGACAATTATTAGATACAATAAAAAGTAAAAAGGAGTTTCAGTGTCTGTTCTACTTGCAGGTGTTATCACTTTGTCACAAATGAAACAGACCAAAATCACAGGTGAAAAAAAAAATCCAACAAATCCAAGTGCTTTATATCTCAGATGGTGATAATTTATGGTTCTTAGATACAGAGGTGGGAAATAACGATGTACTTAAGTAGATTTTTCAGGTATCTGTACTTTACTTGAGTATTTATTTTCTGACTACTTTTTACTTTTACTCACTAAATTTTTACACAAGTATCTGTACTTTCTACTTCTTACATTTTCAAAACAAGCTCGTTACTTTAGGTTTAATGCGTCTGAGAAACGTTTGCATTTCCAGTCAGTGCGGGAGCCGACTTTTGATTGCGAGCGTATTTTTCTTGGAAGTCGGAACAACAGGGAACAGACACCCCACACGGTAGAGGGAGAGGCTCCTGCAACGCTCGCTCGGAGACCGGAAAGAGCCAGAGGAAGTTGCGCTTTACATAGAGGCTGCACGCCAGAACGGTGAGGAAAATAAATGACAGAAAACTTGAACGACAAAAAAAGTGTGTGCAGTTTGTCACACAGTGTGTCTGCTAGCTAAAAGAACAGCTGCTGTATTTTAAGGGAGAGCAAAGAATGAGCGATAACTTCACTCAGATGGAGGAAGATGTAAGAAAGAGGTAGAAACGTCCTCCAAGGAGCTACTTTCACTTTCTTACTTTGAGTAGATTTCAGAGCCTGTACTTTTTTACTTTTACTTGAGTACAGAAGTTGAACCAGTACTTCAACTTTTACCAGAGTAGTTTTTAACACAAGTACTTGTACTTCTACTGAAGTACAGAATGTCAGCTACCTCTGCTCGTTACTGGCATTCATTACTGGTAGAAAATGAATATTTAACTCAACAAAAGCATAACAAAAATAATCCCCAAAAGATAATATTTTACATAAAATAGTCAGCGTCACTTCTATTTGCATTACAGTTCAGTAATATAACTCTTGTCCACAACATTCACAGATGCATCACATCTACGTGAATTCCTCACGATTACCCATAATCCTTTGCCAGTACTGGTCAGTGCAGTCACATTTCACACAGTGCTACTGTCCCATTTAGCATTGTTTAACCTGAACTGTATAACTGTTAGACTTCCTTCACAAAAACCTTACGTGTATAGTTTCACATTGTTTTGATAGATTTTATGATGAAGTATTTTCTCCTGCTGAAACATAAAATTTTTAAATGTAAAATAGATAAAAATTTACACTCACTTTGACCATTCAGACATAAGGTGAGGTTTTACACTGGAAATCATTAAACGTATATAGCCGGTTTCCCAGTCATGGATTAAGGGTGGTCCTAGACTAAAAAGGAAAAAAAGCAATGAAGACCAAAGTAGGAAAAAGTATTTATTCCAGGATTAGACATAATCCCTCTATGGGAAACTGGGGGGCCATACAGATTAAAAGAAAATAAAATAAAGAAAAAAAAAATGCACACAAAGTTCCTAATGCTATGGATCCAAAAGCAGATGTGCTGGTTATGGCCAATACTGGGAGAACTTCATTTTTTATTTATTGTTTGCTGAGATGTCCTACATTATTTTCTGTCAGATTATAATTTAATATTTTGATTTTTGCTATATATTTCTTTAAAATTTTAAAACTTTTTAGACACTTTATTTATTTACTATGGACTTCTTTCATACATATTAAAATTTGGGATAAAAAGATTCTATTGATATCACGTTGAAATGTTCTGAAAAATGGCACTACAGCATGTAAAAATGTAAAGATAAGGTCAGGCAGACTTGTTCTAGGGTAGGAATTCAAAGGTTAAAATCATTAATAAAAATAAATAAATAAACAGGTCATAAGACTGCCCATAAACTTCAAATCACTTTTTCCACTGAATCATTATTAATTAATTGTTTTTTTTTTTCTTTTTCTAAAAGTTGACAGATATCAATCCATTGCCATGTGTTCGTGATGGCAGATGCTAAAGATACTTCATACACCTAGGACACAAATAACAGGAAAATACACAGAAAAAAAAAAAAAAAAAAAAAAAAATCACTTTAATGATAGTGGGCTAGTTTCCATGAACAGATCTTCCTCCATCTCTCACAGTATAATTCTTACTTACACACAGACACAATTCAAAAGATTAAAAAGATAACAAACTAACAAACAAATGAAGAAATATCTGGCAACACATTTAAAAAAGACAGAAATGAGGGAAAAAGCACAGCTAAACCCATGTTGCATTTGTCATGTGTTACTCTGTCCTTCCCTAAAGGGAAAAAGATGTAGGTACACAACTGAAGAATAGAATAGAATAGAATGCCTTCATTGTCGTTATACAGAATATACAGTGAGATTGGAGGGGAACGGGGAGTGTAAAGTTAACATGCAACTTTTTATAAGAGTTGACAAACATTGTGATTTTTAGCAACAAATTGAATAAATAAAAATCCTGCTGTATTCTCAGACAATAGTTCATTGTTTTCCTCTTCTGAGATGTTTAATTCTTCAAGTGTTTACGATTTTTTTCTGTGTCCTTTTCTAGCTTTACTTTCCTTTCTGTCATTTGGATTATAATGTTCTCTGTTGCCTCCATTAGTTTGTCTGTAATCACTAACAGTTCTTCATGTTCTTCCATTCTCTTCTTCAAGTCATCTTGCCATTGTTCATGCTTCTTTTTGGGGGGCTTCTTCAGCTTACTTGTGACCTCTTTCATCTCTGCTTTGTCCTCCTGCAGTAGTGAGTTGAGTTTATCTCTCTGGTTCTTCAGATCTTTCTTCTTCTCATTCTGGTTTTTAATGATCTGGTGGATATGTGTCAAGTCTTCCTCATGGTTCTTCAACTCATCTTTAAGTCTGTTTTTTTCCTCACCTTCTCTCTGTGAATGCTCCTCCATCCTCATCTCTCTTTCATCTATGAACAAAAGAGAGAACAGATACTTTCCCAAATTGTTGTATTTGTCGGGTAAAATCAAATCAGACGACATCACTTAAGAACAAAATAATACACACGACTGTAAGGAAGACATACCCTGTATCTGCTTTGTCTATTGTCATAATTTTGGCCATAAACACACACTTGTTTAGAATGAAGGATAAAATGTTAGAAATCAACATGTATGACACATGTTGGAGTTCTAAATTTGTGTACCACCACTATTAAAGTATAAACAAAAAGTTATCTCTTTGAATCATTATTTAAGAGACTGACTATAAAGTTACTGCCCTACACCCACGCTGACGATTGTAAAACAAAAATCCTCTCAAAAACCAGTTGACTTTCTAACATACTTGATAATTCACTGTAACTGGAAGTCCAAAATAAATTTATGAAGGACATTTGAATTAACATCTTTTGTTCATCTTCTTCTTCTGGGGACCTCAGAAAAGTACTGACAGTTCTGCTCCTGTAGATGAGACAGGTAGCAATCTGAAAAGTCGTATATACCTCCAGCTACAGGATGAGACCATCCGTCAAGAGTCCAATTACTCTTAGACTGCCAACACATTGCAACCAGTCTCAGTCAAACTGCAGTGATGAGAGTAACTTTGCATGTCTGGAACATAACGCTCTACAGTAGAGACTCCAATCAGCTGGTTACCAGCTGGTTATATTCCTTTATGAAGGCAAAGTTTTTGAGCAAATATCAGATCTATGAGAGTGGAGCTGGACTCTGAATGTAAGAAGTTAATGTGAAATCCTGTGTATGTTGCTGACAACAGACAGCAACAAATCGGCATTTTTTGATGATTTATCACAGTAACCATCATATCACTACAACCAGATTACATGTAATTGACAAATTAAATTAAATTCAATCACAAACCAACAGCAGACTGATAGCAGATTGACTCCATCTTCTTGCCTTTTTATCACCATTTTGTCTCTTTGGAGATGACAGCTGACTCTGAGTCAGTCCACACTTGGTGCTCATCATTTGCACAACTATTGCATGGGTTTAATAATATTGGTCAGGCTCTGATCTACATCCACTGTTTTCCCTACTTTTAGCATAAGGGTGTAGGATTTGTTTCTGTGTTTGTGACACTTTTATCTGAACCACATTTGTGCTTCTTAGGTCTTTAATTTAAAGGCAGTTACTGTAAAATAAGGCATTAAAAACAGATCTGATGATGATTTGTGTTTGGTGAAAAAGTACAATGAACTTTGAACTCACCAGTTTTCTTTTGTTCTTGCCTCCATATTATGAATAATATGGACGTTATTGTGCCAACTGATATTAAACAGAGAACCAAGTTGACGATAATGTGAACAGCAGTATCAGACTGGACCATAAAGAGATCGTCTGAAACATGGATGTGCGCCTCTTTGATTTGGCTAATAGACTTTTGTTGGACTCTGCAGGTGAAGCTGTAGCTGTGTCCTTTCTCCACAGACACTTTGCTGCTGACAGTATAGAGACCATCAGAACCTCTGACAGTCTTTGTAGGTTCAGCAGAAATGAGTTTGCCCTCACTGTTCAGCCACAACAGCTGAGGCTCTGGATACCAGCCATTAGATTCACACTCTAACACAACTTTATCTTTGACTGTGGAGAGTTCAATGAGTGGTGAGGAAACAGAACCTGCAAAGAAAAGAATTATGAGAACTTGTTTAAGTGTATTTGCCAAATTAATTAAAACATTCTTTGAGTGACCCTCTGGCTAAATTATTTTTTAAAATGTTAATCTAATGCCAGAGTGGCCTAATCAACAATAATATTTTTCCTTCATAAAAATGCCCCTGTGCTTATTGCAAGTCTTCCTGTCCAATTTAATCGTGTTTACTGTCATTCAAATGCCCAATATTGTAGTTCTGGTTGTGTAAAGAGCATTCTACACTGACCCAGGGATATGTGAAATTAACATTTTTTTTAATGTTATTTCATTGTTGGTCCATATATCCATGTAGTCAGCCGTCATTTCCATAGTATGGATGTCTTGCTTGTGACATTGGGTGCCAACCTGGCTGGTCAGAAATCCTTAATTTTGGCTGAAATTACCCTCTAGCTATCCAAGTAGTCCTTTTGTAAAGTCAACTGTCCGCCTGGTCTATCCAGATATCCCCATACTGAGCCTTGTTGGTCAGCAGAAGGGCTACCCCTCACTGAGGCGTTTGTTCTTATGGGGTCATGTGCCTCTGGGTTGGCAAAATGCCCACTGATTGGGTGGACAAATCCCCCCTGATTCTAAATTTCAGTATTGTTTGTCTTTGTTAACTGGCAAGGGCCCGGTGACGGGCCGTTTGTAGTCCCTTTTATATGGCAGGCTAGACCCTCCCATTTTTATTGACACGTTATTCGGCCAATCATGTAACTGGCTGCACCAAATCACCTGACAAAGCTACGTGATGCCCTCTGAGTATTATTGGCTCTGGGAAACCCATTTCTTAACATGATTGGCCGAATGAGGTGTCAGTCAAAATGGGCGGGTCTAGCCTGCCATATAAATGCACTTCATTCGGCCCGCGGACCAGACGCAGCTGGTTAATAGGCTATGAAATGGTTTGTTCAGAGCCAATAATAACCAGAGGGTGTTATGTAGTTGTTTCAGGTGATTTTTTTTGCTGCCAGTTAAGGGGTTATGGAAATTATTAAAGTAAAATTTTCCATCACAGTCTTGTATCTCTCTTTTTTGTCCACTTTTTTGTCCACAGTTGCCCCATGTAGCTACTCTGGTTGCCAAAATGTCTCTGTAGTCCAAGTGTCAGTGTGCTCAGTCCAAATGTCAAGTAAGAGCTATTATAGGTCACCCAAATAAATGTATTTCTATTCTCAAAACATGTGGAGGATCCACTTTCTACAGGTGAAGACCTGATGTTTCCTTTATCCCTCTTATTATTCTGAGTACGTTTTCAGTTTAGCCCAGATACCCACAATGTCTGTGCTGCTTTTTGTCTTGACATTTAAATTACAAAGTGAAGACATGAATCTAAATTAAATTAAACTAACCTACAGTTAGCTCCATCACAGATTCTGCACTAAATTCGGGTGCATGGCATTTGTATGTTCCTGCATCTGAGAGTTTCACTGTGGAGAGTTTCAGTGAAATGTCTCCACACTGCAGTTTGCTGACAGAGAGTGATGTTCTTCTTGTGTACAATGAATTCTGCTCAGTCAGCAGCTCCACACCATCTCGCCTCAGATAGACAAATCTAGGTTTGAGGTCATTTCTGGACCATTCCACAGTCAGATCACCAGCATTCACAGCAGGTTCCAGGTGGCATGGCAAAATGATGTCATCACCAATCATTGCCACTACTGGCTGAGTTGGACCAATCATGTGAGACTGACCTGAGGAGAAACACCAGAAGTCTGATTATATATATTTTTTTCTCACTAGAAGATTTGAGCAAAAAAACAACAAAATCAATTTAGACCAGTACCAGCATTCAAAGCCAGTGTATCCAGTAGAAGTACAAATGGATGCATGGTTCACTGTTTGATTTGGATTCAAAATATTTTATCTGGTACCTACTATAATAGGTTTTGTTTGAAGGAAGAGACTTACCAACCAAGAAAAAACAAATTCAGGGACACACAAAAAGCTGCAGTTTTGTAATTGTGAAGTTTTTCAGGTGTAATCATGAGTTTGCAAACTCTGACACATGAACCATTCAGGGGGCATAAGTCTTATATCAACATCAGGATGAGAAAGATCGGAGGAAAACCTACAGTATCAGTGCTCCACCTCCCAAAAGTATAAATATTCAGTTTGCATTTCTTAATCTGGGATTAACTCAGTAAACTTTGGAACTGAAGAACATAATCTGGCGGAAACAAACATTAGGTTGTCAAATAATTAAAAAATGTTCAAGCTGTGGCTTCAGATGTTTCTGTGAAAATGAAGATGTCTTTAGATTGTCGACTTTTGTAATGATTGTGTGAATCTTACCTTCACAGCATCGTGTTAGAAGGAGGAGAACACCATGATGTAAAACCAAGAGAAGGCTCACTTTTACAGGACTCATTCCAGATGCCTGGAAATAGTAAAAGTAAATAAATACATAATTATCCCTGAAAAAATAAAAGCATAGATAATTAAACAAAAGAAAAACTGAGATATTTATCAAACCACTTCCAATTGAAGTGGTTCTTTAAAACTGATAGTTAAATAGTACAGCCTTTCAGTAACAATGTGACTTTATATTTTTATTAAATGTCTAATGAAATAAAAATTGCAGTATTTGCAAGAGGAAAAGTAGCCACCCATTCATTGCATCATGGTACATATACTGTGAGGGGACTATCCCCACCCACAGCAGTGGTTTATCCATCATTTCATGTTACAGTGTATCACAAAAGTGAGTACACCCTTCATTTTGTCAGTGCTGTCCCATGAAAGGATATACTTTCATATATAATATATATTTAATATATTTATGCATAGACTGCTTTATGTTCTCGGGGTCACTGGGGTGAGGGTGAAACCTGTTAGATCTTGGGTGTGCATTTGTGGCTTTTGGAGAGTTGCCAGAGTGAGCGCTGCTGCTCATGACACCTGTAACACTGTGTAATACTTCAGCAGTGTTTTATGACAGGTACATTCCTAAAATGGAGTTCTGTAGGCCCCCACCCTTGTGTTCTTGTGGCCAAAAGGGGGGGCATAAGACTTGGCTAAGAGGGGTGATACTGATGATGTTATCTTAGCAGATGTTTGAATAAAAAGATTCATCATGGTGACGTCTGTTTGAACTGTCATAAACCAAGAGGTACCCCTGTGATGTGTGAGCCGTAAAGAGTGGGCGTATTCGAACCAAAAGACAATTGGATGGGATTCAAGTTTCATGGGCTGAGACTTGATGTAAATTAGGAGAGGTCAAAGGCAAGTGGGTGGTTACCATCTTTAGGATATAAATGCCAGCCAGCTCTTTGTCTGGGCTCTCTCTACTGACTTTTCTCTTTTCTGTCCTCTTTTTCTTCCTCTTTCCGCATCTTTCTCTGTCTTTGTGTTTCCCTCTTCTCTTCTTCTCTTCTGTGTGTGTAGCTTCGTCTCAACTATGTTACTGTCTGCATTTTAGTTTTTGTTGGTGTTCTGTGTAACTAATATGTCTGATAAACAGCCTGCACCAAAACCTGCTCCTCCCAGTGAGTTTTTGGATTTAATTGGGTTTCAATTTTCGGCCAGAAGGAACACGGAGACCCTAAAATATGTCACCCACATTTTTGGCGTCAACAAACAGGATTTGAGGTAGGAAGATGTCAGCAGACACTGCCTGCTTTTCAGAGAGCACCAAAGCCACAGCAAAAATTAATTAAGCAGAGTTTTTCTGCATAAATTTGGTGCTGTCTGAGAGCAGCAGAGGCTCTGCCCAGGCCTGAGGGAAATAAAAACTTATTAACTTATTAACTGTCATCTTACCTTCAAGTAAAGAACTTGTGGGAAACTAAGGGTCTTAATTGATTTGAAAAAAGAGAAATTGTTGAACTATTTATATTAATGATCACTGGTTGAGCAGGCTCCTGTGCTGTGTCATGTCTTGCATGTGAGTGAGTGACATTCAGTCAGCAGAGGCAGGTCAGGCCGCCTCTGTCATCAGTAAAATACCAACAATGATAAGAGAAAATACATTTGACCACGTGACTGTTCTATAAAACTGTTTTATAAACCTGTTTTCTCCATCATTTCAACACTTTAATGGTGAAAATCGCAGAATTTATGCATCGCCTGTTCAAACACATGGAAGAAATGCAGGGTGAGCCAGTGCAGTGCTGTGGCTCACCTCTGGTGGCGCTGTGTCACATACAATAAAGGAAGGAGGCAGTTGGAGCGTGCCCATTGCTGTCTCTCTTCATATGCTAATATACATGTTTGATTACACATGTGGTGCACATGCTGATGTTCCACAGTCTGTCTAATATACTGAATGAATGTGTGTGATCGGTCATAAATGCACAGTGAAAATATGCAGGGGGAGGCAGAAAGTACGATAGGGGGCAGTGCTGCCCCCATCTTCAAATAAAGGTAAGATAATAAATGTTTTTCTCTTTTAATTTAAAAAGAGACCCCCCCCCCCCCCCCCCCCCCCCCCAATGGAAAAAAAAAAGTTTGATCTTACATTAAATATTTGTTTTTCTTGCCATCATCATTGAACAGTATGGAGTTGATTAAAGCATAATTAATCATTAGTATAATTAAAATTGAAATCTAAGCTTCTATTTTGGGTTCATATATGTAAACATCTAATTCCAAATGAGTCAGATGTCACACCCCTCACAAACCTCACCGCACATCACTGGGCGCCATGTGTATGTGTGTGTCTGTCTGCTGGTGTGTGTGAAGAGGTCAAAAGGTTAACCTGTAGCTGAGAGCTGGGGGGTTAGTGTTTGAGGAGTGATTTTGAAGTAAAAATCCTTCACGGAGATTGTCACTGTTCTCGTCTCTGTCCAAACAAGCTGTTTGGATGGAGACAGAGTCAAGCAGCTCAGGCTGGAAGGAACAATGTGTGTGAGTGATTGCAGCTGCTGTGAATGGTGTTTGTTTGGTGTTCTGTTTTTGTTAGTCTGTCTTGTTAGTGTTGTGTTGTGTAGCGCTTTAGAGATTGAAAAAGGAACTCGTCCACGGAGGTTACCGCTGATTTTTTTTGCGATCTAACAAATGGTTCTAGGCCGGAAAGAAGTCGGGTCAGCTCAGGTTGGGGGAGATAATCCCCAAAGTGTGAGTCAGCATAAGCGCTTGGGGACTTCTGGAGTCAAATCAGAGGTTTTTTAATTAACAAGGCATAATGACTCGGTTTGGAGGAATGGAATGAGAGAGGCAGCTTGTCTCAGTGGTTACCGTTGTTTTCTTTTGGATTCACAAATTAATACTTATGTCCATGTGATGTTTCAGTTTTTCTTTTTTAATAAATTTGCAAAAATTTCTACATTTCCGTTTTTTTCTGTGAAGATGGGGTTCTGAGTGTACATTAATTAGAAATAAAATGAACTTTTTTGATTTTAGCAAATGGCTGCAATGAAATAAAGAGTGAACAATTTTAAGGGGTCTGAATACTTTCCGTATCCACTGTATATAAGTGATATTTAGACTGTAAAGTCTAAGATATAAAAGACATTTTTCTTGCAATTTACTTCAAAGAATAGACATGTCTGACCTCATCTAGATAAACCAGGGAAAGAATGGTGGGTGCAAAAAAAATCACACTTTAAGTTTAAAGCAAAGGGGGAAAAAGCAGTTACAGAAATATGTGCTGGAAGTAGCAAAATGTTGGGTTAAAGCGGCAGGAAAAAGGGAAGACAGTATAGAGAAAGGCAAGAGAGGAAAAGAGAAAAAGGTAACACTGTGCTTCCTCCTCCTCCTACTCTTCCTACTCTTCCTGAGCCTACACCACCCCCTACACACCCACAATCTCAAAAAAAAATTGTAATGTTGTAATGTACCAGAGGAGGTAAAGGGAAAGCTTGCAACTCCAAATCAAAAAGCAAAAGGACAAAAAAGGGATAACATAAAAGTCTGCTGCTTCAAATGCAATAAATGGGGACACTGGAAAACATCTAACACAATAATAGAGATTGATTACACGTAGAATTTAAGCCACTCTTTGTTGGACTGTTGCTTTACAACAATTATGGAGCCTCTGCTGAGTTCATCAAAGTAAAACAGACTGAAGTCTTTCATGTTGTTGTGAGATTAAATCTATAGATCAATTTTTCTTCGGTTTCATTTGCCTTAACAGAGAAATCAGCAGACCTTTAACACACAGATTTAGTTCTCATCACTTTGTAGATTCGTAAAGACAGATTTTTTTCAAAATCAAGAAACAAGAATCTATAACCATGATTTGACTCATAACAAGGAATGAGATCATTGATTCTGTTGAATTTTGAAGGTGTGAAAAAACTAAAGGTTTTTGAAATTTAAAAAAAATGTAGCAAGGTGATAATGTACAGAAATAGTCAGAATGGCTTTTCTACAGATACACTGAATCACTGAGCCATAAACAATGTTATGTCTCAACAGGAGGGATATACAACTGTATATACATTACAATATAACCCAAATTGTGATTTAGAAAATATACTTACTGTTGTCAAAGGAGGACAGAGAGACTATGAAACAAGCCAATCCTTTAATCCTCACGCTGAAGGGGCCAAAAGACACAGATTGAGAATATTATACTTTAGGAGCATATGTTACAGGTGCTGAGGCAGTGGAGTTGCTCAAACAGAAATGAAACTAAAACCCTCTACTGAAGGTGTCACCTGCATTCCTTCAAAGTGAACAACATTGAACTATCTTGTTCCACCAGTAACCGTCAGCACTCCTCCACATTTTGTGCCCTCTTCAGGAATTTATACCTGTTTTACCAGGATGAACACCTCTGCTTAAGCGTGAGGCAATGAGTCCGACTGAACGAATGCACTTTAACCTGGAGCATTGTGTTTGTTACTAAGAAGTGAAGCCAGAAAAGCAGTGTGATCACATTCCAGAGCCATCACAACCTGCAGAGCCGCGTCTTCCTTATCTCATAAAAGATGGCTCAAAAACTGCCCTTTTTGCATGATGTCACACTGAAATGTATCTTTGCATGTATCTTTGCAACTAAATAAATGCTTCATAATTTTGTTAACAGAGTAAGATGGTGCTAAAAAGGTTGTGATGGATGAAAACAGAGAAGGAGGCAGAAAGGAGAAAGAAGCAAATCTGTGTGTTCAAATGTCTTTATATGATGCCTAAAAACCCTAATGTATAAAGTTTTCAAGTTCAATGGATTTAAGGGCATTTTTACTAATAAAAGTGTAACAAATATTGCTCTTCAGCACATTTGCTAAGGGGCTTTTTTATGTAAATCACTACGGTCAGTCCTCATCTGAGAAAAAGAGCTTCAGTTAACTCACAGCATCAGCAGCTACTTTAAAAAACGTGGTTTATTAAAGAGAATTACTGGATAATGGTAATGTTTTACTGACCTGAACATTAGGTCGAAAAAGAGAATGTCGAGTACAAGGATGAAAGCAATCATTTTGCCCGGCTAATGCAACTGCTGCTTTGAAATAAGAGTATGTAAGTATACACACACACACACACACACACACACACAGACACAGATATCAAATAAAGTTTCATGTTGCAGATGAAAATCCTGCCTTCTGCTACAGGATCAAAGTCACTCACATTTGTCCGAGGGCTGGAATTTTTCTCTGCAAACATTGTGAGAGCCAGATGCTCTCCTAAAATAAATTCAAATTAATATTGTATTCTAAGTAATATATAATCATTTGATATAACAATTTTCCTTTCAAATTTATACTGTTTTTTTAATGATGTGCAAGTCTTGCACTTAAATGTTCTTCTCTGTTATATTGACGGTTGTTATGGAGACAGCACAATTGTGTGCAGTTGTGCTCATTAGAGATATGATGATCACGGGAAACAATAAAATATAATAAGAGAGCAGCCAGTTTATCTCTGCATGATCTACTTTTCAGAAGCGTTTTTGTTGTAGATTTTTTTAAAAAGAATATAGAAACATGAAGAGTTCAGATGCAAAACCTTCCAAATCTGCCCACACTTCGCTATTAAAAGAGTTTTTTTTATAATCTGGATCTTATTTTAAATTTTAGTCATTTCATTTCACAGGCAATGGTGGTGCCTTTTTTAAAAAACATAAATATAATAATTCACCTACTTTTTAATAAATAATACTTTGTTTTGAGGCAAAACCAGCAAAATCTACAGTCCGTCCTCTGCCCAGTGTAAACGAAGGCCCAAATATCAGACTATGATAAAAAGATTTCAACATAAATTGGCACAGTACAACCACAAAGGCACAAAATGGCAGCATGTTTATGTCAACAGTAACAGAATAGTAGATACTAGGCCGCAGGGTTTGTGACAACCGAGGGACGGACACATGGAGGGGCTGTGACCACATGTGGGTACACACCAAGCTGCTAAGCCGCCTATCCGTCAGGACCCCCCCACAAGCAGATAGTGTGAGAGACCTGTGCAGGCTGGGGAGTACGCTTAGCAGCCAGTAACGATCCTTCCACAGGTTCACCGACAAAAATCTTGTTCCGACTTTTACTTCCTTGAGGTAGACAAGTTTGATCGCCGAATATTTTGTCTACACAAAACAAGGTTAGACTCACCTTTAGCTGTGTTTACAATCTGACCACCACCGACAAAACATCCCGATCGAGATCAAAAATACAAGTGGCAGAAATGAGCTTCCTCTGAAGGGTGGCTGGCCTCTCTCTTAGAGATAGCGTGAGGAGTGCAGCCAGTCATGAGGGGCTCAGAGTGGAGTCGCTTCTCCTCTTCATCGAAATGAGCCAGTTGAGGTGGTTCAGGAGGCCTCCTCTGACATCAAAATGGTTTTCCCACCCAGAGAACTGTTATGTGAAGGACAGGAATTTAATCTCTGGAGCTTGAAAAAGGCGACTGGACTTCTTTTTGTTTCTTGAAGACGTTTCACCTCTCATCCGAAAGGCTTCTTCAGTTCTCAACCAAATGGTGGAGAGACCCAGGTATTTAAACCCCTGTGGGCGTAGTCCCCTGGAGGTGGTTATGACCCTCTATTGATCATGTGCTTGAACACAATAGAGGGTCATAACCACCTCCAGGGGACTACGCCCACAGGGGTTTAAATACCTGGGTCTCTCCACCATTTGGTTGAGAACTGAAGAAGCCTTTCGGATGAGAGGTGAAACGTCTTCAAGAAACAAAAAGAAGTCCAGTCGCCTTTTTCAAGCTCCAGAGACTACTATGACCTGGATAACTGAGAATCTACACAGACAGACAGGAATTTAATTGATTCTAATGCGGTCACAAAAATTCTCAGACTGAATGGAAAAGGAAGTGACTGGGCCTGATACTGTCCACTTTCCTGGCTTTCCTGGCTTTGTCACAACCTGGCTCAAGGAATGTGACAAAAAAGAGAAAATGTCTGCAGATTCTGGCAATGCTGCTTTCTGTGTTGCATCCAAATTTGGGTCAGTTCCACCCACTAAAAAGACAGAAAACGCAGCCAAACCCAGTTGCCGTCACACTTCTTAAAGACATTCGCAGAGGAATTAACTCCAGCTTGGCACCAGCTTTTTCAGCTCTCACTTGATGCACAGACTGTGCCAGAAATCTGGAAAAAACCCATAATTCCAGTTCCAAAAAAGACATGTCCTCAGGAGAACAATGATAATAGGCCTGTCACACTTACCTTAAATGTTATTAAATTACTAGAGACACTCATGATTAGTGAGGGTGAGATGAAGCTTCACAAAGTATTGAAGCTTTCTATTCAATCGGTGAACCCATGGGTCGAAGCTTCATGGTGCTTCATTTGCTCTACTGCTCCATCAAGTGGACAATAACTGTAAGACAGGCAGAGTGATTATACTCTGTGGCTTTGGTGTGTGAAGCTTCAAACTGAATAAATGAATGTTTGTGATGCCGATACAAAAATTCTGAACTTATTAACATGGTGTCTGTGTTTATAATACAATGGTGGGGTCAAGAGGGAAAGCAGAAACAAATTGGGGTGAATCCTGTGATATGAATGTGATTGTTTTATTTGGTTTGTAACTGTGCTTATGTCACTATGGACAGTTTATTTGAGGGATGAAGGGATGCCGTACGAGCACTCAGTATGTACACAAAACAGGTTTTCAGGTCTCCAGTGTTGTGTCAAAAAGTGATTTCCTATCGTTTTTTAAATGTTTTATCTTTGCTTATAGACTGTGGTGCACAGCATTTATGAAGGGCTTATATATAAAATAAAGAAAGGAATTATTTTGCAAATATATTTATGACTGTGCATCATTGTATCTACATTATAATTAATCACGTCCTTTTTGGCTACTCTTTATAGAACTGTAATCTTATATTTATTGCAATTTCTGCAGCCCTCGTGGATCTCTTGGGGGAAAAAAGACATTTTTAATATCAATGATAATTTTAACCCTCATTAATAAAGAATATATGAAAGTCACTTTGCCAAGAAGTGATTGCAGCTTCTACCATGTGACAGAAATGTTCTTTATGACTCAAAATGAATTGATATCATTCATAAGAGATGATGTTTGATATATGCTTGACAGATTATAGGTCCGCAAGTCCTTTACAATAATATAAATACCAGCAATAATTTTTGGGCAAACACCGGAAACCACTTTTTGGCACAAGTCCGGCTATTCAGATGACAACTCTCTCCACTGCCGCTCTGTAGTGAGGCAGCTCATGCAGTGCAGTCCACATTCAAATGGGAGGAAAAAAAAACATGGGAGAGAAAAAAAAAGTACTTTAAGCTTGAGCTTTTATTTTATGAATGTATATAATATAGATGAATAGGTATGCGTCCTGCATCACTGTGGTTGTTTGTGAGCTGAGTGGCTGAGAGGAGAGGGGGGCGGGGCAGCAGTGTGTGTGTTTGTGGTGATCGAGTGAAGCAGTGATGGTGAGACAGACAGTCAGGGTCATTCCTTCGTGCCTGTACAGTTTTGGCGTGGGTACAGTCAACAGGAACCTCTGAATTATAAATTAAAGGCAACTCTCACCGATCCGTTAAAGTCCTGATGGACGCTGCTGTATCAATATTAATGTGAAAGCACATGGCCTAAAATGAAAATGTTGATAACTGTGAATGACCCCACAAACTCTGACAATTATTAGATACAATAAAAAGCAAAAAGCAGTTTCAGTGTCTGTTCTCCTTGCAGGTGTTATCAGACAAGTGAAAGAGACCAAAACCACGTGTCATGGCGTGCAGGGAAAGGAAGGACCCAACTGCAGAGGCAGACGTAAAATGTTAGAGCATTTATTTGTACAAAGCAACAAAGTTTTTGAAGGGGAAGGTCCGGGGATAGGCAGGCTCGTCTCCAGCACTCCGTCGGTCTGACAATGCGTTCACTGGCCCTCGGAATCCTTGGCTCACACACAAACAGAACCCGGCTCAACTCTGGTAGGGGCAACGAGCCAGCAAGGACTGAAGACCTCCTTTGGCTTAAATACCCATCAAGTGAGTCTCAGGAACAACAGGTGAGTAATCAGTGATGGAGAACAGGTGTGCAGCACACGGCTGGAAGAGGCTGGCCAGAGGGTGGAACAGATGTCGAGCCTGCCCAAAGAACAACAAAAACACACCCACACAACACACTGCTGGCCCGGAGAGGGCGGGCTCTATGACAACAGGTGAAAAAAAAACCAAACAAATCCAAGTGCTTTATATCTCAGACTCTGATGATGGTCATAATTTAGGGTTCTTGGACACAAAAACACCAAAGTAACAGACAGGAGTTGTCACCATGTCACTGATTTGTTGACTTGTGTTTTTTTTTTGTTTTTTGTTTTTAACATAGGAGTCAATGGGGATTAGCTCAGTCTAGGAGCATATATAATATTTCAGCAACTGTAGTTCCATCAAAAATATTGTCTTGTTACTGGTGTTCATAACTGGTAGAAGACAAATATTTAAGTCACTAAAAATATAACAGAAATAATTCCCAACTGATATGTAAAAAAAAAAAAAAAAAAAAAAAAAAGCAAGCTCCACTTCTATTTGCCTTACAGTTCAATAATATGAGTCTTGTCCACAACATTGACAGATGCGTCATCTCTACGTGAATTCTCCGTTACACTGAGGATTAGCATGTGCAGTGACATTTCAGACAGTAGGTGGTGCTATTGTCCCATATAGCATGTCTTAACCTGAACCTTATAACTGTCACACTTTCTTCTCCAAAACTTTATGTGTATTGTTTCATATTGTTTTGATTTATTGGTTGCATAGGAGAAGTCAGACTTTCACCTACTGTAACTTATAAATTGCTCTCCAGGATGCAGCTATGGCATTTTTGTCTTAAAACAAGATTTTCTATTTCTTTGTGGGTCTGTGGACTTTTTAGCTACTTTATTTATTTACTATGGACTTCTTTCATACATATTAAAATTTGGGATAAAAAGATTCTATTGATATCACGTTGAAATATTCTGAAAAATGGCACTACAGCATGTAAAAATGTAAAAATAAGGTCAGGCAGACTTGTGCTAGGGTAGGAAATAAAAGGTTAATATCATTAATAAAAAAAAAAAAAACAGGTCATAAGACTGCCGATAATTCAACTCACTTTTTCCACTGAATCATTATTAATTAATAAATTATTGTTTTTTTTTTGTTGTTTTTTTTGTAAAAGTTGACATCGATCCATTGTCATGTGTTCATGATTTCAGATGCTAGAAATACTTCATACACCTTAGACACAAATCACAGAAAAAGACAGAAAATGGTAACATTTAAAGAAAACAGTTTAATGATAGTGGGCTAGTTTCCATGAACAGATCTTCCTCCATCTCTCACAGTATAATTCTTACTTACACACAGACACAATTCAAAAGATTAAAAAGATAACAAACTAACAAACAAATGAAGAAATATCTGGCAACACATTTAAAAAAGACAGAAATGAGGGAAAAAGCACAGCTAAACCCATGTTGCATTTGTCATGTGTTACTCTGTCCTTCCCTAAAGGGAAAAAGATGTAGGTACACAACTGAAGAATAGAATAGAATAGAATGCCTTCATTGTCGTTATACAGAATATACAGTGAGATTGGAGGGGAACGGGGAGTGTAAAGTTAACATGCAACTTTTTATAACAGTTGACAAACATTGTGATTTTAGTAACAGGTTGAATAAATAAAAATCCTGCTGTATTCTCAGACACTAGTTCATTGTTTTCCTTTTCTGAGATGTTCAACTATTCAAGTGTTTACGATTTTTTTCCGTGTCCTTTTCTAGCTTTAGCTTCATTTCTGTCATTCGGATTATAATGTTCACTGTTGCCTCCATTAGTTTGTCTGTATTCCCTAACAGTTCTTTATGTTCTTTCATTCTGTTCTTCAAGTCATCTCGCCTTTGTTCATGCTTCTTTGCTCTTCTCTCTGTGTTTGATTTGGGGGTCGTCTCCAACATCCTTGTGACCTCTTTCATCTCTGCTTTGTCCTGCTGCAGTAGTGAGTTGAGTTTGTCTCTCTGGTTCTTCAGATCTTTCTTCTTCTCATTCTGGCTTTTAATGATCTGGTGGATATGTGTCAAGTCTTCCTCATGGTTCTTCAACTCATCTTTAAGTCTGTTTTTTTCCTCACCTTCTCTCTGTGAATGCTCCTCCATCCTCGTCTCTCTTTCATCTATGAATAAAAGAGAGAACAGATACTTTCCCAAATTGTTGTATTTGTCGGGTAAAATCAAATCAAAGGACATCACTTAAGAACAAAACAAAAACAACAAACAACCAAGAATAGTCACTTAAAGAACATCAATTGTAAGAAGATAAAAAAAAAAAAAAAAAACTTAAGACAAATTATTAGAATATATGAATAAATACGTCAGATCTATGAGAGTGTGGCTGGACTCTGAATGTAAGAAGATACTGTGAAATCCTGTGTATGTTGCTGACAACAGACAGCAACAGATTTGCATTTTTTGATGATTTATCACAGTTAATCATCATATCACTACAACCAGATTACATGTAATTGACAAATTAAATTAAATTCAATCACAAACCAACAGCAGACTGATAGCAGATTGACTCCATCTTCTTGCCTTTTTATCACCATTTTGTCTCTTTGGAGACGACAGCTGACTCTGAGTCAGTGCAGACTTGGTCCTCATCTTTGGCACAACTATTTCATGGGTTTAATAATGTTGATCAGGCTCTGATCTACATCCACTGTTTTCCCTACTTTTAAGATAATGTTGTAGGATTTGTTTCTGTGTTTGTGACACTTTTATCTGAACCACATTTGTGCTTCTTAGGTCTTTAATTTAAAGGCAGTTACTGTAAAAAAGGCATTAAAAAAAGCTGATGATTTGTGCTTAGGTAAAAAGTACAATGAACTTTGAACTCACCAATTTTCTTTTGTTCTTGCCTCCATATTATGAATAATATGGAAGTTAATATTCCAGCTGATATTAAAGAAACAACCAAGTTGACGATAATGTGAACAGTAGTATCAGACTGGACCATAAAGAGATCGTCTGTAAAAATAAAGAGTCATAATGTGCTCGACTCTACTTTCTGTCAGTGTAAATGAATGTAAGTCATAAACCATTTCTCTACCTGAAACATGGATGTGTGCCTCTTTGATTTGGCTAATAGACTTTTGTTGGACTCTGCAGGTGAAGCTGTAGCTGTGTCCTTTCTCCACAGACACTTTGCTGCTGACAGTATAGAGACCATCAGAACCTCTGACAGTCTTTGTAGGTTCAGCAGAAATGAGTTTGCCCTCTCTGTTCAGCCACAACAGCTGAGGCTCTGGATACCAGCCATTAGATTTACACTCTAACACAACTTTATTTTTGACTGTGGAGAGTTCAATGAGTGGTGAGGAAACAGAACCTGCAAAGAAAAGATTGTGAGAACTTGTTTAAGGGAAGTCGCCAAAACAATTAAAAACATATTTTGAGTGACCGTGTTGCTAACACTGTATTTGTCTTTTTTTTTTGTTGTTGTTTTAATGCCAGACTGGCCAAATTAGTGTGACCTGCTTGGACAATAATACCATTTCTGCATAAAAATGCCCCTGTGCTTATCATAAGTGACCCTGTGCTTGTCCTATTTAATTTTATTTACTGTCATTACATTTCCCAATGTTGTCCTTCAGGTTTTCAAGTCATTTAAATTACAAAGTGAAGACATTACACTAAATTAAATTAAACTTACCTACAGCTAGCTGGACCGCAGATTCTGCACCAAATTTGGGTACAAGGCATTTGTACGTTCCTGCATCTGAGAGTTTCACTGTGGAGAGTTTCAGTGAAATGTCTCCACACTGCAGTTTGCTGACAGAGAGTGATGTTCTTTTTGTGTACAATGAATTCTGCTCAGTCAGCAGCTCCACACCAACTCGCCTCACATAGACAAATCTAGGTGTGAGGTCCTGTTTGGACCATTCCACAGTCAGTTTAACAGCATCCACAGCAGGTTCCAGGTGGCATGGCAAAATGATGTCATCACCAATCATTGCCACTACTGGCTGAGTTGGACCAATCATGTGAGACTGACCTGAGGAGAAACACCAGAAGTCTGTTTAGGTGGTTTTCTCACTTCAAGATTTGACCAAAAAAACAACAAAATCAATTTAGGCCAGTGTATCCAGTATAAGTACAAATGGATGCATGGATCATTGTTTGATTTGTCTTCAAACTGCTTTATCTGGTAACTACTGCAGTAGGTTTTGTTTTAAGGAAGAGAAGAAAAACTTTCACCAACAAGAACATATTTAGGGGCACATAAAATGCTGCAGTTTTGTAATTGTGAAGTGTTTGAGGTGTTTTCATGAGTTTGCAAACTCTGACACAAGAACCATTCAGGGGGCACAATTCTCATGTCAACATCAGGCTGAGAAAGATCGGAGGTAAACCTACAGTATCAGTGCTTCACTTTGCATTTCTTAATCTGACATTAACTCAGTAAACTTTGGAACTGAACTAATCAATTTAACTAAATTTACATACATAACATAATTTGGTGGAAACACCATGAAGTTGTACAATAATTAAAAAATTTACAAGCTGTGGCTTCAGATGTTTCAGTCTCCTGTTAAAATGAAGATGACTTTAGATTGTAGACTTTTGTAATTATTGTGTGAATCTTACCTTCACAGCATCGTGTTAGAAAGAGGAGAACACCATGATGTAAAACCAAGAGAAGGCTCACTTTAACAGGACTCATTACAGATGCCTGGAAACAGTAAAAATAAATAAATCATCAACCCTGAGTAAATAAAAACACAGATAACTAAAAGAAAAACTGAAATATCTGTTAAACCACTTAAAAGTGAAGTGACAAAATGGTTCTTTAAAACTGATAGTGTAGTATCTGGTGCACAACATGTTTGTAATTTCTGTGTGTTTTTGCTGTTTTGCTGAGTAAGGACAGTGAGGCATGAGGAGCCCCTCTGGGGTGAAAAGGCCTAGGGCCATAAGTTTCCCTGATTACATATGTTCATGTCAAAAAGTTAGGGATAATATGTATAGATAAGCTTTCTGTGTGTTGGGGCTCGCATCAGTCCTATAGTGAAGTCATGTGCATTAGGAAACAGATGTCAGGAACGTGGGCAACAAAAAACAGGATATTTGATGGTTTATTAGCTGAAACATTGACATGCTCGAGGAGTTTGACTTAAGCCTCTCCCGTTCATCATGGACGAATGTACAGACATTGTTCTTTTTGTAATAAACTACATTATTCTTCAGGTTCTGTCTACAAGAATTTCTCCAACACTCACAGCAGGATGGAAACAATCCCACCACATTAATAGTTAGATAGTACAACATTTCAGTAATCATATAAGAGATTTTGCTTTGTTATTTGGATCCTAGACAATTTGATTTAACCCATTTTTCCATTCTCTTCTGTTTACGATGTTCATGGTCGCAGGGGGGCTATAGCCTATCCCAGCTGTCATAGTGTGAGAGACAGGGTACACTCTGGACACGTCACCAGGGCTAACACAGTAACATACCTATGGGCAGTTTAGAACAACCAATTAACTTTACGTCAGTAACTGCATGTCGCCATACTGTGAATGTTATTTCATATTTTTATTATATGTCAAAAATTTACAGTATTTGCAAGAAGAAACATTAGACTAAAAGAATGTTTAAGAGGACAGATATGTTTAAATATAAATCACATGTTGATAAATCTGCAGAGATCTGAACTGTTACTAGCAAACCTGCAAAAAACAAGAAGAGATGGAACAGTCAAGTCTGGCTTTGTGAATTCCCACAACATTGCAAAAATAAACAAAGAAAGAAAATCTCTGCAAAGCATGCCGTAAGAAAAAAGAAGAAAAAGGGTGGAGGGTGGAGCCTATCCCAACTATCATAGGGTGTGAGGCAGGGTACACCCTGGACACATCACCAGAGCTAACACAGGGAGAGACATCCATTCACACCTACGGGAAATTTAGCAAAATTTACAACAATTAACTTAACCTCACTAACTGCATGTCTTTAGACTGTGGGAGGAAGCCCTACATAATCATGCTATATATTTTGGTTTCACAATCTATTTGCAATCAGATTGCCTTAGTGTCTTCAAAATGCTGTTAAAAGATTCTAATTTTAATTGCAGGACTTCTGAGTAACAACTTATTCCATTTAATTCACTTTGTTTACTTCAGTCATGGCTGTGTTTTAACAGTTAAATACACGTCAACATTCCCTTCCCTGGATCACCTCTTCTTCCTGCTCTCGTCTGAGACGGTCGCACTATCTCTCTCTCCCTGCCCTCCCCATCTCTCCGCTTGCTGCTTGCTGTGAGAGCGTCTTTCACACACTGTCCGAATAAGAACCAGTAATTCGGCTCCTCCGCCGGCCTTGGGCTGGCAACCATATCGCTCCAGGGCTCTGTGTGCGGCTGCTCTTCCCCCTACTCCGTGTTGTGATTTGTGAAGCTGGATCTGGTGTACCACGGCCGCTGATGATATTCCATCACTATCAGCGAACTGTTTTGGCTAGGAGCTGGCATCTGGCTCCACAATGCCCCCACCCTCTCGTCTCCGTCTGCATCCTGACCTCACCTACCGCTGCTATCCTAGCTTTAAATGTGCAAATGTGCTTTGCTAAGGTGGTTTTTTTGGACCCTGGTATGGTTCTCATTTTGAGCACTGTACCAGATGACTTTTTTTAACCTAACTACCCCATGATGTGTGTTGTTTTCTTCTCCTGCTAAAGGTAGCGCTGCGTGTCGGCTGCATGACCTCAGGACACCTGTCCCCCCCTGTTGTTTCTGTCTTTGTATTTCTTGGATGACTGTTCTGGAACGCCAAATTTCATTATATATTTTTGCATATATATGACAATAAAGAAACCTTGAAACCTGTTTAAGAGTTTTAATCAAGGACGTTCATTTGTAGAAGGTGTCGAGTATAACAAAATGTGTATAAAAAGTGGAATAAGACTCAGGACAGAGGTTGATCAGTTAGTATGTGGGAAAAAATCTGAGTGTTATAATTATTATCCTTTTGTCAGGCTCCACTACCAATAGAAATGCTGTGTGCTGTGTCAGGTTGTTTGAAAGAATGTGTAACTCTCTCCTGTGAGCCTTTTGCATGATGTCTCACTGAAATGTAAAAGCTCTCTTGCAAGTTTCCTGAAATCATTTTCTTAACAAGACGTCCTTTGAAGCCGGTTCTCCACATCTCTCTTCTGTTCTTTCAAATACATCACTGCTAAGCCATGCATGCAACTAAAAAGCCCTCCACCTGAGCCCGTTAAAGGGGTCGTAGGGAATTTTTGTGAGGCCAGTGACAGGGAAGGACACGGAGAGAGTAACGAGATCTAAGAGAACAGTGAACTCCAGGAACTGAATGCACTCAGGGTAAGGAAGAATCTTAACTGTGTGATGAACTAGGTCTAACATGTGAGCCATTTTTTTTTGCAATTTTAATTGCAAAAAAAAAACCAAATACACATGTTGCACCTTATCTATAACCTATAGCTATAACAAAGAGCACTGTGTCTAAGATATAAGAGGCCTTTTTCCTTCTAGGGATATAAACGTGGGCAGCATGGTGGCATGGTGGTTAGCACTACTGCCTCACAGGTAGAATGACACCCAGAAGGTCTGGGTTCCCACAGTGCAAAGATGTGGAGTTAGGTTAACTGGTCTGTCTAAATTGGTGTGTATAGTTGTTTGTCTGTCTGTGTTAACCCTGTGACAGGCTGGCGACCTGTACAGGGTGCATCCTGCCTCTCGCACTATGTCAGCTGGGTTAGGCTCCAGGCCCCCCACAACCCCAAGCAGGATAAGAGGATGGATGGATGGAAATAAATGTACTGGACCTTATCTAGACAGTAAAGTCTAAGTTATAAGAGACATTTTTCTTGCAATTTACTTTGATGATATACATGTTGGACCTTATCTAGATGAACCTAGAGAGTGGTAATTGTAAAAAGATTGAAATAAATTTTAACCCTATAATGCCAGGTCGCTGCTGAAGCACCCATTACCTGCCGTGAATAGCTGGTTAACACCGAGCATATCACCATTGTGGCCCTCACACCAGTAATCAGGCTGGTTATCCAGACCATCTGCCCCCCACTTTCGACACCCATTAGTTTGCATATCGTGCAAACAGATCCACAGAGGACGCCATTGCTGTTGCTCTCCACTCTGTGTTGAGCCACTTGGAGCAGCAGCAGAGCTACGCTCGCATGCTCTTTGTTGACTACAGCTCAGCGTTTAACACAGTCATCCCGGACATTCTCACCACCAAACTGCACACCCTGGGCCTCCCCCCTCTCACATGTTTCTGGATCAAGGACTTCTTAACCAACCGGCCCCAGACTGTGAGACTTGGCCCCCATCTCTCCTCCACCCGCACACTGAGCACTGGCTCCCCACAGGGCTGTGTGCTGAGCCCCCTCCTGTACTGCCTCTACACCCATGACTGCAGTCCGGCCCACAATAACAACCTCATCGTCATATTTGCTGACGACATCACAGTGGTCGGACTCATCTCAAGGGGAGATGAGGCAGCTTACAGAGAGGAGGTCCTGAAGTTGACAGCCTGGTGTTCAGAGAACAACCTGGTACTGAACACCATGAAAACCAAAGAGATCATCACTGACTTCAGGAAGCGCAGGACTGATCCAGCCCCTCCTCTACATCAACGGCGAGTGTGTGCAGAGGGTCCACACCTTCAGGTGTCCTCAAATCTGCTGATCTCTCTTGGTCAGATAGCTGTTATCAAGAAGGCTCAGCAGCGACTTCACTTCCTGAGGGTCCTCAGGAAGAACAACTTGGACTCAAACCTGCTGCTGACCTTCTACCGCTCATCCAATGAGAGCCTGCTGACGTACTGTATCACAGTATGGTACGGCAGCTGCACTGAGGCGGACAAGGTCAGGCTTCAGAGGGTAGTCAAGACAGCACAAAGAATTGTTGGCTGCCCTCTCCCCTCCCTGATGGACATCTACACCTCCCGCTGCATCAGCAGAGCCAAAAACATCATCAAGGACAGCTCACACATCAAACTTTGTGTATAATATCACCTTTTTTTTCAGGCAGCCAGAATGCCTTTTCTAAAGATACCCAGAATCACTGAGTCATAAACAATGTTATGTCTCAACAGGAGGAATATACAACAGTATATACATTACAATATAACCTGAATTGTGATTTAGAAAATATACTTACTCAAGTCAAAGGAGGATAGACAGGGACTGTGAAACAATACAATCCTTTAATCCTCACTCTAAAAGGGCCAAAAGTCACAGATTCAGGATATTATACTTAAGGATCATATGTTAAAGGTGCTGAGCCATTGGAGTTGCTCAAATAGAAATGAAACTAAAACCCTCTACAGAAATCATCACCTGCATTCCTGCTCCTCCCCCAGCAACAGATCCAAGACACTCCAAATGTCTTGGCTATGTGGTTAGAGAGGGTGTTCAATCAGTTGAGAGAATGAATCAGTCTAACTGTGTTGTCTGCTCTGTGGCTAGACCTCATTTAACCACAGTCCCATTTCCAAACGACCTGGTCACTGAGCCAAAAGGATTACACTGTATGACCCAACTATATAACCAAAAACCATAAGGAAAAAGTGGAGATTGCACAACACTGAACTATGTCGTTCCACCAGTAACCATCACCACTCCCCCACATGTTGTGCCTTCTTAAGGAACTTTATACCTGTTTTACCAGGAAGAGCATGTCTGTCTTAAGTGTGTGGCAATGAGTGGTAGTGCATGAATGGAATTTAATCACAAATGTTGTGTTTGCTGCTAAGAAGTGAAGTCAAAAGGGCAGTGACCACATTCCAGAGCCGTCAGAACCTGCAGAGCCATTTCTTCCTTATCTTGTTTTCAGAGTGTACTGTTTGAAATACACCTTTAGAAGACGGCTCAAACGCTGCCCCAATGAGCATTTTGCATGTTGTGTTACAGAAAAGTAAAAGCTCCCTTGCAAGCAAATAGTTCCTTCATAATTCTTTGTTCTGAGTGCTTTGTGTTTCCTGGACTTTGGTTGTTTTCCTAACAGAGTAAGACACTTATTAAAAAAAAAAAAGTTGTGATAGGTGAAAACAGAGAGGAAGACAGGAAGGAGAAAAAAGCAAAACTGTTTATGTTTAGATGTCTTTATATAATGCATAAAGACACGATGCATAAAGGCTCTCAGTATAATGCATTTAAGGGCATCATCTGGGGAATTGCACGAGCCATTTCCTTAAAAGAAACATACTAAGAAAAGTAATAAATATTGCCCTTAGGTACATTTGCTTAGCGGCTTTTTTATGCAAATTCAATTCAATTCAGTTTTATTTATGTAGTGCCAAATGTATTTATACTGTGCCAAACTAACAGCACAGTGTTGTGGTGGTGCTGCCTCGCAGCTAGAATAACATCTAAAAGGTCTGGGTTTGATTCCACCTTGGCCCTGGCCGCTCACTGTGTGGAGTTTGCATGTTCTCCCCGTGTCCGCATGGGTGTCCTCCAGTTTCCTTCCACAGTCCAAAGACATGCATTTACTGGGGTTAGGTTAACTGGTCACTCTAAATTGTCTATAGGTATGAATGGTTGTCTGTCTCTTTATGTTGGCCCCACGGCAGGCTGGCATTCTGTGTGGTGTGTACAATCCACCCCTCGCGACCCTGAACAGGATAAGTGGATAAGAATTGACGGATGGAATTTGCTGTTCGCTCAGAGTCAAATAAGTGTCCATCAAATTTAGGCAGTAGGCTGAGATTTTTTTGCAGCATCAAACTGAACTCCAGAACCTGCAACTGGTCTATTGGAACATCTCAACTTTTCCAGCTCCAGCTGCATGTGTAACAGCTCCCTCTGCTGCTCAAAGGTCAGTGCAGGTGGACCAGACTGATCACTAGCACCCTGATCACTAGCTGCCTGCCTGCAAAGAATCCCTGCCTCCACAGGACCCTGTTTTAAACCAACCTTAACAGAATCTTTCAACTTTTTATCAGCTATGTCAATTTTGTAATGGTCAGTTATCACAATTAACTGTTCCTCAGTACACAGTTCCAATGACAGTTCTGAAGGAGACTGAACAAAACTATGCAAAACAGAAGCCATTTTCAACAAATTCCACAACCAAAAAGCAACCCACCTGCTGCCAGACTGGGTTTAGTATAATTCAATTCAATTCAATTCAGTTTTATTTATATAGCGCCAAATCACAACAAACAGTCGCCTCAAGGGTGTGTATAGGAGACACACCCCACTATACCCCAAAAGAGCTAATAAACTGCACCCTATGCTTCATGCAGTCATGTGTGTGGTGGTGGTGGGGTGGGGGTCTTATGCACACAAACCCAATGGAGTGAAAAAAAGTAACGAAAAGTTGGTCACCCTCTATCTCCATGGAGGTGCTCCCGAGCCGATGTTAGGGGAAAGGGAACAAGGAAGCTCTACCCACATTCACTGCCACCTAAAAAACAAAACACCACGAGCGTCCCAATGACACTCGCTGATTAACCTCAAATGGGGAGGACTCCTACCAAACACAAACCTAGTACAGGCCCAAAGTGAGTCACAAAACCAAATAACAAATGATAACCACACAAAAGGAACCAATGCCCACTGCTCACTCCAACAAAATGGCCCAACCAAAATCTCCCCTGAGCAAACAGCCTGGGAAACCAAACCAAGACCTAACAAAACACGCAAACAACCAGAGTAGCCAAACAACAATGAAACCAAACATTTAACGAGCTCCCACTTGTCACAGCCTGGCTCACAGCCCATGACAAAGAATGAGGGGAGGCAAAGATATGGGCCAATCAGATTAGTTTTATTGAAAAATATACAAATCAGAAAGAAAGATAAATATGGGATGTGAATATGTCAGTATGTCCAGTGTATGTGTGAGTGGACTTGTATCTGGGAATCTGGACTTTTTTCTGAATTTTGCAACCCCAAACCAAACTAAAACAAAAGCCAAACCAAAGTTACCTGGAGGAGCAGAGAGGGGAGAATGGTTAGAGCTCTGTTTAAATTACTGAGTCCAGGTGGCTCAAATTACTCAAGGCCCACCTCTACCTGCTAACCCTGCAGGAGGCACCGCCCCTGCAGGTCAGAGGAGGGCCCGTGATACCCCCCACAGTCCAGAGACATGCAGTTAGTGGGATTATGTTAACTGGTGTTTCTAAATTGCCCTTGGGTGGGAATTTATGACAATTGTAGGTGTGAATATGAGAGCGAATGGTTGTGCCTCTTTCTTTGTTAGCCCTGTGACAGGACCTCTATCCTGCCTCTTGCCCTTTGACAGCTGGGACAGGCTCCAGGATGGATAATGGATGGGCAAAGGATAGGCCAAGGTTCTATCATGGGCCACCATGTCATTTTAAATAGAATAGAACAGAATAGAATAGAATGCCTTTATACTATGGAGGACCAAAACTGACATAATCAGAAATAAAAGCAGAAATATATATATAGTGTATATATCTTGTTTTTCCTTTTCCTTATACACGCGTTTTCATCAAGAAATATATAAATTTTCTTTTTCCTTTTCCTTACACATGCGTTTTTCATCAAGAAATGTAAATATAGTGTTTTTCCTTTTCTTTACACGCACGTTTTCATCAAGAAATGTATAAATTTTCTTTTTCCTTTTCCTTACACATGCATTTTCATCAGGAAATGTATATATTTGTTTTGCCTTTTACTTATACAAGCCTTTGTTCTTTTTACATTTCCTCGTCCGCTTTTCCTTTACCACATGTATTTCTGCCTGCTCTTTTTCCTTTTCCGTATGCATTTCTGCCTCATTATGCAAATAAGGAGGGTTGTCTTCTTGCTCCAGCTCCTCTACTATTGGTCAATAAACAGGAAGGAGCAGGATCCATGTGCAGATCGATTGTGCATGCCTGCGCCTTTGGCTATATGTCTATGGCCATGGGACATGTTTCGCAGCAGCGCGGGCGAAGACATCGAGGAGTTTACGGAAACTGTTGTGGGATTTATTGGGAAAGTTGGTGATGACACTTCACTTAGGAGGACCCTCAGGACTTTTCCCAACCAGAAGCCATGGGTGGATATATCTGTCCGCGACGCCCTGAGGTCCCGCACCGTTGCCTACAACTCCGGCCTCGCCTCTGGGAACATGGAGGACTACAAGGTTGCATCATACAACGTCCGCAGAGCGGTGAAAGAGGCAAAACATCGCTACGGCCGCAGACTGGAACAGAAACTACAACAGTCTGACCCCAGGGGACTGTGGCAGGGACTACGCACCATCACGGACTACAAAGCACCACACACACACCCGGTGAGTGCCGACGCTTCTCTGGCTGATGAACTCAACATCTTCTTTGCGCTCTTTGAGTCGGGAAGCCGACAGCCCGCTGCGCTCCCGGCCGGAGGGGCGGAGACACTCACTGTGACGGAGCGCGACGTGAGGAGGGCGTTTAGACGTGTAAACACCAGGAAAGCGGCTGGACCAGACGGTATTAGCGGACGTGTCCTTAAGACCTGCGCTGACCAGCTGGCACCTGTGTTTACACTGATATTCAACCTCTCACTGAAACTGTGTGTGATTCCCACCTGCTTTAAAAAGTCCATCATAGTCCCTGTCCCAAAGAAACCACACCCCAGCAGCCCCAATGACTTCAGGCCCATAGCACTCACCTCTGTGGTGATGAAGTGTTTTGAGAGACTCATCAAGACATTCATCACCTCCTCACTGCCCACCACCCTCGACCCACTACAGTTTGCATACCGGCCAGACAGATCCACAGACGACGCCATATCCTTCCTCCTCCACAAGACCCTTTCACACATAGACACTGGTAAGGGGAACTATGTGAGAGTGCTGTTTGTAGATTACAGCTCAGCATTCAACACCATAGTTCCCTCCAGGCTGGTCTCTAAGCTGCTGGACCTGGGCCTGGGCCCATCCCTGTGCAGGTGGGTTCACAGCTTCCTGACCAGCAGACCACAGGTGGTACGAGTGGGACACCTCACCTCATCCTCCCTCACCCTCAACACTGGATCCCCCCAAGGCTGTGTGCTCAGCCCTCTGCTGTACTCACTGTACACCCATGACTGCGAGGCCACGTCAGAGTCCAACGTCATCATCAAGTTTGCTGACGACACTGCTGTTGTGGGACTAATCTCCCACAATGAGGAGACAGCCTACAGGAGAGAGGTCTCCCGCCTGGAGAACTGGTGCCAGGAGAACCACCTCCTGCTCAACGTCAGCAAAACGAAGGAACTGATCGTGGACTTCAGCAGGAAGCAGCAGAGGGACTACCATCCACTTGTCATCAGTGGTGCTGAGGTGGAAAGAGTGGACACTTTCAAATACCTGGGAGTGACCATCTCACAGGACCTGTCCTGGACTCATCACATAAACATCACTGTGAAGAAGGCCAGACAGCGTCTCTACCTCCTCAGGCGGCTGAGAGACTTCAAGCTCCCACTCAAGGTGCTCAGGAACTTTTACACCTGCACCATCGAGAGCATCATGCGTGGGAGCATCACCACCTGGATGGGAAACTGCACCAAGCAGGACTTCATGGCCCTAAAAAGGGTGGTTCGTTCAGCTGAACGGACCATCAGAACCACCCTCCCCAACCTGCAGGACATTTACACCAAGCAGTGCAGGCTGAGGGCCATGAAGATCCTAAAACAGCCCAGCCACCCCGGACACTCTCTCTTCTCCCTGCTCCCATCAGGCCGGCGTTACCGCTGCCTGAGGACTAAAACTGAAAGGTTGAAGAAGAGTTTTTACCCACAAGCCATCCGTCTGCTCAACTCTGAGCCCTAACTGGACCATTATTGCACAATGTAAATATTATAATTTATAAAAGTGTGTATAGTGTATAGTATATAGAGTATAGTGTATAGTGTGAATTACTTTTTTTTATTTTTATTCTTCTTATTTATATGTGTGTGTATATATGGTTGCAGGTACAAAATACATTTCACTGTGCATTGTACTGTGTATAACTGTGCATGTGACAAATAAACACTATCTTAATCTTAATCTTAATCTTAATCTTAATATATATATATATATATATATATATATATATATATATATATATATATATATATATATATATATATATATATATGAAAATAATATTTTCACTATTCTTTTGGAGTTTATTGACTTGACGGTCCTCTGCTTGATGCTTTGTTTTGCTTATGAACGACAGGTTTGGTGTTCACTAATTATGCAGAACCTCACTAGGTACTCTTATCTGCTAGACAGGTACAAGAAAACTGTGCCACTGACGTGCCGGCTTTCCAAATAAATTCCATTTTCACATATCACAATTCTGTTTATGTAGCCATCTTCCCTCAGTGGCATCAAGATTTTCCATGATAATTGTATTTATGTATAATTGTTTATTTGTATCTTAAAATATTTCTGCATGAGGAAAAACAAATTCACCAATATTTGCATAACGACAGCAGTTTGCTTTTTGTTTTTCCTACCAGACAGCTTACCTGAGGTCAGATTCTACAATATTAAAATCATTCATATAAGACACAGCTCATGAGGCTGCCCACAATTCAGCTCTCTTTATTGCATCATCATTCTTTTTATTTTTTGTAAAAGTTGACAGATATCAATCCATTGTCATGTTTTAGTGATGGCAGATGTTAGTAATATGTAATGCACCTTAGAGACAACATGGAAAATGGTAAAGTACAAAACCACTTTAATGATAGTGGGCTAGTTTCTACATACAGATAAAATATCTTCCATCTCTCACAGTATAATTCTTACTTACACACAAACACAATTCAAAAGATTAAAAAGATCACAAACCAACAAATAAATGAAGAAATTTCTGGCAACACACTGCAAAATAATGACATAATGAGAAAAAACATAACACAGCTAAACCCATGTTGCATATGTTATGTGATACCCTGTCCTTCCCTGAGGGGGAAACAGATTTATGTGCACAACTGAAGAAACTGGAAATGTAAACTTAACATGCATTTTTTTTAAACAGTTGTCAAACATTATGATTTTAGCAACAGATTGAGTAAATAAAAAAAAGAATATCATGCTGTCTTATTAGACACTACTTCATTGTTTCTCTCTTCTTTCTATGCGTTGTTCAGCTCAGCTCTGGTTGTTCTAAATCTCTTGTTTCTTTCTGTTTCTCCTTCAAGTGTTTAAGAATTTTTCCCTTGTCCTTTTCTAGCTTTACTTTCCTTTCTGTCATTTGGAGTATAATGTCCTCTGTTGCCTCCATTAGTTTGTCTGTAATCCCTAACAGATCTTCATGTTCTTTCACTCTCTTTTCCAGGTCATGTTGTGATTTTTCACGCTTCTTTCTTTTTTTGTCTGCGTCCATTTTTGCGTTCGTCTCCAACTTCTTTGTGACCTCTTTCATCTCTGCTTTGTCCTCCTGCAGTAGTGAGTTGAGTTTCTCTCTCTGCTTCTTCAGATCTTTCTTCTGCTCCATCAGTTTTGTAATAATCTGCTGGACATGCTGCAAGTCTTCCTCATGGTTCTTCAACTCATCGTCAAGTCTGTTCTTTTCCTCACCTTCTCTCAGTGAATGCTCCTCAATCCTCACCTCTCTTTTATCTATGAATCAAATAGAGACAAATGCTTTCCTAAACTTTTTATTTGTCATGGAAAATCAAGTCAGAGGACATCACTCAATATTGAAACAAAACAAAGAAACAAAGAATAGACAGTTTAAGGCCATCAATTATAAGATAATAAAAAAAAAACAAATGATAGGAATATATGAATATATTTGACTATAAGTTAGCCATACTCTCTACTCTATCTATTTTATAATTTTGGCCATAAACAAACACTTGTTTGAAAGGTGGGGATAAAATTTTAGAAATCAACATGTATGACACATGGTAGGAGTTCTAAATTTCTGTACCTGTATTAAAATGTAAATAAAAATAATCACTTTGAAGCATTGGTCATGGGACTGGCAGTAAGGTTACCGTTCTAAAACAAAGTTGCAGATTTTAACAAAAATCCTCTCAAGAACCAGTTGACTTTCATTTCAAAGTAACTTGAAATTTCAGTGAGACTGGAAGTCCAAAATTAAATTATGAAGGACCTTTCAAGTAATTTTTTTTTGTTCTTCTTCTTCGGACCTCAGAAAACTACTGACAGTCCTGCTCCTGTAGATGAGACAGGTAACAATCTGAGAAGTCATATGTACCACCAGCTACAGGTTGAGACATCTCTCACCTGCTATTATTCCAATACATCATGGAACGCCAGCCCCCACCCCAGGCAATGCCCAATACGTTTTATTTTGTATTACTGGTATAATAAGATTATAGTGGGTTTTTTCATAAAATGTCTTTACCTTGGTCCCCTAATAGCTCAGTCACACAAAGAGAATGATAACCTCCTTGTGACTAGGAAACATCACTGGTTGTCTGAGATGGGATTTTTTTTTCCCACATTCAGCAAGTTGTTGTAGCCACCGCCTTGTTGTCTAGAGGCTGAGGGTGTTGCATGCTCAAGTTTTGACTGCAAGGCAGTTGAGCAGAGTGCTGGTGGTCCCTCAAGACAATCACAGTCTGATTTGGACTTAGTCCAATTAGTTTCAGACAGATTGGTAAAGGTTTGCAAATAATTACAATTTAATTTATAAATGCAGACAGACTGCAACCAATCTCAATCAGTCTGCACTAATGCATGTCTGGAACATATCGCTTTACAGTAGAGGATTCCAATCAGCTGGTTACCCTTCCATCCATCCATTCTCTACTGCTTATCCTGTTCAGGGTTGCAGGGGGGGGGGGGGGGGGGGGGGGGGCTTGTCATCGTCCTGGGCCTGCGGCCCAGTGTTATAAGTTTCGTTTTTGTCTAGGTCTGTTTTGTTTTTTCGGTTGCGTTCTTAGTGTTTCTTATAGTTTAATTTTTGTCAGATTGTTGTTTGGGTGTTCTGTTCTATTTAGTTCCCCTTCCTGTTGTTTCTTTGTGTAATGTTTGATTCCCTTTGTCAAGTTTTCTGTGTTAGGTCTGCGTATGTTATGTTGGACAATTCCTGTTTTATTTTGGTAGACTCGTGCTTGTGTATTGTGGTCAGTTTTGCTTCCCCATGTCTCGTTGGAGTAATTATGGTCAGCTGTTATCCCATCTGTTGTTACTCCCCTCATTAGTCCTTGTGTATTTATTGTCTGCTCTTGTCTTTGTCTTTCGTCGGGTCCTTAGTCAATGTATACGTCCAGATGGATGTGTTTGTGTGCTCTATGTTTTGTATTTCAAGTTTCGAGTTTGAGTTTCAAGTTTTCAAGTTTTTCAGGTTTTCTTAGCTGGTTCCAGACCAGCCATGTCTCAAGTGTAAAGATTAAATTCAGCTCTCGCCTTCTGTCCTGCTCTGAGGTCCTCCCTGCCTTGCCAGCCGCAGCATCCATGACAGGGCTGGAATCTATCCCAGCTGTCATAGGGCGAGAGGCAGGGTACACCCTGTAATTAACAGATACCTATATATTAGAATTTATAGGGTGTAATAAACTGATTTGAATTTTAATGTGAATGTGTACTGCACTGCATGCATGGAAAATGTACACGTGGCCGCACTGTACACAGTGGTAGTGGAGCAATTTGTCATCTGAATAGCCGGTCTTGTGCCAAAAAGTGATTTCCAGTATTTGCCCAAAAAAATTATTGTTGTATTGGTATTGGTATTTATATTGTTGTAAATGACTTTCGGACCTATAATCTGTCAAGCATATCTCAAACATCATCTCTTATGAATGATATCAATTCATTTTGAGTCATAAAGAACATTTCTGTCACATGGTAGAAGCTGCAGTCAGTTTCTAGCAAAGAGACTTTCATATTGTAGTGATTCTGGTAAAGTTAGATGGTTCTGTGCAGATGTTTTGTGATTTCCCACTGTGTTAGTGGTCCTTGAACATATGCGTGCCATCGAGGGAGAATGAGAGTCAGAGGGAGTCTCGTTTTATTGTTGTTTTTGGCGTGGTTACAGCACACAGCAACCATTTAATTGTTAATAAAAGGGCAACTCTTCTTCAACATCTTAACAGACGCTAAAATATATTATTTATTAATGAGGGTAAGAACAAGTAGTTTCTTCATTTTATATATAAGCCCTCCATAAATCCTGTGCACCTGTATATTTACCAATATAAGCAAAGAAAAAACATTTATTAAATAAAAAAAATTAAAAAAAAGGAAATCACTTTTTGACTCAACACCAGAAACCTGAAAACTCCGCTGTCACCGTGTTTTGTGTACATACAGCACTCGTACTGCGTCCCTTCATACGCTGTGGCATCATCCGGACCTCTCTTTCGCACCGAGGGGGACAGCACACACACCCCCGGACCTCAATTCGTCCTTTAGCGACTTTTGAGACAGTCGACAGTCTTGTTGCACATAAGTCGGCAACAGTGCCAGCCGCCGATCGCCAGATTATGCACAAATATACGGGCCAGCATAGATGAAAATAGGCGAGGAACATGTAGAATAAAATCCATCATCATTTTCTGAGGTTTACTGCACACGGTTTCCATTTTTGCAACAATGCTTCCACTTCTTGTTGAATTTATCTCCGGCAGCTTTGGCTGCTTTCCACACCTGCTGCGCCGCACTCGCAGCTTGTTCCTGTCTAATATCGTCAGTAGAGTCATTTTGTGAATCGGTGATGGCCTATTTTAGAGAATTCAATGAGGCCTTTGAACTGATCTGCCAGACCTGAGGCCATATCGCTGCAGACCCCTGAATGGTGCAGATGACTCGGCCATCTGCGGTCAGGCGGCAGTGCTCAAATTACAGAGACCGAGCGACATTTTCTAACTATTTGAAAAGCGTACGCTGGGTGTTAGCCCCTCCCCCCATCGTATGCTTTGTACGCTCTGGAAAACGGCGTTATTTGTGAAGCGTCCCTTAATGTTGGTCAGGCTGTGGTCTCCATCCACTGTTTTCCCTACTTTTAGCATAAGGATGCAGGATTTGTTTCCGTGTTTATGACATTTTTATCGGAAGCACATTTGTAATTCTTAGTTCGTTACTTTAAAGGCAGTTACTGTAAAATAAGGCATTAAAAAAGAACTGATGATGATCTGTGTTGGTATCACTCCCTTCCTCTAGAGGGCTCCACTTTTTGTTTACGTTTTGTGCTTTCTGACTGGCAAGGAAGTAAACGGCAAGATAGCCTCTTCAGCTACAGAGAGCCAAACGAACAAAATGAACCCAACAAAGATTAAACCTGTCACTTAAATATCAAATAACATTGCCCCAACATGGTAAGTTGATCTGATTAATTTTAAACATCTGTTTAATTGTGTAAATGGACTTTGTGTTGTTTTGAAGATGTAAACTATCGTTGATTTGCATAAAGGTTAAATACGTTTTCCTGCATGGGGTTCAATTGAGATATGTCACTGTAATTAATCAGAATGTCCATGAAATGCACAAATTCGGTTTAATTTTGTGTTTAGATCTGTAAGATCATCATAATGTGTAATCTGATGTATTGTTGCATTTGTTTAGAGTTTAAACTAAAGATTTGTGAACAGAGTGATTGATAGAGTATGAAGCTAAGTTTATTGACAGTTTATCAACCTGGAAAATTTAATGTTGAAGATTATAATGTGTTTAAATGCTAAATTTGAATCTCAGAGTTATATGTGATTAATCTAGCACAACCTTAAATGTGACTTATTCAAAAGGTTTATAGTGAAAGGTTCTAAATTTGTGCTTATTTCTAGTATGATCCTAAATATTGTAATTTTGTTTTGTTTACAGTTTAACCAGCTGTCATTAGGCTGTGTATAACCAGAGGGCAATAAAACAACAACAACAACAAAACAGCAAGTTTATGTTATTCGAAACAATCTGTGCTTGGGAAAACAATACAATGAAGTTTGAACTCACCAGTTTTCTTTTGCTCCTGCTTCCATATTATGAATAATATGGAAGCTATTGTGCCAATTGATATTAAACAGACAACCAAGTTGATGGTAATGTGAACAGCAGTATTAGACTGGACCATAAAGAGATTGTCTGTAAAAATAAGGAGACATAATGTGCTGGACTCTACTTTCTGTCACTGTAAATGAATGTAAGTCATAAACCATTTTTATACCTGAAACATGGATGTGCGCCTCTTTGATTTGGCTGATATTCTTTTGTTGGACTCTGCAGGTGAAGCTGTAGCTGTGTCCTTTCTCCACAGACACTTTGCTGCTGACAGTATAGAGACCATCAGAACCTCTGACAGTCTTTGTAGGTTCAGCAGAAATGAGTTTGCCCTCACTGTTCAGCCACAGCAGCTGAGGCTCTGGATACCAGCCATTAGATTCACACTCTAACACAACTTTATCTTTGACTGTGGAGAGTTCAATGAGTGGTGAGGAAACAGAACCTGCAAAGAAAAGATTGTGAGAACTTTTTCAAGTGTAGTTGCCAAATTAATTAAAACATTCTTTGAGTGGCCAACAATGCATTTTTCTGCTTTTTATTTTTTAATTTTCATGCCAGAGTGGCCTTATCAAGTGTAACTTGCTTGGACAATAATACCTTTCCTTCATAAAAATGTCCCTGTGGTTATTTCAAGAGCCTCTGTGCTGTGTGTTATTTAATCTTGTATACTGTCAATCAAATGCCCAATCTTGTCCTCCTGGTTATCCTAAGTGTCCTGTATACTGGCCTGTGAATATCAACTTTTTCTTTTGTTATAATTTATTGTTGATCCAAATTTCCATGTAGTCAGCAATCATTACCATAGTCAGCATGGATGTCTTGCTTGTGAAAATGGTGCCGATCTGGTTATTCAAATTAAACCTGTTTATTCCATTTGTGCTGCTCAGAATTCCTTTAAATTGGCTGAAATTACCCTGTAGCTATCAAAGTCAAATGTCCCTCTGGTCTATGCAGATATTCCTATACTGAGCCTTGTTGGTCAACAGAAGAGCTGCTCTTGCTGGTTTGTTTGTTCTTGTGGGGTCATATGCCTCCAGGTTGGCAAAAAACCCACTCAGATGGGTGCAAAAATCCCCTGTGATTCTAAATACCAATATTGCTTTTCTTGTACCTCTCTTTTTTTGTCCACTTGCCCTTCTTAATAACCCAGTTTCCCCATGTAGCTACTCTGATCACCACTAGGCCTCTGTAGTCATTTGCTCACGTCAGTCCGAGTGTCAATGTGCTCAGTCCGAATGTGAAGTAAGACCTATTCTGGGTCACCCAAATAAATAAGCAGTCATCCCTCGTTATATGGCAGGTCACTTATTGCAGCTTCACTGTATTGAAGATTTTTTTTTAATTACTAATTCTATTTTGTGGAGTTTTTACTATATTGCAGGATTTTATGGTATATAGGTATTTATGTAACAACTCATAACTATATTCATCACTCGAACAAAGAGATAAGTTACGCATTTAGCAGAAATAGAAGAAACAACTGAGGGTGAAGATGCTGCATCACCTTCATCACCATCAGTACTGCACAGCTACATAATTCATCTTCTTCATCATTCAAGATATAGTGAAAGAGTGGGAAAGGTTTACAGGAGTGTGGGAAGGGTTTATAAAGCCTTAAAATAAATATAAATAATAAAATAAATATGTAAGTTATCACGCCACTACTTCGTGGATTTTCAACTCTAACGGGGGACTCTGGACTGTAACCCCTTCGATAGGTGAGGGATCAACGTACTTCTGTTCTCAACACATATGCCGCTGTGGATGATCCAGTTTCTGTTGGGGAAGACCAAAGGTTCCTTTATCCCTCTTATTATTCTGAATTCGTTTTCAGTCGAACCAAAATACCCACAATATCTGTGCTGACTTTTGTCTTTCTTAGCAGTTAAATTGCAAATTTAAGACAGTAATGTCAATTAAATTAAACTTACCTACAGCTAGCTGAACCACAGATTCTGCACCATATGTGGGTACAAGGCATTTGTACGTTCCTGCATCTGAGAGTTTCACTGTGGAGAGTTTCAGTGAAATGTCTCCACACTGCAGTTTGCTGACAGAGAGTGATGTTCTTTTTGTGTACAATAAATTCTGCTCAGTCAGCAGCTCCACACCATTTCGCCTCACATAGACAAATCTAGGTGTGAGGTCCTGTCTGGACCATTCCACAGTCAGTTCAACAGCATCCACAGCAGGTTCCAGGTGGCATGGTAAAATGATGTCATCACCAATCATTGCCACTACTGGCTGAGTTGGACCAATCATGTGAGACTGACCTAAGAGGAAACACCAGAAGTCTGTTTAGGTGGTTTTCTCACTACAAGATTTGAGCAAAGACAACAAAATTAATTTAGGCCGGTACCAGCATCCAAAGCCAGTGTATCTAGTATGAGTACAAATGGACGCATGGATCATTGTTTGATTTGGATTCAAACTACTTTATCTGGTAACTACTGTAATAGGTTTTGATTTAATGAAGAGACTTACCAACCAAGAACAAAACCAAATTTAGAGACACATAAAATGCTGCAGTTTTGTAATTGTGAAGTTTTTCAGGTGTATTCATGAGTTTGCAAACCCTGACACAAGAACCATTCAGGGGGCACGATTCTTATGTCAACATCAGGCTGAGAAAGATCGGAGGTAAACCTGCAGTATTAGTGCTCCACTTTGCATTTCTAATCTGGCATTAACTCAGTAAACTTTCAAAGTGAACTAATCAATTTAACTAAATCTACATACACGACATAATCTGGTGGAAACAAAGACTAGGTTATCAAATAATTAAAATAATTTACAAGCTGTGGCTTCAGATGTTTTAGTCTTCTGAGAAAATGAAGATGACTTCAGATTGTAGACTTTTTCAATGATTGTGTGAATCTTACCTTCACAGCATCGTGTTAGGAGGAGGAGAACACCATGATGTAAAACCAAGAGAAGGCTCACTTTAACAGGACTCATTCCAGATGTCATCACCATAGTCATTATCATCCCTGAATATATAAAAACACAGATCATTGAACAAAATAAAAACTGAAATATCTGTCAAACCCCTTTAAACTGAAGTGTCAAAATGGTTCTTTAAAACTATGATAGTTTGCTGGGTAATATTTTTTATTAAATATCAAATAAAGTAAAATTTGCATTATTTGAAAGAGCAAACATTAGACTAAATCGATGTTCAAGAGGACAGATGTATTTAAATATAAGTCATATGTTGAAACATCTGTGAAGATCTGAACTTTTTCTAGCAAACCTGCAAAAAACAAGAAGGACTTTTTACAAAATTTACACATCCAGAGATGGAACAGTCAAGTCTGGCTTTGTGAATTTCCAAAAAATTGCAAAAGCAAACAATCAAAAAATGGCGAGCCATTTTCTGATGGGAGTTTCTCAAAGAGTGATTGGTGGAGTCTGCATAATATGCCCTGAGAAAAAAGAAGAAAAATGGAGTGGGAAGGTGGAGCCTATCAAAGGTGTCATAGGGCAAAAAGCAGAGCACACCCTGTACATATCACCAAGGCTAACACAGAGACATACAACCTTTTACACCTATGGGCAATTTAGAACAATCAATTAACATAACCTTATCAACTGCATGTTTTGGGAATGAGGGAGGAATCTGGAGTTCCCAGAGAAAACCCATGCAAACTCTACACTGATGGTGGATTTAAACCCAGGACCGTTTTGCTGCGAGGCAACAGTGCTAACCACCACACCACTGTGCTGCCTCCTACATAATAACAATATATATTTTGGTTTCCACGACCTGTTTGCAATCAGATAACTGTCTACAAAATGCTGGTAAAAGATTTGAATTCTAATTCAAATTGCAGGGCTTCTCAGTAGAAAGCTATAGCAGCATGTAATTAAAAGTACATATTTAAAATACTTATTAACATACACGTATTCAAAAATAATTATGTTACTTTTACTCCTACACTACAATTAATGCTGTAGTGTACAGCACTCACCTTAGATATATGCCTCCGATAGCAAGTGTTAATGAGATTTTATGTATTATAATCACCTGCTAGAAAACAGAGATATATATAAGTATATAATAAGAAGGAACAAATTATTGTTGAGCTTTCTATGGTTAAAAAAACCTACATACCTGCTGTACTGGTCAAAACGGTCACCACAGCTAAAAGAAAAGTAGGTGGCAGAGTCAAAGTAAGTAGGCTGAAATGAAACAATGTGCACCCTCAACCCAACCCTCTGTTAAACAGTAACATGTCTTTGCTTTATTGTTCCTTCAAACTGCCTGATATCAAAGGTCTTTTTTTTTTTTCATGGAATGGGAATGGGTTGGAATTAGTCTGTAATTTCCCTTTAATTCACTTTATTTCGTTTGTAGCTGTGTTTTTTTTTTTTTTTTTAAAGCCTGTCATGTCTGGTAGTTTTCGCAATCGGAATATGATCCGAATGCTCTGGTGTACCAAACATATTTCCTTTTCCAAGAATAGCTCTATAAGTTTTCCAATAGGCTACTCTTGTTATTGTATGTATTTTAATTTTTTTTTTTTTTTTTTTTTTTTTTTTTTTTTTTTTTAAAGCCTGTCATGTCTGGTAGATCTTGCAAGCAGAACTGTGATCTGAATGCGTTGTTGTGCCAAACATATTTGCTATTTCAAGATGAGCTCTATAGGTTCTCAATAGGCTCTTCTTGTTGATGTTTTAACCCTTTATTTTATTTATCTGAGTTATTTTTCCACATACTATGTAACAGCCAGAGCTGACAGGCTGAAGAAGAGGAAAATAAAGAGAAGAAAAGGGGAGAGAGAAAGGGAGCAAAAAAAAAAAAAAAGGGGAAAGAGCACAAGTCTATTAATCAGATAGTTCATCACTTTAACATATAAAAAAATACTATCAATACTTGCAAAAATAAATTTGTGCGTGAAAAACAAAACTAACAAAGCATGTTACGCACACCAACAATTTTGTTGAGTTGTGATTGAGTGGGCGTTTGTGTCTGTGTCATGTTTGTGTCTGTGTCATGGAACGTACTTACCAATGAGGGCAAAACGCTGCAGCTCCACCCATCAGAAGCCAGAGGCAGGTACGGAAAGCCCCCGGAAACCCAGGCCACCAGCAGCCCACCAAGAGCCAGGAAGACCCCCGGCCACTCAGTCCAAAGACAACCGCACACCTACCCCAGCAGACGGGAGAGGGTGGTCTCAGACGGAGCCCCCCCAGTCGAGGAGCGAGGGCTCCAGGGAACCCAAGGCGATGAGAAGCCAGTCCCCCCCCAGCGGCCAGCCCCCTGCACTGGCCGGCGGCAGGGCCCCCGGGCCCACGGCACCCAAGGACCGCCCGACCCTCCACAGAGCCCCCCCCCACGCCGAAGAAGCCAACGCAGCCCCGCACCGCACCCCCAAGGGGGGCAGGCCAGCACCCACGCCAGAACACCCAGCCCCACCCAGGAACCCCAAGGCACCCCCATCCCAGGGGGGTGCCTTGGGGTGTATTTTAATTTAATTTTATTTATTTACACCAGGCCTGACAGGTAGAAAGGAAAGGGTAGGAAAAAAGAGTGAGAAAGAGAAAAGAAAAAAAACAAAACAAAACAAAACAAAGGGAAGAAAAGAATAATCAAAGAATGATATACACACACACATACATACACACATCCACATATCTATACACATGCACATACATACACACACACACACACACACACACAATCCTGCTGTTGCTTGAAAATAATGTGTGTATGTGCCTCTGTCATGGAATGTACTCACCAATGGGGCTAAGAAACTGCAACCACGCCCCCCGTGATCCAGAGGAGAACAGGGAAGGACCCAGGGGACGCGGCCTATCCACAGCCCACTAGGACCTCAGAAGACGGGAGGCCACACATCCCGATGGCAACTGCGCACACACCCCAGAGGAGGAAGGAGGGAGACCCCAGACGGACCCCCCCACGGTCAAAAGGCAAGAGTCCAGAGAGCCAGAGGCAATGAGCAGCCAACCCCCACCGCAGGCCGGCACCCCCCGACATGAGCCGAGAATGCGGTCCCAAGGCCCCAGGCGCCTGAGAACCGCACGACACCCAGCAGAGCCCCCCCCATGCCAAAGAGGCCCGAGCCACCCCCAGGCCACAACCGCCAAGGGAGCGGGCCAACAGCCACGCCAAGACATCTGACCATGAACCCCGGGACCCACGGGCACCCGACACCCCAGGGGCGGCAGTCGTAGCTGTGTTTAAATACATTTCAACATTACCTGCTCTGGATTACCTGCTTAGGAGTTTTGAACAAGGACGTTCGTTCTGTAGAAGTGTAACAAAAGGTGTATCAGAAGTGAAATAAGACTGAGGACAGAGTTTGATTAGTTGGTATGTTGGAAAAATTCTGAGTGTTATACTCCTTATGTTTTTGTCATGTTTAACTGCCAGTAGAAGTGCGGTGTCAGGTTGTTTGAAAGAATGTGTAACTCTCTGCTGTGTCCTGACCTTGATGGAGGGAGCAGTTTATTCTTGGAGAGCATAACAGGCCTGGTTAATGATCACTGTTTCTTTCTTTTCTGTCTTATTCTTTTTGCTTTTCATAGAAGCATTACAGCTGATTAGTGTGTGGTAATGAGTCGCAGTGAAGAAATGCGCTTTAACCGTGAACATTATGTTTGCTGCTAAGAAGTGAAATCAGAAAGGCAGCGTGATCACATTCCAGAGCTGTCAGAACCTGCAGCGGCACTTTTACCTTATCTTGTTTGTAAAGTACACTGTTTGTAAAGGTCTGTCCTCTGTTTAAGTAGCAGCCAAATGAGAAGATTGCAAAAAGGTGTGCTTAAGCAGCAGAGCGGGAACCCAAGAGGACCCACCCACTGAAATACAAAGGTGTGGTTAACATGCACACAGACAGAGGATGGTGCTGGATATTACTGTATATTCTCTGAGCACTGAAACACACCAAGCACACATATTTTACATTTATCTCTGTGAATAAATGGGAAAGGCTCAATTTTTCTTGGAAAACGCTACACTCTGAGTCCACCTTTCTCCTTTTAGACAGACAGTGCTACAGATTTGACAGCAACAAACAAACAAGCCAAAAATAAATAAATAAATAATAAACAGTGACACCCAGTGAACCAATATGGAATAGCAGTTCCATTTCTTGAAATTTTTAATTTAACAATTTTTCTGTACTTTTTACACATTGAAAGGTTATCCCAAGGGCCAGATTGGACTGTTTGGTGGGCCAATTTTGGCCCACAGGCCGTAAGTTTGACCCCCTTGATCTAGGCATACTCGAGCAGTTAGTTTGTAAACCTCAGTGCTCTGAGGTCTATGAACCAATTCTGTTAATTAACAAGGCACCAAACCACTGAGACTCTGAAAAACAAGTACTAAATGGATCCCGAAATGGATTGAAAGCCAGTGTAAGGAATTACAGTAGCCTAAACAAGAAGTAATAAAAGCAAGAATTATTCTCTCAAAGTCATGTAGCAGGAGCTAGGCCTTCACCTTACTGAGGGGCCCTAATTGAAGAACAGAAGAAGAACAGAATTGAAGAATTAAGAACAGAGCAAATCTGTTTACAAGAGAACTTTATTGTCATTATACATACAACAAAATTAATCATTGTACATACAACGGAATTCTGTTCAAAACAGCCATCCAAGAGGACCAATAAGACTAACATAGGGGAGACAGCTGTCCACAGCCGCTGCCACTGAGGGCGCCGCCAGCTCAATCAATCCCAGGAAGAATAGAAATACATACAATAGGGTGGTTAGGCTAAAAAAATTCATCTGGGTCCAAAAAAAACACCTTAAGCAAAGCATATCGCACATTTAAAGCTGGGATAGGGCAGGGAAGGGGGTGCAGACAGAGACGAGGGGGTCAGGGCATTATGGAGCCAGATCCCAGCTCCCAGCCAAAACAGTTCGCTGATAATGATGGATCACTGCATGAAAATGGGGTTTTCGACAGTTTCTGGCATGTAATATTGCCGCGCACCTTGAGATTTAGGGCTCTCAGCAAAAGGCTTTGGTCAGAACAGAAAACTGTAGGGAAGCTGTCAGTGCTCCCTCAGCTCCCCCCTCTCCTCAGGTCTGGGGCAGGCTTTCATATGTAAAGGAGGTTTCTCTCAGTCATACAAATGCAAATCAAGTACTCACCAGTGGTCACCAGTACTCTCCAGAGTACTATGATGTGTATATGATGTGTGCGTATTGCATATTGCTTTATAAAATAAAATTCAAAAAAATTCAAACTTGTGCCTCACAATTTGTTTCTCATAATTAAATTCACTTTACTTGAGGTTATTAGCATGGCATAAATACAAAATAACATACAAGGTATATCACAGAAATAGTAATTAAAAATTATTTTTATTACTGGGTTATTATTTATTAGGGAGGGGCTTACCCAGGCCTGTCTTTATAAAGGCCAATGGGGGACAGATCTACCAACCAATCACATGTGAGTGATGAATTGTGATGTCATTTTTTTCATCCAGTGACTGAGAAGGTACGTTGGTCTGTTGCCACTGCTTCAGCTTGCAGCGCTGCTATTCATATGTAAAGTAGAGTCATTAACACCTCCTGCTGGCCGGTTCCCCCGTACCTTTACCCCCCGCTGCTTCTGGTGGTACGTAAACAACTGTATCCGACTCAGGCGAAAGCGTAAATGCGCTGCCCCGTAAGCTGTCGAAAGCTGTCGTGTACCAGCAGCGCTCGTGTCAGTATACGGGGTCGAAAATTCCTCTTTTCATGCAGTGGATGTTTGTCAGTGGCCGTGGTACGCCAGATCCAGCTCAGCGAAACACAGAGAGGGCTGTGAGGAAGAGCATCTGTTACACATTGTCCCGGAGAGATACGATTGCCAGCCTCAAGGCCGGCCAGGGAGCCGAATTCCTGATAATGCAGATGTTGTTTTGGAACAGGCTGCTTGTTATTATCCAACAGCCTTCAGTTCAGTGGGGGACCCACTCAGTAAATCCAATAATCCAAATTATTCAGTTACTGTCCTCGCTGTGCAGACCCGTATGTTATCTCCAGATCTAATCCCTTTCGCCTACGAGCACGTTCTCAGCTGGACTACGCATCTAGCTTGCGGCTCAGGTCCAGCAGGCACTGAGTAATTAGTAATTTTATCAAATTTTAAAGCACCATCAAAAATCACACCAAGGTTCCTTGCAATGGGATAACAGTAAGAGGCTAGAAGACTAATAGCACTGCCACAGCCATCTAAAAGTTTGGGTTGCCCAAATAAAATTTCTGTTTTGCTTTTGTTCAGTTTAAGGAAGTTTATCTTCAACCACAATTGAATGTTTCTAAGACAGTTCAGTAGTGCCTGGATAGAAGCATGGCTGTTAGATTGTAAAGGTAAATATATTTGTAGAAAGAAATGAAAGGAGATGTTATGCTTTTTAAAAATGGAACCCAAGAAAAACATATCTAAAGCAAAGAGAATGGGAACCAGTAGAGAACCGTGAGGTGATGAACTTCCTCTTTTTAACTCATGGAGGCAGTGTTGTGTAACAGATGTCTGCCGATCACAACCTATGCTGTGTGATGCTGTACGCCAGGGGTGCCCAAACTCGGCCCGTGGGAGACTTTTTGAGATAACCTGGAAAGCTGAAATCTTCCTCCGATGCCCTGTTCTTTGTACATACAGCACTCCCTTTGTATATATGGACTTCACTTCAGCACCGGATGCAGCGGTTAGTGCTGGTGAGTTCAACAACAACAACATGTTGCTGTTTGACACTGATGATGCTTCACCTCACTTGTCAAATACAGGTAAAATATTTAGAATTAATAGTCAGCTACAAGGACATTTTATTTGGCATTCTTGTTGGACATGGACACTTTTCAAAAGGACATGTTACTTTAAATTCAGAGCAGTTGTTTCTCAGGAGGCACAAACCTGCTGGTGGTTCAGTCACCACCACAGGAAGAGGAAGTTCTGAGAACCAATATATGTTCAATTTAGTCTGACACTCACACAGTCAGCAGCAAGACAACATGGAGGGCAGATTTCCCCCCTTCAGCCTCTGTGAGTATTCAGCTCGTCTGTTGATAAAAAGATAATGAGTCAGTCATTAAGAAAATTTATGTGTAAACTAAAGGGAAAAAAATTAATACTAAAATGCACCCATGCATTTGCATTCATTCATCATGGATGCTTATAACTACTCACTGGTAAACAAATAGGACTTATCAGTAATGAAGGAGAAAATATTAAAAACAAGTCAAAGATTTCACCGGCTTTCTCCATCTTTGCAGTGATGCACATGCTGGTGCTGTTGGTTACAGTAGTTGAATTCAGTGATTCGCAAACACACAGTAAGTAGTACAATAAATAAATATGTCCATATATGTATATATATATATATCGTTTGACAGCATTTCAATATTATATCAGTGCTTAAACCTTTTGTTTATCCGAAAAATTACAACAGTAGGAAAGCTTATATTTTGGAGCACATAAGCAATAACTGATATTGAGTGTGAAATTATATATTTTTTAACTGAAGACATTTAATTTTAAAAGACAGAAATAAGAAAGCATTTTCCTCGATTCTCTGTCTCTGATTCAGCTTTTCCTCGAGTTGATCCGAGCAGACAGCAGTTCTTTCGATTAGAAACTATCACTATCAGCTGTGAAGGCCTACATGGATTCAATGGATGGAGAGTGATGAAAAAGATAAATGGAGATATTAGAACGTGTATTTCAACCTGGGAATCATCTACTGGACCTTGCGAAATTACTAACGCATATCCGTCAAGTGACAGCGGAGAATACTGGTGTGAAATGGGAGGACTGCAAAGAAGCAACTCTGTCAACATCACTGTAACTGGTACGCACAGAGAAAACATTAACTATGCACATTTGCTCAATGAGCTCTTACATTAGTTGGTTTGGTATATCACATACAGTAATGCACAATATACTATTTAGTATTAGTAGTGAAGGGAAAAAAATTCCTTGTATAAAAAAAAATCATAATTACAATGAAAATAATATAATTGAATAAATGTGTACTGTGATAAGTGTAAATATTATATAAAGTTTTAAATGTTTCTCTTGAAAAATTATATTTGATTGATAATCTTTAGCATTGAAAGCTTTTTATCCACATAAAATAGTTTTCCAATCATGTGTCATTCATATTCAGATGGTTCTGTGATCCTGGAGAGTCCTGTCGCTCCTGTGAAGGAGGGAGATAATGTGATCGTTTACTGTAGAAAGAAACAGACAGAGTCCAGCTTCACTGCTGAATTCTATAAAAATGGCGTCTCCATTGGAAGCAGCTCAGCAGGAACCATAATAATGCCCTCTGTTTCCAAGTCTTTTGAAGGGCTCTACAAATGTAGCATCTCTGAAAAAGAAGAATCACCAGGCAGCTGGCTTATTGTCAATGGTGAGATATACCTGTGTTTTGATATAAAAATTATGACACTTTGTTTTTTTTACCTAATTCAGCTGCATCTTTGGCATTTAAAGTTTAGAGATTTTGCTAAGCTATACAATATAACTTTTTTTTCATTATATTATGATATTGTTGACTATTAAATGGATTTATATGACATTAGAAACCTTGAAAATAAAATCACTTAACAATTTTAAATTCTTTGAGATAGTAATTGCCTCAGTATAATTAAAATGAAAACTACATCAATAAGAATCAAAATTCATAATTTTTCACCAGCTATTTCAAATAGGTCCATTTTCTAATATAATCTTCATATAGTATGTTCTGTCCTCCATTATATAAATATTATTTATAATGATACATATTGTATACAGCATATATTGGTTAGACAGTTTTTTTATTATTGTACTTTCTGTTTTACCTCTTATATTTTTTTTATCTTTTTATTTCTGTTTATTTTACCTCTTATAGTTTTTTACTTTATTGCATCTTAGATATTGTTTGCACTCTGTAAAAAATGTTTGCCACTGCTACACTGAATTTCCTCATCGTGGGATTAATGAAGCAATTTCTTGTTTTTTCTTATCTTTTTATCTCTTCTGAAGCACAAGAGCCTCAGCAATCCAATCATCAATTCATCACATTTAATGTGCTGCACTCCATTGGTTTCATCTCATTGTTGATGACTTTGTTTCTGACCGTGGGACTTTTACGATGTCAGAAACATAAATGTAAACAAACATCATCAGAGGTACTGAAAATAAAAATAATTTATAGATTTATATTGACATTTTATCTGTACAGTTATGGCAATGTTGTTGATGATGATGATGATGAGTACATTCATAATGTAAAATAACTTTGCTAAATCTGTTGGAAAAGTTCCTGTTCCACTTGATTACCGTAGTTGTTTTACTGAAGATTAATATATACCAACATGTTTGGCATTTATCATGTACATTGATTAAATTTTCTTTCATTGTCTCCACAGAAAGCACGATCCAGTTCACCCAAGGTAAATCACTTTGCTCTTTACATATTTCTCTGTATGCTCCAGATTATCAAACACAGTTTATCTCTCTAAATTGTGCAAATATAACATAGAGAACTAAATTTAAAAACAAAGTCAAGCATATGATTGCTAGAGAAAACCGGTGTACTTTAAAATATAAGTTGATACATCATCAGTAGCCAGTGGGTCACTGACTGGTCTCCAGAACTGTAACTGTAGCGCTTAATTACCAAATTTTATATGTAATGTCTTTGCTTATATTTTCTGAATAGAGTGTAGTCAATAGGATTTATGAAAGGCTTAGATATAAAATGAAGAAATGACCTGTTATTCAAGTATGTTTATGACTCTGCATTATTGCACGTACATTATAATAAATCCAGTACTCTTTGGTCACTTAAAATATCTTTATAGAGTGTACTGTCATATTTCTTCTGATTTCTGCTGCCGTACCGGCTTACTTTCACCCCTGGTGCTAACGTCTAAGAGAATTCCTTCTATAAAAAAAATCAAAACAAAAATGAGGGTAATATATCTCTCCAGGATCTCTGTGCTCCTTAAAATTAAACATCACCTTATTTCTCACCATTAATAGAACTACTGCCATGATAATTACTGTATTTATCTTACCAAAATTAATGTTTATCAATAAATTTGTGTCCTCAGGTCAATGAGAGTACAACCACCTGACTGTCCACAGGAGGAAAGAGGGCTTAAACCAAATACAAAGAACCTTTCTATGAACATGGACATTTATATAGTTTCAATAAAAAGACTTTTACCCTTTATATTAAATACACAATGAAATTTGTACAATTAATTTTGGGAGGAAAAAAATTACAGTTTTCATATTAAATATATTTAAGAAGATGATTTGGAAAGGTGTATATGTTTGCTGTGGCCCACTTGCTATTTGATTTTACATGCTTCTGCAAACTCAAAGCAATACTAGCGATTACAAAAATGTACTTCATGGAATAAAAATATGTTGCTGTGTCGGCTCTGTCTGTTCACTGAAGATGGTCTAAAATAGCTGCTGCAGCTTTTAAACATGCCGCGTGAACCACACTGTGTGACGAATGATGATGTAAGTGTTGCACACTATGGACACAATGTCAAATGAATAATTATTTGTATCATATAAAGCTTGTTCAACAATACAGTGTGACAAGTAAACATATCAGAGTTGCATATTGGATTTGGAAATGATGCATTAATTATCATAATAAAACTCTAAAGTGTTTCTTTTTTTTTGCATTTTTGGCCACAGCGGGCCAAATGGGCAGTGGAGATGGACAGAAAATGGGGGAAAGATATGTGGGCAAATTGGCGACGGGCTGGGACTCGAGCCCACGCCGCCCGCACCACAAGGCGGCATATGTGTTGACAGCTTCACCACTAGGCCACCCAGGCACCCCAGGAAGTGTTTTTTGTTTTTGAGATTAAATGTGTTCTGATGAGGAAAATCTTCAGAAAGAAAACAGTTACAGTGTATCACAAAAGTGAGTACACCCCTCACATTTCTGCAGATATTTAAGTATATCTTTTCATGGGACAATACTAACAAACTGACACTTTGACACAATGAAAAGTAGTCTGTTTGCAGCTTATATAACAGTGTAAATTTATTCTTCCTTCAAAATAACTCAATATACAGCTATTAATGTCTAAACCAGTGGCAACAAAAGTGAGTACACCCCTAAGAGACTACACCCGTAAATGTCCAAACTGAGCACTGCTTGTCATTTCCCCTCCAAAATGTCATGTGACTCGTTAGTATTACTAGGTCTCAGGTGTGCATAGGGAGCAGGTGTGTTCAGTTTTGTAGCACAGCTCTCACACTCTCTCATACTGGTCACTGAAAGCTCCAACATGGCACCTCATGGCAAAGAACTCTCTGAGGATCTTAAAAGACGAATTGTTGTGCTACATGAAGACTGTTATATAAGCTGCACACAGACTACTTTCATTGTGTCAAAGTGTCATTTTGTCAGTGTTGTCCCATGAAAAGATATACTTAAATATATGCAGACATATGAGGGGTGTACTCACTTTTGTGATACACAGCGTATAGGCCAATTATAGGCCAATCTCCAACCTTCCTTTTCTCTCAAAGATTCTTGAAAGAGTAGTTGTAAAACAGCTAACTGATCATCTGCAGAGGAACGGTTTATTGGAAGAGTTTCAGTCAGGTTTCAGAATTCATCACAGTACAGAAACAGCATTAGTGAAGGTTACAAATGATCTTCTTACAGCCTCTGACAGTGGACTCATCTCTGTTCTTGTCCTGTTGGACCTCAGTGCAGCTTTTGATACTGTTGACCATAACATTTTATTACAGAGCATACTATAGGTATTAAAGGTTCTACACTGCAGTGGTTTGAATCATATTTATCTAATAGACTCCAATTTGTTCATGTAAATAGGGAGTCTTCTTCACACACTAAGGTTAATTATGGAGTTCCACAGGGTTCTGTGTTAGGACCAATTCTATTTACATTATACATGCTTCCCTTAGACAGTATTATTAGAAAGCATTGCATCAATTTTCATTGTTATGCAGATGATACTCAGCTTTACCTATCCATGAAGCCAGATGACACACATCAATTAGTTAAACTGCAGGAATGTCTTAAAGATATTAAGGCCTGGATGACCTCTAATTTCCTGCTTCTAAATTCAGATAAAACTGAAATTCTTGTTCTCGGCCCCACAAATCTTAGAAACATGGTGTCTAACCAGATACTTACTCTGGATGGCATTACTTTGGCCTCCAGTAACACTGTGAGAAATCTTGGAGTCATTTTTGACCAGGATATGTCCTTCAATGCACATATTAAACAAATATGTAGGACCGCTTTTTTGCATTTGCGCAATATTTCTAAAATTAGAAACATCCTTTCTCAGAGTGATGCTGAAAAGCTCATTCATGCATTTATTACTTCTAGGCTGGATTATTGTAATTCATTATTATCAGGCTGTCCTAAAAGCTCCCTGAAAAGCCTTCAGCTGATCCAAAATGCTGCAGCTAGAGTACTGACAGGGACTAGAAAGAGAGCAGATTTCTCCCATATTGGCTTCTCTTCATTGGCTCCCTGTTAAATCTAGAATAGAATTTAAAATCCTTCTCCTCACTTACAAGGTCTTGAATATTCAGGCCCCATCTTATCTTAACGACCTCATAGTACCATATCACCCCAATAGAGCACTTCGCTCTCAGACTGCTGGCTTACTTGTGGTTCCTCGGATACTTAAGAGTAGAATGGGAGGCAGAGCCTTCAGTTTTCAGGCCCCGCTTCTGTGGAACCAGCTCCCAGCTTGTATTCAGGAGACAGACACCCTCTCTATTTTTAAGATTAGGCTTAAAACTTTCCTCTTTGATCAAGCTTATAGTTAGGGCTGGATCAGTTGACCCTGAACCATCCCTTAGTTATGCTGCTATAGGCCAAGGCTGCTGGGGGGTTCCCACAATAGACTGTTTTTTTTCATTCACCTTATTTACTTTGTTTATACTCCACTCTGCATTTAATCATTAATTGATATTAATCTCTGGCTCTCTTCCACAGCATGTCTTTCTCTCCCCTCAGCCCAACCGGTCGCGGCAGATGACTGCCCCTCCCTGAGCCTGGTTCTGCTGGAGGTTTCTTCCTGTTAAAAGGGAGTTTTTCCTTTCCACTGTCACCAAGTGCTGCTCATAGGGGGTCGTTTTGACTGTTGGGTTTTCTCTGTATTATTGTAGGGTCTTTATCCACAATAAAAAGTGCCTTGAGGCGACAGTTTGTTGTGATTTGGCGCTATATAAATAAAATTGAATTGAATTGAATTGAAATTGAATTGAACTGTATATTTATTGAATCCACTGAGAAAATATTCCACTACAGTGCTTGTTTTTATACACCTGTGGCTGTGGAAGTGATTAAAACAACTGAATTCAATGACTTGGATGGTTGAGTGAATAAAACCCTCTAAAATACAAGAAACTGAATAACAGGCATTATGTAATGGTTGTAGGGACCTTTTTGACAAATTACATGTTTTATGTTTTGTTTTTTGTTTTTTTTGTTTCTTTACATCCTTGTTGGTGATGTTATATACTTTTACAAAATAGATGCTTCACAGTCATTGCAGCTATTTGTCAGAAAGCTCAGACTTGCTGGTGACTCTGTCAGAAACACAGGAAGGGGAAGTTCTTACATGCAACACATCCTCAGTTCAGTCCTCAGTGCACAAAGTCAGCAGCAAGACAACATGGCAGTCAGAGGTCCCGGCATCAGACTCTGTAAGTACTGAGCCTGTCTGTCTATAAAACAATAGAGAAAATGCATGCATGAACTAAAGGGATAATTAATAGATCCAAAATGCACCCATATAGATATAAATACAAAAAAACATTAAAACCATGTTAAATATTTAACTGCCTTTCTCCAGTGATGACCATGATGCTGCTGCTGTTCATTACAGTAGCTGAATTCAGTGATTCTCAAACACATAGTAAGTAGTTAAATATTTATGTTGATGTATTTCTAATAAAGTATATAATGGACTCATGACAACCTGGAGGTTTCTACAACATGTGCAGTTATTTGGGGCTACAATAGAGCTACAAATGGGTATTAAATTAAGCTTTTAAACTTTTAAACAAAATAATTGATTGCATTCAAGGAAACATAAAAAATAGTGAATGCATAAGTACAGTATATTTACTGTATCAGTAAATATGATAATATTGTTTTATTTATTTTTATTTGAAATACTCAAAACAAGACTAGGGAGCCTGTTTTTAAGCTATAATTAATCTTGAATTTGAAATCATTTTCTTTAAATGAACTAAGACATATATAAACATTTTGCTTGGTTCTCTGTCTGAGATTCAGTTTTTCCTCAAGTTGATCCGAGCAGACACCAGTTCTTTGAAAGAGAATCTCTCACTATCAGCTGTGAAGGCCTGAATGGACTGAATGGATGGAGAGTGATGAAAAAAAGAAAAGGAGATATTCAAACATGTGCTTCAACCTGGGAAACATCTACTGGACCTTGCAAAATTATTAACGCATATCAGGCAACTGACAGTGGAGAATACTGGTGTGAAATTGGAGGAAAAGAGAAATCCAACTCTGTCAACATCACTGTAACAGGTACACAAACATTAACTATGCTGTGACACATTCAGTCACTCGTTTCTTTGGTATATCATATACAGTCATGCACAATAGACTATTTGTCTGTAATAACTGATTTATGTTAATTTACACATATATTTTTTTAACATGTTAAAATAGTTTTCTGATCATGTGTCATTCACATTTAGATGGTCCTGTGATTCTGGAGAGTCCTGTCGCTCCTGTGAAGGAGGGAGATAACGTGACTCTGTACTGTAGAATGAGAGACAAAGACTCCAACTTCACTGCTCAATTCTATAATAATGGCGTCTCTATTGGAAACAGCTCACTAGGAAACTTGATGATCCCCACTGTTTCCATGTCTTTGGAAGGGTTCTACAAATGTAGCATCTCTGAAGAGGAAGAATCACCAGAGAGCTGGCTCACTGTTCAAAGTAAGCTGCATGATGATGTAAAAATAAATTGGAGATTCTGCTCTGTACCTAAACTATATTTAAAACTTTGTACAAATATTACAATTTGTGAACAAGAGTGTAAATCATAGACAATACATATTATTTGATGAATGTATGGCACAATTGTACTGAATATTATTTATATTTTTTTTTTTACATCAATGGACATTTTTTACAGTAACTTAAAACCTTATATTTATGTCTAATACACATATATAATGATCAATCTCCAGGGCATCAGTCCCACCTCTACCTCATGCTCTGCACTGGTTTCATTGTGTTTTTGGTGGTTGTTCTGCTGCTATTAGTGGGACAGCACCGAAATCACAATATTGTTTATGCAGATGTTTTTTTTTTTATTATTATTCTCATTTCTACTTTACATTTTATCCTAATATTTATTGTATCCGACTTACTGTTTTGATCAGTATAATATGTTTGCCACTGCTGCACTGATATTACCCATCATGGGATTAATAAAGAGATTTCTTATTTTTCTTATCTTTTTATCTCTTCTCAAGTGCGAGAGCCTCAGAAATCCACTCATCATCCCATCATATTTAATGTGTTGCGCTCCATTGGTTTCATCTCTTTGTTGATGGCTTTGCTTCTGACTGTGGGACTTTCACGATGCCAGAAACATAGAGAGTCATCAGAGGTACTGAAAATGAAAATAACAACTTATAAATTTATATTGACATTTTATCTGTTTAATTATGACACTGACGTGTGTCCTTTAGGTCACTGAGTGCACAAACACCTGACTGGCCACAGGGGGAAAGAGTGCTTAAACAAATACAACGCAGATATATTTGTGGAGAAGCCTCCTATGAAAATGGACATTTGTATAGTTTCAATAAAAAGATATTTTTACCAGTTATATTACATACACAATGATAGCTGTGTCATTCATTTTGAAAAAAAAAATTACAGAAGTTATTTTATTGTTTTATTGTTTATTGTATTATTTAATTGTACACACTTCTGCAAACTCAAGGAAATACTAGCGATTACAAAAACGTACTTCATGGAATAAAAATATCTTGCTGTGTCGGCTCTGTCTGTTCACTGCCAGTGGTCTAAAATAGCTGCGGCAGATTTTAGACACTCCGTGTGAACCACACGTGTGACAAATGATGATGCTAGTGTTGCACTCTATGGAAACATTGTCAAATGAAAAATTATTTGTATCATATAAAGCTTGTATCAACAATACAGTATGACAAGTAAACATATCAGAGTTCCATTTTGTAACCGAAAATGCTGCATTAATTATAATAAAGCTGTGAAGTGTCGTCTTTGAGGTTAAATGTGTTCTGATGAGGAAAATCTTCAGTGATCAACAGAGAGAAAACATTTTTGTTTACTGAATCCACTGAGAAAATGTTCCAATACAGTGCTTGATTTTACACACCTGTGGCCGTGGAAGAGATTAGAACAACTGAATGAGTGAATAAAACCCTCTAAAATAACAGGCATTATATTAAGTCATAAGAAATTTAAGAAAGAAAGAATAAATAAACACTGTGCTGCTCCATTGATAAGACATTTTTTGTCTTGAAGTGAAAAAAAACAGAACAGTATACAGTATAGATGCTTTAAACTCAGAGCAGCTCTTTGTCAGAAAGCTCAGACTTGCTGGTGACTCAGTCAAAAACACAGGAAGAGGAAGTTCTTACATGCAACACATCCTCAGTTCAGTCCTCAGCATGGCAGTCAGAGGTCCCAGCATCAGACTCTGTAAGTACTGAGCCTGTCTGTCTATAAAACAATAGAGAAAATGCATGTATGAAATAAAGGGCTAATTAATAGATCCAAAATGCACCCATATAGATATACATATAGAAAACAGTAAAACAATGTTAAATATTTAACTGCCTTTCTCCATCTTTCTACTGGTGAACATGCTGCTGCTGTTGGTTACAGTAGCTGAATTCAGTGATTCTCAAACACACAGTAAGTAGTTAAATATTTATGCTGATGTATTTCTAATAAAGTATATAATATATTTAATATGTCTCATGACAACCTGAAGTTATTTGGGGGCTACAATCGAGCTACAAATGGGTTCTCAATTTTTAAAACTTTTAAACAAAATAATTGCATTCAAGGGAACATAAAAAACAGTGAATCCATATGTACAGAATATTTACTGTTTCAGTTGATATGGCAACATTGTTAATTTATGTTTATGTGAACTATTAAAAACAAGAATAGGGAGCCTGCATTTAAGCCATAAACAAGATGATTTTGAAATTATTTTGTTTTAAATTACTAAGGCATTCATAAACATTTCCCTTGATTCTCTGTCTCAGATTCAGTTTTTCCTCAAGTTGATCCGAGCAGACAGCAGTTCTTTGAAAGAGAATCTCTCACGATCAGCTGTGAAGGCCTGAATGGACAGACTGGATGGAGAGTGATGAAAAAAATACATGCAGATATTCAAACATGTGCTCCAACCTGGGAAACATCTACTGGACCTTGCAAACTTACTAACGCATATCAGTCAACCGACAGTGGAAATACTGGTGTGAAATGGCAGGAAAAGAAAAAAACAACTCTGTCAACATCACTATAACTGGTACACAAACATTAACTATGCTGTGACACATTTGGTCAATCGTTTGTTTGGTATATCATATACAGTCATGCACAATAGACTATTTGGAAATTTAATATTACCAGTAAGAAAAACTTTTTTATAAAAGTACATTGTAATCACCATAAAGACAACATGAAACAGATTTACTGAATGTGTAAATAATAAGTGTAAATATTATATAACTTTTCCATATTTCAGCACATTTTTTAAACATATAAAATTATTTTCCCATCATGTGTCCTTCACATTCAGATGCTCCTGTGATTCTGGAGACTCCTGCCGCTCCTGTGAAGGAGGGAGATAATGTGACTCTCCACTGTAGAAAGAGAGACAAAGACTCCAGCTTCACTGCTCAATTTGATAAAAATGGCATCTTCATTGGAATGATCTCAGCAGGAAACACGATAACACTCCCTGTTTCCAGGTCTTTTGAAGGGTTCTACAAATGTAGCATCTCTGAAGTGGGAGAATCACCAGAGAGCTGGCTCACTGTTCAAAGTAAGACTTATTAACATTTTACAAGAAATAGGAGATCCTGCTCTGTACCTAAACTAGATTAAAAACTTTGTACAAATATTAAAATTCATGAACAAGAGTGTAAATCAGAGACAGTACACATTATCTGATGACTGTATGACATAATTGCATTGAATATTGTTTTTCTTTTTTGCATTAATAGAAAATATTTACAGTAATTTACAACAATAATTATGTCTAATACACACTACATACAATTATCTTTATAGCAAATAAAGATCAACCTCTAAGGCAGTGGTCACATCTCTACCTCATGTTCTGCACTGGTTTCATTGTTTTTTCGGTGGTTGTTCTGCTGCTATTGGTGGGGCTGCGCCAACATCACAATATTGTTTATACAGATCATTCTATTTTCTGTTTTACCACTTATACTTCTTAAAATGTATTGTATCATAGTCAGTGTTTGCCACTGCTACACTGAATTTCCTCATTTTTGTTCTAATAAAGGGATTTCTTAAGCGCGAGAGCCTCAGCAATCCACTCATCAACTCATCACATTTAATGTGCTGCACTCCATTGGCTTCATCTCTTTTTTGATTGCTTTGCTTCTGATCATGGGTCTTTCACGATGTCGGAAACATAAACAGTCATCAGAGGTACTGAAAATAAAATAATTTATAGTTTTACATTGACATTTTATCTGTTCATGTATAACAATGGTGATGATGAGTACATCCATAATATAAAATCACTTTGCTAAATACATTGTCAAAATTCCTGTTCCACTTGATTAGTTGTTTTAATGAAGATTAATATATACCAACATGTTCATCATACGCACTGATTAACATTTTCTTTCATTGTCTCCACAGAAAGCACGATGCAGTTCACCCAAGGTAATTCACTTTCCTCTTTACATATTTCTTTAGATGCTCTTGATTATCAGACACAGTTCATCTGTCTAAATTGTGCAAATATAACATAGAGAACTAAATTTAAAAACAAAGTCAAGCATATGATTGCTAGAGAAAACCGGTGTACTTTAAAATATGAGTTGATACATCATCAGTAGCCAGTGGGTCACTGACTGGTCTCCAGAACTGTGACTGTAGAGCTTAATTACCAGATTTTATGTGTAATGTCTTTGCTTATATTTTTTGAATAGAGTGTAGTCAATAGGATTTATGAAGGGCTTAGATATAAAATGAAGAAATGACCTGTTATTCAAGTATGTTTATGACTCTGCATTATTGCACGTACATTATAATAAATCCATTCCTCTTTGGTCACTTAAAATATCTTTATAGCGTGTACTGTCATATTTCTTCTGATTTCTGCTGCCCTCTTGGGCAGATATCTCTTTAAAATCTGGCCAATCACAGTTTTTACCCTGATAAATAAAGACTATATAAATGTCTGTCTAAATTGTGCACATATAACATAGAGAACTCAGTTATTGAAAATCAAAAATACATTTATATATAAATTTAAAAACAAAGTCAAGCATATTATTTCTAGATTAAACCAATGCAGTCAAAAATATGAGTTGATACATCATCATCAGTAGCCAGTGAGTCACTGACTGGTCTCTAGAACTGTGACTATAGCCTTAAATAATTTAATTATCATATTTGTATAACTTAATGTTTGGGGGAAACAACACATTTTTAAACAAATGCAACTGAACAGTTACATAAACAAATCCAAATTTTCCACATTACCACGATGATCCACAGTGTCTGATTATTTTATTTTTTTACACTGCAGTCAGGAGACTTTTTTTTTTTTTTAACACCAGTATTGATTTCACCTTTTAGAAAGGTACTCCATTGAATTTGGGTAAGACAAGTACTTGTTTAGGATTCGGCAGTGACAGATTTCAACCATCCAGCAGGCTGATAATATCACAACTGGGTGGTGCTAACTTTTTATTCTCTCTATAAAACATTCAAAACAAAAATGAGGGTAATATATCTTTTTGGGATCTCTGTTCCTTAAAATTAAACATCGCCTTAGTTCTCCCCATTAATAGAACTACTGCCATGATAATGATTTTATTTATCCTACCATAATTACTGTTTATCAATATATTTGTGTCCTTAGGTCAGTGACAGCACAAACTCCTGACTGATCACAGGCGGAAACCAAATACAAAGCACATACATTTGTGGAGAAGCCTCCTATGAACATGGATATTTGTATATATATATACATATATATATATATATATATATATATTTTTTTTTTTTTTTTTTTTTTAAGACTTTTGCCAGATATTTTACATACATGACGAAAGTTGTACAATTCATCCTTCCATCCATCCATTCTCTTCCGCTTATCCGGGGCCGAACCTAAGCAGACAAGCCCAGGCTTCCCTCTCCCTAGCCACCTCCTCCAGCTCATGCGGTTGGACCCCAAGGCATTCCCAGGCCAGCCCAGAAATATAATCTCCCCAGCGTGTCCTGGGTCTACCACGGGGCCTCCTCCCGGTGGGACATGCCCGAAACACCTCACCCAAAAGGCAGCCAGGAGGCATCCCAATCAGATACCCGAGCCACCTGAATTGGCTCCTTTCGATGTGGAGGAGCAGCAGTTCTACTCTGAGCCCCTCCTGGATGGCTTCTCACCTTATCTCTAAGGGAGAGGCCAGTCAAATGACTGAATTACCTCCACAGTCTGCAGTCAAGTTCTCCAGAGTCCTGCTAATGACTTCTATATGTGATTCAGGTGTGCTGGATCAGGGACACATCTAAAACCTGCAGGACACCGGCTCTCGAGGCCTGGAGTTCCCTACCCCTGGGCTATACGGACCAAGCTCTCACTGCGGTTGCATAGAGACTGGATGTACAGATACCCCATACTCCCGCAGGACCTCCCAGAGAATATCCAGAGGGACATGGTCGAATACCTTCACCAAGTCCACAAAGCACATGTAGACTGGTTGGGCAAACTCCCACGCACACTCAAATATCCTTGAGAGGATAAAGAGCTGGTCCAGCGGTCCGCGATCAGGACGAAAACCGCATTGTTCCTCCTGGATCCGAGGTTTGACTAACTGGCAGACCCTCCTTTCCAGCACCCTGGCATAGACCTTACTGGGGAGGCTGAGGAGTATGATCCCCTGAAAGTTGGAGCACACCCTCCAGTCTCCCTTCCTAAAAATGGGGGCCAATCCAATGGCACTGCCCCAGATCTCCATGCGATGTTGCAGAGGTGTGTCAACAGCCCTACAACATCCAGAGCCTTCAGGAACTCAGGGCAAATCTCATCCACCCCAGGAGCCCTGCCACCAAGGAGTTGTTTAACTGCCTCAGTGACCTCACCCCCAGTGATGGGCAAGTCATCTACCTCGTCCCCAGACTCTGCTTCCACTACAGAAGACGAGTTAGTGGGGTTCAGGAGGTCCTCGAACTATTCCTTCCACCATCCGACTATAGCCTCAGTTGAAATCAGCAGCACCCCACCCGCACTATAAACCGTATGAGTGGAGCACTGCTTTCCCCTCCTGAGTCGCCTGACGGTTTGCCAGAATTGCTTCAATGCCGTCCGAAAGTCTTTTTCCGTAGCCTCACCGAACTCCTCCCACACCCGAGTTTTTGCTTCGGCCACTGCCCAAGCTACATTCCACTTGGCCTGCCGATACCTGTCAGCTGCCTCCGGAGTCCCACAGGCTAACCAAGACTGATAAGACTCCTTCTACCGCTTGATGGCTCCCATCACCTCCGGTGATCACCATCTGGTTCAGGGGTTACCACCACGACAGGCACCAACCACCTTGCAGCCACAGCTCTGAGCAGCAGCCTCAACAATGGAGGTGTGGAACATGGTCCATTCAGACTCAATGTCCTCAGCCTCCCTTGGAATGCTGTTGAAGTTCTGCCGGAGGTGGGAGTTGAAGATCTCCCGGACTGGGGCTTCTGACAGGCGTTCCCAGCGCACCCTCACAATACGTTTAGGTGCACCAGGTCTGGCCAGCATCTTCCCCCGCCACCTGATCCAACACCACCAGGTGGTGATCAGTTGACAGCTCAGCTCCTCTCTTCACCCTATTGTCCAGAACATACGGCCACAGATCTGATGATATGATTATAGAATCGATCATTGACCTGCGAACTAGGGTGTCCTGGTGCCATGTGCACTTATGGACATCCTTATGTTTGAACATGGTGTTTGTTCTGTGCAAATCACAGTATGTCCATAAGTCCAATAACAAAACACCATTTGGGTTCAGATCGGGCAGGCCATTCGTCCCAATCATGCCCCTCCAGGTCTGACTGTCATTACCCACGTGAGCGTTGAAGTCTCCCAGCAAGACAATGGAGTCACCGGATGGAGCACTCTCCAGCACCCCGCCCAGTGACTCCAAAAAGGGTGGGTACTCTGAACTGTCATTTGGCACGCAAGCGCAAACAGCAGTTAGGACCCGTTCCCCGGCCCGAAGGCACAAGGAAACAACCCTCTCATCCACCAGTGAAGACTCTGACGTGCAGGCAGCAAGCCAGGGGGATTCAAGAATACCCACCTATGCTAGCCGCCTCTCACCGAGGGCAACTCCAGACTGGAACAGAGTCCAGCCCCTCTCCAGGAGACTGGTTCCAGAGCCCGGGGCATGCATTGAGGTGAGCTCAACTATATCTAGCTGGTATCGCTCAACCTCACACACTAGCTCAGGCTCCTTCCCACCAGAGAGGTTACATTCCATGTCCCAATAACCAGTCTCAATAGCTGGGGATTGGTCTGCCCGGGGCCACCGCCCGACACACATTGCACTTGACCCCTACGACAAATCCTGCGGGTGGTGGGCCTACAGGAGGGCAGGCCCACATAACCGGCTGGGCACCACGGGCTCATATCCGGGCACTGTCGTGTATTTTTATCTTGATGACATCAGTATTTTCTATCAATATTTTTATATCATGTATTTTTATATATATTAGTCACACACTCTAATTAATGGTCACATTATATATTATTTGTCACCTATATTGTCACTCACACACTGAAGCTCTGCATGCTGTAGACAGGTAAAAATGCTGAGGCCATCTGCCGCGACCTGGGATTTTGCTATGCTAGCCCCCACCTTTGTGAGGAGCTTCACCTTTTACACAGTGCACTTTTGACCCAGCTTCTCCCGAGGGGAGGGCGAGTAGCCGGAGTGTGTCCTGAAAGGGAGGGGTAGAGGCGCACCTGGACTCCTTCCGTGGGAAAGTTGGGTGTCTTGCTAGCCCCCGAGATCAATTCATAGAACTGTTGCCTAAAGAGCATCTTAATATGTCCCCTCCGCCTGATAACAGCTGGAGGAGGTGTGAGGTTGGTCTATAAAAAGCAGAGGCAAAGTTTGGAGGGAGCACTCTTCTTTGCTCTTCCTCTCACCCGTGTTTGCAGCGGCTGCAGGCTCTCACTCCCGAGAGGGCTTCTGTTTTTTATACTCTGTTAAACTCTGGACGTTTATTTCTTTGCTTTTCTACCACCTTGCAACAGCACCAAGGCACTCACTCTCGGGAGGCTTTTTGCTTTCTTGCATTTTGTTTAACTTTTTGCTATCTTGTACTTTGTTTAACTTTGTGCTTCAATAAATCCTGGAAACGAAACCTGCTCATCTCCAGTGAGTTTCTGTGAAGTGTGGAGCTTTTCTCAAGGTGCATTTGCTCCCATTGGTCTCCCCTCCGCCTGGTAAGAGCAACAGGGGGAGAGAGCCGCAAATAAAACCCAACAGCACCAGACGCTCTCCCTCGAGCTCCCTCCTCAGACCTGGCTCCAGGGTGGGGCCCAAGTAACCCTATCCCAGGCAGGGTAAACTGTTCCCTCATTGCAGCCATAGGGGTCTTCTGAACCGCTCTTTGTCAGGACCCTCACCCAGGACCAGTTGGCCATGGGAGACCCTACCATTGGGACAAGCCCCCGGGCAACATAGGTTCTGGGATCACTGGGACACACAAACCCCTCCACCACGAGGCGGCGATTCACAGAGGAGAGTACAATTTATTTTTGGGGAAAATTTACAAATAGTTTTCATATTAATGTATGTATTTCATATTAAATACATTTAAGAATCTCATTTGAGACATTATTTTACTGTATTACAAAAAAGTAGTTCATGGAATAAAAATATCTTGCTGTGTCGGCTCTGTCTGTTCACTGAAGATGGTCTAAAATAGCTGCTGCAGCTTGCAGACACTCTTCAACCACACCGTGTGACAAATGATGTTGTTATTCTGACAACTGTTGCACACTATCGAAACAATGTCAAATGAAAAATTATTTGTATCATATGAAGCATGTATCAATAATACAGTATTACAATTAAACATGAAGTTTGATATTGTAATTTGAAATGCTGCATTAATCATTATTTATCATAATAAAAAACTGAAGTGTTGTTGTCTTTGAGGTTACATATGTTCTAAAGAGGAAAATCTTCTGTGATTAAGAGAAAGAAAACATTTATGTTTAGTTCCAATACAGTGCCTAGTTTAATACGCATATAGTCGTGGAAATGATTAGAACAACTGAAATCAATGACTTGGACGGGTCAGTGAATAAAACCTTCTGAAACTTTTACAAAAGAGATGCTTCACACTCAGAGCAGCTCTTTGTTAGAAAGCTCAGACTTGCTGGTGATTCAGTCAGAAATACAGGAAGAGGAAGTTCTTACATGCAACATATCCTCAGTTTAGTCCTCAGCTCACACAGTCAGCAACAAGACAACATGGCAGTCAGAGTTACCGGCATCAGACTCTGTAAGTACTGAGCCTGTCTCTCTATAAAACAATAGAGAAAATGCATGCATGAACTAAAGGGCTAATTAATAGATCCAAAATGCACCCATATAGATATAAATACAGAAAACATTAAAACAATGTTAAATATTTAGCTGCCTTTCTCCATCTTCCAGTGATGATCATGCTGCTGCTGCTGCTGTTGGTTCCAGTAGTTGAATTCTGTGATTCTCAAACACACAGTAAGTAGTTAAATATTTATGCTGCTATATTTAATGATAATGTGTCGTAGTTTATTAGCACTGCTGCCTCACAGCTACAATGACATCTAGAAGGTGTGGGGACAACTCCACTTTTGTCCGGGCCTCTCTGTGTACAGTTTGTTTGTTCTCCGTCCCACAGTCCAAACACATGCAGTAACTGGGGTTAGGTTAATTGGTCACTCTAAATTGCCCATAGCTGTGGATGGTTGTCTGTCTCTCTGTGTTGGCCCTGCAACAGCGTGGAGACCTGTACAGAGTGTACCCTGTCTCTCGCCCTGTGTCAGCTGGGATAGGCTTCAGCCCCCCAGTGACCCTGAACAGGATAAGTAAAAGAGAATAGATGGATGGATATTTATAATAAAATATGTAATACATTCTATATGTCTCATGACCACCTGAAGGCTTCTACAACAACTGCAGTTATTTTGGAGCTACAATTGAGCTACAAATGGGTAATAAATTACACTTTTATTACCGATAACCCATTACCTAATTAATGCTATTACCCGTATAATCAGTTGCATTCAAGGAAACATAAGAAACAAAGAATGCAGATGTACAGTATATGTACTGTTTCAGTAAATATGGTAATATTGTCCATTTATGTTTATGTGAAATACTAAAACAAGACTAGGGAAGCCTGTAGTTAAGCTATATCTAATCTTGAATTTGAAATTATATTGTTTACATTTATCAAGGCATTTATAAACATTTTCCTTGATTCTCTGTCTCAGTTTTTCCTGAAGTTGATCCGAGCAGACAGCAGTTCTTTGAAAGAGAATCTCTCACTATCAGCTGTGAAGGCCTGAATGGACAGACTGGATGGAGAGTGATGAAAAAAAGAAAAGGAGATATTCAAACATGTGCTTCAACCTGGGAAACATCTACTGGACCTTGCAAAATTATTAACGCATATCAGGCAACTGAGAGTGGAAAATACTGGTGTGAAATGGGAGAAGAAGAAAGAAGCAAGTCTGTCAACATCACTATAACTGGTACACAAACATTAACTATGCTCTGGCACATTCAATCGTTTGTTTGTTATATCATATACAGTCATGCACAATAGTCTATTTGTTTGTTTTAATTAATTTCTGTTAATTTCAACATATATATATATATATATATATATATATATATATATATATATATATATATATATATATATATATATATATTTGTTTTTTTTTTGTTTTTTTTACTTATAGAATTATTTTCCCATCATGTGTCCTTCACATTCAGATGCTCCTGTGATTCTGGAGAGTCCTGTTGCTCCTGTGAAGGAGGGAGATAACGTGACTCTCTACTGTAGAAAGAGAGACAAAGACTCCAGCTTCACTGCTCAATTCTATAAAAATGGCGTCGTCATTGGATCAGGCTCAGCAGGAAACACAATGACACTCACTGTTTCCAGGTCTTTTGAAGGGTTCTACAAATGTAGCATCTCTGAAGAGGAAGAATCACCAGAGAGCTGGCTCACTGTTCAAAGTAAGACTTATCAAAATTTTAAAATGAATTGAAGATCTTGCTCTATACCTAAACTATATTTAATGCTTTGTACAAATATTAAATTTCATGAACAACAGTATAAATCAGATACAGTACACATTATTTGATGAATGTATAATTGATTGGATTGAATATTATTTTCATTTTTACATCAATGGAAAATATTTACAGTAACTTAAAACCTTATATTAATGTCTAATACACAAAGCATACAATTATCTTTATAGCAAAGAATGATCAGTCTCCAGGGCAGCAGTCCCACCTCTACCTCATGCTCTGCAGTGGTTTCATTGTTTTTTGGTGGTTTTTCTGCTGCTACTGGTGGGACTGCTCCAATGTCATAATATTGTTTGTATAGATATTCTTTTATCATTCTATTTTCTACTTTACCTCTTATACTTTTTAAATTTGATTGTATCCTAGTTATTGTTTGCACTCTGTACAATACCTTTGCCACTGCTACATTGAATTTCCACATCATGGGAATAATAGCTCGATGTCTTATTTTTCTTATCTTTTTATCTCTTCTCAAGTGGAAGAGCCTCACCAATCAACTCATCATCTCATCACATTTCATGTGCTGCACTCCATTGGTTTCGTGTCTTTTTTGATTGCTTTGCTTCTGATTGTGGCACTTTCACGATGTCGGAAACGTAAACAGTCATCAGAGGTACTGAAAATGAAAATAATTTATAAATGTACATTGACATTTTATTTATTCAATTATGAGCATGTCCATATTATAAAACAACTTTCCTAATATGTTGTCAAAATTCCTGTTCCTCTGCTTCATTAGTTGTTTTTTTATTGAAGATTAATATGTACCAACATGTTCATCATACACACCGATTACAATTTTCTTTCACTGTCTCCACAAGAAGCACGATTCAGTTCACTTAAGGTAATTTACTTTGCATTTTTATATTTTTCTAGATGCTCTAGATTATCAGACACAGTTTATCGGTCTGAATTGTGCACATATAGCATAGAGAACTAAATTTAAAAACAAAGTCATGCACATGATTGCTACATGAAACCAATGCAGTCTAAAATATGAGTTGATACATTATCATCAGTTGCCAGTGGGTCACTGACTGGTCTGTGACTGTAGCGTCAATTAACTTAATAACCAGATGTGAATAACTTAATGTTTGGAGGTGAAACAAAGCATTTTCAAACTAATGGAACTGAACATTTACATAAACAAATAGAAAGTTTCCTGGTTACCACGATGATCCGCAATGTCTGATTATTTTATTTTGTTACAATGCAATCAGCAGACTTGTTTTGGTTTGTTTTAGAAAGGTACACCATTGAGTTTAGGTAAGAAAAGTACTTGGTTAGGATTCTGCGGTGACTGATATCAATGACCCAGCAGGCTGATAACACCAAAACAGAGTGGTGCTAACTTTTAAGAGAATCCCTTCTATAAAACAATCAAAACAACAATGAGGGTAATATATCTCTCCAGGGTCTCTGTGTTCCTTAAATTTAAACATCACCTTACAACTCAGTAATGACTGTATTTATCCTGCCATAATTAATGTTTATCAATATGTTTGTGTCCTTTAGGTCAATGAGAGCACAATCACTTGACTGACCACAGGAGGAAAGAGTGATTAAATTAAGTACAAAGCAGATACATTTGTGGAGAAGCCCCCTATGAACATGGACATTTGTATAGTTTCAATAAAAAGACTTTTACCAGTCACATTACATACACAATGAAAGTTGTACAATTCATTTTGGGGGGGAAATTACAAACAGTTTTCATATTAAATACATTTAAAAAGCACAAAGAAGAAGAGAAGTTATTTTATTGTTATTGTTATTTGATTTTACAAACTTCTGCTAACTCGAAGCAATGCTAGCTACTGTATTACAAAAAAGTAGTTCATGGAATAAAAATATCTTGCTGTGTCGGCTCTGTCTGTTCACTGAAGATGGTCTAAAATAGCTGCTGCAGCTTTCAGACACTCTTCAACCACACCGTGTGACAAATGATGCTGTTATTCTGACAACTGTTGCACTCTGGAAACAATGTCCAATGAAAAATGATTTGTATCATATAAAGCATGTATCAACAATACAGTATGACAATTAAACATGGAGTTCGATAGTGTAATTGGAAATGCTGCATTAATTATCAAAATAAACAGTGAAGTGTTTGTTATCTTTGAGGTTAAATGTGTTCTAAAGAGGAAAATTTTCTAATCTTTCAATTCCAATTCAATGATTTGGACGGGTCAGTGAATAAAACTCTCTAAAACTTTACAAAATAAATGTTTCAAACTCAGAGCAGCTCTTTGTTAGAAAGCTCAGACTTGCTGGTGATTCAGTCAGAAATACAGGAAGAGGAAGTTCTTACATGCAACATATCCTCAGTTTAGTCCTCAGCTCACACAGTCAGCAACAAGACAACATGGCAGTCAGAGTTACCGGCATCAGACTCTGTAAGTACTGAGCCTGTCTCTCTATAAAACAATAGAGAAAATGCATGTATGAACTAAAGGGCTAATTAATAGATCCAAAATGCACCCATATAGATATAAATACAGAAAACATTAAAACAATGTTAAATATTTAGCTGCCTTTCTCCATCTTCCAGTGATGATCATGCTGCTGCTGCTGCTGTTGGTTCCAGTAGTTGAATTCTGTGATTCTCAAACACACAGTAAGTAGTTAAATATTTATGCTGCTATATTTAATGATAATGTGTCGTGGTGGTTAGCACTGCTGCCTCACAGCTACAATGACATCTAGCAGGTGTGGGGACAACTCCACTTTTGTCCGGGCCTCTCTGTGTAGAGTTTGTTTGTTCTCCGTCCCACAGTCCAAACACATGCAGTAACTGGGGTTAGGTTAATTGGTCACTCTAAATTGCCCATAGCTGTGGATGGTTGTCTGTCTCTCTGTGTTGGCCCTGCAACAGCGTGGAGACCTGTACAGAGTGTACCCTGTCTCTCGCCCTGTGTCAGCTGGGATAGGCTTCAGCCCCCCAGTGACCCTGAACAGGATAAGTAAAAGAGAATAGATGGATGGATATTTATAATAAAATATGTAATACATTCTATATGTCTCATGACCACCTGAAGGCTTCTACAACAACTGCAGTTATTTTGGAGCTACAATTGAGCTACAAATGGGTAATAAATTAAACTTTTATTACCCATAACCCATTACCTAATTAATGCTATTACCCGTATAATCAGTTGCATTCAAGGAAACATAAGAAACAAAGAATGCAGATGTACAGTATATTTACTGTTTCAGTAAATATGGTAATATTGTCCATTTATGTTTATGTGAAATACTAAAACAAGACTAGGGAAGCCTGTAGTTAAGCTATATCTAATCTTGAATTTGAAACTATATATTGTTTACATTTATCAAGGCATTTATAAATATTTTTTTAATTCTCTGTCTCAGTTTTTCCTCAAGTTGATCCGAGCAGACAGCAGTTCTTTGAAAGAGAATCTCTCACTATCAGCTGTGAAGGCCTGAATGGACAGACTGGATGGAGAGTGATGAAAAAAAGAAAAGGAGATATTCAAACATGTGCTTCAACCTGGGAAACATCTACTGGACCTTGCAAAATTATTAACGCATATCAGGCAACTGACAGTGGAAAATACTGGTGTGAAATGGGAGAAGAAGAAAGAAGCAAGTCTGTCAACATCACTGTAACTGGTACACAAACATTAACTATGCTCTGGCACATTCAGTCAGCTGACTTTTTACTTCAGTTTGTTTGTTATATCATATCCAGTTATGCTTAATAGACTGTTTGGAAATGTAATATTAGCGGTAATTTTTTTTAAAAAAGTAAAATTATTTTTTGATCATGTGTCCTTCACATTCAGATGCTCCTGTGATTCTGGAGAGTCCTGTTGCTCCTGTGAAGGAGGGAGATAATGTGACTCTGTACTGTAGAAAGAGCGACAAAGACTCCAGCTTCACTGCTCAATTCTATAAAAATGGCGTCGTCATTGGATCAGGCTCAGCAGGAAACATGATGACACTCACTGTTTCCAGGTCTTTTGAAGGGTTCTACAAATGTAGCATCTCTGAAGAGGAAGAATCACCAGAGAGCTGGCTCACTGTTCAAAGTAAGACTTATCAATATTTTAAAATGAACTGAAGATCTTGCTGTATACCTAAACTATAGTGCTATAATGCTTTGTACAAATATTAATATTCATGAACAACAGTGCAAATAAAAGACAGTACACATTATTTGAAGTATGTATGACATAATTGGATTGAATATTGTTTATTTTCTTTTTTACATTAATATAAAATACTTATAGTAATTTACACCATTATAGTTATATCTAATACACATTGCATACAATTATCTTTTTAGCTGCTACTAGTGGGACTGCACCGATGTCACAATATTGTCTATATAGATTTCTTTTGTTTTCATTTTACTTTGTACTTTTCCTCTTATACTTTTTAAATTTATTGTATTCTAGTTATTGTTTGCACTCTGTACAATACCTTTGACACTGAAATACTGAATTTCCCCATTGTTGGACTAATAAAGGGATTTCTTATTTTTCTTATCTTTTTATCTCTTCTAAAGTGCAAGAGCCTCAGCAAACCAATCATCAACTCATGGCATTTAATCTGCTGCGCTCCATTGGTTTCATGTCTCTGTTGATTGTTTTACTTCTGATTGTCGGACTTTTACAATGTCGGAAACATAAATAGTCATCAGAGGTACTGAAAATGAAAATAATTTATCAATTTACATTGAAATTTTATCTGTTCAGTTATAACAATGATGATGAGTACATCTAGAACATAAAACAACGTTAATAAATCTGTTGTCAAAATTCCTGTTCCACTGCTTCTTTAGTTGTTTTTTTTTGAAAATTAATATGTACCAACATGTTCATCATGCACACTGATTAACGTTTTCTTTGATTGTCTCCACAGAAAGCATAATGCAGTTCACCCAAGGTAATTTACTTTGCATTTTTATATTTCTCTGGATGCTGTAGATTATCAGACATAATTTATCTGTCTAAATTGTGCACATATAACATAGAGAACTCAATTACTGGAAATTAAAAATACATTCATATATAGATTTAAAAACAAAATCAAGCATATGATTGCTACATGAAACCAATGCAGTCTAAAATATGAGTTGATACATTATCAGTTGCCAGTGGGTCACAGTAAACTGTGACTGTAGCCTTAATTAACTTAATTACCAGATTTGTATAACTTTATTTTTGGGGGAAACAACACATTTTTAAACAAATGCAACTGAACATTTACATAAACAAATAGAAAGTTTCCTGGTTACCATGATGATCCACAATGTCTGATTATGTTATTTTTTTTTTACAGTGTAGCCAGAAGACTTGTTTTACACCTGTAGTGATTTCACCTTTTAGAAAGGTACGCCATTGAGTTTAGGCAGTGTTGTAGTCAAGAACACCTAATCCGAGACTGAGACAAGACCAAGTCCAGTGTCCCACGCTACATGATACAATAAAATGTGAAACATGATCAAAATCACTTCTCAAATTGATCTGAAAGATCCACATTCCCATAAAAACACCTAGATATTAAACACTCCGAGTTGAAATAAATGTAATCATCTTTATTTAATACTCCAGGGTGACTTTCATCACTTATCACAGAATGTGATAAATTATTCATAATTCATTTAATTTTCTCTGCTTTTCATAAACAATACATAAAGTTATGTTGTTTTTAATCAAACAATAATTTTTGTAAAAAAATGGGTGCTATTTCAAAACCACATTGCTAAATGTGTAAAACTGAGAAAATTGCAAACAATCATCGACAGTAAGAACTAAAGCCACAAGTTTCTCTCTTATACAGATTAAAGCTGAAATATGTAACTTTTATTTAACCCCTTAACTGGCAGCAAAAAAAAAAAAAAAAATCACCTGAAAAAGCTACATAACACCCTCTGGTATTTATTGGCTCTGAACAACCCATTTCATAGCCTATTAACTGCCCACGCCTCGTCAATGGGCCATATTAAGTGCATTTTATATGGCAGGCTAGACCCTCCCATTTTGAGTGACACCTCATTCGGCCAATCATGTTAAGAAATGGATTTCCTAGAGCCAATAATACTCAGAGGACGTCATGTAGCTTTGTCAGGTGATTTGGTGCTGCCAGGTACATGATTGGCCAAATGAGGTGTCAATCAAAATGGGAGGGTCTAGCCTGCCATATAAAAGGAACTACAAACGGCCCGCCATCGGCGGTGGCCAGTTAAGGGGTTAAAAAATCAGTTTTTTACATATTTGTCAAAATTGTCACCATGTCACAACAGTATGAGACAGATAATCTGAAACAAATCGAGCTCCTCCACCTCCTGGGGCCATGTATTTCACAGCCAAAGGGTTTTCGTTTAGGAATCAGAAAACAAAAAACGGAAAACATTTTGTTTCCCAATTACGAGAAAGACCACAACTGTAAAAGAGAAATAAGAAATGGCTCATTTTTCATTTTTTGTTTACTAATTTTGAAATGGTAATCAGGAAACAAGATGTTTTCTGATTGCTAAATGAAAATCCATTGGCTGCGAAATACATGGGCCCTCCTCCCTGAGCTCCCTGTCAAAAACAACCAATGAGAGCTAGGCACTGTCAATCACTCCTCGTATACGCGCTGCTCAATGTACTAATGGCGGAGAAACAGCTTACAGTTCCAAGAAAATGGTTTATCTGCCATCATAGGTGGCCATGCTAACTAGCCTGAGTATTCATGAAAGGCTCTACTGTCAGGGAGAAGCTGTTTTGTAGCAGAGAGCAAGAGGGCGAGTGTGATCAGTGCGTACACATGCATGACTGACTGAGCTAAGACCCTCCTCCTGGCTCTGATTAGTTGTTTCTAAATGAGCTGTGTATTTCTGCAGTTAGTATTGGCGGCACTGGGAGAAAGCAGAGGAGCTCAATCTGTTTTGGATTTAAATCAGTAGGTTTTGCGTCCAATAAAAGCAAGAATGTTAACAAATAAATTGGACAACATTCTGGCAGTTTAGTGATATTTACACAGTTGTGGTCTTGATTCGTCTTGAAATAAAATCTCGAGTTCTCAATGTGCGAGACCGAGACAAAACCGAGACCATCAAAAAGACTGGTCTTGGGTACTACAACACTAAGTTTAGGTGAGAAAAGTACTTTGTTAGGAATCAGCATCCATTGATAACAGGCTGATAACATCAAAACTTAGTGGCGCTAACTTTTAAGAGAATTCCTTCAATAAAACAAAAATTATAAAAACAAAATGGTAATATATCTCTATAAGATCTCTGTGCTCCTTAAAATTAAACATTACCTTATTTCTCACCATTAATAGAACTACTGCCATAATAATGACTGTATTTATCCTACCACAATTAATGTTTATCAATATATTTGTATCCTTCAGGTCAATGAGAGCTGAAACGCTTGACTGACCACAGGAGGAAAGAGTACTTAAACCAAGTACAATGCAGATACATTTGTGGAGAAGCCTCGTATGAACACGGACCTTTGTATAGTTTCAATAAAAAGAATTTTACCAGTTATATTACGTACACAAAGAAAGTTGTACAATTCATTTTCCATCCATCCATCTATTCTCTTCTGCTTATCCTGTTCAGGGTTGGGGGGGGGGGTACACCCTGTATAGGTTGCCAGTCTGTTGCAGGGCTAACATAGAGAGACAGACAAGCATTCACACCTATGGACAATTTAGAATCATCAATTAACTGCATGTATTTGGACTGTAAGTACCCACGTCCTTCTTGATGTCCTTCTACACTGTAAACCCAGATTTTGATTCGACTTAAAAATATTGAGTTCATATTACTTAAAATTGCCTAGTATGTGAACATTACTTGTTAATGTAAGCTGAACTGTTTCATGTCCTTTTTTTATTGTAATTGTGTTTTAAAGTCCGATCAACAGCTCCTACTGAAATAAACAGAGTTTATATTATTTAAATATCTGTCGTTTCGCAACATTACTTATTAATGCTCAGTAGACTGTACTTGTTGATGGTCTATCTTATTGTAATTATGTGTTTGAGTTCAAACAACTTTATATCATCAGGTTTTGCACCCACTAAAAATCTAGTTGATACCCGTTTTAACAGACAGTAACAGACATTCAAGAAGATCATTGGAGAAGTTATTTTCTTCTGATAACTTGAAGTAATAATAGTTAATACAAAACTGCAAAAATTGAGGATCTAACTAAGTCTCTCAAGCTTATATTAAGCCAAAAAAACTGTATTTGATCTTGTTTTAAGAGGGATCTGCTAAGCAAGAGTTTAATGTGTAAGATTATTAAACGTGTCTTGTCTAAAAACTAGATATTTACACTTGATTATAGTCTGAATCTTCCAGAAGTGAAATTGGTAAGATTTCTTCAAATAAGATGAAATAAGATGACAATAATCTTACACGTTCTGCTTATGCTTCATATATCACTCTCAAAACAAGATCAAAAGTAATTTTTTTGGCTGAATATAGGATTGTGAAACTTAGATATTCAATTTCTGCAGTGCAGGCCATGTTAAATACTTTTACAAAATAGATGTTTCAAACTCAGAGCAGCTCTTTGTCAGAAAGCTCAGACTTGCTGGTGACTCAGTCAGAAACACAGGAAGAGGAAGTTCTTACATGCAACATATCCTCAGTTCAGTCCTCAGCTCACACAGTCAGCAGCAAGACAACATGGCAGGCAGAGGTCCCGGCATCAGACTCTGTAAGTACTGAGCCTGTCTGTCTATAAAACAATAGAGAAAATGCATGTATGAACTAAAGGGCTAGTTAATAGATCCAAAATGCACCCATGTAGGTATACATATAGAAAACATTAAAACAATGTTTTAATTTTTATCTTTCCAGTGATGAACATGCTGCTGCTGTTGGTTACAGTAGTTGAATTGAGTGACTCTCAAACACACAGTAAGGAGTTAAATATTTATGTTGAAGTATTTCTAATAAAATATATAACAGATTTATTATAATAGATTGTTTCAGTAAATATTGCAATATTGTTTTATTTATTTTTATTTGAAATACTAAAACCAAGACTAGGGAAGCCAGTTTTTAAGCACTAACTGATCTTGAGATTGTAATTATTTTCTTTTAATTTACTAATGCATTTATAAACATTTTGCTTGGTTCTCTGTCTGAGATTCAGTTTTTCCTGAAGTTGATCCGAGCAGACAGCAGTTCTTTGAAAGAGAATCTCTCACTATCAGCTGTGAAGGCCTGAATGGACAGACTGGATGGAGAGTGATGAAAAAAAGAAAAGGAGATATTCAAACATGTGCTTCTACCTGGGAAACATCTACTGGACCTTGCAAAATTATTAACGCATATCAGGCAACTGACAGTGGAAAATACTGGTGTGAAATGGGAGGAAAAGAAAAAAGCAACTCTGTCAACATCACTATTACTGGTACACAAACATTAACTATGCTGTGACACATTTAATCAATATTTTTTTTTTTTTGGTATATCATATACAATCATACACAATATATTGTTTGGAAATTTTATATTAGTAAAGGAGATTTAAAAAAAAAAAAAAAAAAGCATTGTAATCACCATAAAGCTAACATAAACATAGATTTACTTAAAGTGCACTGAAAAATGTAAATATAAGTTTTACATGTTTCTCTTGAAAAATATTAGAGCTATTGTCTGTAAAAGTTGATTAATATGTATTTCAACATTTATTTATTTACTTATAAAATTATTTTCCCATCATGTGTCCTTCACATTCAGATGCTCCTGTGATTCTGGAGACTCCTGTTGCTCCTGTGAAGGAGGGAGATAACGTGACTCTGTACTGTAGAAAGAGCGACAAAGACTCCAGCTTCACTGCTCAATTCTATAAAAATGGCGTCTCCATTGGATCAGGCTCAGCAGGAAACACAATGACACTCACTGTCTCCAAGTCTTTTGAAGGGTTCTACAAATGTAGCATCTCTGAAGAGGAAGAATCACCAGAGAGCTGGCTCGCTGTTCAAAGTAAGACTTATTAACATTTTACAATAAATTGGGGATCCTGCTCTGTAACGAAACTATGAAAATTCATGAACAACAATGCAAATAAGAGACAGTACACATTATTTGACGAATGTAAGACATAATTGGATTCAATATTGTTTTTTTTTTCTTTTTTAAATTAATAGAAAATTATTACACTAATTTACAACCTTATAAATATGTCTAATACACACTGCATACAATTATCTTTCTAGCAAATAATGATGACTCAGGGCATCCGTTACAGCTCTACCTCATGCTCTGCACTGGTTTCATTGTTTTATTGGTGGTGGTTCTGCTGCTATTGGTGGGACTGTGTCGACATCACAAACATCAACAAACCCCGAGAGGTCACAAAGAACAAACACCAAGTATGCTGACAAAGAACATGAACATTTTTCTTGTTTGTTGTCATTCGTATCTATTTATTATTGTTATTTTTGTTTTATTTTTATATATAAACAGATTCTCAAATTTCTACTACCTTCGTCGAAATCCCCTCTTCTGCACAAACAGGTGAGGAAGACCAGTTTCTTTTTACACAAACGTACTGTACTGTATCCAAATCCAAAAGAAGAAACGCAGACGTACACAGATCTTTAATAAATGTTAAACGCTATTTACATGCTCATGCTATAATATTGTTTGGCCCATAATTTTAGTCTGTTGCTAAGTGACATGATTGTCATAAAATTAAAATCACATTGTCCTTTTATTATGTGTTATATGCACATAAATGTGTGCTGTTCATTTTATACACTTTGAGACTTTCCTTTATTTGAGAATGTGAGAAAATAATTTCTATATAGGAAAAGGGTCCAGTCTTAACAACCAATAAACTAAAGAGAAAACAGGATTTATTTGTCTTTTTTTTCTCCCTCTGTGCTCATCTTTGTACTGTGTGTTATCTGGACTTGGCTCTCTGTTTCAGTGTCTGCAGGGGCCAGCAAAGCTGAATCCACTGAGGCGACATATGATGTCATCTCAAAGCCAAGTAAAGTGAAAGGTAATTTATTCCACACTGGGAAATACTGAAGGTGTATTAGATGTAATTGGTTAAGCTAGTGGAAGAAAAAATGTCACCATATAAAAATGAGCAGCCATCATTTATGAGAACCACATAAATGTGATGTTTTTGGAGGATTTTGGAATGACTTGTCATTATTCATTTAATTTAATTGAAGCTATAAATTTCATGTTCTGGTTATGGAATTAAAGTCGTGCTGTCATTTTATAAAATTTTATAAAAACACTACAAAATGGGTCATATTAGCTGGAAGGTTGTTGCTATTCAACATAATGATATCAGGACACCATGCATAATTACATTTTTGTCTATATAAATTGATATTGTTACGAAATTAAAATCTCAGTGTGCTGTAGGTGCATAAATATGCATCTTTTATTTTACACACTTTGAGTAATTTTCAAACAGCAAAATGGTCCAGACAACCAATACATTAAGAGAAAATGTGATTTTTCTGTTTTCCTCTGTGCTTATCTTTGTGATCTGGACTTGGCTGTTTGTTTCAGTGTCTGCACAGGCCAGCATGGCTGAATCCACCGAGTCGACATACGCCCTTATCACAAATCCGAGAAAAGTGAAAGGTAATCTGTGCCACACTCGGAAATATTGAAGGTGTAACATCTTTAACTGCTCAAAAGGCTAGTGGAAGAAAAAATGTTGCAATATAAAAACTGACATTGCTCAGCAGCCCTTAATAACTAGACATCATTTTAGCATCCCACACAGAATTTAAATGGGAACCACTTAAATGTATCTGATGTTTCTGGAGCATTTTTGAAAGACTTGTCATTATTCATTCATTGTTAAAGTGTGTGTCAGAAGCTGAAAGTGCTTTTTTAAATAACAAGAGATGTTCACACAGTAAACGCACTCTTACACTGGTGATAGTTTCGACTTCGTTTTTAGCAGCTCAGATAAAAACCACACTAGAACCCACAGACAAAAATATTTAGATGGCTGCTCTCAGTTCAGTTTGCTGCAGCTTAAAACTGTTTGTACGTCATGATGAACTGTAATGAGCACACTCTGTGCACATGAGATTTATTTATAGCTGGTGGTCAAGTACGTTAAGTAACTCTACGGCTTTGCATGGTTGCAGTGGAATATTTTAAAATATGAGCAATGGGGGCCAGAGGGCACATCATATATACTGTTTTAAATTTGGTACCTTATTTTTGTCATGATCGTAATTCATAGATGGACAAAAATATAACAGTAAATGATTTTGAAGGACAACAATTTATAAATGAGTTGTTTCAAATATAATTTCCAGAATTTGCGATGGATCGGCTTTGGTTTAAAATAATTATTAACTATTTTGAAATGTAATTTCTCTTCAACACAGAATCAGCAGTGCCCAGCTGCTCAGGAGCAGCTGCCGCAGGTACCAAAGCATCAATAAGAGAAAAGGATCTGGGTACCCTCTACTGTTCAGTAGACAAACAGAAGTGAGAGGAAGGCATGTCTCCAGTGTCCCTTTGTTCTTCTTTTAATATTATCTGCATCTTCCTACAAAAAGAAATGTAAATAAAGAGACTTTAAATGAAAAAGTAAAAAGGTGAAAAACACTTCAACATCATGGGTTTTTATCCTTCATCTGAGAGTGGAAACTTCAGCCAGCTCGCACCATCGTGTCTATTTTAAAAGGCAGCAGTGTGATAAAACTGAGAAACCACCTGCTCTGCTTTGCCTCGTTACACATACGAGGACGCTGTTGCTGTAAATATACTCTGTGGCAACACAGTGACAAATTTTAACGTGATGTGAAAATGTTACGAGCCATCAGCACAATGTCATTCATGGGAAAGATGGTGGTGGGTGGGGGTATTTCCAAACTGTGCATTGTTTTGTAAAAAAATACATTTAAGTAATGTGGTTTGTATATGTATAAGGATATTTTGGTATATGAGAAAATGCATTCATGAAGCACTAAGAGTGCATTAGGTTGTGTTTGTGTCTCCTCCCTGTGTCTCAAACCTTTTGCATGTAAGATGAATGTGCCAACCACTACCCCACAAAGTGACTTCGTTTAGTTAGAAATAAACAATCATGTAATAATTAAACACCATTTCCTCCACAAGGTGGCTATTATGTCACTCTGCAAAGGAAGCAGCCTAGTACAATTCAAACATTAGTATTCTTATGTTCTTATTGTAAAATAAACTACAGGGTTGTGTTCCATCATTAGTCTGTCCATCTCTGGGGCACCTTTCATTTTTTCTTCTATCAGCCCATACTCTGAACCAGGTTTCTTTGCACTGGGCCTTTTCTTGTTTGTACGCATACTACTACTACTACTACTACTACTAATAATAATAATAATAGCTCTGCAGGTGTGATGTAACAGATGTGTTTGATCAAGACAGTCAGTGGGATGAACAGTTTTATTTTCATTTTTCAGAGGTAAAACTTGGCAGCTAAAAATAATAAATAATAAAAGACAGCAAACTAAAAAAACGTGATAATCCTTCATTGTTTTACCAAATTACAAAACTTAATATATTTAATATAAAATTGTAAAATGTTTACAGTAAAACATTCTCATATTGCCTATAGCATTAAAACATATAGCAAAATTGTTTTTTTTTGGTTTTTTGGGGGGGGGTTTAGCTCTGATGACAGTTGAAACATTAAGGTCACAATGTATTACAGTATACTGTGAATATATGTGGTTCTTTGGGGCCACCTTAAGACTGCTTCCATTTACTTTTACTCAGAACAGCTTTGCCTGTGTCAAAGTCGCCAGAAACCAAAGGAAAGTTGAACAGGAAGAGGAAGTCCTTCTCTACATTGTGCCACTTATGCCATTTAGTCAGATGTTCAGGCAGTCAGCAGCAGTACACAGTGTGTGGAATATTTTTTGTATGTTTTATGCTCATTTTATGCTCATTTTTGTGTGTTATATATGCTATTTTTTTGATGTTTTTACATTACTTTTGATGATTGTCAAGCAAGATAGTTTTTGACTAATAATGATGACGAGCAAACACTGGATTGTTATGAAAGATACCGCTGATTCCAAATGACTGTTGATTACTGATTTGATTTGATTTGTTTTGACTATGAAGCCTGATTTATTCTGGCTGTACTGACTGAAAACTGTTCACTTTGACTGTGTGACTGATCACTGAACTGAGACAGTTTTTATCCACAGTGTTTTGCATTTTTTCAGTTAAAAAATTGTTAGTTATTTTAGATATATTTATATGTCTGCATTTAATGGGTCCTATTATGAGTGTGATATGTATTATTCTCTGCTGTGCTCTGCTCTGGGGTTGTGCTGTGAGTGAGAGTCAGACTAGTGGACAGTCAGAGTAACTGCAGGACATAAATTAAGGGCTTTGGCATCTCCCCACCCCACAGTATTGCCACAGTGTTACCTGAGTAAAAGCATTTTCATAGCAAGTATATGCCTTCCTATCTGGGTTTTGGCAGCTGAGGGTGGTAGAACTGTCAAAGAGATGATGGATAGTCACCAGCAGCCTGCACGTAATGTGAAGGCTGCCAGGAGGTTTTGGAAAAGGCCCCAATAGGTCAGGCAGAAGGTCAAGAGATTGTGTAAACTCTACCATTAAATTTCATTTATTTCAAAGACAAATAAAACTTAAAAATAAAGTGCAAATATGCATATTCAAAGTATGGAATTGGTTTTAAAAAGCAATTGAACAAAAACTGGGAAAAAGATGAATTTTTAAAGTTAAAATAAAATGCAATTATAGCCAAAAATTGTTAAATATAGCATAATAAAGGGTGTTTAGAGCTGATAAAAGTGGTTCACAGAACCTCCAAAAGCTTTCATCTCTACCTGCTACTATCACCTGGTGACCTGCTTATGGCCGAACCCCCGGGGGAGCTTCGCTTTTCTCTTTATCTTTTTGTGCTATGTTCAATGAAACAACTGGCAGGACAATGACAGTCATACAATGCCAAACAATGACAGTGATTGCCAGCTATTGTCAGCAAAGCAAGACATTTTCAATAATCTGATACAAAGTTCTTTTTTCTCCTCGTCTCTCCAGTGATAAATGTGTTTGTGTTGTTTGCACATCACAGTGGTTATTCCCATGTAGCTGGTAAGTAAGTATATATGTATTTACAATCTTAACTGTGAAAAGCTCTGAGGTAGTGGCATGTTTTTTTTTTAAAATCATTTGTGCATTGTACTCTGTCACTTACAAAACAGTTCTACATGTTTATCATACGGCTACTTAAATATCTGGATTAAATCTTTCTGTCTGTGCTGTAACGTCATGTGTGTGTGTCTGTGTATTTATTTCATTGTGACTCTGACTCTCTGCTTTTAAGCTGTGAAGGTATTTTTGATTATTGTTAAGCGCAACCCCCCCATGCCCCTTTCTTCACCATGTTCGTAAGCTGGTTTTGTGATCCCGGAGAGTCCAGTTTTTCCGGTGACGGAGGGGGAGAACATAACTTTGCCCTGTACAAACAGGAAATCTTCCCTAAACTTCATAGCTAACTTTTTTAAAGACAGAATTCTAATCGTGACCAGCTATACAGGAAAAATGACCATCAACAATGTTTGCAAGTCAAATGAAGGATGTAGCAAGTGCAACATCTCTGGAGTTGGCCAGTCACTTGAAAGCTGGTTGACTGCCAAAGGTGAGAAAGGTGGGTGTTTTAGTTTTTATTATAATAATACAATTATAATATAATAAATCCCTCTACAGCACAGCGTTGCCCTGGGGCAACAGAAAGTTTTTTTAAGCCCAATGCCCAGTACATGTGAACTTAAATGGTGCAAACCAATCAGAATGTTTTAAAAATTGTTAAATTTCAGTCCAATAACATGTTGGGGTCACCATAAAGCATGATTTGTAGGCGGAACATCCTTTTCTGACACATTGTCCAAGCAGCACATGGTGTGAGAAGAAGGTAAGAATAATTGCCCTAGTAATCATTTAAAGTGACATAAATCCTAAATTTAAAAAAATACAGGAGTGTTTATGAAGTTGTAGAGAGGGATTTTGTCAGGTTTTTTTTTAATTTGTTTTGATGTTGTTTTTTTCAGAAATTCATTTTTTCTTTTCATTGCCTCAGGGCAACGTTGTGCAGTAAGGGTTACTTCTAGAGGGAGACTTATAGGCTTGGGCTTAGGGCACCTTAGGTAAGGTAAGGTAACCCAAACACTCAAAAAAATTGGTACCACTGCCCTTAGAATAGAATAGAATAGAATAGAATGCCTTTATTGTCATTATACAGGATGTACAATGAGATTGGAGGGCCACTCCTGTTCAGTGCCATGTAACAGAAAATCAAACTCTCTAAAATAAAAATATTATAAAAATATTATAATCTAGTATGATCAATATAATCAAGAGATATACAGAAATAAACAATGTGTGAAATATACAAAAAATAGAATGTATAAAAATATATACGTACATTGGTGCATCTGTACATTGTAAGAAAAGTGAATATGTGTATACATATAATAATGAAGATGATGAATAATGCACTTGGTGAATGAATATTGCACTAGTGAATGAATACTGGATATTACACAATATAGGAATGTCAGATATTGTTCAGTATGAATAATATAATATTGCACAGTTACAGTGGGTGAGTGTGTGAGTTCAGGGTGGTGATTGCTCTGGTGAAGAAACTGTTCCTGAGTCTGTTTGTTCTGGCTTTGATGCACCTGTAGCGCCTGCCAGAGGGCAGCAGGTCAAACAGGTCAAAGCCAGGGTGTGAGCTGTCCTTGATGATGTTCCTGGCTCTGCTGATGCAGCGGGAGGTGTAGATGTCCATCAGGGAGGGGAGAGGGCAGCCAGCGATTCTTTGTGCTGTCTTGACTACCCTCTGAAGCCTGACCCTGTCTGCCTCAGTGCAGCTGCTGTACCATACTGTGATACAGTACGTCAGCAGGCTCTCAATGGATGAGCGGTAGAAGGTCAGCAGCAGGTTTGAGTCCAAGTTGTTCTTCCTGAGGACCCTCAGGAAGTGAAGTCGCTGCTGAGCCTTCTTGATAACAGCTGTGATGTTATCTGACCAAGAGAGATCAGCAGATATGAGGACACCGAGAAACCTGAAGGTGTGGACCCTCTCCACATGCTCGCCATTGATGTAGAGGGGAGCTGGGTCAGTCCTGTGCTTCCTGAAGTCAATGATGATCTCTTTGGTTTTCATGGTGTTCAGTACCAGGTTGTTCTCTGAACACCAGGCTGTCAACTTCAAGACCTCCTCTCTGTAAGCTGCCTCATCTCCCTTCGAGATGAGTCCGACCACTGTGGTGTCGTCAGCAAATTTGACGATGAGGTTGTTATTGTGGGCCGGACTGCAGTCATGGGTGTAGAGGCAGTACAGGAGGGGGCTCAGCACACAGCCCTGTGGGGAGCCAGTGCTCAGTGTGCGGGTGGAGGAGAGATGGGGGCCAAGTCTCACAGTCTGAGGCCGGTTGGTTAAGAAGTCCTTGATCCAGGAACATGTGAGAGGGGGGAGGCCCAGGGTGTGCAGTTTGGTGGTGAGAATGTCCGGGATGATTGTGTTGAACGCTGAGCTGTAATCCACAAAGAGCATGCGAGCATAGCTCTGCTGCTGCTCCAAGTGGCTCAACACAGAGTGGAGAGCTACAGCGATGGCGTCCTCTGTGGATCTGTTTGCTCGATATGCAAACTGATGGGTGTCGAAAGTGGGGGGCAGGTGGTCTTTGATGTGCTGGAGAACCAGCCTCTCAAAGCACTTCATGATTACCGGTGTGAGGGCCACAGGGCGGTAATCATTTAGGCTGGTGACAGATGACCTTTTTGGCACGGGGATGATTGTGGCTGTTTTTAGGCAGGGGGGGATGACTGCTTGGGCCAGGGAGAGGTTGAAAATCCTGGTGAGAATCAGGGTGAGCTGGTGGGCACACGCTCTGATCACCTTGCCAGGTACTCCGTCTGGTCCGGTAGCCTTCCTGGGGTTCACTGCCAGGAGCACGCGCCGTACCTCATGCTCCTGGACGGTGAGTGGGGTGCAGCCTGGTGGGGGGGGCAGGACTGGAGCAGATGGGTGGTCCTGAGGCATCTCAAAGCGAGCAAAGAAACAGTTAAGTTCCTCTGCTAGTGACACACTCAGGTCTCCTGCAGTCACATCACAGCCTCTGAAGTTTGTGATGTTCTGAATGCCCTGCCACACCTCCCGTGTGTTATTGCTGGACAGATGGGACTCTATTCTCCTCCTGTAGTCCGTTTTGGCTTTTTTAATTCCTCTTTTCAGGTCAGCTCGAGCAGCACTGTACAGAGCTCTGTCGCCTGACCTGAAGGCAGCATCACGGGTTTTGAGGAGTGAACGGACCTGGCTGTTCATCCAGGGTTTCTGGTTAGGGAAAACCCGGATGTTTTTGCTGACAGTCACATTTCCGATACAGAACTTAATGTAGTCCAGTACCGTCCCTGTGAATGTTTCTAGGTCCTCGTGTTCGAATAAGTCCCAGTCTGTGTATGCAAAGCAGTCCTGTAGGTCGGAGAGTGCGTTTTCAGGCCAGGTTGTAATGGTTTTTACAGTAGGCCTGGCTCTCCGTCTGAGGGGGGTGTATGCTGGGGTGAGCAGCAGGGAAAGATGGTCGGACTGGCCGAGGTGGGGGAGGGGTTTGGCTCTGTAAGCGTGCGTAATGTTGGAGTAAACATGGTCAAGAGTGTTCTCCCCTCTTGTAGAACATTTGACATGTTGGTGGAATTTCGGGAGTACAGTCTTTAAGTTGGCCTTGTTAAAGTCTCCCGCGATAATAAGAACACCGTCGGGGTGGACCCGCTGCTGTTCGTTAATGGCGTTCAGCAGGAGAGAGAGCGCCATGCTAACGTTAGCATCGGGAGCTATATACACAGCTGTGATGATCACTACTGTTAGCTCTCTGGGTAGAAAAAAAGGCCGACATCTTACAGACATGTACTCGAGGTCTGGGGAACAATGTTTGTCTATGATTGTTCCGTTGTTACACCAGTCCTCATGCACGTAAATACAGAGACCCCCTCCCCTGCTCTTACCGGAGTCCTTGGTCCGATCTCCGCGTAGCAGAGTGCGGCCTGCTAGCTGCACGCTAGCATCGGGAATGTGGGGGTTTAGCCAGGTCTCGGTGATAATCATTACACAGCAGTCACGAACATAGCGATTTACAGCCAGCTCTAACTCTAGGTTGTCCGTTTTATTTACCATGGACCTGGCGTTGGAGAGATACAGGCTCGGCAGAGAAGGCCTGTGTGGTTGGCATTTCAGCTTCAGCATAAAGCCGGACCTGCAGCCCCGCTTCTGCTTCCTCTCCCTCCGCCGTTGGCGGCGCCTTCCAGACCTGATAACAATCCACGGAGCCCCCGGCGGTCTCGCTATGTTGTCTGGGATGTTATGAGTGTAGTGAAAATCACTCGATACTGATATCTTGTGCCGGTAGCCAATGTCCACAAGATCCTGGCGTGTGTAGCAGTTGTTTGCAGAGACAAATGCACCAAAACTAACAAATATGAAATACAAAAAGTACAAAAAAGAGCACCGAAAGGAAGAGCCGTGAGCCGCTGCGTCTGTGCGCGCCGCCATCTTGCCCACTTTGATATAAATGGCAGTGGTGACATGCTGGCTGCTTTACAGACTGGACTGCACTGAGAATGGGCAGTCCAGTCTGTAAAGCGAGTCTGTAAAGTGACCACGTGCACGTGTATGGATTCAAATCCCAAACTGCACAAAGTGTGTGCAGTTCTGTGCAAAATCTGTCCAAATCAAAAATAGAAAAGCAAGAGAGGGCAAACCAGAGATGGGACATCTCAAAAGTATGAGGAGAAGAGGAAGCAGCAGGGCCCATGGCCCCCATTCCTAATAATGATATCTATCCGCTTGGACAGTTCATCACAATGGCCAACAATATGTGAGAACAAATAACAATGAATTAGACTTACATAGCACTTTTCAAGATATTCAAAGATGCTTTACAATTTCATGCACTATTCATTCACACCTCAATCATACACCGTGCTTCCAATTTGCACCTACGGCCTCTCCAAACACACTGCACAACCACATTGACACTTAGGCAATTTGGGTTAAGTGTCTTCACAGCATGTGCTCAGACTCGAACCAGCAACCCTCTGGTTGCGCGGTGAGCACCTACCACGGCCACTCTCAGTGCGCAAAAAAAGATGGAGAGTTCCTGGGTGCACAGGAACACCAAAATCAATGTGTATAAAATGTAATGTGCGCCTGTGTTTTACAGCATACAAGAACTGTTTTGTGAAGTTTTACACACAGAATGACAGCAATGTCTCACAACATGAGTATCAACATGGCATGACAATGGGCCATACAAACCTGAGCCTATATGTTTCAAGGGTTTTTTAGTTCTTTGTTTCATCAATTGTTAACATTTTTGGAAACAATTCTGGTGTTTTTATTGCTCTGTAACACTTTCCTTATGATCTATGGGTTAATAATTTTCTCTGTAGTTTTATACCATTGTTGCACAACGTTGCCCCTAGGCAACAAAAAAAATATCTTGGGGGGCACTGAAATATAAGAAAAATAGTTTTGGCAATTAAATGGCCCAAAGTGAATCAGTAAATGATGTCAAATAATTTTCAGCATGTACCATCACAATGTGTGCAGTAGAGGGATAAGCACAAGAACAATAAAAATGCTACTTGTAGCAAACCGGCCTGGGTGTCTCCACCTTTTGGTTTGAGAAGTGAAGAAGCCTTTCAGATGAGAGGTGAAGCATCTGCAAGAAACAAAAAGAAGTCCAGTCGCCCTTTTTTCAAGCTCTAGAAGCTACTGTGACCTGGATAACTGAGAACCTACACGGACATAAACACTTGAACTGTCAAAATAAAACATGAAGTAACCAAACACAGTACATGCAGACTTGACAGTGGCACACAGAGGAACCTAAACACAGCACTGAGGGAAACACCGGGAAGAGAAGCAAAACACGAGACAAGGGACAAAGACATGAGAGGCAAAACAGAACGTCCAGCTGTACTTTATAAAGACATATTTTAAGTCGTCTGTAGGTTGTTGCAGCTAATAACTATAAAAGTGAATGTTTGACCCCCATTAAAAGAGAAAAGGCTGCTGTGGTTGGGAAAATTATAGAGCGGAGGGGTGGTCTTCTGTGGAGTGTAGCTGTGACTTTTTTTTTTTTTTTTTTTTTTTGGGGGGGGGGGGGGGGGGGGGGGGTTAAAACTGTTGTAGACAACAGTTTTTAAAGACATCAGTGTGGATAATTATTAATAGCCAACATGTGTATCCCTTGCTGTGAATTGGAAATGAGCTGGACTGCAACACTTTCTCATGTGGTTTTTATCTTCTTCATCAGAGAGCAGCTCTAGAGTCTATTTATGAAGATGCATCCATTTAGTGTAACAGTTAGACCACTTTTTTCTATCATCTTTTCCAGTCAACTAGCAGATGCTGATGATATGAACAGCTATAAATGAACCAACTACCGACAGGATTAAGTTAGGTTGAGCTGCCACTGCAGCGAGGCTTTAGACATGCTAATAGTGTGACAAATCATAACTGCCCTCAAATGCATTTGTCATGAAATATGTATTTAGTAAATAAATCCTGCTGATAATGTAATTTCCTGACTTGTTTTACTGATTTAAACATTTTAATGTCTCACTTCACATTTTTAACACAGCCTTTATGAAAACTGATTTCTCTTTATTAAGCAAAATAAAAAAAACGCATTCATATTACAGTCAATGCAAAACTTTAGCTTCAGAAAGACAAAGCTAAAGAAAGAATAAACATTAAAAAGATATGCTGTCACTTATTTTATAAAATAAAACAACAGTAAACACGCATGTTTCAAATGGTTAAGCATGTACAGAGACAACACAAAACTTACTGACAAAAAAGTAAAAGTATAATAGATTTGGAAACATATTGATGTGGGTGAGTGTACGGTGTGGTATAAATGCACAAATAAAAATGCACTAGGTTTATATTAAAGTAACCTCCAGTATTGAGTTGTAGTTAACAGACTGCTGGAAGTTTCACAGAATGTATATTCGTAAATAGTAATTTCCTCAACACTGGCAACTTGATGCACAATCTCACACAATCTGCCAACACAAGTTTTACTTTGATACAGTCCTGTTTTCAGTTTTCTGCATTAAAGTGCTCTTTTTTTCATTTATTCATAACAAAGGCACCTGAGTGTGTCGGAGTTTATTTATAAAGAAGATGCAACATATTAATTTCATTAATAACTGTATATGAAGAGAGAAGCTATGTATTAGACTTTTACTAAACCATTATGGTGTGTGTGCTTTGTGGCTGAATGAGGGCAGCTCTGACGCATACATTTTTCCTGATATGCAGTTGTCATAGATCACATGGCCACTAGAGTTCACTAAGGTACATTTAATCATTGTGTGACTGAGACGTCTCAACTTTTGTCTGGTGATGAAAGGCTCTCCTCTGTAGAGCAAAGTAAAGTAATGTTGTCTTCACTTTAGGCTGTTGTGGATTTTCTTTTCTTTCATTTCATTCACTGTCCTGTACTTGTACCTGTGTCAGTGTTAAAGACTGTTCAAAATAATAATGTGACTGTTTGTTAGGTTTATGTTTATGCCTCTGAAACACCTGACTCCAACTGTATTTGAACCTCTGTCTGCTTTATTTTCTCCAGCTGTTTATGAATTTCTTCTATAGCATCATCCAGCTCCTTCTTCTTCTCTGTCATGACATCAACCCCGTACAATACTGATTTGATTTGACTTTCTTTTGTCTCTATTTCTTTTTCCAGCTCTTTCTTTCTGGTTTCAATATTAGTTTGTATTTTGAGATTCTCTTTATCTTTCAGTTCCTCAGATGCAGTTTGCATGTCAGTTTGTTCTGCTGGTTTTGTATTTGTTACCAGCTGACTCTGATTTTCATCTTCCTGTTTCTCTAGCATTAATTTAAGTTCATGAATATCATTTTCTAAATCATCTTTTTGACTCATCAATAAAAGAACCACCATTATCAAATTCATTTTGTCTTCCTCTTGTTCTTTAAGTTGAGCCTTGAGGTTTTCTTGTTTCTCATCTAAGTTATTGGTGTTAACACTTTCCTCTGTGAGACATTGTGTGCTTCTTTTCTCAGTGAGGGGCTGAAGTTCTGTGTGATCAGTTCCTGTGAAGTTGTTGCCTGTTTTACAGAAAAAAGAAGAAATATAATTAAAATAGTTTCAGTGTGAGAACACAGGCAAAGTGTGCTTGTGATGCAAGTCACTTAAATCAACAGAAATATATTATTTTAGGAATATTTTTTATTGTTTAAAAAATGAGCCATGATCTTTTTTTATAACAAGGAACTGTACCTTGACGTTTAAAATGACATTTCCACACAAAAAAGACAACTGCAAGAAGAAGCAGGGCCGTCACAGCCACGATGATGATGATGATGATGTGAGCAGCAGAAGAACATGAAGTATTAAAGAAATCACCTGAAATGAGAACACAGAATATCAGCGAGTAGATTGCAGTAATTTTAGAGTAAAAAAGAGTGACATATACTTAAAAAAATAGTTTTTTTTTTTTACCTTGAACATGTATGTGTGTCTCTCTGCTCAGGTTGATGTTCTTCTGTTGGACTCTGCAGGTGATGTTGTTGCTGTGTCTCTTCTCCACAGTCACTCTGCTGCTGACAGTATAGAGGTCATCAGGACCTCTGAGGGTCTCTGTAGGTCCAGCAGGGAGGAGGTTTCCCTCACCGTCCAACCACAGCAGCTCAGGCTCTGGATACCAGCCTGCAGACTCACACTGTAACACCACCCTGCTGCTGTCTTTGTTATTCCTCAATAAACTGATGATAAGTGATGACACGGCACCTAATAATTAAGAGAAGAGAATGCACATTTGAGTGACTACAGGTTGTAGTCACTAAAGAGTCACTAAAAACTTAAAATGTACACCAATCACATTTGAACAGCTAAGTAATGATGTGAAAAACAGTGTAAGTGTTATAATGCTGGCCTATAAAACCTGAGTTGCTCACATTCATGTGGAGCCTTCTTTAACACTTACCACTCTTGTAAATGACCAAGCCATCATAATGAAAGTCCCTCATTGCTGTAACTCAGTTCAGTCCAGTTCAGTTGTATTTATATAGCACCAAATTGCAACAGTCAATTCAAGGCACTTTATATTGAAAGGTAAAGACCCCAAAATAATGGAAAACCCACCAATCAGACCCCCCCCCCCCCCCCCCCCCCCCCCCCCATAAGCAAGCACTTGTGACAGTGGGAAGGTAAAACTCATTTTTAACTTCTGGGAGAACCAGGCTCAGGGAGCAGCAGCCATCTGCCCCTCCCTAAGCCAGCGGGGGTGAGGGCAGGGAGACCAGACATCTCCTCCAACTTAACAATATGCTTCACCATACATCAAAACTGTTCAAGGAACAGGACCCAGTGGCTTTGATGTCAAACTACTCTCCAGATATAATATGATACAGCACGCCTTGAAAGCAATAAGCCCTATACACAAAGTCCCACCCCACAATCATTAGAACACTAAGCATTTGCTGCCAACATCCCAGTCCCAGGTGCTAAACGACAGCCCACAGGTGCATAGATGCAGATGAATGAGTCTGTTTTGGCCAGGCGAGGAGCACCAACATGCTGTTAAGCAGCTGGTTTTAATGTTGGACCTGACACGTGGACACAAACTTCTCAAGAACATTTGCACTTCCATTTTAAATGGTAGTTTATAAAAGGTATCAGGTTCGCAACACTGACTGAAATGAAACAAAAAAGGCACTGATTGTAACTGATTGCATTCAGGGATACTGCCTTTAGTTCATACTGTAGTTACTAGCTACCCATAATTTGAGCAAAAATATTCTTAATTTATTTTTATGCTTGCTTTGTGAAACAGAAGAAGCTCGCAATGTGTCTTTAAGCTAACAATGCAGCTTCTTTTCTTCTAAAGATTAAAATGAATAATTCCCCTTTCCAGTTTTTTTTTTTGACTCTTGATTTTATGTTCTCTTGCACATATTTATGGAATAATGGCACAACATGACAGGTTTTTCTAATTCTTATGAGTTGGTTTACCAGTTCTACTGTCATCATTGTGTTTTTCTAAACTAGACAATAAAACCTGACGTACTGTTTATATTTCCAACATTAGCCGTCATTGTGAGCTTCTGTCCAAGGGTTTTATATCCACTTACCAACAAAAAGCTCAACACTGGCTTCTTCATTAAGGGCAGGAACAAAGCATCTGTACGATCCCCTATCTGACAGCTTCACTTTGGAGATTTTTAGTGAAATGTCTCCAAGCTTCAGTTTGTTAATGGCCACTGATGTTCTTCCCTTGTAGTCGACGTGCTTTTTATTCTCGAGATCCACACCATCACGCCAAACATGGACAAATTTGGGCGTCAGGTCAGCTCTTGTCCACTCTACTGTCATGTCAGCAGCATTCACAGCAGGGTCTAGATGGCATGGTAACACAGTGTCATCACCAGCTATTGCCACAGTTAACTGTGATGGACCAACCACCTGAGGCTGACCTGAAGCAAAAGTACAAACAGAAGTTCAGGGACCCAAGAGGTATAACTTTTTCAACTTTTTCAAAACTTTTTTTTAGGCAATAACATACATTAACAGACAGATTATGAGCTGTATTATGTTAATTACAGATTCCTTCAGCATCACTCCATTGACAAACTAACCATGGCAATATAGGAAGAGTAATGAAAGAGACAAACTCTGCTAGTAAGAAGATCAGGAACCAGGAGATAATGAATGATGTCATCTTTCTTGGGTTTTAGTTTTACTTTGCTCCCACGGACTGTTTACATGAAGGTTCCAGGAGACCATAAGCAGTTTCCCGTAAGCATGTGATAGAAGACTTACAGCATGCTAAATGGTAAGTAATGCTTCATGTAGGAGGGGGAGGTCATTAAATGTCTGACATTAAAGGGGACATCATGCTTTTAAATCCTTCCTTTTCATATGTCACTTGTGGTCTATATAAGTAGAACTGCAATGCTTTGGTCTGAATTCCTCATTATTCTAGCTTCACAGACCCCTTGTTTATTACTGTTCTGAGGCGCGTCTTAGAGCAACTCGCTTTATTGCAGTGTTTTTAAATGCGAATGAGAAATTTCATGCCTCGCCTCCCTTCAGGTCGCAGAGCGTTCCACTCCACCCCGTTTGGCCATTTTTGTAGTTTGTTAGCAGCGATACAATTAGCTATCAGCAGAAATACAGGCACTTTGAAGAGGCTCTGATGCCAGGGGGTAATGTAAGGAATCCTGTGGGTTAATGCACCCAACAACCAAACATTTTGACTTATCTACTTATAACTTCCTGTGAGAAAAAAAAAAAGGCGAATTCACAAAATTGGTTAGCTGGAAGTCCATGAACTTGTTCAGCAGTTCCACAGCAAATACAGTGACGTAATAGACAAGAAAATATAACAGGGAATAGAGAAAACTGAACAGACTGAAAAATATGGCCCAAAAAGAATATAAATATAGTGTTATTATTAGTAGTATTAAGGTTAATCTTGTTTGTTGATTTTATATATATTCTTTTCTTAATAGTGTAAATTATTATATCTTTATTTATATTTATAATAACTGCAGCTGCTGTTACACCCAAATTTCCCCTCTGTGGGACAATAAAGGCTGTTTCTTCTTCTTCTAAACATATCTACGCAGCACCGGGAAAGAATGAATTCAAAATTTCTGCATGCCTAGACACTCAAAGTACACAAAAAATTTTATTTAAGGGCTAAAAAAGTGGATTTGCATGATACGTCCCCTTTAATTGAGAAACTGAAACATAATTGAAAAGCATAAGACAAGCTTGTTGCATTGTTTGCATTGTGGACTGACATATTTACCTGTACAAAATTGTGTTAGGTGAAGGAAGACAACAATGTAATGAACAATCAAAACACAGATGGCCCCAAGTGGAATTTTACAGCACCCTCCATCCTTCAGGTGAAGCATTGTAGAGCTTCAAGGACTAAAATGAAAAAAAATAAATAAATAAAATAAAAATAATACATTTTATATATATATATATATACACTGCTCAAAAAAATAAAGGGAACACTTAAACAACAAAATATAACTCCAAGTAAATCAAACTTCTGTGAAATCAAACTGTCCACTTAGGAAGCAACACTGATTGACAATCAATTTCACATGCTGTTGTGCTAATGGAATAGACAACAGGTGGAAATTATTGGCAATTAGCAAGACACACTCAATAAAGGAGTGGTTCTGCAGGTGGGGACCACAGACCACTTCTCAGTACCTATGCTTTCTGGCTGATGTTTGGTCACTTTTAAATGTTGGTGGTGCTTTCACACTCGTGGTAGCATGAGACGGACTCTACAACCCACACAAGTGGCTCAGGTAGTGCAGCTCATCCAGGATGGCACATCAATGTGAGCTGTGGCAAGAAGGTTTGCTGTGTAGTGTCCAGAGGCTGGAAGCACTACCAGGAGACAGGCCAGTACACCAGGAGACGTGGCAACAACCCAGCAGCAGGACCACTACCTCCGCCTTTGTGCATGGAGGAACAGGAGGAGCACTGCCAGAGCCCTGCAAAATGACCTCCAGCAGGCCACAAATGTGCATGTGTCTGCACAAACAGTTAGAAATCAACTCCATGAGGATGGTATGAGGGCCCGACGTCCACAGATGGGGGTTGTGCTCACAGCCCCACACTGTGCAGGATGCTTGGCATTTGCCAGAGAACACCAGGATTGGCAAATTTGCCACTGGCACCCTGTGCTCTTCACAGAGGAAAGCAGGTTCACACTGAGCACATGTGACAGATGTGACAGAGTCTGGAGACGCCGTGGAGAGTGATCTGCTGCCTGCAACATCCTTCAGCATGACCGGTTTGGCAGTGGGTCAGTAATGGTGTGGGGTGGCATTTCTTTGGAGGGCCGCACAGCCCTCCATGTGCTCGCCAAAGGTAGCATGACTGCCTTTAGGTACCGAGATGAGATCCTCAGACCCCTTGTGAGACCATATGCTGGTGCGGTTGGCCCTGGGTTCCTCCTAATGCAGGACAATGCTAGACCTCATGTGGCTGGAGTGTGTCAGCAGTTCGTGCAAGATGAAGGAACTGAAGCTATGGACTGGCCTACCCGTTCCCCAGACCTGAATCCGATTGAGCACATCTGGGACATCATGTCTCGCTCCATCCACCAACATCACGTTGCACCACAGACTAGTAGTTGGCAGATGCTTTAGTCCAGGTCTGGGAGGAGATCCCTCAGGAGACCATCTGCCACCTCATCAGGAGCATGCCCAGGCGTTGTAGGGAGATCATACAGGCACGTGGAGGCCACACACAATACAATAGAGAGTCATTTTGACTTGTTTTAAGGACATTACATCAAAGTTGGATCAGCCTGTAGTGTGTTTTTCCACTTTAATTTTGTGTGTGACTCGAAATCCAGGCCTCCATTGGTTAATAAATTTGACTTCCATTGATGATTTTTGTGTGATTTTGTTGTCAGCACATTCAACTTTGTACAGAATAAAGTATTCAATGAAAATATGTCATTCATTCAGATCTAGGATGTGTTATTTGAGTGTTCCCTTTATTTTTTTGAGCAGTATATATATATATATATATGGGAAAACAATTCTTAAAAAGCACATGAAAAGTACATTATATTTATACAAATAATTACAGTAAACAATTAGAATATGGCTTGTCCCTTCAAAATGCTGAGATATTAAAAAAAACCCACTATATTATAAAAATATTATGAATAAGAGTCCTATCAGGAATCTTCATTAATATTCCTTATTTGTTAACTTTGTTCATACTGTTTATTTCATTGTAATTTTTGAAAAATGTTTTATTTTGTTTTCTTTCTTCTACATAAAATTCTAAAGGAAAGTGTTTTTTGAGAACACCAGACTACACTTATATTTAACATTTCTAGACACACTTAAATTGAAACTTTAAACTTTTTTGTGCTCTGGTTTTCCTTGCTCTTAAAAACATCATCACATGACACAGATGTTGAAGTGGCAGAATGCGCTCTTTATTAGTCATTTTTCATTCATATCTCAGTTAGGGTAGGATAACCCAATAGGCTACAAAGGTTAAACAGATGATTAAGAATTGTTCCAGCCTACCTAGCTCACAGTCACCTTCACCTTGTTTTTTATATAGAAGTTCACTCTCAAAATGGGAGTGCCTCTAATCATAACTGTACAAATAAATGCAAAAAAAATTACACAATACTTTGTTACTGTGTAGTATGTGCAATTATAATATTGATACTTAATTTGTCAAATATCACATCAGCACATGGTTATTGTACCAATGACAAAATAAATGATAGAAAAAAAAGAGACTGTTCTCTTTCAATATAGGAAACCTACATAAAGCATTATCTACAGTAAGTTAACTAACTTCCGGTCTTTCAAATCCTTTTACTTTCTTGACTTTTATCTTTTCCATCTTTTCTAAGTGAAAAAGAAAGTTTCAGCTAATTTGTTGTCTGTTTTTTCCCCTTTGCTCTTCAATCACATGATCATATGACGTGATTTCAAACACTCTTTTCTATTCTTTACCAGTGATTTTTCATTCAGGTGTAGAACAAACAAACAGGCCAAAAAAGTTTGAACACATTGAATAGATGATTTAGAGTAATTTGTGCAAACAACCATTTTCCTATTGATCATTTTAAATGAAATTTAAAGTAGCCTACCTGGATCACACAATCAGCTCACGCAGTCAGTTTCATTGTCAAAGTCCACTGAGCTGTCTGCTCTGTTAATCATTGATGAACTGTTACAGCTGGGTGCTGGATTGTTGTGTGTGGGTGGGGTCACTGTGCCCCCCCCCTGAGCAAGAGCAGGTTCATAAAGTGTTTCTGCTTACAATTATGGACATCTGAGATAAAGAGGCAGCGAGGAGACTCCGCTGAGAGAGGAGAGAGAGTGTGGTAAGGCCAGTTCTAGCAGACTGGTGCTCGCACTCCCGTGGTGGAGAGTGTTTCTGTAAGAGTGTTTTGTGTTTGTTTGTGGATTTATCTTTTATGAAGGTTACATGAGCAGCATGTTTACTTTTGCCATAGCTGGATAGGTGGTGGCTTCTGTTTGGAGATTTTTTTGTGTTCTGGCTCGTATTTAGCATTTTCTTATTAATAAACATTATTTATTTCTAACGATTGTTTTGGCTATTCTTGTTTATTTTCTTGCCCACTTGTTGCTCCCTCATCCCCTAGACCAACGTGACATAACATACGGTATGTGGGGGCTCATCCAGGAACTCTTTCCTCTCAGGACGTGTGTGTGTGTGTGTGTGTGTGTGTGTAGTGGTGGGGGCGTCACCTGAAATTGCTGTGTGCGCTGTGAAACTTCCTCAGAGAATTAGGGGAGTGCCCAGCTGAACTGTAAACTCTTCCGTCGAGTACTCAGTTATTGTTTTGCTTTTCTTGTTTTCGGGGTTTCTCTAGAGGGAGTTGGCAGTTCAGAGATTTTTTTTACTTTTAAAGCTGCCCCAATGTCAGTAAACTCCAGAAAATAGATGGACAGTAGGCCTGAGGAAGTTGGGCATGAAGACTCAGGTGTTTGACTGTGGTGTTGGCTGTGTCAGTATGGTGTTTGACCTGGATGGTTTTGTTGCTGCTTCCAGTCTGGAGAAGTGGGCAGATTGTAGGAAGGCCGATTTGCTGGCTCTTTTGGAATATTGTCATGATCCTGTCGTTTAGGAAAGACGACACGTGAGATGCACTTGTTGATTGCTTAATTAGTGATGGAGTACTTGATGCACCAGGAGAGGCTGAGACACTAGTGGAGGAAGTGACTGAGCCACAGGAAAAGTTGGTCACCTTGCCCCAGTTTGATCCTCACTCTCCAGGGTCTTCAGTGGGAACTAGATTAACCCTTCAGAATCGTACACTCCTGCAGGTGCTCTAAATCGCATAACTGTTTTTAAATGCTGGTAGAACTGCAAACACACAGACCAATAATTCTTTTTGCATAATTAAACACAGAATTAACACTTACATATCATGCATTCAACATGTCCCAGGGGGCTGTATCTTTCCTCTATTCCTTTGCGCAAGAAAAAAAGAGTTGTTGCCTGTGTGGGTGTGTCCTACCCTCTTTCCAGCCATAGATGTGTATGTATTTAGTTTGCTGTCAAATATTTTTTCTAAAAGCAAAATATTGAAGTTGAAATATCATATTTATTAACATCAAACTGGGTACAGGAATTTCAAATCAAAACTGACATTTAAAGAAACAGTGATTCAGCGTTGAACTATTTCAAGATGAAAAGAGTTTACATACAATATATTTCTAATTTTAAATATTACAGTATTAGTATGACTCTCATGAGAAAAAGGCAAGGGAACAGTTGTTCCCATCTTGAAGCCAGGCCTGGGGAGGGTGCTAAAGGGAGCGCACCTGGTGGCTGGGCCTTAGTGGCGGAGCCCTGGGCGGAGAGGAGATATGGACTCCTGTATGCTCACCACTCAGTATTGTAGTATCGTAGGGGTTGAATGCAGTCTGTGTTGGGCAGCAGCCAAGTGTAGACCAATCCCTGACTATCAAGGCTGGCAATAGGGAAATGGGATGTCACTTTTCTGGTGGGGAAGGAGCCTGAGCAAGTGTGTGAGACTGAGAGTTACTGGCTAGATATAGTAAGGCTCACCTCAACCTATGCTCTGGAACCAGTCTCCTATACTAGAGGTCCCAAACCCCCGGGCCCTGGACCAGTACCGGTCTGTGGGTCATTTGGTACTGGGCTGCACTAAAAGAATAAATAACTCATATTATTTCAGTTTTACTTATTATCTGAATTTGAACAATGTTTTATTTTGAAAAATGGGCAGATTCTCTCTGTTACATCCATCCCTTTTGACGTGCGTCAAGACGCTTGTCTCAGTCACGTTATATGTCACCGCTAAAATTAAACCCACAAGCGTCACTGGTTCCCAGGCCTGTCTAATGAAATAGGTTGTTTGACATACATAATGCTCGTTTAACTATCTGAGTGCTCAACAAGAGCAGAAAGCGCCGTAAGAACTAGTCTATTTACCATTTATATTTAACAACACTGGAGACAGCAGTGAGGCAGGCCCAGCCAAGTCAAGCTGACACTCAACACTGCTTCTCTGCAGCCACTCTGCATGTATACGCTGAACCCAGCCAACACACAAGCTAGCAAAAATGAGTTGCAGAGGAACAACCTCAGGGCTCACACGGAATCAGTGTTATGGTGAGTTGTATTTTTCATGCGCTTTATACAGTAAAATGCACCCAAGTCGAAGTCGCACAAATCTGATTTTCGCTCTAGGCTTCTGCAGGTCCCGATTTTTCCTAACGTTAATTCCAATAAAATCATCTCCTAAATCACTCAGATTTTCCTCGGATGAAAAATCTGATCCCATTGTAATACATTCCCAATTAAATGCGATCCATAAGTTGGATGAGTTTAGTGCTAAATAGTAATGATCGATACCACATATTTCCTTTCCGATCCAAAACTGAGCAAAATTCAAGCTGGTATTGGCAATACTGATCAGGCCCCGGGGTAGACCCAGGACATGCTGGGGAGATTGTATCTCTCGGCTGGCCTGGGAACGCCCTGGGTTCCCTCCGGATGAGCTGGTGGAGGTGGCTGGGGAGAGGAAAGCGACTTGGCCTCGGATAACCAGAAGGGAATGGATGGATATTTTCCCTTATGTATGGAAAAATTATAGTTTTTCTGTAAAATATATATATATATATATATATATATATATATATATATATATATATATATATATATATATATATATATATATATATATATATATTCACACATCATTTTACATTTTAATTCACTGCCTATTTTGTGATTTTATTGCTATTTATATTTTACAGTGACGTGCATTCAGGGGAGTCATATCAGTATACATGTTTGATTACACATGTGCTACACATGCTGATATTCCACAGTCTAATATATTGAATGAATGTGTGTGAAGTCTTTATTCTTTGTGATGGGTCATAAATGCACAGTGAAAATACATAGGGTGAGGCATAAAGTACCATGCTGCACCAATAGGGGGCGGTGCTGCCTCACCTGTCACAAACCTCACGACATGTTACTGTTCACAGTGTATTAGAGCATGATGAAATAACATGTATAGTAATGGAAAATTAATGTTTGATTCGCCACAAATCAAAAATTTATTGTTTAATATGTAGAATAGCAAATTGTTTATATCCTTTTCTTTCTGTGCTTCCTTTGTGTCCCACAGCTTGCAGAGTGAGAGCTGACTGAAGACATATTCACATCTGAGAGAGTGAAAACAGCCCAGAATTATCATGTATTGTTTTTCTAATTGAACAAGCTGTACATTTTCTGTACATGATCATCTGACAAAATGAACATCAGCTGCTTTACATTTACTAGACTGTTTAATTAAGCTGACCACAGAAACTCTGATTTTAACCACGAGGTAGTGGGTGATGTTTGTAGGGTGGTAAGTCTAATATTTTGACTGTTGCCATCCTGGTTTTTCTTTTTAAATAATTAAATGTGGCCATATTTGAATTAAAGTCACCAGTGGTGAGGTAATGTTACAGAGACCTTTTGGCACTTCGAGTGTCTAAGATGAATATACACTGCCTGGCCAAAAAAAAAGTCGCCACCTGGATTATGATCTGAATATACTGAATAGCATACTGAATACTGAATACCTGAATATACTGAATGACCAGGTTATTCCATCAATGGATTTTTTCTTCCCTGATGGCACGGGCATATTCCAAGATGACGATGCCAGAATTCATAAGGCTCGAATTGTGAAAGAGTGATTCTGGGAGCATGAGACATCATTTTCACACATGGATTGGCCACCACAGAGTCCAGACCAGGGTTATAGTAGTTTTGGATTTTACATTATAGTTTAGTTTTAGTTAGTTTTTACTTTTTTTTCTTTAATTCAGTTAGTTTTAATTAGTTTTCAGAGCAGTTTTGCTCGTTTTTATTAGTTTTTATTTTTGGTTTATTGCTTAGTTTTAGTTTAGTTTCGTTAGTTTCAGTATTAGTTTTAGTTTTTCATACTTTGTCAGGTTTAAGATTCAAGGTACAAGAGTGACTCTTGTGTAATAAAAACTCAACAAAAGATCCCAGAACAAAAGAAATACATTCAACAACCAACTGTTCACAGACAGCAGCATTGCGTGCTAAATTTGTGTAATATTAAGGACACACATGAACATCAACAGGGAGAAACAAAGCAAAACATGAACTCCCAAACTCAATAAATTCTACAATAAACTCCCAATAAAGTTCAGCGTCAGTGCAGCAGATTAACAACAGCTTCTGTTTTGGAGCTAGCTTGGTTAGATGCTCGATATGTGTCCGACCTCATGCCGCATTTATGCTTGTAGCTGGGTGTGTGTGTTAATTACCTTATGGTCGTGTACTGGTGTTTTATATGCAGTGCCGGCTGGTCCTCTCTCTTTGTGCTCAGTTTTTTGGCTGCAAACATATTTGTCCCTGTTTTTACACTTTCTTCATTCCCTCACGTCCAGTTTTAGCAGCTCCCTCCAGGAATTTGCTGACATTTGTGAGTAGGGCTACCATCCGAAAATATGGAAATTACTGAATCGTCCATTATTTGGCGGTTAGGAGCGATTCCGTATTTTAAGGGAGGGGTAGCAACACTATTAAACAAAGCGAACAGGCAAAACATAACCCAGAGCATTGTTTCATTCATAAGAGCCGCGCACTGTTCGCTTTGTTTAATAAGGTTGCCACCCCTCCCGTAAAATACGGAATTCACAACAAGACACTCTTCTATCTGTATTATCGGACTCAAAGAAACTCCATATGGGACTGTGCCGCTTTCTGGGCAGACCGCTACCATTACTTTGCGGACCGGCGCGGTGAGCACGCACACAGCTGCCCGACGGCGCTCCCAGCTTAAACTCGGAGAGCGGAAAAGTGATCAATCCACAAGGCTTTTAAATAAAATGACAAACAAGAAAAGGAAGGTCATTTTATTTATGATTTTAGTTAGTTTTTAAACTCAGAATACAGTTTTAGTTAGTTATCGTTTTTTCCTTTTAATTTTAGTTTTTATTTATTTCAGTTAACGACAATGTTTTTTCAATTTCAGTTTTCGTTATTTCGTTCGTTTTCGTTAACTATAATAACCCTGGTCCAGACATTGCAGAAGTTTATCGAAACAATGCCACAGCGAATGCATGCCGTAATCAAAGCTAAAGGCAGTCCAATTAAATCTTAGTGTGTGACTTTTTTTTTGGTGGTGCCTTTTTTTTGGCCAGGCAGTGTATGAGTATTTAAAAATAATTATTCAAGGTGAACACAGACAGTATTATTAAGGAAGTCAGCAGCAATGTTTTGAATATTATTTTATCCAAAACATTATATGTACAAAATGCATCCAACCCACTAAAACTGCACTGGGTCTCACACAAATTCTTTTTAGGGGCCGAGCACAACCTGTGTGAAGGCCCTATTGTAATTGTTTTGGACATTTAGGCAAATTAATTGCTTTTTTGAGGGCCTAAACATGCTCAAAAACTCATGAACTTTTGCACACATGTCAGTTCTGGTGAAAATTTAAGTATTTTAATGGTTTCAGGCACGGTCTTTTTAAAATGGCCCTACAGCGCCACCTTTAGTTCAATTCCCACTGCTGTGTTTCACATACATGTATGAAATTTGGTACACATATGTAACATGTCCACACAAACAAAAAAAAGAAAAAGAAAAAAAAAAAACCCACAGGGTCCAATGCCCTAAACTCAAAAGGTAGTCTGCCATTTTGAATTAAATGGGTGATTTTAGCGATTTCCTGCCCTTGTACTTTCTGTAATAACTCAGAGGTTTTGGATGTTATCAACCTCATATTTGTTTTGTCTCATGTACACACCAGGGGGAATCTAAATTTAAAAAATGGCCAGAGGGCGTGGCCGTGACACCACAGTGAATTTCGGAAATTTTGATTGCCTCTCATTCAAACCTACATTTTCCAATCTGGATCAAACTTCCTCAGTAGGATAATGGTCCGCCCCTGAACTCATACATATGATAATATTTACTGACAGTTGCAGCGCCACCTAGTGGGTACAGGAAATGTCATGTTTGACACTTTGAGGTACAGCTCCAAGGTGGTTGAGCAGACCCAACTCAAATTTCCCCTGGAAAGCCTTAAGAAGTTGGCCTTAAATTGTTTTCAAAACTGAGTTTTCGTCAAAGGGCGCGACCCTGACAGGATGGCAAATTTCGATGTTTTGCCATGAAGACAAAAATGGTAAGTCAAAGCCACATTGCCCAATCTGCGTCAAACTTCAGCAGTTTGATAAGCCTCCTGCCCTGAACACAATGATATGCATGAAGTCCCTAAATCTTAGAGCATCACCTAGTGGTACCTGGAAATATTATGAAATACCATGTTTTTTACTTAGCCCCGGAGGTACATTTTATCTACATATCTGAAATTGTGCAGGCTCATCTAACATCCTAAGATGCACAAAAAAGTCGCTTGGACCCATACCCTACAGGAAGTCAGCCATTTTCAATTGAAGGTGTCAATTTTTGTCATTTTCAGGCCAGCTATTTAAATCATCTCCTCTTAGGGCATTTCCAGATCATCTAGACAAGTAGTCCATAAAAAGTTATTCATGGCTTTATAGAATATTCAATGGCCTGAAATGCATGAAAATTTGTTTCAACATTCTTGACATCCTGATCAAAAAAGTCGATAAGACCCATGTCCCATTTTGCACGCCACGGCCGTGACCACACCCCAAATACTGCATTGGGTTTATATGTAGAGCAAAAGATTTAGTTTCGCAGAAATGTATGAAATTGGTTACAGACATTCTGTACAATATCACGACCAAAAAAGTCAATCAGACCCATGCCCCATTTTGCACGCTGGAGCCGTGACCACCCTCCAATTATAGCATTGGGTATATATGCAGAGCAAAAGATTTAGTTTCCCGTAAATGAATAAAATTGGTTACAGACATTCTGTACACCATCACGATCAAAAAACCTCCGAGGGTGGCATGGCTCGGGTGCGCCATGGGTCGACGCGTGTCGGGTGCAAGGGCCCAATTATCGCTGCTGGTGGCTTTAATTATTTTTTTTGTTCATGTCTGGCTTTCAGGATTGGAGCTGTGACAAGCAAGGCAGAGGACCCCAGTGCAGGACTCATAAGACAAGGAGGTTAAAGATAACTTAAGGCTTTATTCATAAAACTTGGCAGCATAAACATGAACGTGGCATAAAGCACACAGCAGGGAAATCCAATGACGACGCGTCAAGGGCCAAGGAGAACTGCAGACAATACATACAAAAGGGAAAATGAGGGGAGTGGAAGCAAGTGAGGCACACAACTGGACACACCGATAATCACACTGATGAGACAAGGGGAAGCAAAACTAAATACAAAGTATAAGGAACACAAGACTGTCAAAATAAAGCAGGAAGTAACAAACCAAGACGCAGATGTAAACTTAACACAGAGGGGACCTGAGCATGACTAAACAGATCACAGGCTGACAATACAGGGAGAACTGAACTCCAAAGCCATGGGAGCGGGAACCTTAGAACCACACACACAAAAGAACAATGGGAAGGAAACTAAACACAGAAGGGCCAAGACAGACACAGGAACACTAACCAAACAGGAGGACATGGGAAATGAAATATAACAGACATGACACTGGATGGAATACATTTGAACACAGATCATGGAAAAACAAGATGGAAACAGGAATTAAACACAAATACACACATACACACAATCTAGCTGTGGTTTGTAGTAATGTGTGTTCCTCTGTCATGGAATTCAATTCAATTCAATTCAATTCAATTTTATTTATATAGCGCCAAATCACAACAAACTGTCGCCTCAAGGCGCTTTGTATTGTGGGTAAAGACCCTACAATAATACAGAGAAAACCCAACAGTCAAAACGACCCCCTATGAGCAAGCACTTGGCGACAGTGGAAAGGAAAAACTCCCTTTTAACAGGAAGAAACCTCCAGCAGAACCAGGCTCAGGGAGGGGCAGTCATCTGCCGCGACCGGTTGGGCTGAGGGGAGAGAAAGCCATTCTGTGGAAGAGAGCCAGAGATTAATATCAATTAATGATTAAATGCAGGGTGGAGTATAAACAAAGTAAATAAGGTGAATGAGAAACAGTGCATTATGTGAACCCCCCAGCAGACTAGGCCTATAGCAGCATAACTAAGGGATGGTTCAGGGTCACCTGATCCAGCCCTAACTATAAGCTTTATCATAAAGGAAAGTTTTAAGCCTAATCTTAAAAATAGAGAGGGTGTCTGTCTCCCGAATCCAAGCTGGAAGCTGGTTCCACAGAAGAGGCGCCTGAAAGCTGAAGACTCTGCCTCCCATTCTACTCTTAAGTATCCTAGGAACCACAAGTAAGCCAGCAGTCTGAGAGCGAAGTGCTCTGTTGGGGTGATATGGTACTATGAGGTCTTTGAGATAAGATGGTGCCTGATTATTCAAGACCTTGTATGTGAGGAGAAGAATTTTAAATTCTATTCTAGATTTAACAGGGAGCCAATGAAGAGAAGCCAATATGGGAGAAATATGCTCTCTCTTTCTAGTCCCTGTCAGTACTCTAGCTGCAGCATTTTGGATCAGCTGAAGGCTTTTCAGAAAGCTTTTAGGACAGCCTGATAATAATGAATTACAATAATCCAGCCTAGAAGTAATAAATGCATGAATGAGCTTTTCAGCATCACTCTGAGAAAGGATGTTTCTAATTTTAGAAATATTGCGCAAATGCAAAAAAGCGGTCCTACATATTTGTTTAATATGTGCATTGAAGGACATATCCTGGTCAAAAATGACTCCAAGATTTCTCACAGTGTTACTGGAGGCCAAAGTAATGCCATCCAGAGTAAGTATCTGGTTAGACACCATGTTTCTAAGATTTGTGGGGCCGAGAACAAGAATTTCAGTTTTATCTGAATTTAGAAGCAGGAAATTAGAGGTCATCCAGGCCTTAATATCTTTAAGACATTCCTGCAGTTTAACTAATTGATGTGTGTCATCTGGCTTCATTGATAGGTAAAGCTGAGTATCATCTGCATAACAATGAAAATTGATGCAGTGCTTTCTAATAATACTGCCTAAGGGAAGCATGTATAATGTAAATAAAATTGGTCCTAGCACAGAACCCTGTGGAACTCCATAATTAACCTTACTGTCTGAAGAAGACTCCCCATTTACATGAACAAATTGGAGTCTATGAGATAAATATGATTCAAACCACTGCAGTGCAGTACCTTTAATACCTATAGCAAGCTCTAATCTCTGTAATAAAATGTTATGGTCAACAGTATCAAAAGCTGCACTGAGGTCCAACAGGACAAGAACAGAGATGAGTCCACTGTCAGAGGCTCTAAGAAGATCATTTGTAACCTTCACTAATGCTGTTTCTGTACTGTGATGAATTCTGAAACCTGACTGAAACTCTTCAAATAAACCGTTCCTCTGCAGATGATCAGTTAGCTGTTTTACAACTACTCTTTCAAGAATCTTTGAGAGAAAAGGAAGGTTGGAGATTGGCCTATAATTAGCTAAGACAGCTGGGTCAAGTGATGGCTTTTTAAGCAGAGGTTTAATTACAGCCACCTTGAAGGTCTGAGGTACATAGCCAACTAATAAAGACTGATTGATAATTTTTAAGATTGAAGCATCAATAATTGGAAAGACTTCTTTGAACAGTCTAGTAGGAATGGGATCTAACAAACATATTGCTGGTTTGGAGGAAGTAACTATTGAAGTTAACTCTGAAAGATCAACTGGAGCAAAAGAGTCTAAACAAATACCAGCAGTGCTGAAAACAGCCGAACATGAAGAATAATCTTTGAGATGGTTATGAATAATTTTTTCTCGAATGTCTAAAATTTTATTTGTAAAGAAATCCATGAAGTCACTACTAGTTAACGTGAAAGGAATACTCGGCTCTACAGAGCTCTGACTCTTTGTCAGCCTGGCTACAGTGCTGAAAAGAAACCTGGGGTTGTTCTTATTTTCTTCAATTAATGATGAATAGTAAGATGTCCTAGCTTTACGGAGGGCTTTTTTATAGAGCAACAAACTCTTTTTCCAGGCTATATGAGCATCTTCTAATTTAGTGAGACGCCATTCCCTCTCCAGCTTTCGGGTTATCTGCTTTAAGCTGTGCGTTTGTGAATTATATGTACTCAATAATGAGGGCAAGAAGTCACAACCAGGCTCCTCAGGATCCAGAGGCAAACAGGGAAAGACCCAGGGACCTGGGTCATCCACGGCCCACCAGGAGCTCAGAAGACCCGAAACCACACATCCTGATGGCAACTGCGCACACACCCCAGAGGAGGAAGGAAGGAGACCCCAGACGGAGACCCCAAAGGCCAAGAGCCCAGAGAGCCAGAGGAAATGAGCAATGAGACTGTTAAATAAAAGTCATGAATGCAAATGCCATTTTTAAAAGATCCAGTGTAATTCTGATAAACATCTGCAATATAACTGCAGTATTGCTATTTGTTTGTTAATGGACTCTGTGGTGTGTTTGTGGACACACGTGACCTGTGATTTTCTTTGTGCTAAATGTTTCTTTTTTTTTCTCATTGTATTTGATATAGTTAAAAATAAGAAAGACAAATATTTTATTTTGTAATAACTGTTAAGGCCACATAAGTCTCACATCAGCCACATGCATACTACAGTATGCTGGACTATCCAGTACACAACTTTAAATCTTCCTGGAAAAAAGTTAAAATGTAGGATGATGCATATGAGCTGCCATTGCTGCAAAAGCAATGTGTTATTTTTAAGCTACAAAATATATTTTCAGCAGATCATCTTTAACAGGTTGTATTTGATTCTGTTTAATTTTTGTGCTGATATAATCCCATATATCAGTATATTACAAAACATTCCAAAAATTTGAGGTGAAAAGGTATAAAAATGTTAACTGCCATTCAAAAGTCAACACTGCTTCCTGCTCTGAAGACTTTGTGTTTGTAGTGCTAGTTTGCCACCGATCTGAAGTCAAATGTTCTCAGGAAATATGAACCACCTACAAGTTGCATCAAACAGCATTAGTCTGAACTACTTCCTTGTTCAACCCACTGATAGTGAACTGAAACACCGAGGCTTGACTCGACACAAAAGCAGCTCAGCTTCATTGGAAACTACTTTTGTAAAAATAGATTGTCTTTAATCTGCAGCCAGACAGTATGAGAGCTCTGTGCACAGGACTGTGTGAGTATTTTCTCTGTTTCCACATGATTAAAGAAAGGTATTAATGTTGATAAAAATGTGGCCATCACCAAGTATCAATGATTATGTACATTTACTAGTAGATTTAAGAGTCAACAAATGTCTTTGTACAGCAGTAATTTTCTTTTATCTCTTCAGTGATGACAATAATAATTCTGCTGGATGGAGAGGATCAGAAAGTTGGTGAGTACCTGATATTTGCTGATTTATATGAACACTGTAACATTTTGGAGGAGCAAAACATTTTGAAAAACAAAAAACATGTTTTTTTGTTTTGTTTTGTTTACTGCAGCAGTTTCAGCAGTAAAAGTCTAAACTGAATCTTTCTTCTTTGTTTCAGATGCAGTTTCTCTGAGTATCGCTCCAAACAGATCGCAGTTCTTTGAATATGAATCAGTAACATTTTACTGTGAAGGTGTCGTTAATTGTGACGTTGTGCATAAATTTAAAGGGAAATTACAATCTTGTAGCAAAACAGCAGCAGGATCATCCTGCGACATTAAAAATGTTTATGCTGGTGACAGTGGAGAGTACTGGAGTGAGACTGAAGGAGGGAAGAAAAGCAACATTATCAACATCTCTGTCACCGGTATGATTTACAGTGAGACAACAAGATTTTAGGATTAATTTTAATTAAAATGTAAAATGACATAAATATCAAATGCATGTCGTTTCAGATGGTTCTGTGATCCTGGAGGTTCCTGCTCTTCCTGTGTTCATGGAAGAATCTATGACTCTACCCTGTAGAAAGAAAATCGCTTCCTCCAACCTCTCAGCTGATTTCTATAAAGATGGACGTCACATCCACAGAAGCTCCACAGGAAACATGAACATCTACAGAGTTTCCAAGTCTGATGAAGGACTTTACAAGTGCAGCATCTCAGGAGCTGGAGAATCACCAGAGAGCTGGCTGAAAGTCACAGGTGAGACACTGAGGTGTTTGAAATGAGGTTTAAATGCATGTGAAGTGACTGAGAGCTGATGCTCTTTAAAGCAGCTGCTGAATCTGTTTGTAGGAAGCATTTCTGAAATACGGTTAAATTGCCAACTTAAATGGCCAAATCAAACAACTGAAACAGCTGTACTAAACTTTGAAGGTGTGTTCGAAGCTTTGAAGTTGATTGGCAAGATTATAATTGTGTCAGTAGGAAAAAGCTAACATGAAGAATTAGATGGTTTATCTTTCCTTTCTCATTTCAACTTCTTCCATCTTTCCAAAGATCGCTCAGAGGAGATTCGTTCCTCCTCAGCTGCCACTGCAGGGATCGTTGTCACCGTTTTATTTATCGTTCTGTTGATGGCAGCATTGGGACTGTATCACTTTGGCAAAGATTACTGGAACAGAGGTAAAGAAAATAACAGAAATATTATATTTGATAAATAACTTTGGGTTTATTGCTTTTGCACACTCACAATATGGCCTGCTTAACCAAAAGTGTATGGCTCATAAGTAACTTTAATCTGGAGTCACACAAGGTAACACAATGTGTTAATTAATGTGTTAATAATTCATTATTATTAATGTTTTGATTTTATTTACTTAAAAAGCAGCATTAGCAGCATTGCGCTGCCTGTCAAGAAATGCAGAGGGTTCAGGCTCAGCTGAGGATCAAACAGGTCAGAACACAAACACTGTGTCAGTATTTCAGGTTAATTGCTTTTGTGTAATGAAACAGAAACTCACTGTATTATCTATTAGGAAAAGAGAAATCTGGCAAAGGTAATTTCCTACTGTTTCCCAAGACAATGCTCACATGATCTTAGAAATACTTTATCACATATTTGTAAGTTAAATAATAATATTAATAACCATCATTATCGTCATCATCCATGTCAGATCAGTCTCAGCCTGACGAATAGATTTTCTGAACTGTAGGTTAAAAAAGTTTAATAATAAATGTAAATGTAAGCTCAATGACTTGAATTATGAAATAATCTGCAACTGTTTAATAGGTTTCTTTCTGTTTGGGATTTCAGTCTCCACAGAGACCAGCACAGTGAATGCAGGCAGAGCAACATATGCTGTTGTAAGAAAAAACAGGGACAAGAAAGGTATGTACAGTACCGAGCTGTTTTTTGTCTTGTGTTGTTTTTAAACTGAGCAGTAGCACAAAATTATTTCTTTGAAGCCACAAGCAGGAAAAAGATAAAACGATTCTTGAGAGGTAGTTTCTGCCCCTTTGTTCGATGTGTCTGTGTTATTTATAAATGTGCAGCTGCTAGTGATAATTTGAGCTTCTTAAACTTACCCCTCAAAAGAAAACCACATTTACTGTGGTACAACCTTGAAGCACCTCTTTCACACATGTATTGTCTCTAAGGTGAGGGCTGACAGTTTCCTCATGCAGCTCAAAATGGGTACATGTGGTATACATGTACATGCTGAGGTACAACTTCAGATGTGCATTCAGTTACAAGATAAACTTCAGCTTAAACACAATAACTTTTATTTTTGAACAAAACCAATGTATACATTCAATTTTGTCATGTGTGGCAGGCAGGGTGGGACCCAAGTGTAAGACACATATAATATAAAATATAAAAATAATACACAGCTACAAAGCGAAGAACTAACTATAACAGTCCAAAAATGCAAAATGCTGGGTCAAATCTCAGGATCATGCCAACCTTTCATCCAAAAGTGAAATCATTAATACATGAGAATGCAAACAATTAAAAAAGAGTACAACCAAGAATGTTGCCATTGCCAAATGACGAGACAAAGGAGGAGTGCAATAAGAGAGATGTCCACCACAAACAAATTAATTCCTGAATTTTTTTAAGAACATAGTATCTGTGTTGGCCCTGCGACAGGACGGTAACCTGTACAGGGTCCACTCTGCCTCTCGCCCTATGACAGCTGGTTATCTGTCTCTGTTTCTCTCTTTCAGAAGATGAAGATGGGTTTTGCTGTAGACCCAGTTACTTCTCTCCAGGCCTGCGTGACACTCAACAACGAGGTGAGACTCTGATTAAAGGCCATTTTAATAGTGGTGTTGAAACAGAGCATCAGAAAAATCACCAAGTAACTTGTAATAATCTAAGATTAATAACTGTTTAATGAAGTGAAATTTGTGGCTCCCGACTGAATTAATTCCACTTATCATTGAATCAAAAACAGGAACCATGCCCTTTGCAGCGGTCTACCAAAGTGTAGCAGAAGATCCTCTCTATTCTACAATAGAGTAGGTAAGACTTGCTACAATGATGTCTTAAGTGCTGTATTTCGATTAATAAATTAATCGGACGGATGGATGGAATAAAAAAAATAGAATCTTTTTCTTTTGATTTTTTCTCCTTGATTTTCTTGATGCACGAATTATGAGAATGTGTGTAAATTTCCCCGAGTGTTTTAATTTCTCTTTAAGCATGAAAAAACAAAACAACAACAAAAAACTAAAACAAACTAGAAAAAGCATTTCCTGAAGAAAATGCACTGTGAATGCTGCATGCTGAAAGATTGCAGCTGAAATGCCAAGAAAGGCTTAAAACAGCTGAAACTTTATTTCCTGAATGAGCTTCAATGAACTGCTGAACTGCTGAATTCCTGAACTGCTGAATACCTGAACTGCTGAATAGCTGAATCGCTGAACTGCTGAATCGCTGAACAGCTGAATCGCTGAACAGCTGAATCACTGAACTGTTGAACTGCTGAACAGCTGTTAAAAAAGCTGAACAGGTGTTTAAAAAGCTGAACAGCTGTTAAAAATGCTGAACAGCTGTTAAAAAATGCTGAACAGCTGTTAATAATGCTGAACAGCTGTTAATAATGCTGAACAGGTGTTAAAACTGCTGAACAGCTGTTAAAAAGCTGAACGGCTGTTAAAATTGCTGAACAGCTGTTAAACTGCTGAACAGCTGTTAATAATGCTGAACAGCTGTAATAATGCTGAACAGCTGTTAAACACGCTGAACAGCTGTTAATAATGCTGAACAGCTGTTAAACACGCTGAACAGCTGTTAATAATGCTGAACAGCTGTTAAACAGCTTAACAGCTGTTAAACGTAATGGCATAAAGTAATAACATAAATCTGCAGAAGAAGCTGAGCATTTTGATACCAGAACGGTTTCTGTAGCATAAACGGTGCTGAAGTTATGAAAGAACAAAAAACAGCTCAACTTTGAACAGCTTGCATGCAGAAGATAAATCCACCAATCAGTTTAAAGTCTTATGAGCCAATCAGAATGCTGCTACACATTTAGTTCTGCCAACTCAAAACAGCTGTGTAACTGTTTAACCCCTTAACTGGCAGCAAAAAAATCACCTGACAAAAACTACATAACACCCTCTGGTTATTATTGGCTCTGAACAACCCATTTCATAGCCTATTAACTGGCTGCGTCTGGTCCGCCGGCCGAATGAAGTGCATTTATATGGCAGGCTAGACCCGCCCATTTTGACTGACACCTCATTCGGCCAATCATGTTAAGAAATGGGTTTCCCAGAGCCAATAATACTCAGAGGGCGTCACGTAGCTTTGTCAGGTGATTTGGTGCAGCCAGTTACATGATTGGCCGAATGACGTGTCAATAAAATGGGAGGGTCTAGCCTGCCATATAAAAGGGACTACAAACGGCCCGTCACCGGGCCCTTGCCAGTTAAGGGGCTACATGCACTTTGTGGCAAAGCCCTGTTGAATTTGTATTGGCGCACCTCCCGAACAACTGCTTATAAATCAAAACCCGTAGCTTCTATCAAAATAATTTTTGAACTGTGAGTGTCACAAGGCCCTGCTCTAAACAATGGTATAATTTTTATTTTCCTGGCTTTCAAAATGTGGTCATGGGAGCAGTTTTAAAAAAGGGCTCTTTTCTGGTTTTGAGAAAATCACCTCCCGAAAATTACTATAGAGGCGGATGGAGGAGTTGGAGGGTGCTCCCTCTGCTTGAAGCTTCACAGTTTAAAAAGTTTAAATTTCTCAGGGCTGGGAGACACATTGTTTGAAAGTAGAGAAGCGGCTCTACGTTTTGATCATAAAACGATGGCTGTAGAGTGAAGAGTGTGGACACAGCGGCAGTTTAGAGAGAAAATTTTCAGCTTAAGAATTTGAAGTCTCTCACTCTAACCTTTGGAATGCGCACTCTAGACGACCCAATACACAACCATTATAAACGCTAAAAAGAGCAAAAAACCTTCTTATGCTTAAACTGTAACTGTTCAAAAACCATAAAAGATATCAATACAAAAAGTAATAGCTGAATAGCTGAAAGCCTTGGCTTCATTTTAAAGCTTAAATGGTTTTTCTAGCTGAAAGTGTGCTGAAGTTATTAGCTTTTAAAGCCTGAAAGGATTTGAAAAGGATTTGAAACTTCCCCATTCATTTTGAATGGCAAAAATGAAGATTATAAAAAGTTCAATATCTTAAAAAGTATAAAGGTTACAAAAAAGAAAAGTAATAGCACAAATCTCCAGGACAGGCTGAACGTTTTGATACCAGAACGGTGTCTGTAGCCCAAACGCTGCTTGAGTTTTTAGCGACCGAAGGTTTTTGGAGTACAAGAACAATACTGTGAATGCTTTGCAGCATTCACAGTAAATACAATGCAATTGAATTTTTGTTTATAAACCTATTTTCATGAAATTACAAATATGTCCTCTCAGCTGGACCCCAGCCATTTGACTTTTGAACCAGAAAAATACTTATTTAACAAACCAGTAACAGAAAATGACATTACATCCTCGGATCCACTGTCACTACTGCTAGCAGTGATTAATCCTGATCCTGTTAATTACATTCAAATAATGCATGAAAGGGTTGAAACGTGACATTTGTAAATTATGTTACAGTATTTTTACAGTCCCTTTGTTTGGAAAAATAAGGGATTTGTTCATTCACAGATGATTTTTTTCACAATATTTTACAGACTATTTGACTATTGTTTTTGTGATTTTTTTATATTTATATTTTATTTACAGTATATTAGATTATAGTAAAAAAAACATGTACAGCAATCAAAAATGTGTTAGTGTGTAACATGCAACATAGAAAATAACAATATCCTTTTCTTTCTGTGCTTCCTTTGTGTGTCACAGCAGCAGAGTGAGAGCAGACTGAAGACATAATCACATCTGAGAGAGTGAAAACAACCCAGAATTATCTTCTTTTTTTGTAATTGAACAAGCTGTACATTTTCACCTGGCTTTGGCGTGTACGTGTATAAATTGTGATATCTTGTGTCTAGTCAGTTACATACAGATAGCTGACTCACACGGCTGTAAGTACGTATAAAGTTTCAATGCTAACAAAAGCTTCAGTCTGTTATTTAGAAGTTGAATTTGAACCAACTTGTTCCATCGTCTCTGTCCTTTTACGCATGTATGAATGCTGCTTACAAGAAAGTAACTGTTGCAGCTTGTACACACCCTTAATGTGGTCGACCACTAATCTGAAACTGTTGCGTTACTTTTGTCCAAAACAGATGCAACAAGTTTGTGGTCAGCAGTGAAATGTACCTGTGAAGCACATGTCTGAGGAAGCCTCTAACTGAAATGTGGTTTAGTACCAGACAGAGTGACTGAAATCTTGTTTCATGCTGCAGCAGCAGCTGCTCAATAAAGAAAAGAAAACAAGCTGACTTTCTACATTTGTTTGGTGCAAACTGTGTGAATGCAGCAGTCAGGAACTGAGTGACTGTTGGTGACACTGATAATAAAGGGTGAAAGGGTGTGATTTAGATTCTGGGAGGTGGTGTACAAATGGTGGTTACTTCTGTGCAGAGTATCAATTTTACATTTTTGTCCCAGATCCCATCCAGAAACTTGCCCTAATAAGTATTCTTTATTGTCATTCACATTGTATTTGCATACAGTGGAACAGAAATACATAAGTAACACACACACAGCAAAGTTGCCCTTTAAACAATGTTTCTGTGTCATTGTTCAGTGGGGCTGAAACTGTTCCATTTCTAAGAAGAAAACATCACAGCATTGCCCGCAGATACAGTACATGTGTAACAGAGGTGCTTCAGGTTTGTAATACATGTGGTTTTCATTTGAGGTGTAAGTTCATGAAGCTCAAATTATCATTTTGTGCTAAAAGAAAAGCTCTGTTCTGATCTGCCAGAGATAATAATAATAAAAATAATAATAATAATAATATTTTATATTTCTCTATTAACCCCTTAACTGGCAAGGGCCCGGTGACGGGCCGTTTGTAGTCCCTTTTATATGGCAGGCTAGACCCTCCCATTTTTATTGACACGTCATTCGGCCAATCATGTAACTGGCTGCACCAAATCACCTGACAAAGCTACGTGACGCCCTCTGAGTATTATTGGCTCTGGGAAACCCATTTCTTAACATGATTGGCCGAATGAGGTGTCAGTCAAAATGGGCGGGTCTAGCCTGCCATATAAATGCACTTCATTCGGCTGGCGGACCAGACGCAGCCAGTTAATAGGCTATGAAATGGGTTGTTCAGAGCCAATAATAACCAGAGGGTGTTATGTAGTTTTTGTCAGGTGATTTTTTTGCTGCCAGTTAAGGGGTTAATAATAGGTGAGACAGTGAGCTTCTGTTTCATTATACAAATTATTATAATATATATATTAGGGCTCCACTACACACTGGATTCATGAAGTTGTCATTTCTGAAAATAGAGAAAATTAGATACTCCAGATGTGTCTTGCCAATCCAATTTAATGTAAATGGCAAGGTTTTTTTGACTTTTTTGCATCCCCATTTCCTTATCTTTTGTTTTATCATACCAGGATTTTTGATTGTTGAGTATTGATTTATTATTGTTCAGTAGTAGATTTTGTTTTGCTTTTCATATTATCTTTTCTATATTATATCATATATATATATATATATATATATATATATATATATATATATATATATATATATATATATATATACACACACACACACACACACAGTTATGTTCAAAATAATAGCAGTCCAACATGAGTAACCAGATCAATCAATCTTTTTGGTAGAAGTCATTTTACTACATGGCAAACAATTTACCAGTAGGTGTAGTAGTCATAGAAAACCAACGGACCCAACAATCATGATGCATACTCCTGAGTCTGTGTAGTTGAATAATTACCGTATTTTCTGGACCATAAGGCGCACCGCATTATAAGGCGCAATATCAATGAACGGGTCTATTTTCATACATAAGGCGCACCGGGTTATAAGGCGCATGATAAAACATATGTAGAGCAAAACAAAAGCATCAGGTAAGTTGAACTTTATCCAACTCATTTACACTAACTCAGAATATTGTTCAGTTGTAACAAATACAGAAAATACACTCACATTTTAAATCATTCATCTTCCACAAATCCATCAAATTCCTCATCTTCAGTGTCTGAGTTGAACAGTTGGGCGATTTCAGCATCAAGCACGCCGGGTTCCCTCTCGTCATTATCCGAGTCTCGTTGTTTGTTCTGTTTCGTTTTGGTTGCAGCACACAGCAACCATTTAATTGTTAATAAAAGCGCAACTTTTGCTGGCAATCTCTCACCATCTTCTTTAATGTCTTAACAGATGCTGCAGTATATTCTTTATTAACCTCACAATTACACATTATTTTAGTATGTAGACCTCAAGCATCTTATTTACCTCATACCCACTGACCTAATATGCCTGTCTTTGAAATGTGGGGCAAGGCCAGAATAGACTGAGGAAACTCGGGTGTGCAGATGGAGAAACTCCACATAGTAAAGCCCCAGCTGGGCTTTTAACAAGGAACTTTTTTTGCAGTGAGGTAACAGTGTGACCAACTGCATCACAAGCTTCTATATATGGACTACTATTGTCATGTCCTGGGCCGGTGGCCCAGTGTTTTATGTTTTCCTGGTACTATTTCTGTTATTTTTCTCAGGTAATGTTTTGTGATCTTTTGTATTTGTCCGTAGTTGGTTATTTCTAGTTCCTTGTGTCTCCCAGTATTTTGTGTCAGGTCTGCGTCTCTGTTCCCTCGTCGTACTTCCTGTTTTATTTTGATAGTCGTCCGGTCTTTGTCTGTTGTGTTCAGTTTTGCTTCCCTTAGAAGATAATGTGCCTCCCAGCTGTACCCACTCCCCTTGTTATCCTTCTGTGTATTTAAGTCCCATGTTTTCGTTGTCTGATGTCGCGTCGTTGTCTGCTCCCCGGCTGTGTACCTTCCGTGTTTTTCAGTTCATACCCGATAGTATTTCAGTTTTGTTACCGTTTGCTCCTGGCTCAACCCTGCACTACGTCTAAATAAAGACTGTTTCACCTTTTACCTCATCTGCCTTGGGGTCCCCTTCTTGCCTGTTACACAGCCGTTCCATGACAGAACGACGCAACAACCGACAGCGAAAAGACGAAAAGCAGAAGTCAGGAGCCGAGTGAGTGCTGATGACGCTGATACGGGAGGTGGTCCTCTGTCCTGGCCTTAAATACTTGAAGTAAACATATGTTAGTTTATATTAACACAAAAAAATTGTTTTATATAAAATTTGAAAGAAATTTATTTTTCAAAGTGTTAGAGCAGGGTCATAATGAGTCAAGCCTAGAAAAAGAAGAAGAAGAAGCAGCGTTGCTCTGTCGGTCAGCAAAAGTTGATCCTTCAGTCTCAACTGAGTATCAGAGGTCAGAACTAGGGCTACATAAAACGATTAACGTCTTCTCACACCCCAGTTTCATGCACCGCGCCCTGGATGGGGACTGGCACGTTGTTCGGGGCTGGGTTGGCTGCTTCCCTGGGTTGCTGCTGGTACCCGCTCTCCCACACTAGGTGTCCAGGTACATTATGTGTGTGTACATGAGTGTGTGACTAGTGCATGTGGATGTGGATGTGTATGCGTGTGTGTGTGTGCATGAGTGAACGACTTGTGCGTGTGTGTGTGTGCGTGCATGTGAGTGTGTGTGTGTGTGCATGAGTGTCTGACTGGTGCATGTGGATGTGCATGCGTGTGTGTACGTGCGTGTGTGTGCATGAGTGAACGATTTGTGCGTGTGTGTGCATGAGTGAACGACTTGTGTGTGTACGTGCGTGTGTGTGCGTGTGTGTGCATGAGTGAACGATTTGTGCATGTGTGTGCATGAGTGAACGATTTGTGCGTGTGTGTGCATGAGTGAACGACTTGTGTGTGTGTGTGCATGTATGTGCATGAGTGAACGACTTGTGCGTGTGTGTGCATGAGTGAACGACTTGTGTTTGTGTGTGCATGAGTGAATGACTGGTGCGTGTGTGTATATATGTGTGCATGCGTGTGTGTGGGTGTGTGGACAGCTGGGCCTGGGTTGGTGGCTGGCCGAGCCTTGGCACCTGTGGGACGCGGAGGGCAGGAGTTACCCCTCCCTACCGCACCACGCTGCTCCCCACTGGTCGTCACTGCCTCCCCTGGGGTGTGGGTGCCTGGGGTGTGTGGCCGGATGTCTCGGCGTGGTTTTTGACCTGCTCCCTTGGCGACTGTGGCCTGGGGGTGGCTTGGGCCTCTTTGGCGTGTGGGGGGGGCTCTGCCGGGTGTCGGGCTGCTTTCGGGCACTTGGGGCCTCAGGGGCTGCATGCTCGGCTCGTGCTGGGGCCTGTCGTCTCCTTCCTTCCTCCTCTGGGGTGTGCACACGGTTACCATTGGGATGTGTGGCCCCAGGTCTTCTGAGCTCCTGGGCTGTGGATGGCCTGGGTCCCCTGGGTCCTTCCGTATTTGAATCTGGATCACGGGGGGCATGGTTGCAGTTTCTTGCCCTCATTATTGAGAGGGGCATACACACACATTACTACAAACAATAAAATTGTATGTGTGTGTGTATGTATGTGCATATGAGTGTATGTATGGATGTGTGAGTGTGTGTGAGTATATTTACTTTTCTTCGATTTCTTTTTTTTTTTTTCCTTTCTTCCTTTATATATATATATATATATATATATATATATATATATATATATATATATATATATATATATATATTTTTTTTTTTTTTTTTTTTTTTTTAATCCCTTATTAGTGAATAAATATAGACCTGTAGTAGAAACGTATTTTCGAGAATGCTTGTGAATACAAAACATTACAACATTACTCACACATGCGCCAATGGCTCCCGCAGCCACTAGTTTTTCAAAACACTCATAGCAGGTAGCGGTTTTATCTGCGCAAGCGCAAAGAGGCGAAGCTGTAATAGAAACGGTGAGCTCTAGTAGTGCAAAAGGAAACATTTTTTCAGCATCCAAAACAGCAGCTTTTTCTTTTAGTAACCACCATTAAAATCTTTACTGGGAAACAGCTGGAGGTCCTTCATCAACCACCTGATCAGCAAGTGTGAAGAAGGTGAAGACAAGAGAACTTCGTAGCTGCTCCATCCACCGCTGTTTGTTCACATGGCCAAAAACTGCAGTATGGAAGTTAAAATATGCAGATAAACTGTTAATAAAAAAAGGATTTCTTATCCGATTACTCGATTAATTGATGGAATAATCGATAGAATACTCGATTACTAAAATAATCGTTTTATGCAGCCCTTGTGTCAGTATTGTTATCACGTAATAAAACAGAAACACAATCTTACTATCTTTAATGAAATAATAATAATAATTTTATTGAAAAAAATGTGAGTGTCTTAAGCTGAAAGACAATAATTTATTTAGCTAATATTTAGTTTCCAGCCTCCAAAGATGGCGGGACAGTGAATGCAGGCAGGCTAATGTATGCCATTGTAAGATAAAAAGAGGAAGAAGAAAAATATTATGCAAAGCATTTTTTTCAACAATACATAGATGAATATCTTTGAATTCCCATGCAGAAAAAAGACTTCAGGTTTCTTGTGTGGTATCGTTGCATCTTTGTTAGATGTGTTATTTATAAATGTACACAAGCCAGTGATAATTTAAGCTTCCTGATGTTATAAAAACCACAAAGAATACAAAATACTCCTGTTATAAATGTGTCCTGTATCTAAGGTGAAGGTTGTGGGTTTCCTCATATAGCTAAAAATGATTGTGTGACATGCAGTGAAACTTCAAACATGCATTCAGTTTCAAAATAACGGTCCAGCCAAGAGTCCAACCATCAGACAAAGTGCTACATGAACAAAGAGACAAAACAAATAAATACTTAAAAATCTGTGATTTTTTTTAGTACTACAAACACAGTTTGTGTGAGACTTTTTCTCTCCCACATTTGTAAACTCAGATAATTAAATTTAGTTTATAAAACAAGAGGCTGTCCAGTACAGCTGATATCTCTGTCATCAAAGTGGAGCTGCCAGGCAAACGGCAGGAACTCAGAGATTTATGTTATTTGGTAGTTCAGTGTCCTGATAGCAGCACCTGACTTTAAAAAACAAAAAAATCTAACTCTGAATGTCAGGTTTTCCAAAAATTTCAAAATAAGTCTAACAAATACAGCGAGCAACAAACAGGGATTTTCATAACTGATGTTACTGAACCATCACCTCCACTGTCCTCCATCAGAATCAGATGATGGTGGATCTATTGTACAACTGAGGAGGCAGGACCGGCTGAAATCATGTCTTATGTGTTGCATTCAGGTCATTTGTGACAGGCAGTAAAGAAGAAGAAAGAAGAGGAAGAGCTTTATTTGTCACATACATATACATGCAGTGAGATTCATTCTCTGCATTTAACCCATCACACACATGGAGTATGTAGTACACACAGCACAGCATGGAGCAGGGGGCAGCCAAGGGGCGCCCGGGGAGCAACCTGGGGGGGTGGGCTTGCTCAGGGACCCACAGTGATGCCAGCCCGAGGATTTGAACCAGGGTCCTCTCAGTGATGAATCCTCTTCTTCTCCCCTAGGCCACCACTCCCCTGTACAGATTAAAGATAACTCAACTCAATCATATATAAAACTGGGATGGCTGATATACATTCTGTCAAATGTTTGAACACACTTACTCGTTCATATGAATGGGCGAGTGTGTCCAAACATTTGACTGATACGTACATGTGAATGAAATGTGTAGTTTGCTGTAACCACATGCTCGGGAACTGCCCTGTGAAGTGAATATTTTAGCGTAATACACAGAGTAGCAAATTGTTTCCATGCTTTTTAAAAATATTTATTTTTGTTCTGTTCTTCCTTTGTGTCTTACAGAGAGAGCTCTCTGAAGACTTTATCACATAATGTTTTTAGTAGCTCTGCATTCCCAGCTGGCTTTATGTCTCTCTGAGTGTGCGTGTCTACTAATTATCATAGCTTGTGCGTATTCAGTTCGATACAACTGACTGTCAGGCCCACATGGGTGCATATGAAGTTCAAATGCTAACAAAAGCATCTGTTATTTAGAAGCTGAGCTTAAACCAACTTGTTCAGTCTGCTTTGTTTGTTCACACATGTATGAACGCTGTTCCAGGAACAGAGCGGCTGCAGCCTCGAGACGCTCACTGTGCCAACTGCTACTCTGAAACTGACACTGTGTAGTCTGATAGTGAGCATGTCTCTAATTAAGTGTGGTTTAGTGCTGAGACAGAGTCCGTGGTAGCGTGGTGGAGGGGGCATTTTTCTACATTTGTTGGCCTGTATTAGACTGTGTCAGTCATGTGTTCCATCCATCCATTATCTTCCGCTTATCCGGGGCCGGGTTGCAGGGGCAGGAGCCTAAGCAGAGAAGCCCAGGCTTCCCTCTCCCCAGCCACCTCCTCCAGCTCATCCGGAGGGACCCCAAGACGTTCCCAGGCCAAACAAAAGATATAATCTCCCCAGCATGTCCCGGGTCTACCACGGGGCCTCCTCCCGGTGGGACAAGACCAGAGAACCTCACCCAAGTGGCGGCCAGGAGGCATCCTAATCAGATGCCCGAGCCACCTCAACTGGTTCCTTTCGATGTGGAGGAGCAGCGGCTCTACTCTGAGCCCCTCCTGGATGGCCGCACTCCTCACCTTATCTCTAAGGGAGAGGCCAGCCACCCTTCGAAGGAAACTCATTTCTGCCGCTTGTATTCGTGATCTTATTCTTTCGGTCACTACCCAAAGCTCGTGACCATAGGTGAGGGTAGGAATGTAGATCAACCGGTAAATTGAGAGCTTCGCTTTTACACTAAGCTCCCTCTGCACCACGACAGACTGGTGCAGCGTCCGCATCACTGCAGAAGCAGCCCCGATCCGTTGGTTGATCTCCCGCTCCCTTCTCCCGTTACTTGTGAACAAGACCCCGAGATACTTGAACTCCTCCACTTGGGGCAAGAACTCGTTCCTGAGCCGGAGAGGGCACTCCACCCTTTTCCAGCTGAGGACCATGGCCTCAGACTTAGAGGTGCTGATTCTCATGCCGACCGCTTCACACTCGGCTTTGAACAGTTCCACTTTGAGCTGGAGGCCACCCCCTGTTGAAGCCAACAGAACCGCATCATCCGCAAAAAGCAGAGATGAGACTCTGAGGCCACCAAGGAAGAAGCCTTCCGCCACCTGGCTACGCCTAGAAATCCTGTCCATAAAAATTATGAACAGAATCGGTGACAAAGGGCAGCCCTGACGGAGTCCAACACCCACAGGAAATGAATCCGACTTATTACCGGCTATACGGACCAAGCTCTCACTGTGGTTGTACAGAGACTGAATGGCCCGCAACAATGAGCCAGACACCCCACACTCCCGCAGGACCTTCCAAAGGACACCCCGAGGGACACGGTCGAATGCCTTCTCCAAGTCCACAAAGCACACGTAGACTGGCTGGGCAAACTCCCACGCACACTCGAATATCCTTGAGAGGATAAAGAGCTGGTCTAGCGTTCCGCGACCAGGACGAAAACCGCATTGTTCCTCCTGGATCTGAGGTTCGACTAACGGACAGACCCTCCTTTCCAGCACCCTGGCATAGACCTTACCGGGGAGTCTGAGAAGTGTGATCCCCCAAAAGTTGGAGCACACCCTCCGGACTCCCTTCTTAAAGATGGGTCATGTGTTGTGATGTAAATCTCATTATGCAAAGTAACAAATAATGGTAAATGGACTGGTTCTTATATATCACTTTTCTGCTCTGAGTACTCAAACTACTTGTATAAATGTAGTTATCAATTCTAAGGAATGAAATATGTAAATGAAATTAAAATGTGTGCTTGAGTAAATTTGCTGGGTCCAACCTGGTACTAGCAGAGTGTACCTAATAAAGTGCATGTGAGAAATGTAAATTATGTTTGTCGTGTGTTTGCTTTGTTGTGTGTCACACAGTGAGCTCATTTGTTTGAGCCTCTTGATAATAAACCTGTGTTATCTTCACATTCTGAGGGTTTCTGAGGAGACTGCAGACGTGTTAATGAAAAGTCTAATAAATGTTTCACCCAAATGTACAATGCACAATGCCATATAAATAAGTAGATTATTTGAATAAAGTTTGATGATTTCTCACATTTTACTTTTGAACAAAATCTGGCAAAGTCTTCAGTAACAAAAATTAAATATTTAAAAGTGTGGTTACAGTGTATCAAAGTGATGTCTTTAACACTTTTTAAGTATGTGTGAAATTATCATGTACACATGACCTATATCTGAATGACAGAATGGCATTACTGTATCTACAACAGTGTTAACTCTCCTGTGCCTGAAAAGAGCCTCAGTGACTTTGTTGAGTCCCTGAGTGTCCTCACAGAGGTTACAAATATCTCCTACGTGTGACTGATCTCAGCGCAGTGCAACAACATGAGGATGTGAGCACAGGAAACATGAACCACCTACAAATTTGCATCAAATACAGTATTAGTCTGAACTGGTTCTTGTCCCACCCACTGATAGTGAACTGAAACACTGAAGCTCGACTCAGCACTAAAGCAGCTCAGCTTCTCTGGAAACTACTTTGTAAAATAATATAATTGGATTGAAAATATTTAGTATTAAAATTATTTTAGCAGCAGTGTTTGTGTTTTGGTCTTCGGGCTGCAGCAAGACAATATGGAGGTCAGAGCTCTGTGTATGAGACTGTGTGAGTAGTTTCTCTGTTTTCACATGATTGAAGAAAGTTATTAACATTAAGAATGTTACTTATATTTTTATTTTTTTTCTTTAAGACAAAGTCGGCTATATTTTTGTGGAACAATTATGATAGCTTTCAGAGTCAAGAAGTCTCTTAGTAAATCTGTAATTTTCTGTTGTCTCTTCAGTGATGATCGTTATGATTCTGCTGGATGGACAGGATCAGAAAGCTGGTGAGTACCTGCTGTTTGCTCATTTATATGAACACTGTTTATCATTTTGGAGGAGCAAAGAATATAAAAAATAGTAGGAAGTGGGGAAAATGTTCTTTGGTGATTTTAGTGAACCTTATCCTCTGGTATAATTAATCATCAGAAGTTATGATGCACTTTTTGTTTTATTGACCCTTTTATTCCTTCATGGTTTAAGTTCACTGCAGCAGTTTCAGCAGTAAAAGTCTAAACTGAATCTTTCTTCTTTGTTTCAGATGCAGTTTCTCTGAGTATCGCTCCAAACAGATCGCAGTTCTTTGAATATGAATCAGTAACATTTTACTGTGAAGGAGTCGATTATTGTGAAATTGTGCATAAATTCAAAGGGAAATTAGAATCATGTAGCAAAACAGCAACAGGATCATCCTGCGACATTAAAAATGTTTATGCAGGCGACAGTGGAGAGTACTGGAGTGAGACTGAAGGAGGGAAGAGAAGCAACATCATCAACATCTCTGTCACTGGTACGTTTGCAGTGAGACAACAAGATTTTATGATTCCTTTTAATTAAATGTAATATGATATAAATCTCAAATGTGTGTTGTTTCAGCTGGTTCTGTGATCCTGGAGGTTCCTGCTGCTCCTGTGATCCTGGAAGAAACTGTGACTCTTCACTGCAGAAACAAAATCGTTTCCTCCAACCTCACAGCTGATTTCTATAAAGATGGACGTCACATACAGAGAAGCTCCAAAGGAAACATGAACATCTACAGAGTTTCCAAGTCTGATGAAGGACTTTACAAGTGCAGCATCTCAGGAGCTGGAGAATCACCAGAGAGCTGGCTGAAAGTCACAGGTGAGACTCTGAGATCTCACAAAAGTTCTTTTTTTTCTTAAAGTCACAAAAAAACAGCAGTCATAGTAATCAGGTTTGCCGTGTCCACATGTAAATTTGTCAAAGAAGATTAACATAGATTAAGGTTAATCGCAGTTTTGTTTGTTTGTTCTTTTTTTTTTTTTGATCATCTCACAAAATTAACTTCCACTGCTTCACATTTACATAAACTGTGTATTTCAGACCCCTCTTTGGACCACAGCTATCTTATTGACTTCATCTCACGGATTGTATTCGCCATCGTGGTGGTGGCTGTGCTGCTGCTGCTGGTGGTGGTGGTTAAGTTAATGTTACGACAAATACCACAAAACACTCCAGCCACTGATGACAAATAAAACAATGAAAGCTAAGTAGTTAATTTCCCATCTTGCTTCTTCTTGTGTTCAACATTTTACTGATTTTTTTACACGCTGTATTTTAAGCTTCTATAAGCTGATGCATCATGTGTTAAATAAAAGTCATGAATGCAGATGCCATTTTTAAATCGCCCAACATAATCCCCATAAACATCTGCAATATAACTGCAGTATTGCTATTTGTCTGTTAATGGACTCTGTGGTGCATTCATGGACACACATGTGACCTGTGATTTACTTTGTACTGAATGTTTCTCTTTTTTCTCATTGTATTTAATATAGTTAAAAATAATAAAGACAAAAACAAATATTTTATTTTGTATTGTAATAATTAAGGCAGTATTAGGCTCATATCAGCCACATGCATATTAAGTTGGACTGAACTGTACACAACTTTGAATCTTCCTGGAAAAAGTTACAAGGTAGGATGATGCACAGGAGCTGCCCTTGCTGCAAAGCAATAAGTTATTTTTAAGCTACAAAATATATTTTATATATAAAATTTTTTTTATATTCATTTGTTTATTTTATATATTTTATATAGTATATTTTTATACTTGAACAATTTGGTTTTGATTCTGTGCAGTTTTTGTGATGATATAATTGCACACATCAGTATATGTGGTCAAAAGTGCAAAATTTGAGGTGAATATGAATAAAAAATGCTCTCTGCAAGTCACAAGTCAACACTGCTTCCTGCTCTGAAGACCTTGTTTGTGTTTGTAGTGCCAGTTTCTCACTGACCTGAAGTCAGATGTTCTCAGGAAACATGAACCACCTAAACGCAGCATTAGTCTGAAGTGTTTCCTTGTTCCACCAACTGAGGCTTGACTCGACACAAAAGCAGCTCAGCTTCTTTGGAAACTGCTTTTCTAAAACTAGATTATTTGTGAAATTATTTTAATATTAAGATAGTTTTTGCATCAGTTTTCATTTTTGTCTTTAATCTGCAGGTAGACAGTATGAGAGCTCTATGCACAAACCTGCATGAGTATTTTCTCTGTTTCCACATGATTAAAGAAATTATGTTGATAAAAATGTGACCATCACCAATTATCACCAACTGTGTTATAAAACATTTACTAGTAGATTTAACAGTCAACATGTCTCTTAGTACATCTGTAATTTTCTTTTGTCTTTTCAGTGATGATCGTTATGATTCTGCTGGATGGACAGAATCAGAAAGCTGGTGAGTACCTGCTGTTTTCTCATTTATATGAACACTGTTTATCATGTTGGAGGAGCAAAAAAATTAGAAAAAAAATTTTCTTTTGTGATTTCAGTTTCAGCAGTTTCAGCAGTAAAAGTCTAAACTGAATCTTTCTTCTTTGTTTCAGATGTTTGAATATGAATCAGTAACATTTTACTTTGAAGGTGTCAATTATTGTGAAGTTGTGTATAAATTCAAAGGAAAATTACAATCATGTAGCAAAACAGCAACACGATCATCCTGTGAAATTGAAAATGTTTATACAGATGACAGTGGAGAGTGCTGTCACTGGTTCGTTTGTAGTGAGACAACAAGATTTTATGATTCATTTTAATTAAATGTAATATGACATAAATATCAAATGCATGTCATTTCAGATGGTTCTGTGATCCTGGAGGTTCCTGCTCTTCCTGTGATGGAGGGACAAACTGTGACTCTTCACTGCAGAAACAAAATTGCTTCCTCCAACTTCACAGCTGATTTCTATAAAGATGGACGTCACATCCACAGAATCTCCACAGGAAACATGAACATCTACAGAGTTTCCAAGTCTGATGAAGGACTTTACAAGTGCAGCATCTCAGGAGCTGGAGAATCACCAGAGAGCTGGCTGAAAGTCACAGGTGAGACTCTGAGGTGTTTGAAATGAGGTTTAAATGCATGTGAAGTGAATGAGAGCTTTAAAGTAGGGCTGCTGAATCTGCTTGTAGGTAATTACAGTTACAGTTTTTTTCAATTGCCAAGGCACATTTCTTGAGACCATCCCTCCATGTCTCCGTGACTCTTCCTCCAAAACCAAACTATTGCCTCAAAACAGTTCAAACAGTGCTCAAAAGCAAGCAATGTTGTCAGATCAGACCCCGAGTCAATCAAAATGAAAAACACTACTGAACAGTAATTACACACAACATAGAAATAAAGAAAACAAAATGATCAGATCATAAAGTCTTAAGCTATATATATATATATATATATATATATATATATATATATATATATATATATATATATATATATATATATATATATATATAAATAAAACTTTACAACAACAAAAGTGCATACGGTATCTTCTCCTCTTCCTCCTCTTGCTCTCTGATTGGGCTCCTTGTACTGGCTTCTATTGGTTTCTTCACATCATTAGCCACATGTGTGATCAATTTTGAGTTTTTGTATTTAAGTTGAGATACCTGTGCTTTCACTGAGTTTCACTTTTGCTACCTGTGCTTACTATTATGCAACTCAAGTGCATTACAGTGCAAAATGTGTTTTAGTGAGTGAAAATATGTTTGCAAGTTGTGTCTAACAAGGTGAAAAGTGCTTAAGGTTCTGCCAAAAATGTGACCATTTCCACAAATGGCTTCAGGGCACTGAGCATTTGATTCAGACAACAGGGTTTAGTGTTTTTACAATTGCGAAAAACTGTAAATTGCCAGGGTGCAAACTTAAATGGCCAAATCAAACAACTGAAACAGCTGTACTAAACTTTGAAGGTGTGTTCGAAGCTTTGAAGTTGATTGGCAAGATTATAATTGTGTCAGTAAGAAAAAGCTAACATGAAGAATTAGATGGTTTATCTTTCCTTTCTCATTTCAACTTCTTCCATCTTTCCAAAGATCGCTCAGAGGAGATTCGTTCCTCCTCAGCTGCCACTGCAGGGATCGTTGTCACCGTTTTATTTATCGTTCTGTTGATGGCAGCATTGGGACTGTATCACTTTGGCAAAGATTACTGGAACAGAGGTAAAGAAAATAACAGAAATATTATATTTGATAAATAACTTTGGGTTTATTGCTTTTGCACACTCACAATATGGCCTGCTTAACCAAAAGTGTATGGCTCATAAGTAACTTTAATCTGGAGTCACACAAGGTAACACAATGTGTTAATTAATGTGTTAATAATTCATTATTATTAATGTTTTGATTTTATTTACTTAAAAAGCAGCATTAGCAGCATTGCACTGCCTGTCAAGAAATGCAGAGGGTTCAGGCTCAGCTGAGGATCAAACAGGTCAGAACACAAACACTGTGTCAGTATTTCAGGTTAATTGCTTTTGTGTAATGAAACAGAAACTCACTGTATTATCTATTAGGAAAAGAGAAATCTGGCAAAGATAATTTCCTACTGTTTCCCAAGACAATGCTCACATGATCTTAGAAATACTTTATCACATATTTGTAAGTTAAATATTAATATTAATAACCATCATTATCGTCATCATCCATGTCAGATCAGTCTCAGCCTGACGAATAGATTTTCTGAACTGTAGGTTAAAAAAGTTTAATAATAAATGTAAATGTAAGCTCAATGACTTGAATTATGAAATAATCTGCAACTGTTTAATAGGTTTCTTTCTGTTTGGGATTTCAGTCTCCACAGAGACCAGCACAGTGAATGCAGGCAGAGCAACATATGCTGTTGTAAGAAAAAACAGGGACAAGAAAGGTATGTACAGTACCGAGCTGTTTTTTGTCTTGTGTTGTTTTTAAACTGAGCAGTAGCACAAAATTATTTCTTTGAAGCCACAAGCAGGAAAAAGATAAAACGATTCTTGAGAGGTAGTTTCTGCCCCTTTGTTCGATGTGTCTGTGTTATTTATAAATGTGCAGCTGCTAGTGATAATTTGAGCTTCTTAAACTTACCCCTCAAAAGAAAACCACATTTACTGTGGTACAACCTTGAAGCACCTCTTTCACACATGTATTGTCTCTAAGGTGAGGGCTGACAGTTTCCTCATGCAGCTCAAAATGGGTACATGTGGTATACATGTACATGCTGAGGTACAACTTCAGATGTGCATTCAGTTACAAGATAAACTTCAGCTTAAACACAATAACTTTTATTTTTGAACAAAACCAATGTATACATTCAATTTTGTCATGTGTGGCAGGCAGGGTGGGACCCAAGTGTAAGACACATATAATATAAAATATAAAAATAATACACAGCTACAAAGCGAAGAACTAACTATAACAGTCCAAAAATGCAAAATGCTGGGTCAAATCTCAGGATCATGCCAACCTTTCATCCAAAAGTGAAATCATTAATACATGAGAATGCAAACAATTAAAAAAGAGTACAACCAAGAATGTTGCCATTGCCAAATGACGAGACAAAGGAGGAGTGCAATAAGAGAGATGTCCACCACAAACAAATTAATTCCTGAATTTTTTTAAGAACATAGTATCTGTGTTGGCCCTGCGACAGGACGGTAACCTGTACAGGGTCCACTCTGCCTCTCGCCCTATGACCGCTGGTTATCTGTCTCTGTTTCTCTCTTTCAGAAGATGAAGATGGGTTTTGCTGTAGACCCAGTTACTTCTCTCCAGGCCTGCGTGACACTCAACAACGAGGTGAGACTCTGATTAAAGGCCATTTTAATAGTGGTGTTGAAACAGAGCATCAGAAAAATCACCAAGTAACTTGTAATAATCTAAGATTAATAACTGTTTAATGAAGTGAAATTTGTGGCTCCCGACTGAATTAATTCCACTTATCATTGAATCAAAAACAGGAACCATGCCCTTTGCAGCGGTCTACCAAAGTGTAGCAGAAGATCCTCTCTATTCTACAATAGAGTAGGTAAGACTTGCTACAATGATGTCTTAAGTGCTGTATTTCGATTAATAAATTAATCGGACGGATGGATGGAATAAAAAAATAGAATCTTTTTCTTTTGATTTTTTCTCCTTGATTTTCTTGATGCACGAATTATGAGAATGTGTGTAAATTTCCCCGAGTGTTTTAATTTCTCTTTAAGCATGAAAAAACAAAACAACAACAAAAAACTAAAACAAAATACAATGCAATTGAATTTTTGTTTATAAACCTATTTTCATGAAATTACAAATATGTCCTCTCAGCTGGACCCCAGCCATTTGACTTTTGAACCAGAAAAATACTTATTTAACAAACCAGTAACAGAAAATGACATTACATCCTCGGATCCACTGTCACTACTGCTAGCAGTGATTAATCCTGATCCTGTTAATTACATTCAAATAATGCATGAAAGGGTTGAAACGTGACATTTGTAAATTATGTTACAGTATTTTTACAGTCCCTTTGTTTGGAAAAATAAGGGATTTGTTCATTCACAGATGATTTTTTTCACAATATTTTACAGACTATTTGACTATTGTTTTTGTGATTTTTTTATATTTATATTTATTTACAGTATATTAGATTATAGTAAAAAAAAACATGTACAGCAATCAAAAATGTGTTAGTGTGTAACATGCAACATAGAAAATAACAATATCCTTTTCTTTCTGTGCTTCCTTTGTGTGTCACAGCAGCAGAGTGAGAGCAGACTGAAGACATAATCACATCTGAGAGAGTGAAAACAACCCAGAATTATCTTCTTTTTTTGTAATTGAACAAGCTGTACATTTTCACCTGGCTTTGGCGTGTACGTGTATAAATTGTGATATCTTGTGTCTAGTCAGTTACATACAGATAGCTGACTCACACGGCTGTAAGTACGTATAAAGTTTCAATGCTAACAAAAGCTTCAGTCTGTTATTTAGAAGTTGAATTTGAACCAACTTGTTCCATCGTCTCTGTCCTTTTACGCATGTATGAATGCTGCTTACAAGAAAGTAACTGTTGCAGCTTGTACACACCCTTAATGTGGTCGACCACTAATCTGAAACTGTTGCGTTACTTTTGTCCAAAACAGATGCAACAAGTTTGTGGTCAGCAGTGAAATGTACCTGTGAAGCACATGTCTGAGGAAGCCTCTAACTGAAATGTGGTTTAGTACCAGACAAAGTGACTGAAATCTTGTTTCATGCTGCAGCAGCAGCTGCTCAATAAAGAAAAGAAAACAAGCTGACTTTCTACATTTGTTTGGTGCAAACTGTGTGAATGCAGCAGTCAGGAACTGAGTGAGTGTTGGTGACACTCTGATAATAAAGGGTGAAAGGGTGTGATTTAGATGCTGGGAGGTGGTGTACAAATGGTGGTTACTTCTGTGCAGAGTAACAATTTTACATTTTTCGTCCCAGATCCCATCCAGAAACTTGCCCTAATAAGTATTCTTTATTGTCATTCACATTGTATTTGCATACAGTGGAACAGAAATACATAAGTAACACACACACAGCAAAGTTGCCCTTTAAACAATGTTTCTGTGTCATTGTTCAGTGGGGCTGAAACTGTTCCATTTCTAAGAAGAAAACATCACAGCATTGCCCGCAGATACAGTACATGTGTAACAGAGGTGCTTCAGGTTTGTAATACATGTGGTTTTCATTTGAGGTGTAAGTTCATGAAGCTCAAATTATCATTTTGTGCTAAAAGAAAAGCTCTGTTCTGATCTGCCAGAGATAATAATAATAAAAATAATAATAATAATAATATTTTATATTTCTCTATTAATAATAGGTGAGACAGTGAGCTTCTGTTTCATTATACAAATTATTATAATATATATATTAGGGCTCCACTACACACTGGATTCATGAAGTTGTCATTTCTGAAAATAGAGAAAATTAGATACTCCAGATGTGTCTTGCCAATCCAATTTAATGTAAATGGCAAGGTTTTTTTTTAATTTTGCATCCCCATTTCCTTATCTTTTGTTTTATCGTACCAGGATTTTTGATTGTTGAGTATTGATTTATTATTGTTCAGTAGTAGATTTTGTTTTGCTTTTCATATTATCTTTTCTATATTATATCATATATATATATATATATATATATATATATATATATATATATATACACACACACACACACACAGTTATGTTCAAAATAATAGCAGTCCAACATGAGTAACCAGATCAATCAATCTTTTTGGTAGAAGTCATTTTACTACATGGCAAACAATTTACCAGTAGGTGTAGTAGTCATAGAAAACCAACGGACCCAACAATCATGATGCATACTCCTGAGTCTGTGTAGTTGAATAATTACCGTATTTTCTGGACCATAAGGCGCACCGCATTATAAGGCGCAATATCAATGAACGGGTCTATTTTCATACATAAGGCGCACCGGGTTATAAGGCGCATGATAAAACATATGTAGAGCAAAACAAAAGCATCAGGTAAGTCGCACTTTATCCAACTCATTTACACTAACTCAGAATATTGTTCAGTTGTAACAAATACAGAAAATACACTCACATTTTAAATCATTCATCTTCCACAAATCCATCAAATTCCTCATCTTCAGTGTCTGAGTTGAACAGCTGGGCGATTTCAGCATCAAGCACGCCGGGTTCCCTCTCGTCATTATCCGAGTCTCGTTGTTTGTTCTGTTTCGTTTTGGTTGCAGCACACAGCAACCATTTAATTGTTAATAAAAGCGCAACTTTTGCTGGCAATCTCTCACCATCTTCTTTAATGTCTTAACAGATGCTGCAGTATATTCTTTATTAACCTCACAATTACACATTATTTTAGTATGTAGACCTCAAGCATCTTATTTACCTCATACCCACTGACCTAATATGCCTGTCTTTGAAATGTGGGGCAAGGCCAGAATAGACTGAGGAAACTCGGGTGTGCAGATGGAGAAACTCCACATAGTAAAGCCCCAGCTGGGCTTTTAACAAGGAACTTTTTTTGCAGTGAGGTAACAGTGTGACCAACTGCATCACAAGCTTCTATATATGGACTACTATTGTCATGTCCTGGGCCGGTGGCCCAGTGTTTTATGTTTTCCTGGTACTATTTCTGTTATTTTTCTCAGGTAATGTTTTGTGATCTTTTGTATTTGTCCGTAGTTGGTTATTTCTAGTTCCTTGTGTCTCCCAGTATTTTGTGTCAGGTCTGCGTCTCTGTTCCCTCGTCGTACTTCCTGTTTTATTTTGATAGTCGTCCGGTCTTTGTCTGTTGTGTTCAGTTTTGCTTCCCTTAGAAGATAATGTGCCTCCCAGCTGTACCCACTCCCCTTGTTATCCTTCTGTGTATTTAAGTCCCATGTTTTCGTTGTCTGATGTCGCGTCGTTGTCTGCTCCCCGGCTGTGTACCTTCCGTGTTTTTCAGTTCATACCCGATAGTATTTCAGTTTTGTTACCGTTTGCTCCTGGCTCAACCCTGCACTACGTCTAAATAAAGACTGTTTCACCTTTTACCTCATCTGCCTTGGGGTCCCCTTCTTGCCTGTTACACAGCCGTTCCATGACAGAACGACGCAACAAACGACAGCGAAAAGACGAAAAGCAGAAGTCAGGAGCCGAGTGAGTGCTGATGACGCTGATACGGGAGGTGGTCCTCTGTCCTGGCCTTAAATACTTGAAGTAAACATATGTTAGTTTATATTAACACAAAAAAAATTGTTTTATATAAAATTTGAAAGAAATTTATTTTTCAAAGTGTTAGAGCAGGGTCATAATGAGTCAAGCCTAGAAAAAGAAGAAGAAGAAGCAGCGTTGCTCTGTCGGTCAGCAAAAGTTGATCCTTCAGTCTCAACTGAGTATCAGAGGTCAGAACTAGGGCTACATAAAACGATTAACGTCTTCTCACACCCCAGTTTCATGCACCGCGCCCTGGATGGGGACTGGCACGTTGTTCGGGGCTGGGTTGGCTGCTTCCCTGGGTTGCTGCTGGTACCCGCTCTCCCACACTAGGTGTCCAGGTACATTATGTGTGTGTACATGAGTGTGTGACTAGTGCATGTGGATGTGGATGTGTATGCGTGTGTGTGTGTGAATGAGTGAACGACTTGTGCGTGTGTGTGTGTGCGTGCATGTGAGTGTGTGTGTGTGTGTGCATGAGTGTCTGACTGGTGCATGTGGATGTGCATGCGTGTGTGTACGTGCGTGTGTGTGCATGAGTGAACGATTTGTGCGTGTGTGTGCATGAGTGAACGACTTGTGTGTGTGTGTGCATGTGTGAGCATGAGTGAACGATTTGTGCATGTGTGTGCATGAGTGAACGATTTGTGCGTGTGTGTGCATGAGTGAACGACTTGTGTGTGTGTGTGCATGTGTGTGCATGAGTGAACGACTTGTGCGTGTGTGTGCATGAGTGAACGACTTGTGTTTGTGTGTGCATGAGTGAATGACTGGTGCGTGTGTGTATATATGTGTGCATGCGTGTGTGTGGGTGTGTGGACAGCTGGGCCTGGGTTGGTGGCTGGCCGAGCCTTGGCACCTGTGGGACGCGGAGGGCAGGAGTTACCCCTCCCTACCGCACCACGCTGCTCCCCACTGGTCGTCACTGCCTCCCCTGGGGTGTGGGTGCCTGGGGTGTGTGGCCGGATGTCTCGGCGTGGTTTTTGACCTGCTCCCTTGGCGACTGTGGCCTGGGGGTGGCTTGGGCCTCTTTGGCGTGTGGGGGGGCTCTGCCGGGTGTCGGGCTGCTTTCGGGCACTTGGGGCCTCAGGGGCTGCATGCTCGGGGTGTGCACACGGTTACCATTGGGATGTGTGGCCCCAGGTCTTCTGAGCTCCTGGGCTGTGGATGGCCTGGGTCCCCTGGGTCCTTCCCTATTTGAATCTGGATCACGGGGGGCATGGTTGCAGTTTCTTGCCCTCATTATTGAGAGGGGCATACACACACATTACTACAAACAATAAAATTGTATGTGTGTGTGTATGTATGTGCATATGAGTGTATGTATGGATGTGTGAGTGTGTGTGAGTATATTTACTTTTCTTCGATTTCTTTTTTTTTTTTTCCTTTCTTCCTTTATATATATATATATATATATATATATATATATATATATATATATTTTTTTTTTTTTTAATCCCTTATTAGTGAATAAATATAGGCCTGCAGTAGAAACGTATTTTCGAGAATGCTTGTGAATACAAAACATTACAACATTACTCACACATGCGCCATGGCTCCCGCAGCCACTAGGTTTTCAAAACACTCATAGCAGGCAGCGGTTTTAACTGCGCAAGCGCAAAGAGGCGAAGCTGTAATAGAAACGGTGAGCTCTAGTAGTGCAAAAGGAAACATTTTTTCAGCATCCAAAACAGCAGCTTTTTCTTTTAGTAACCACCATTAAAATCTTTACTGGGAAACAGCTGGAGGTCCTTCATCAACCACCTGATCAGCAAGTGTGAAGAAGGTGAAGACAAGAGAACTTCGTAGCTGCTCCATCCACCGCTGTTTGTTCACATGGCCAAAAACTGCAGTATGGAAGTTAAAATATGCAGATAAACTGTTAATAAAAAAAGGATTTCTTATCCGATTACTCGATTAATTGATGGAATAATCGATAGAATACTCGATTACTAAAATAATCGTTTTATGCAGCCCTTGTGTCAGTATTGTTATCACGTAATAAAACAGAAACACAATCTTACTATCTTTAATGAAATAATAATAATAATTTCATTGAAAAAAATGTGAGTGTCTTAAGCTGAAAGACAATAATTTATTTAGCTAATATTTAGTTTCCAGCCTCCAAAGATGGCGGGACAGTGAATGCAGGCAGGCTAATGTATGCCATTGTAAGATAAAAAGAGGAAGAAGAAAAATATTATGCAAAGCATTTTTTTCAACAATACATAGATGAATATCTTTGAATTCACATGCAGAAAAAAGACTTCAGGTTTCTTGTGTGGTATCGCTGCATCTTTGTTAGATGTGTTATTTATAAATGTACACAAGCCAGTGATAATTTAAGCTTCCTGATGTTATAAAAACCACAAAGAATACAAAATACTCCTGTTATAAATGTGTCCTGTATCTAAGGTGAAGGTTGTGGGTTTCCTCATATAGCTAAAAATGATTGTGTGACATGCAGTGAAACTTCAAACATGCATTCAGTTTCAAAATAACGGTCCAGCCAAGAGTCCAACCATCAGACAAAGTGCTACATGAACAAAGAGACAAAACAAATAAATACTTAAAAATCTGTGATTTTTTTTAGTACTACAAACACAGTTTGTGTGAGACTTTTTCTCTCCCACATTTGTAAACTCAGATAATTAAATTTAGTTTATAAAACAAGAGGCTGTCCAGTACAGCTGATATCTCTGTCATCAAAGTGGAGCTGCCAGGCAAACGGCAGGAACTCAGAGATTTATGTTATTTGGTAGTTCAGTGTCCTGATAGCAGCTTTATGGTTGGCTTTATGTCTCTCTGAGTGTGCGTGTCTATTAATTATCATAGCTTGTGCGTATTCAGTTCGATACAACTGACTGTCAGGCCCACATGGGTGCATATGAAGTTCAAATGCTAACAAAAGCATCTGTTATTTAGAAGCTGAGCTTAAACCAACTTGTTCAGTCTGCTTTGTTTGTTCACACATGTATGAACGCTGTTCCAGGAACAGAGCGGCTGCAGCCTCGAGACGCTCACTGTGCCAACTGCTACTCTGAAACTGAAACTGTGAAATTAAATATTATTAAATAAAAATTAAATATTCAAAAGTGTGGTTACAGTGCATCAAAGTGGTGTTTTTAACACTTTTTTTAAGTATGTCTGAAATCATCATGTAAATATCAGCTTTGTCTGAATGACAGAATGGCATTACTGTATCTACAGCAGTGTTAACTCTCCTGAAAAGAGCCTCAGTGACTTTGTTGAGTCCCTGAGTGTCCTCACAGAGGTTACAAATATCTCCTACGTGTGACTGATCTCAGCGCAGTGCAACAACATGAGGATGTGAGCACAGGAAACATGAACCACCTTCAAAGTTGTATCAAACACAGTATTAGTCTGAACTGCTCCTTGTTCCACCCACTGACAGTGAACTGAAACACTGAAGCTCGACTCAGCACTAAAGCAGCTCAGCTTCTCTGGAAACTACTTTTGTAAAACTAGATTATTGGATTGAAAATATTTAGTATTAAAATTGTTTTTGCAGCAGTCTTTGTGTTTTGGTCTTCGGGCTGCAGCAAGACAACATGGAGGTCAGAGCTCTGTGTATGAGACTGTGTGAGTATTTTCTGTTTTCACATGACTGAAGAAAGTTATTAACGTTAAGAATGTTAATGATATAATTGTGTTTCTTTTTACTTTAAGACAAAGTGGACTATATTTTTGTGGAACAATTTTAAGAGTTGTAAGAGTGAAGATGTTTCTTAGTAAATCTGTAATTTTCTGTTGTCTCTTCAGTGATGATCGTTATGATTCTGCTGGATGGACAGGATCAGAAAGCTGGTGAGTACCTGCTGTTTGCTCATTTATATGAACACTGTTTATCACTTTGGAGGAGCAAAGAATATAAAAAAAACTAGGAAGTGGGGAAAATGTTCTTTGGTGATTTTAGTGAACCTTATCCTCTGGTATAATTAATCATCAGAAGTTATGATGCACTTTTTCTTTTATTTACCCTTTTATCCCTTCATGGTTTAAGTTCACTGCAGCAGTTTCAGCAGTAAAAGTCTAAACTGAATCTTTCTTCTTTGTTTCAGATGCAGTTTCTCTGAGTATCGCTCCAAACAGATCGCAGTTCTTTGAATATGAATCAGTAACATTTTACTGTGAAGGAGTCGATTATTGTGAAATTGTGCATAAATTCAAAGGGAAATTAGAATCATGTAGCAAAACTGATAAGCCGGCACAAACGGGATCATCCTGCACCATCAAAACTGCTTATAAACAGGACAGTGGAGAGTACTGGAGTGAGACTGGAGGAGGGAAGAGAAGCAACATCATCAACATCTCTGTCACTGGTACGTTTGCAGTGAGACAACAAGATTTTAGGATTCCTTTTAATTAAATGCAGTTTGACACAAATACGAAATGCATGTTGTTTCAGCTGGTTCTGTGATCCTGGAGGTTCCTGCTCTTCCTGTGATGGAGGGACAAACTGTGACTCTTCACTGCAGAAACAAAATCGCTTCCTCCAACCTCACAGCTGATTTCTATAAAGATGGACATCACATACACAGAGGCTCTGTTCTGCCCAACGCAAAGGTTAAGAAATAGTTCATAATAATTCAGTGGTAAAAAATGTCATAATTCATCTGCAGTAATTCATGTTAAAAAAGATGGTCATTTAGTTAAAAAAACTTATATAGTCAGTGTTGGTTATCTGTATTTTATCTTGAAGGTGAATTCTGAGGTAGCAATGCATTGTGGGTAGCGGAAGCAGAGCTTAGTGGAGGAAAAACGTTTGTAGCGAAAAACCTGCCAATCCATGCTTAAACTTCACCTCCTGTGTCCTAAATCTTTATTTGCACCTTCGAAAGCAATGGCTGTAAGTCTGATCTATGTTCTGGTTAATGTTATATGGTTATAAGAGCCGATTTAGAGATCGTTTTGTGAATGTGTTGATACCAGGAATTAGCCTTATCCCAGGGGCTCATTTTGCTTTGTGCTCTGTATATTAGCATAGCAACGATGCTAACGATCTAATTAGCATATGAAAAGATTGCTAAAATGCTGTTGAGCTTTAGTAACAGCCAAAGTTACTTCTTATGCATGCTTTCTGGCACTAGCAATTTTATTTGGTGCATTTATTTCACATAGCAAGAGCTGATGTATATTTTATTTTCTGTTTATTTTCTAGTTTCACTCGACCTTGTTCATTGAGCTTTCAAGCCACAATTGTAAAGAATTGTAAGCTGTCGAGAAGACTGTAATAAAGGAGCAAGACGCTCGGTTCCTGGCTCATGAATATCGAGTTTGGCTTGCTGTTGATCTGCGTTAACATACACAGTGTATCCAACACGTAGTGATAACAGTACAGGCTCCAAAGGAAACATGAACATCTACAGAGTTTCCAAGTCTGATGAAGGACTTTACAAGTGCAGCATCTCAGGAGCTGGAGAATCACCAGAGAGCTGGCTGAAAGTTACAGGTGAGACTCTGAGATCTCACAAAAGTTGTTTTTTTCTGAAAGTCACAAAAAACAGCCGTCATAGTAATCAAGGTGTCCACAAGTAAACTTGTCAGAGAAGACTAACATAGATTAAGGTTAATCGCAGTTTTGTTCATTTGTTTTTTTGTTTGTTTTTTGGATCATCTCACAAAATGAACATCCGCTGTTTCACATTTACATAAACAGAAACTCTGGGTTTAACTATGAGGTTGTGGCTGATGTTTGTAGGGCTGTAAGTCTAATATATGAGTATTTTAAATTATTATTCTGGGTAAACACAGACAGTATTATTAGACAAATCAGCACCAATGTATTGAATATTATTTTATCCAAACCATATGTACAAAATGCCTCCAACACTAAAACTCCACTGTGTCTCACACATGAATTCTTTCATCTGTGTTCCATCACACAGAGACTCAGGCAGACTCCTCCTCGGACCACGGCTATCGTATTGACTTCATCTCACGGATTGTATTCGCCATCGTGGTGGTGGCTGTGCTGCTGCTGCTGGTGGTGGTGGTAAAGTTAATGTTACGACAAATACCACAAAACACTCCAGCCACTGATGACAAATAAAACAATGAAAGCTAAGTAGTTAATTTCCCATCTTGCTTCTTCTTGATGTTCAACATTTTACTGATTTTTTTACACACTGTATTTTAAGCTTCTATAAGCTGATGCATCATGTGTTAAATAAAAGTCATGAATGCAGATGCCATTTTTAAATCGCCCAACATAATCCCCATAAACATCTGCAATATAACTGCAGTATTGCTATTTGTCTGTTAATGGACTCTGTGGTGCATTCATGGACACACATGTGACCTGTGATTTACTTTGTACTGAATGTTTCTCTTTTTTCTCATTGTATTTAATATAGTTAAAAATAATAAAGACAAAAACAAATATTTTATTTTGTATTGTAATAATTAAGGCAGTATTAGGCTCATATCAGCCACATGCATATTAAGTTGGACTGAACTGTACACAACTTTGAATCTTCCTGGAAAAAGTTACAAGGTAGGATGATGCACAGGAGCTGCCCTTGCTGCAAAGCAATAAGTTATTTTTAAGCTACAAAATATATTTTATGTATTTTTATATATAAAATATATTTGGTTTAGATTTATTTATTTTATATATTTTATATAGTATATTTTTATACTTGAACAATTTGGTTTTGATTCTGTGCAGTTTTTGTGATGATATAATTGCACACATCAGTATATGTGGTCAAAAGTGCAAAATTTGAGGTGAATATGAATAAAAACGCTCTCTGCAAGTCACAAGTCAACACTGCTTCCTGCTCTGAAGACCTTGTTTGTGTTTGTAGTGCCAGTTTCTCACTGACCTGAAGTCAGATGTTTTCAGGAAACATGAACCATCTACAAGTTGCATCAAACAGCATTAGTCTGAACTACCTTGTTCCACCAACTGAGGCTTGACTCGACACAAAAGCAGCTCAGCTTCTTTGGAACCTACTTTTCGAAAACTAGATTATTTGTGAAAATATTTTAATATTAAAATAGCATTTTTGTCTTTAATCTGCAGCCAGACAATATGAGAGCTCTGTGCACAAGACTGCATGAGTATTTTCTCTGTTTCCAGAGGAGAGCCCTTCCTCCTCTGCTGTCAATCCATGGGTCATTGCCACTGTTTTATCAAGCACTCTGTTGATGGCAGTGGGACTGTATCACTTTGTCAAATGTTGCTCAAACAGAGGTAAAAAAAAAACACAAATATTATATTTCATGAATAACTTTGGGGTTATTGCTTTTGCACACTCACAATATGGCCTGTTAACACAAAAGTGTATGGTTCATAAGTAGCTGTAATCTGGAGTTACTGCACCTTAAATATTGTAACACAATGTGTTAATTAATTCATTATTATTAATGTTTTGATTTTTTTTTTTTTTTTTACTTGCAGCATTGCTCTGCGAGTCCTCAAAGGCAGAGGTTTCAGGCTCAGCTGAGGATCAAACAGGTCAGAACACAAACACTGTGTCAGTATTTTAGTTTAATTGCTTTTGTGTAATGAAACAGAAACTCACTGTATTATCTATTATGAAAAGAGAAATCTGGCAAAGATAATTTCCTACTGATTGTTTCCTAATATTCAGACCAACAGTGAATGCAGGCCGATCAACACATGCTGCTGTAAGAAAAAACAGGGAGAACAAACGTATGTACTGAGCTTTTTCTTTTTTTCTTTTTACTGAGCAGTAGCACAAAAGTTATTTATTTGAAGTCACAAGCAGGAAAAGATAAAAAAAAGATTTTTGACTGGTATTGTCTGCATCTTTGTTTGACATGTCTGGGTTATTTATAAATGTGTAGCTGTTAGTGATAATTTGAGCTTCTTGAACTTACATCTCAAATGAAACCCACATGTAGTCCAACCCTGAAGTGCCTCTAAAAGAGGCTGTACTGTATCTAAGGTGAAGGTTGCGAGTTTTCTCATGCAGCTCAGAATGGTTACATGTGGTTTACATGTACATGCTGGAGTACAACTTCAGATGTGCATTGAGTTTCAAAATAAACTTCAGCTTAAACACAATAACTTTCATTTTTGAACAAAACTAATGAAAATGATAAAACACTTTTAAAGTATATGTTAAATATATCAAGTGTGGCTGTGTGGCAGGCAGAGTTGGACCCAAATGCTAGACGCATTAAACAGAGAATAACTCTAAACACCACGGGAACACAGGCAGTAATGTAACAAAGAACAGCAGAAAACTGAAGGTTTCAATACAAACAAGGTAAGCGGTAGAGTGGAGACAGCAGAGAACAACAGGTGAACCAAATGAAACTAATAGCACAAAGGAAGCAGAAACAAATACAAAGAACAGGGAACACAGGCCTGTCAAAATAAAACAGGAAGGTGTCGGGTTTTTTTGCGGCTCTCTCCCCCTGTTGCTCTTACCAGGCGGAGGGGAGACCAATGGAAGCAAATGCACCTTGAGAAAAGCTCCACACTTCACAGAAACTCACTGGAGATGAGCAGGTTTCGTTTCCAGGATTTATTGAAGCACAAAGTTAAACAAAGTTCGAGATAGCAAAAAGTTAAACAAAATACAAGATAGCAAAAGTTAAACAAAATGCAAGAAAGCAAAAAGCCTCCCGAGAGTGAGTGCCTTGGTGCTGTTATAAGGTGGTAGAAAAGCAAAGAAATAAACGTCCAGAGTTTAACAGAAAATAAAAACAGAAGCCCTCTCTGGAGTGAGAGCCTGCAGCCGCTGCAAACACGGGTGAGAGGAAGAGCAAAGAAGAGCGCTCCCTCCCAAGTTTGCCATGCCCTTATATAGCCCAATCTCACACCTCCTGCAGCTGTTATCAGGGGAGGGGACATATTAAGATGCTCCTTTAAGCAACAGTTCTATGAATTGATCTCGGGGGGGCTAGCAAAAACCCATCTTTCCCACGGTCCGAAGTCCAGGTGCGCCTCCTCCCCTCCCCTCGGGAGAAGCTGGGTCAAAAGTGCACTGGGTAAAAGGTGAAGCTCCTCACAAAGGTGGGGGCCAGCATTACTTAATGGAAAAATCCCAGGTTGCCTGCAGAGCAGGCCTTTTCCACCTACCTATGCAGTGCTCCAGTGTGTGAGTGACAATATAGGTGACAAATAATACATAATGTGACCATTAATTAGAGTGTGTGATTAATATATATATAACAATACATGATATAAAAATATTGATAAAAAATACTGATGTCATCAAGATAAAAATACACGACATTTCCCCCTTTGATGCCTACTGGTATCAACACAAAGTATTTTTATCAAATCAAGAGTAAATATTTGTTTAAACAAGGTGAACATTGCAACACACTGCGTGAGCTGTTTTTATTGATATAAACATTTGCAAGCTTCAAACTAAATCTTCTCACTCACATGGTGTGCTCGTCAACTCTGGATGCTAGAATAAATCTCAATCCATAACAAACTAACTGATCTTACCAACACAGCATCCTCAATTGCAGTGCACACCACACAGGTCAGAGGCACCTATACTTATGGGCACAAAAGATAAGGCACTCGAGATATAGTATCTATGTGAAAACACAACAATAGCGGCAATAGCAAAGACAATTTCAGTGTTAGACAGACTTCATAACATTGTCAGCATCTTTTAGACGATCATTCAGTCCTCATGATGTTGTAGCATCTTCTTCAGGCTTCTGTGAGGACCACTTCCTCCATTCCACCTGTTCCCCCTTCGTTGCTCTAAGCAAATCGTTGATGATCTTCAATTTCAATTCTCACCAGTGAGCTTCTGAATCTCACTGGTTTGCTCTCCATCGACGACCCTAGCCGTAGCCAACTTACTGGTGACAAAATCAGTGTCACTGTCGAGCTCTGCTGCTTCATCCTTTAGCTGACTTGTTTCACAGACTTGGTTGCTTGAAGATGCGTTAAGCACTTCTGAACTGGAGGATCTCTCAGATCCCCCTAGTTAGCGTTGTTCCCGGTGTGCCTCGTGCCACGGGTGTTAGGTGGCACTGGCTATCTGCTGTCATCAGAACTCCCACTGGCTGGGGAAGCAGCTCCCAGGAGTCACGTAGGTGATGTCATCATGTCGTGAAGGCCCCTCAAACGACTCGATTCCAGTCCAGGTGGCGTCCTCAGCCCACAACGCGTTCTTGTCGAGATGGTTCCTTCTGCTTCCAGAAGATCTAAGAAGATCTGGGTCCGTGCTGGATACCTGCTCTGCTGAGTCTCCTCTCTCCTTTAGCTGTTCCACGACAGGGCGAGCCCTCGCTGGTCACGGATCTCAGCAAGATTTTCTCCAATACGAGGCCAGGCTCGGCAGCCTCTTGGCTGGGGGAGGCTGAATGGGACTGTCAGAACCTTATCTTCCATTCAGGTTTTGTTGTTACTGCTTATAGCATAAAACATAAGATTAATAATATCCATAACATGCAATGTTAGATCTTCTTGAAGTAAAGCACTCCCTTTTCTCCCTTTTTTCTTATTAAGTTGTTTTTATATTTACACTTCTCTTCATTTTTATGCTTTTATAATGGGTAACAGAAAGGATGGCATCTACAGTTGTTATCTTACCTGGGGAGTCCTTGCCATCACACGGTAGTGTATTTCATAAGGCAGAAGTCTATTTTGCATTATCATGTACAATATTTCATGCAGTTACCCTTTGTAGTTAATCATTTTGGTTGTCATATAATCTTTTATCTTTCAAATTTAACATAGGTTAGAATAATACTTTGACCCAAAGCAAGCTTTGTTTGCTTTACAGATGGACTTCTAAAGCAGATACGCATCCATTATATTTGTCTGATAGGAGTTTCTTCTGTTCATTTAGGACAGTATCTGTCATCTGTATCCCCAAACAATTATGGGGTTCCCCAGGGTTCTCTATTGGGGTCACACTCTCTTTTCTTTATATTTGCTTCCTTTGGGTTCCACTTTTGAAAAGCACATCATTGCCTCTCATTGTTTGGCAGATGAACTACAAATATACTTACCTTTATAATCTGACTGCTTCTGCTTCTATGCAGACACTAGTAAACTGTCTTAGGGATATGTACTCATGGCCGGAGACAAACCTTCTTAAACTGAATAAAAACAAAACAGAAATTGTTTTATTTGGACCACCCCACCTTGGTTGGGTATGAGAGCGCTATTGATCGTTTAGCCTCCTATTATCACTCTGTTATGTGGAACCTTGGTGATTTTTGATGGTGTTCTAAAACTCAACAAACACACCAGCCCTGTTGTTAGGAAGAGCTTTTCCAATTAGTTAAAAATGAAGACCTTTTTCCCACAACATGACTTAGAGAGAGTAATTTATACTTTTGTTACTTCTTGTTTCAACCTAGTTATAATTCTTTATATGTTGGATGTGATCAGGTGTTACTTAGTTATTTAACTGAACTTTTGAAACCCTATATTCCTACCAAAGCCCTGCGGTCCACAAACCAAGTGCTCCTCAGTTTGCTTCAAGGCTGAAAAGCAGAGGCAACAGAGCCTTTACAGTGGTGACATCTGATCTCTGGAGTGATTTACCCTTTCCCATGAGAGTAGCCCAAATTCTCAATCATTTAAAAAATTTAAAAATGTTATATTTGCTTACATACAGATTATTTGTACCCTTGGTTTTACTGTGCTAACACAGCTTTTTCTTTTTTTTTGATTGATTCTTAGTATATATTTATTTATTGTTGGTTTAGTGACTGATCAACTGAGCATGTTTTATATAAACTATACTGCACTTAGTTCACTTGAGATTGTTTTAATATTCTATAACATAAATTTTAAATTAACTTGATGCACCCAAGCATATTATCATATTTAGACAAGAAAGACCTCACTTTCTGCACTATGTTACCTATGCGGAGCGGTATTAATACTATTATTATTGCTAATGACATAGCAAATCATCAGCCTCACTTTCTAAATTCCTCCAACAATTATTCCCCCTTGAGGCTGATGAGTGCTTGACCATAACTTCCTACCTCGGCTCCACTGTCTGTTCTCCAGCCTCATGTTGACCCCCTCTGTATTCAGACTACTTATGTCCAGTGAAGTGTCACCCTTTAGTTCTCCTCCTCCTGGAAAGACAAAGTTAGCTCTGACCAGGCTATGCCCTCGATCACACCTTTGACATCTCCTGGCCATTTGATTTTAAAGTAATGGCCACTGCACTGGGAAGCTGTAAAGCATCAATTAACTGCAACACAGCCTCTCCATATACTAGAGGATTGCCTTTAGCTCTGTGAAATCCTCTCTATTTCTAAATATTAGCATTAGCATGACAAACCTCATTAACCTAGGCTGAATCAATGTACAAATTAAGTCTTACCTGTAGCCAGTGTACAAGCTGCTGTTAAAGCTTTTTGATCTGAGATCAGCGATGAACTCAGCAGATCAACCTTCTGAGCTTCTAGAGTAGAAAAACTTACACCTGCAGAATTAAGTTAAACAACTGTGCAGCCCACATTACAGCCACACTCATCCCTAAAGCAAGAACCATCCAAAAGCAGTGTTAAATTAGCTGTAATAAATTCATTATGCACATTAATTTTCTCAGCTCCTGAATTTGTCAGTCTGTGGCACAATCATGAGGAGTCCATTTTGGAAACAGGGTTAACATTATTACATCTTTAATAGTTCAGGGGCAGATAACCTTACCTCCTACCCCGTAGTTTTATTTGAGTGATGACAAACCTCGGGCAAAAAACAAAACACACAATTGATGTGGCGTACAAAGAGTTACAGGATGACCAGGAGTTAAAATCCTAGTTTCTGAAAAACAAAGTCTGCTGCCATCAAACCTTGATAGCAAGGTGAGAAGCCAGCTTTCATGTTATCCAATTTTATATTGTAATAAGGCAGGAACCGCTTACCTACTATGGGATCCTGCGTAAGGGCAGCTCTTACCTAGCCCCTGCTATTAGCCACATATAAATGGAAAGGTTTCGAGTAATCTGATTACCCAATGCTAGGTCAGATTGCGTGTCCTGCTTCAGTGCATCAGATGTTGCTTCAGCTCCCACCGACCACTGCAGCTAGAGATCAGAGTTAGTTTGTCCTGCTGCTTTATTGAAGCAGCAGAGATGCAGTTTTAAACACATAGTCACAAATCCACCGTCTGCTGAATCCTGCCATTCCCAAACATGTCAACATTCACCAACCATTTGCGGTTGTCAGGTTTTAATCACAGTTTCTAATTGAGAGAGAACAATTAGCGTCCTCTGTCCACCAAACTGTCTTCCTAGATATTCAGTGGTTTGTTAGCAGAATTGCAGGAATTCTTCTCATTTTGTTCTTTTAGAGGACGACAAATCGGCTGCATGCTGTGAGTCAGTACTGAGAATATTCAGATACTTCAAGTCTTACACTAAAATTTGGTTGAAGATGTTAGGGCTGTTCACAGTTATCACAGAATGTACTAAGTACTAAACATAAATACCATTTAATATCTGGTGCACTGTTAGAAAGCAAAGATATGGATTAGGAACCACAGGTGTATCAGAATCTGCAATTGTATCAGTATGTAACTGTCTGAATTTGGTTTTAATGTATGAGCTTTAAAAGCACTCCAGCCTTCAATAGCTCATCAATATTAAGCCTGATAGCTTCAATGGCATGTGACTTAAATGAACTTTGCCTAATTTAATAAGGTAATTTGACCCCAGGTTTCAGCTCAACTGTATCAGGCTGGACAAATTTGAGCCTTCCCTCATTTCAAGGATTCAAGGATTTTAATTTGCCATCTGTGCATGGACCAAGGTCCAGACACATTGGAATGTTTGTGCAGGGCTCTCTCGTAGTCAGCCAAGTATACTGCGTTGTTTCACTCAGTTGAGATGGAACCTGTTTCAACAACTACTTATGTTCAATGGTAATTGAATTTGATCTACACATGTTTATCTAATAAACTATTCATTCACACTTCAATCATACTTGGTGGTGGTAAGTGTTTTGTCCTTAGAAATGTGCATGCATTTATTGTGTAGTTAGATTCCCTCTAAAATAAGCTTTGTCTTGTTAAACCTCAGTGCAGTACATGAGAGTATGTCCACGAGCAATCAGCAAAGAGATGTGGCCCAGCATTTGACACTTGTTACCAGTTTTTCAGTCCATCAGGTGCAGCAGCCACACCCTGTGGAGCAAAGTAGATGTAGTCACCAGTAAAAATGAACTGATCAACAAAAGAACATTTTTCTTTTTACGTTCCCCTATTGATCAGCTCATCAAATCACAGTCCATAGTCTTTGGACTCCAGTTTCTCATCAAACAGTAAATGTAGAGCAATCCGGGCTCCTCAGCTCCTCAGTTTCCTCCTTTGCATTCGTACCCAGAGCTCCCACATTTCATCCATCGTTCATTTAACATGGAGTCTTCAGTCACTGGCTGCAACCAAAACACCTCAGGTTGAACCCAGACACAGTCTCTGTGTCTGTTGGCACATCATCACTCTGTGTGCTTCCTCAGTTGACAGTTTGCATACAGTTCATCACTGTTGCACATGATTTTGCTTCTAAAGAACACAGAATGTCTTTTCTCATAAGACTTATTGAAATGTCAGCTTACTTAACAAATTAAAGGATGCGTCAGGTTGCTCCTTTTCCTCTTCTGGCCTCTCTGGACCTCCTTATGGCCAACAGGCTATTGGTCTAGCCCAAGAGGTCATGTGGCAATCTCTCTGGAGGTGACCTGTGAAGTTACCTCTAGGCAGGTTGTTCTCTGTTGAGTAGGCTGAGTGAGTCCAAGCAGCGGTCCTGGCTGTGACAGTTCTCTCCTTCCTCCACGCCAGGTCACTCTGCCTCTCATCTGCCTCTAGTTTCTCCCTCTCAGGTGTACAAGTCCAGATTGTCACCTTGATTAACACGCATGTGTACAACAGGCACAGCAGATTCAGTTAGAGTGTTAAGAACAGTTGATGCAGGGAATCCACTCGTTACCTGTGTAGTGCTGACAGCAGGAGGAGCAGGCTGGGTGAACGAGAAGAAGCTGCAAGACTCTGAGCAGTGTTAGCAGTCAGCACTGCAGCCTGAGCCTCAGTGTGCAGTTATCAGAGGTGTTTAGCCTTCTCCTTCCTGTGATTGGTCAGCTCTCAGTCTCTCCTCCGTTGGAATGTACGCAGCCCTTTTGTTGGACTCTCCTCCTCTCTCAGGATTTCTCCTATCTTAGAAGAGCTCTGCCATCAGGATACTGCTGCCTGAAAAACTCCACTATACAGTGTGTTGCATCTCCAGTTTCACCTCATCAGGCAGGTTAGTCTGGAATACTCTGCTCAGCTCACTGGGATGTCTCCCAAAGAGCTTAAATGTCTCAAAGTGCAGAGCAGCTCCTGCAGCATTTTCTCCAAAGGAAATGATGACTTACTTGGTTTTTGTGATGTTGAAAACAGTCCATCAGCCAGTCTCACCATGCCCATAAGCATCCATGGCTCATGGGTAGACACACCTCACCCCCTTCACGGTGGAGCACATAGACACATTGCGCTCCCCCTCCTCCCATTCAGGAGGTAAGAGTTCTTGTGTGTCTGGACGTCACTTTGCTGGCTGGCCGTCTGGTGTATTATCTTCCAGCCTCTGCAGCCGTCTCCCTCTTGCTCCTGCCTCCTTTGCAGGAAGGCCATCCTCTTCCTTGTCCAGCTGTTGTTATTGTTGTTGTTTAGGAAGGTTGCTGTGGAGGCCTGCAGCGTCATCTGTAAATCATCTCTGGACACAATGTTAGTAGAAGAGAACAGATTGCATTCTGCTCATGTACTCTGCTCTTTATCTTCATGGTTTTTTGTTTAAAGGTCCACTTCTTGTGTGACGTCACTCACCGCAGTTTGCTCAGAGGACATGCTTCTCAAAAATGATCTTCCAGCACTTAAAGAATAAAGTGGAGGCATTTTCTGCCTCAATGGGGCAGAGAAAGACACTTCAGGAATTTTCCTTTTTTTTTTTTTTTTTTTTCGTTTCACCTCCACTTCATTACATCATTTTTGTTTACCATAAATTTTGCTTTAATCTATTTCCCCTCTATCATAACCCCAAAACCACTTTCTATCAGTAAACACATTCTCATCTATACGTCACTCAGCAACATGCCATGTTAAAAGATACCAGGTGAAAGTCAGAGATGGAAGTCCATCATTGTCATTGTGCATACACCACACTCCTGGTTGGAGGTGGATATTACCGTTTTATTACCGTGTGCATGGGGCTGTGGATCACCCCCCTGTTTTAGAGGGTCTCCACGGGTTCCTGCTCCACACTCGCTCTCTGAGAATAACACAGTGTCCACTGTGAAACAATAACTGTCTCTCTGGCTATAATTTTTACTCAGAGTAATCTCTCAGCACCATCAAATCTATTTAATTCATTTGTTATTTATTTTAAATGTGTTTATTTAATAATTTGGTAAACTTACAGATTTACTTCTATAACTATGTTTGGAACCAGGCAGATATACAGCAGAGAGGTCATTGCAACTCAATTTGCCCCCTTCATCTAAACCCTCCGGTATTCAAAGAATGTGCTGAGGTGAAGACATCATCTGCACTGAGAACACACACACAAATATCCAAACAAAATTTCCCGAGGACCAACTTACAGATTTTTCTTTTTCTAGGAACTCCTTTTGACTTCATCTTACAAAGAGTTATGTTTTAAATTAGGGTTCTTGTGAGGTGTCAAAGCTTCAGGTTGATCAGCTGGGTGTCCTGCAGTCTCTCAGACCTGTTACACAGATGTGTTTCTAATAATCAGATTATCTGTTTCTGAAATTCCTTTATCTCCTCAGAGGCTCAGCTGTTATTTCATCCTCTCTAATCTATTCTCACCGCTCCTTTACCTCACTCACACCTACTACATTTATATTTTCACTTAAATCTATTTATTTTAGGCTCAGTTTGTGTCCAAGCTATATTATTATCATTACTATTTTGTTATTATTTATTATTCATACTATTGTTATTATAGCTATTTTATTTAATTCTCTCTTCTTTCCTTTTCTCCCAAATATTTTAACGTTTATTTCCCCTTATTCTTCCAAGTTTAGGATTCATTCTTACCCATTCTCTTAGGCTTTTTATTTTTGTTCGACTCTTTTTCTAGTTAATGTTACTTCTATTATTAGCTTTAATCAATCCAATTATTCTATCAGAGGTTTTTCACTTTTGAATGGGTTATTCTTTTATTCAAATGTATTTAAACTGTTCCTGTTTTCCCCTTTTGGTCTCTAATTTAACACTTCTAGCCCCTCCAGATTATCTACTTTTAAACTTTTTACACTCTTCAATATTAACTTTAAACCTCAATGATTAATTTTCCTAGTTTGCACTTATTTCTCACAATTTTATGCAAACTTTTCATTCACCAATTGTATAGAAAAGCAGACAAGCTCTGCTTTTAATATACACACCAACAGATGTATGCTGCTGCAGGCTGAGGCCTTGCAGCCTGCAGCAGGTCCATCTTCACAGATCACTCCTCCACTACACTGACCACCAGTTCATGAACACATCTATTAATTTATTTGATCTACACATTATTTCCCAGTTATTTTATTGTTACCATTACATAATGTTATCTATTATTCTACTACAGCTGTTAGAGATTTTATTTATTTCTTCACTATCTTCTAGTTTTCCCCAAGTATTTCCTCCCTTATTTTTTACCAATTTCTCCCAATTGTGTCACTTGTTCTCACTGACCTATTTTAAACTTCTAATTCTAATCTACTTCTTTTCAACTTTTCTTTTGACCAACATCAAATTTAACATTGTTTGAATGACTTACTGGCTCCGTCAGGAGCTTTGTTTTGTTCACAGGGCTATTTTTATTTGAGCTCCTCCCGATTATCCAGTCTTTAACCTATTACTGGTTATAAAGTTACTATTAACCCCAATTCATAAATTCCTTATTCACATATACACAACTTTTTTTCTTTTAGAGCAGAGAGAGAACTGCCCAGTGACAGCTCTCTCTCTCTCTCTCTCTCTCTCTCAAACTCCCTTCCTGCTCACACACACATCCCAGGCTCTCCCACACACACACACACATACCAGGCAGGCAGACACACACACACAGGTCCGCAGCCAAGGCCTTTGCAGCTTGCAGCAGCCTCTCTCCTCCTTCTCCCACAGCAGGTTATATTCTTGAAGCACAATTTACAGCAATTAACAACGATAAATGAGTTATACTTTTCAAAAGCAGATTTTACAGCAGGGAATAACTACAAGCCCAGGCAATATGTACAAAATATTACTTAAACACAACTTAACCAAGTGGCACCACTTATCCAGTGCCTGACGTCATAATCTCCCAGTCGGACCTCGATGTCTTATTATCAAAGGTTTCCCCCTTCAGAGAGCTACCCCTAAGAGCTTATCTCGATCCGCCCCTGGTTGTCGACCCCGACCGTGGACCCCCGCTCGTCAGAGCCCGAACCTTTAGCGGAGTCTGACGAAACGTGCGGTAACCGCCGTGCGACTTTTTGCTAGCTTCCTTTTTTTTTTTCATACAGTGAATCCTCCAGGTCGAATCTGTCAGTGTCTTGTCTAAAAGGCTTTCTGACTTGTCTCAGACAACCCCCAAGAGCTTACTTCCGGATACACGACCTGGGCAGTATCTCACGCGGCAGATAGCAGCCTGAGCTCGTCCGGCCCAAGATAAAGGTTTGGACCGGATAATTCTCAGCGGTAAATCTCCGCGAGGACCTTTCACTTTATTCTCTTCAGCGCTTCTCAATAAATACCACAGAACAGATACGACAAGACGAACAGACAAGACAAACACCATTCACAGCTGCGATCTCACTCACAACACGCATTCAGAGTTCAGCCATGCAATAAAAACCCCAGACACAACGCCTGCTCAATCCAGGAGTCTCCTTTTATCCAGATTAGACCATTTTAACTCAAAATAGCCGACCACAAAACCCTTAAATTTTACAAATTCTTTATCCAGAGCAAGACAGCTGTTTTATTTTGAAAGTGTAACCAGGAACTTGGGCGGAAGTCTCAGTCACCCGGACAACACCATTGTTGCAGAAAACTGCTTTACTTACTTTTGCGCGCTTTTGGTGTTCTCCGTAGCAACGTGAGGCTCCGTCCAAACCCTAGGTACCTCTCCAGCTGTTCTTATCTCGGAGTCCCATCTGGGGTGCCAAGATGTCGGGTTTTTTTGCGGCTCTCTCCCCCTGTTGCTCTTACCAGGCGGAGGGGAGACCAATGGAAGCAAATGCACCTTGAGAAAAGCTCCACACTTCACAGAAACTCACTGGAGATGAGCAGGTTTCGTTTCCAGGATTTATTGAAGCACAAAGTTAAACAAAGTTCGAGATAGCAAAAAGTTAAACAAAATACAAGATAGCAAAAGTTAAACAAAATGCAAGAAAGCAAAAAGCCTCCCGAGAGTGAGTGCCTTGGTGCTGTTATAAGGTGGTAGAAAAGCAAAGAAATAAACGTCCAGAGTTTAACAGAAAATAAAAACAGAAGCCCTCTCGGGAGTGAGAGCCTGCAGCCGCTGCAAACACGGGTGAGAGGAAGAGCAAAGAAGAGCGCTCCCTCCCAAGTTTGCCATGCCCTTATATAGCCCAATCTCACACCTCCTGCAGCTGTTATCAGGGGAGGGGACATATTAAGATGCTCCTTTAAGCAACAGTTCTATGAATTGATCTCGGGGGGGCTAGCAAAAACCCATCTTTCCCACGGTCCGAAGTCCAGGTGCGCCTCCTCCCCTCCCCTCGGGAGAAGCTGGGTCAAAAGTGCACTGGGTAAAAGGTGAAGCTCCTCACAAAGGTGGGGGCCAGCATTACTTAATGGAAAAATCCCAGGTTGCCTGCAGAGCAGGCCTTTTCCACCTACCTATGCAGTGCTCCAGTGTGTGAGTGACAATATAGGTGACAAATAATACATAATGTGACCATTAATTAGAGTGTGTGATTAATATATATATAACAATACATGATATAAAAATATTGATAAAAAATACTGATGTCATCAAGATAAAAATACACGACAAAGGGACTAACCATGACGCACTCGTGTCCGCTGAGAGCTAAAGCAAAAAAAAACACAGTCCAAAAGATAAAACGCTGGGTCAAGCCCCAGGATTATGACAAAATTGTCATTCAAAAGTGAAATCATTAATACATTAAAATGCAAGCAAGCAGTGATGGTATAGTTACCTTGAAAAAGTAGTCTGACTACTGATTACTGATTACTCCTTTACTTAATTTTAGAAGTAACTAAGTTAGATTGCAAGTTTCTTTATTAGTTACTTTCAACAGCGGCCGGTCTTGTGCCAAAAAGTGATCGTCTGTCATAAAGTGATTCCGATGTTTCTATGTGCTTATATGTGTAATGTCTTTGCTTATATTGGTAAATAGAGTGCAGTCAACATGATTTATGAAGGGCTTTTATATAAAATGCAGAAATAACCTGTTTTTCAACAATCTTTAGGAGTCTGTGTTATTGTAACTACATTATAATCAATCCAGAGCTTTTTGGCCACTTCAAATATCTTTATAGATCTGTGATGTTATATTTGGTGTGATTTCTGCAGCCTTCTGAGCCAGATTTCTGTTTAAAAAGACATTTTTAATGTCAGACAGTTTTTACCTTGATAAAAACAAATATATAAAAGTCACTTTGCCAAAAACTGAGTGCAGCTTCTACCTTGTGATAGAAATGCTGTTTCTCACTCAAAATGACCTGATAATCTTCATGAGACTTATGTTTGATATATGCTTCACAGATTATAGGTCAACAAGTCATTTACAGCTGTTTAAATACAGGGAATGATTTTTTGGCAAATACCGAAAATTGCTGTTTGGCAGACGATCATTTTTTGGCACAATACCAGCCTCTACTACATACTGTAGTAGAGGGCTTTTCAACTTTTCCAGCTGTCCCCCACTTACTGGTTTGTACCGAAGTCCAGCTTTTGTTGTTTGGGTGCTGGGGGGCTCCTGCATTAGCTGCAGCTCTGCTTCACCCCACCTGTTGCGACTCGCTCTGTAAGTTTGACTGCACCATGACTCCAGATGTTTCCTCATATTTGACGTAGTGTTTTTGAAAATAGATAGCATTTTTTTTTTAAGCCTGTCATGTCTGGCATTGTTCACAATCGGAATGATGATCCGAATGCACTGATGTACCAAACATATTTGCTTTAACAAGAATAGCTCTATAAGTTTTCTATAGGCTATTCTTGTTAATGTTCGTATTTTTATTTATTTATCTTTTTATGTAGTCATTTATGCCAAGTCAGACAGGCAACAAGGAAGGGGCAAGAACAAGAGGTGGGGGGAGAAGAACGGGGGGGGGGACAAAAGGAAGAAAGAAAAGAAAAATCGAAGAAAAGTAGATATACTCACACACTCACACATCCATACACACACACACACAATTTTATTGTTTGCAGTAATGTGTGTGTATGCGCCTCTGTCATGCAATGTACTCAATAATGAGGGCAAGAAACTGCAACCATGCCCCCCGCGATCCAGAGGCGAATAGGGAAGGACCCAGGGGACCCAGGCCATCCACAGCCCAGGAACTCAGAAGACCTGAGGTCACACATCCCGATGGCAACCTCGTGCACACCATAGAGGAGGAAGGAGGGAGACCACAGACGGAGCCCCCATAGTCAAAGGGCAAGAGTCCAGAGAGCCAGAGGCGATGAGCAGCCCCTTTCCCCGGCAGGCCGGCACCCCCAGCATGAGCCGAGCACGCGGCCCCTGAGGCCCAAGCCACCCCCAGGCCACAGCCACCAAGGGAGCAGGTCAAAAACCACGCCAAGACATCCGGCCACACACCCCGGGACCCATGGGCACCCACACCCCAGGGGCGGCAGTGACGCGACCCACAGGTGCCAAGGCTCGGCAAGCCACAGACCCAGGCCCAGCTGTCCACACACACACACACACACACACACACACACACACACACACACACACACACTCACGTACACCCATATGCACGCACACACACGCACCAGTCGTTCACTCATGCACACACACGTAACATACATGGACACCTAGTGTGGGAGAGCGGATACCAGCACAGAGCCAGCGGCAACCCAGGGAAGCAGCCAACCCAGCCCCGAACAACGAGCCAGTCCCCATCACAGGCGGGGTGCATAAAACTGGGGTGTGAGAAGACCCGCCCGCCCCTTCCTCCCACTCAGCGTGTGGGGGGTGATGTGAGCGTATGTACTGAGAAGAATGTGTATGGCTGGGACAGATGTAATATGAGCACTGAATAACAGCGCCCACCCTCCCCCCCTCCTCCCAAGAACCTCAATGTTTAAAATGTAAATAAAATTGAGGAGCAGGCAGCAGTGAACAGACAAGTGGGGCCACCTCAGCAGTGCCACCCACTAACCACTGTGTGACACACCTGCCCCCCAAGGCCCAATATGTACTATGATGTGTTGTGAACTGTATAATGCAATTAAAAAAAGAAAAAGGAGGAGTGGGGCATTACGCAACACAGAGAGCAGAGCCAAGGAGGTGGCCCTACTCACTGCAGCACGAGTTCCCCTTCCCCAAGAATCTACGTGTGCATAATGTGATGTTTAACTGAGTGGGAGGAGGGGAAGGTCAGGATAAATATGACCGGGAGGCAGAGGACTACCCCCCCAGAGGAAGAGAACCAGCTAGCTACTGGCTCACTAGGCACCCCAGTTCCCTACACCCCCCCACAGCCCAGGGAAGGCAGGTCCAGGGCCTGAAGTGACTGCACCCCCAGGACACCACCATGCTCCAGACCGGCACCCACTGCCCCCACTGCAAACACGACACAACACACACCCCCACACGCATACAAAAGACAACAAATATCACACACACACACACACAGTGGTCCTGAGTCAGAACCAATGGCCCCATGTGGGTAACGGCTGCTACCTCACCTGAGCACCCCACCCACCCATGGGGGGGGGGGCCCGCAGAATCCCGGAATGCCAGCCAGACACCCCGACGCGGGCCAACCCACCCCACACGGTGGCGCACCCAAGGGGGCACAGACCCCTCCAGCGCAGGGAGGGGCCCAACCGGGAAATGGGCAACCCCGGGCATCAGGGCCCCAGACCCTGCACCCCGGCCCCCACAGAGGAAGCTGGCCACCCGGACGGGGCCAGCACCCACCACCACGGGACCCCCAGCCCCACACCCCAAGACCATAAGAGCATCCATCCAAGCCCCTACCATCAACAACCAGGGCCTGGATACAGAAACCACAAAATGGTAGCCACCATCTCCAGGCCAAGACCCATCAGATACCTGAGTCCCCCCGGCCCACCCCCAGCCACCTACCGGGTACGCCGCAAGACAAGACCACAGCTGGTCACCCCCATCATGCGATGGAGCTGATCAGTGGGGACCAGAGATTCAAATTTTGCCAGTTGGTTTTTAGAGGTGGCAGACATTCTTTCCAAACTAATGTGGTCTAAAAGTAGATTCTTATAGTGAGTAATGCATAAATCATTTTTTGATTTCCAATTCATGAGGATAGTTTTCTTAGCGATGCATAAGGTAGTAAGAACTATGTGTGATATGTTTGTTTCCATGTTTAATTCACTTAAATCACCTACAATGCACAATTTTGGTGATGCTGGGATATCGCAATTAAAACATGTGCATAAGTGTTCACATATCCTCTGCCAGAACCTCTGAACAGGTGTACAAGACCAAATAGCATGCATATAGTTTTCAGTATGGTTGCCTGAGCAGTGGGTGCATATATTTGTGTCTCTGAGGCCCATTTGGAACATCCTGTGTCCTGTATAATGTATTCTATGGAGAGTTTTGTATTGTATAAGTTGTAAATTTGGACTTTTAGTCATTTTGAAAGTGTTTAAACATATCTGTGTCCAGAAGTTTTCCTCTGGGTTGATGGAAAGATCTCGCTCCCATTTTGTAGTTGGGAGGGAGATTGAATCATTAATTTCAATATAATAAGCTAGATAGCACATCTCTCTCCTCCCTCCATTGTTTACGTTTGTGTCCCTGTGTTGTTATTGTCCTCATGCTGAAAACAGGATTTAACTGTCGCATCGGCCAGATGTCACTCCCCAAGACGCAAGAAGTAAGCAAGAATATATCTTTGTACTGAGGAAAATGGCAAAAATAGTAATCCACAGTGACTTGGATAAGTAACTTTAATCTGATTACTGGACTGCAAATAGTAACGCGTTAGATTACTCGTTACCGAAAAAAAGTAGTCAGATTAGAGTAACGCGTTACTTAGTAAACTGCAAACAAGCAATTAAAAAAAGAGTGCAAACAATAATTTTGCCATTGTCAAACCATAAGATAAAGCAGGAGAACAATAATAAAGAGGTCCACCACAAATAAATAAATGTCTGATTGTTTTTAGGAATACAGTATCTGTGTTAGTCCTGTGACAGGCTGGTGACCTGTACAGGGTGTACCCTGCCTCTCGCCCCATGACAGCTGGGATAGGCTCCAGCCCCAACACCCCACCCCCCCGCAACCCTGAACAAGATAAACGGAAGAGGATAGATGGATGGACTTGGTACAATGATGTCTTATGTGCTGCATTCACATATTGGGGTCTGGGGAGAGAGTGCTCTGGTCTTCTCTGCTTGGCTGCTGGCCTCACTTGGCCATCATTAAGTGGAGAAAACTGGATGGATGGATGGAATAATAAAAATTATATTTTTTTCACCATGATTTTTCTAATGAAACTTCCATGCTGACATTATGCACTGAATGCATCAGATGTACATGTATTAGAAATGTAATAAACTATAATTTACCAGTTTTATCTTTAACCCTGTCATGCATGAATTATGAGAACCTGTGTCATTTATGTCATGTGTTTTAATTCCTTTTTAGGCATGAAAAAACAAAGCAAAACAAACAAAAAACAATGCAAGTGAAATTTTGTTTATTAAATGTGTTTTTCATGCAGGTACAAACATTCAGCTGAATGTCAGGCGTTTGACTTTTGAACCAGAGAAATACCTTTTTAAAAAGCAATTAAGAGAAAATGATATTACATCCTCAGATGTATTGTCACTACTGCTAACACTGACTAATCCTGATCCTGTTAATTACATTCAAATATCAAATAAAAATAACAAAAACAGCTTCCCATGACTGGCCAATAGGTACCAGTGTATGGGATGATCCACAAGCATTGACTGTGTTGGCTGATATGCAACTATAACAATAAATCACATGCAGTTACAAGAGAACAGTTTTTGAATAGATATCCACTGTTGTGACCATTATGCATGAAAGGATTGAAATAAATATGACATAGTCATGAAATTATGTTACAATGTATTTTTACAGTCCTTTTGTTTGGAAAAATTATAGTTTTTTTTGTAAAAAAAAAAAAAAGATTCACAGGTCATTTTTTCACATTATTTTACATGTTAGTTTACTGTCTATTTTTGTGATTTATATTTTATTTATAATGTTTTGAATTATTGTGAAATGAGATGTACGGAAATGCAAAATTAATATTTGATTCACAACAGATCAAAAATGTATTGCTTAACATGCAGAATAGCAAAATATTTAAATCCATTTATTTCTGTACTTCCTTTGTGTCTTACAGTTTGCAGAGTGAGAGCTGACTGAAGACATAATCACATCTGAGAGGGTGAAAACAATTATCATGCACTGTTTTTGTAATTGAACAAGCTGTCATTTCCAGCATTTTTGCCGGCCTGCTCTGTGCCAAGAAAATGCTGTGGGGGTTGGAGTGTGGACAGACCCCACACCCCAACCCCCACAGCATTTTCTTGGCACACATTGTTTTCTTTCCCTTTTTTGGTTTCATTTTCTTGAAAAAAAAATGAGCAGGGCTTTTGTTTATAAATTTGCTCTAATTCAAGTAAATTATTAACCATTCATTCATACTTTGATACAGTGGTGTTGATTTATGCAGCAAACGTGGGCTGAGTAACAACATGAACATCACAAGGGGTACGTGACCCTAAAGCAGTTTTGGGGTGAGATGATTTGATGGTAACTAGTAGCATGATCACCGGTTACGGAAAAACCTTTGCTCTGCTCCCACCTAGTGTTTGATGTTGGAATTGCTGTGCGACGTGAAGAGAAAAGCTAGAAATGCCACATCATCTACAGACTTATTAAATCTGCAGAATCTGCAGATTTATAGAACTATGAAACTCCAGTGTCCTTCTCTTCAGTTTTCCATTTTAATCTCTTCACAGCAGGAATCTTAAACTTTCAGGACTGTCTGTGTAACAGTTAAAAAGGTTCAGGTTAAACCCAGCTAAGTGGGACAATAGCGCCGTCTACTGCCTGAAATGTCACAGCATTAATGGCAAAGGATTATGGGTAATCCTGGGAGAAATGGAAGATTCACGTAGAGAGCGGTCCTTTGTCTTTTCTCATAAATGCAGATGCTGTTACTTCTGAACTGACTGGCTCCAGATTGGTTATTTTAAGAGCTGAGAGGGCATCATACACAGGTCACATCTGTACATGAAAACTTGACACAGGGCAGAGAGGTGACAGTAATACTGAATGCTCTGTAATTTAATATTTAAAAAAAAAACTTCCATCTCATTTAACAAACACTAGTGCTCCATTTTCATTGACTGGTCCTTTTATTAAAATCATAGCATCCCCTTAAATTAATTAAAAAATACCTCACTGCTGCAGAGGAACAAATGCAGGTGGAGTTTTTTCTGTTTAGGGGAACAGTTGTAATTTTGTATTATTTACTAGAATTAAACTACGATAAGAAGGAGTTTTGAATGGATTGAAATTATGCAATTCTCTTTTTCAATATTTTTTTTGGAACTGCACATGTTAAGGATTTTTTTTAGGGTTTCTCACAGTGAATCTTCATTTGGCTTTTGGACACTGACACAGTTAGTTTATTAACAGCAGCAGCTCTGCTTCTTGAAAACTATGTTTCATGATCACATGATCAGAGAATAAGTGAGCACAAGTTTATTGTATTAAAAGTGAAGGTTTGGAAAATATATTCTTTTGTTTTTAGTTTTATTTATTTATTTTTTTCCAGAACACTTTTCTGCAGTTTTGCTTTTATGTTTTTAAGCTTTGTTATTGTAAAGTGAAGTCCAGCAGTTGGTAATTCATCGATAAACTGAATCTTCCTCTTTTTCTTTTTTGTCTCGTTTTTGTCTGTTTTTTCTTCCAGAAAGTTTGCAGTTCTTTGAATGTGCGTCACTTTTTACTGTAAGGAAAAAACACAAACATATAGCAGCACAGTGAGAGTGCTGGTTTCAGACTGGAGGAGGATAAACAACATTAACGAGTTCACTGTTACTGAAATGTTAAGAAGTGTTTTTTGTGGTGTTGCAAATTTGAGTTTTGTTTTCTGTAAGAGATTCCTTATTGGTACGTTTACATGTTTTTCCTCGTTATGAGTTTTTGGTCTTAGTTTTAGTTTATTTGGATCTTCAGGCTTTTTTAGTTTAGTCATCTGCGTCTTGTGCGTGTCGTTTTGATGCGTTTAGGTCTCCCGTTTACATGAGAATGGAGTGAAAATTATGGCTCCAGAGTGGAGCATTTCGGAAACTCTCTGGCCTCTGTCTCTGAGTAAATGGACAAATACAATGATTTCTGGAAACAGGGGCACTCCCACATGCGCACTATAGTTGAGACCGCCACAGTTTTCCACGCATGTGCTGATAGATGAACAACAATCGCAATGGGGGATTCACTAATGCGTCTTGTGCTGCTCAGTCTTTTGAACTTAACTTCAACATCTGCGTGCTGAGTGGCACGATTCCCAGTCAATATTTTCTTGTGTCTTTGTAGTTTTATTAGTGTTGTGTGCAGCAGCAATCCAACTTCATCATCGGCCGCACAAAGCTTCTCACATTGGCCATTTTGTAAATATTGGACAAATCTTTGCCCCGCATCCCACTGAGTCCCTCCATGCAGGAGCACATCTATATCCGTTCTGAATTTAATGCGGACCCCCCCCCCCCCCCCCCCCCGACACACTCACAACGCACTCTCTCAAGGTTTTCTGTGTTCATGTGTGCACTTATTCATGGACGTATAAAATATAAAACTTTTAAGCATTTATTTTCCATCTATGCATCCATCCATTTTCTTCTGCTTATGTGGGGTCCAGTCGCAGGGCAGCAGCCTGGAGACCCTACTTAGGCTTTTATTTTACATCACATATTACAGCAGATGATCAGATCAATTGCAAACAAAAAAAATGTATAACAATGTGCAGGAATTGTCATCTTGGAACCTCTTTTTTTTTTTTTTTTTTTTTTTTTTAAGCCTGTCATGTCTGGCAGATCTTGCAAACAGAACTGTGACCTGAAAGCGTTGTTGTGCCAAACATATATGCTATTTCAAGGTGAGCTCTATAGGTTCTCTATAGGCTTCTCTTGTTAGTGTGTGACCCTTTATTTTATTTGAATTATTTTTAGCATACTGTGTGATGAATTTTGCCAGAGCTGACAGGCTTAGGAAAAAGAAAAGAAGAAATGAAAAAGGGAGAGAGAAAGAGAGAGAGTAAGAGAGAAGGGAAAGAAGAGAATAGAGAGAAAAAAAATAGGATGAATAAACCAAATAATTAGTCACTTGTTAAACATAAAAGATACTGACAATACTTGCAAAATTAAAAATTGTGTGGGGAAAACAAAAATTGCTTGATTACACAGACCAACCCTTTTGTATTATGATTACGTGAGTATTTGTGTTTGTGTCATGAAATGTGCTTACCAATGAGGGCAGAACGCCGGAGCTCTGCCCATCAGAAGCTAGAGGCAGACAAAGAGAGCTCCAGGAAGCCCAGGCCGCCAGCAGCCCACCAAGACCTACGAAGACCCGCGGCCACTCATTCCAAAGACAACCGCACACCCACCCCAGCAGACAGGGGAGGGAGGTCTCGGACGGAGCCCCCCCAGTCAAGGAGCAAGGGCACCAGAGAATCCGAGGCAACGAGAACCCAGCCCCCCCCCCCCAGCGGCCAGCCCCCCGCACAGGCCAGCAGCAGGGCCCCAGGGCCCTGGCACCCGAGGACCGCCCGAGCCCCCACAGAACCCCCCCCCCCCCCCCCCCCCACGCCGAAGAGGCCAATGCAGCCCCGCGCTGCAGCCCCCACGGGAGCAGGTCACCACCCACGCCAGAACATCCAGCCCCACCCAGGAACCCGGAGGTACCCACACCCCAGGGGGGCAGGGGGGGAAGAGGCAACCAGCAAGGAGCGGCCAGGAGGCTAGGCACAGGCCCAGACCCAGGTCCAGCCAAGCATACAACCCCACGCACACCCACAAGCACACCCATGTACACATTTATGCACAAATACTGTACATATACATGCACATACACACTCACTCATACATATATAAACATAGATACACCATACATATACATCCACTCACCCACCCATACTCATGAAGACTGTGACAAATACAAAGACACACATTCATCCATAGCTACCCACCCTCTGAAGATGGGGCGAGTGGAAACCACCCCAGGGCCAACAGTGACCCCAAGACGCCGCCAGCCCGGTCCCCAAGGAACCACCCAACCCCCACCCCGGGCGAGGTGTAAGAAATCGGGGTGTGAGCTGTCCTAAAAGCTTCCTCAAAAGCCTTCAGCTGATCCAAAATGCTGCAGCTAGAGTACTGACAGGGACTAGAAAGAGAGAGCAGATTTCTCCCATATTGGCTTCTCTTCATTGGCTCCCTGTTAAATCTAGAATAGAATTTAAAATCCTTCTCCTGACCTACAAGGTCTTGAATAATCAGGCCCCATCTTATCTTAAAGACCTCACAGTACCATATCACCTCAATTCAGTCCAGAACTCCAGCAACAGATGCCCATTGGCTTTGCAACTACCCACACCATGCCTGCCTAGCATATCTTTCCAGATTTCTGAGTCACGCCCCACCCTGCCATTAATGTCACAAAGAATAGAATAGAATAGAATAGAATGCCTTTATTGTCATTATACAGGATGTACAATGAGATTGGAGAATGATGACCTTGTCATCAGCAGGGGCTTGGTGCAGAGTGGTCCGCAGTTCTGAATATAACCTGTCCTTGTCAGCTGGCTCTGCTTGGAGGGTTGGAGCATATACGCTGAAGAGGGCGATCTTGTGCTTGTTACCAACTGGAAGACGCAAAGATATAATGTAACCTACGTGACCTCTTGGCAGTTCTACTAGTTTAGAGACAGCGGAGTTCTTGATCAGGAATCCAACGCCAAAGAGATGTTTTGGTTTTCCCTCACCAAAAAAAGGGTATAGCCTGCCCTGTGTCCTTTTCGACTGCCTTCATTAGCAAAGAGGAATTCGCTGACTGCAATCATGTTGATCTCCAGGCTCTTGAGCTCATGGGCAACAAGTGCAGAACAACATTCTGGGCAGGTACTGTCATCTGTGTCTTGGATGGTTCTGATATTCCAACAAGCAAGTTTGATTTTTCCTCCACTAATTGTACAAGCAAGTGGAGAAGACCTGTCCTTTTTCTTTTTGGTGCAATTTTGACCACATCCTGTTCCACCACATCCCAAAGTGTTCCAAGAAAACATCCTCATACTGTTATACCACCATCACCAGCCTGAACTGATGTAACAACAGTTCAGGCCAGATGGATCCATGCTTTCACATTTTCATCCCAAGTTGATGCTACTGTCTGACTCATTAGTTAAAGTCTAAACTGCAGTTTCTCTGTGTATTGTTTAGCTGTTCTTTTAATGTGAATCATTTTATACATTTTAGTCTGAGGGTGTTGTTTGTTGTGAAGTTACGCATATATTCAAAGAGAAAGTAGAATCATATAGAAAAACTAATGCAAGAACACCAACTGGATCATCCTGCACCATCAGCAGTGTTTCTCTAGATGGCAGTGGAGAGCCCCAACCTGAGACTGAAGGAGGGAGGAGAAGCATCATTATCAACCTCTCTGTCACTGGTACATTTAAAGCAAGGTAATAATATTTTTTGATAATTTTTCATTGACTTTAATATCATTTTAAATCAAATGTCTTTCATTCAGGTAATTGTATATATATATAATATGTTTTATATATATAATGTATATAATGTTTTGATTTCTGTATATAGTGTTCTGATGTGTGTGTATATGTGTGTATTGACACTGATTTATATATTTTATGTATATAGTGCTTATGTACAGTATATGTGTATAGTTTTTTCTAGTCTATTCTATTTTAGTTCATTTGTTTTTACTCATCCTTTTCATTTTTCTCTGTACTGAGCTGCTGTAATGCACAAATTTCCCCGTTGTGGGATCATTAAAGTTTTATCTTAATTCTGAATGAATCTGAGGTGTGGTCATGGCTGCAAAACAGGGCATGGACGTTTGGGAACTGCCCTGTGAAGTGAATATTGGTGTAATACACAGAGTAGCAAATTGTTTCTATGCTTTTATTAAAAAAAATGTTTATTTTTGTACTTTTGTGTCTTAAAGAGAGAGCTGACTGAAGGGATTATCTCATATTGCTTTTAGTAGTTGAAGAAACTGTCAGCTGGGTTTGGTGTGTATGTCTATAAATTGTTAAAGCTTGTGCTCAGTTAGATACAACTGCCTGCCAGACACACACCAGTGTAATTACACGTAAAGTTCAAATGCTAACAAAAGCATCATCTGTTATTTTGAAGTTGACCTTAAACCAACTTGTTCCATCTGCTTTGTTTTTTACACATGCCTATAAACGCTGTTCCAGGAACAGAGCGGCTGCAGCTTACAGGCGCTCGCTGTGGCCAACTGCTGATCTGAAACTGTCGCTTAACTTTTCTTTTTTTTTTCAAAACACATGCACCAAGTTTGTGGTGAGCAGTGAAATATACCTGTGACATTTGATACAGATCAAGTCTCTGATTAAGTGTGGTTTAGTGCTCAGACAGAATAAGAGCTAGCTTGTTTCATGCTGCAGAAGTGTGATGACCTCAGGAATCAAGTCCAAGAGGAGCCAGTTTCCTTCATTCAATTGGCCTCTATTAGACTGTGTTTGTGTCAGTCATGTTTTGTGATATGAATCTCATTATGCAAAATAACAAGTAAACCAATTATCAATTATATGCAGCCCTGCCATATATTCCATGTTTAGACCTTGAGTACCAGCCTGAGGGTAACTTCAAGGAGCTCAAAGGTTCCTGTGGTCCACTGTGACTGGTTCCACTAAAGGAAAATCTCCAGAAAAGCTAATTTGCTGCTGTGAAATGGAGAAGAGCGAATTTCAGTGTGTGTAACACATTTAAGAGAGTTGGACTTTATTTCCAAGATAAAACTTATTTGAAATTGTTTTTTTTTATTTGTGAAATTAATTAATAAAAAAAAAACAAAATCAGATGAGTGCAACAATGAATTTAGTTTTCAAGTCATACCAAAACACTTCAGATGTTTTGACAGTGATTAATGATCTTTTGATTTTCATCTACAGACTTACTAAAAAAACTTCAGTATCTGCGGGTGTGTGGCAAAGTTTAATTTATATGTCATTGTATTTCCCATCTCAAACTGTCCTCTACAGTGAAGATAGAATTTTTTGTTTTTCACACACGCAAAAAAAAAATAACTGATCATGTTATCCCTTGTGTGGTGTCTGGGTCTGATGGGCATATTTTCAGTCTCACATTTGTTGCTTTTGGCTCAATTTCAGTAAAGAACATATAACACGTCTTCAGTTACTTTATTTTAAACCACCATAACTGCTAATTTATTTATTCGCCTGATTTTCCTGCTCAAGGCTCCAACATTGTAACAGTTGAAGCTGCTCCCACATTCCAGCACATTTTATCATCTGTGTTGCAGGATCTGTGTTCATGTTCCTGCTGCTGGTGCTCTGGGGATGTATTCTTAGCACACACCTGAGTACATCTTCTAATGGCTGCTTCCAGTACTATAATATCTGTCACAAAGCTGGAATCATTTCAAACTATTTTCTTAAATATGACAACAGGTTCACTGTACTCAAATGGCCTCCACAGTCACTGGATATCAACACAATAAAACATATTTGGGATGTGGCAGAACAGAACAGGATTCTCATCTCATTTGCAGCCAACAAATCTGCAACATGTTGTTGAATCTATGCCACAAAGAAAGTGAGTCCAAAGTTAAAGTGATGTTTTTAATGCTTATCACCACATTCAGGTATGGCAAATATCACACATGCACAGACGCACCCTGATAGTTTGTAAACATGAGCTATGTTTGAATGACAGAATGGCATTAATTTATCTACAGCAGTGTTTACTGTCCTGTGCCTGAAAAAGACTTCAGTGACTTTGATGAGTCCCTGAGTGTCCTTAAAGAGGTTTTAAATGTTCCCTACCTTTGTGACTGATCTCAGCGCAGTGCAACAACACGAGGATGTGAGCACAGGAAACATGAACCACCTACAAATTTACATCAAACACAGACAGTATTCGTCTGAACTGTTTCTTGTTCTGATAGTGAGCTGAAACACTGAAGCTCGACTCAACACTGAAGCAGCTCAGCTTCTCTGGAAATAACTTTTGTAAAATTAGATAATTGGATTGCATTATTTGTAAAACTATTTCATACTAAAATTGTTTTTGCAGCAGTCTGTGTTTTGGTCTTCGGGCTGCAGCAAGACAATATGGAGGTCAGAGCTCTGTGTGTAAGACTGTGTGAGTATTTTCTCTGTTTTCACATGATTGAAGAAAGTTATTAACATTAAAAACGTTACTAATATTTTATTTATTTTTACTTTAAGAGTGGGCTGTTGTATTTTTTTGTAGAGCAATTATAATATGTGATAATATCTTTAATAGTAGCTGTAAAAATTCAGCACGTCTCTTAGTAAATCTGTAATTTTCTGTTGTCTCTTCAGTGATGATCGTTATGATTCTGCTGGATGGACAGGATCAGAAAGCTGGTGAGTACCTGCTGTTTGCTCATTTATATGAACACTGTTTATCACTTTGGAGGAGCAAAAAATTTAGAAAAAAGTAGGAAGTGGGGAAAAATGTTCTTTGGTGATTGAACCTCATCCTCTGATATAATTAATCATCAGAAGTTATGATGCACTTTTTCTTTTATTGACCCTTTTATTGCTTCATGGTTTAAGTTCACTGCAGCAGTTTCAGCAGTAAAAGTCTAAACTGAATCTTTCTTCTTTGTTTCAGATGCAGTTTCTCTGAGTATCACTCCAAACAGATCGCAGTTCTTTGAATATGAATCAGTAACATTTTACTGTGAAGGAGTCGATCATTGTGAAGTTGTGCATAAATTCAAAGGGAAAGTAAAAGCATGTAGCAAAACTAATAAGAGAACACCAACAGGATCATCCTGCAGCATCAAAAATGTTTATACAGATGACAGTGGAGAGTACTGGAGTGAGACTGGAGGAGGGAAGAGAAGCAACATTATCAACATCTCTGTCACTGGTACGTTTACAGTAAGACAACAAGATTTTAGGATTCCTTTTAATTAAATGTAATGTGACATAAATATCAAATGCATGTTGTTTCAGCTGGTTCTGTGATCCTGGAGGTTCCTGCTCTTCCTGTGATGGAGGGACAAACTGTGACTCTTCACTGCAGAAACAAAATCGCTTCCTCCAACCTCACAGCTGATTTCTATAAAGATGGACGTCACATCCAGAGAAGCTCCACAAGAAACATGAACATCTACAGAGTTTCCAAGTCTGATGAAGGACTTTACAAGTGCAGCATCTCAGGAGCTGGAGAATCACCAGAGAGCTGGCTGAAAGTCACAGGTGAGACACTGAGGTGTTTGAAATGAGGTTTAAATGCACATGAAGTGAATGAGAGCTGATGCTCTTTAAAGCAGAGCTGCTGAATCTGTTTGTAGGAAGCATTTCTGAAATACTGGGAAATTGCCAGAGTGCAAACATAAATCCATCCATTTACTTCACTTCAGCTTATCCTGTTTAGGGTCGTGGGGGGGGCTGGAGCCTATCCCAGCTGACATAGGGCGACCTGTACAGGTCGCTAGCCTGTCACCGGGCCAACACAGAGAGACAGACAACATCCACACTCACATTCACGCTCTCATTCACACCTACAGTATGGGCAATTTAGAGTTTCCAATTAACCTAACCCCAGTAACTACATGTCTGTGGGAGGAAACCCACACAAACACAGGGAGAACATGCAAACTCCACAGAGAGAGAGAGGGAGGGGCCTGGGCCAAGGTGGAATTGAACCCAGGCCTTCCAAACTTAAATAGCCGAATTAAATAAGTGAAACAAGCGTACTAACCTTTGAAGCTGTGTTTGAAGCTTTGAAGTTCATTGGCAACATTTAAATGTTTCACTATGAAAAAGCTAACATGGAGATTTACAGTTTTTCCTCTCTCATTTCATCGTTTCCTGTCTTTCCAAACCATCATCCAGAGGTGAGCCGTTCCTCCTCTGCTGTCACTCCATGGATCATTGCCACTGTTTTATTTAGCGTTCTGCTGATGGTGGCAGTTGGACTTTATCACTTTGTCAAATGTTGCTCGAATAGAGGTAAAGAAAAAACATAAATATTATATTTTATGAATAATTTTGGGCTTATTGCTTTTGCACACTCACAATATGGCCTGTTAAAGTATATGGTTTATAAGTTGCTTTAATCTGGAGTCACTGTGCCTTAACTATTATAATACAATATGCTAATTAATTCATTATTATTATTTTTTGTTTGTTTGTTTTTTCACTTAAAATGCAGCATTGCTCTGCCAGTCCTCAAAGGCAGAGGGTTCAGGCTCAGCTGAGGATCAAACAGGTCAGAACACAAACACTGTGTCAGTATTTTAGGTTAATTGCTTTTGTGTAATGAAACGAACTCACTGTATTATTTATCATTAATTCATTACAGCAAATGAATTAATTCTTCTTCTTCTTATTATTATTATTAAGAAGATCTTTAAGATTTAAGAAACTTGACTTGGCTTGAACTAAGAAATAATCTGTTTAATATGTTTTTCTTTTTATTTGGGATTTCAGGCTCCATAGAGACCAGCGCAGTGAATGCAGGCAGAGCAACACATGCTGCAACACATGCATGCAACACATTTTACAGGGCGAACAAACGTATGTACTGAGCTTTTTTTTTTTTTTAACTGAGCAGTAGCACAAAAATTATTTCTGTGAAGTCACAAGCATGAAAAAGATAAAAAAAAAAGATTCTTTAGTGGTATTGTCAGCATCTTTGTTCGACATGTCTGTGTTATTTATAAATGTGTAGCTGTTAGTGATAATTTGAGCTTCTTGAACTTACACCTCACATGAAACCCACATGTAGTCCAACCCTGAAGCGCCTCTAAAAGAGGCTGTACTGTATCTAAGGTGAAGGTTGTCAGTTTCCTCATGCAGCTCAAAATGGTTACATGTGGTTTACATGTACATGCTGGAGTACAACTTCAGATGTGCATTGAGTTTCAAAATAAACTTCAGCTTAAACACAATAACTTTCATTTTTGAACAAAACTAATGAAAATGATAAAACACCTTAAAGTATATCAGTTCAATTTGTCATGTGTGGCGTGCAGAGTTGGACCCAAATACAGGGCACATGAAACAGAGAATAACTCAAAAACACTTGGAAACTTCTCACAGGATACAAAACTTGAAATACAAAATACAAATCTCCTCCAAGCCTGAGAGAAAGAGGGGAAAACCACTAAACATGGGGAACACACAGCTAGGGGAGCACAGGCAATGATGCAACAAAGGAAAGAAGAAAACTGAGGGTTTAAATACACTCAAGGTAAGTGGGAGAGTGGAGGCAGCAGGGAGCAACAAGTGAACCAAATGAAATAACACAAATGAAGCAAAACCAAAAATAAAGCACAGGGAACACGGGCCTGTCAAAATAAAACAGGAAGTGACCAACCATGACACACACGCAGACATGACAAAGCAAGCACAAATACAAAGGGATAGAAATATACAGCCACTCAGACAGGACCAAAGAGGAACATGAGACAAGGAAAACTAACTGATCATAACTGTGACTGATCACAGCAGACAGCAGCTGCTTCATCAGTTTGTTAATGACCCCTGCCACTGATGGTCTCAAGATGGCGGCGCCCTGTGTGGCTGCGGCCAAGCTGGCTCCTGATAATGATGTGTGTTTTTTGTTTAATGTACCGTCTAAATCGTCTTCGAAAATCGCTTACGATAGAAGTACACTACTGGGACTTAGAAACAACAACTGCGCAAAGGATATATCCGGAATTGACTTCGCCATTGATCGAGAAACTCTTGTCGGCCTCGGAGTAATGTCCCAAGACAACGGATCCTCCGAGGCAGCGGTCCCTCCTCCCCCCACCAGCCGAAACTGGAAGCAGCTGAGGCGGTGGTGGAGTCTGAGCATACGCCGGAGGAGATGGCGAGGCTGCCGCGCCGGCATCACACATCGATTGAAAACAAACCCTCACAAAACAGCACTACTAGGGTTTAATCCCGGGATCCGGGATTCCCGGGAAATGCGATCAGAACCATTTCCCGTTTCCCGGGAAACGTTAGACGGGAAACCGGGAAAAAAGTCACGTGCGTCGATTTGACTTTCAGAAAGAAAAGAAAGCTTCAGAATGTTAAATTTAAGGAAATATTGAGAGAAGGGTTCGTTTAATGCGAAAAGCATTACTCTTCATTTCAGGCACGTTCAGCCTCCGTTTAAGGCTTCAGCCTTCATCTCAAGCGTTTTAATAGAGGTATTACACAGTTGTGCTTTTTTCCTCTTTAATTTGTTGAAATCGTAGGCAATGTGTTTACCCTAAGGTATTTTGTATTATATAATTTTATATTATTATATATTGTTATATTGCATTATATAGCCTATAAAATATGCCTGCCCTGAACAATAAAGAAATATCTGTTTAACTTCGAGTGTTTCTTTTCCTCGTTTGCAGCCGCTTACTAACAATCATGAATTAGGATACGGGCCTAATGTGTGAAGAAATTATCATGAAATAGATTGCTTTAACATATTTTGCTTTTTAAATGGAGTTGAGTAAAATGTATATTTTTTAGGCTATAAGGATTGGCCAGTTTTTCAAAAGACGATTCACAGTGAACCTACTTTAACCCTCAGACACGGTGTTATAAATTTGTTGTTGCCAGAATGGCAATGACCAAGTCGTGGTGCATTACTCAAGGCCCTGTGTTATGCCATATTATAGTGTAGTACGGTAGTTAACTTTTCAATGACTATTACAGCGTTCCACTGGTGGAGATATAGCGCAACAGATGTCGCCACGACAGCGTGGCTGAGCCTTTATCAATGCTGTGTGGAGATGAACCGTATTGTTTTGTACCAGCAGTTGTAAAATATCTTGGTATAATTCCATGTACAATGGAGGAATATTCGAATTATATTTGTTAAGGGAGTGTTGAGGAACGATACAACACCGCATAGCTCGAGCACTCGAATGTCGAGATGTAGGTTTTATTGCGTTAATCAAGCCGACGTTGCCCCCTACTGGGCATAACAGGACATAGCTGGAAAGCTACCTCTACAATATCACAATAAGTTAAGGCCGACACAGGCTACAGAAGGCCTAATTAAAATTAAAAAATAAATAAACTTTTTCCCGGGATTCCCGGGAAATGGCTCATCATTTCCCGGGATTTGATTCATGTCATTTTCGGGAAAAATATTAAACCCTAAGCACTACCATCTATTCTTCTGTCGAACGTCCGCTCACTGGAAAACAAAATGGATTATCTCAAGCTGGATTTAACCACTCAAAGACACGTGAGAGAATGCAACGCGATCGTCCTAACAGAGACGTGGCTTCACAACAACGTTCCGGACAGCGCCATTAAACTGGATGGATTTACAACATTCCGCGCGGACAGAAACCACGCCAGCACGGGTAAATCTCGAGGAGGTGGTGTGTGCATTTACATCAATAACAACTGGTGTACGAACGCTGCAGTTATTTCAAGTCACTGCTCAGAGAACATCGAGTTTTTAACCCTTAACTGCCGTCCATTCTACCTGCCACGTGAATTCACTACCGTCAACATCACATCTGTTTACATCCCGCCCAGCGCCAACACAAAGGAGGCTCTCTCCACCCTGTACAAATCTGTGAGTACACTACAAAACACACACCCAGAGGCGGCCTGCATAATCGCTGGCGATTTTAATCAGGCCAAACTGAAAACTGTAATGCCACACTATCACAAGTGTGTGAACTTTGCTACAAGGGGAGAGAACACACTCGACCAGGTCTACACCAACATCAGACAGGCCTTCAGAGCTGCTCCCCACCCCCACCTGGGTTCATCAGATCATCTCTCTGTTATGCTAATCCCAGCCTACAGACCTCTGTTGACGAGAAGCAAGCCAGCTGTGAAACAGATCAGGGCCTGGCCAGAGGGCTCCACAGCAACTCTACAGGACTGTTTTGAATGCACAGACTGGACTGTTTTCAGGGAGGCGGCCACCACCAACCAGGACGTCAACCTCACAGAATATACAGACTCTGTAACGGGATACATAACAAAATGCATGGAAGATGTAACCGTCACCAAGGACATTACAGTGAGGGCAAACGAAAAACCCTGGTTCCCCAGGGAGGTACGTGAGCTCCTGAGGGCACGCAACATTGCTTTCAGGTCTGGGGACAAGTTGGCCCTCAAGTCTGCCAGGGCCAAATTGCACCGGGGCGTGAGAGCAGCCAAGCGTGCATATGGGCAAAAAATCAACTCATACTTCACAGACACAAAAGACCCAAGACGCCTGTGGCAAGGCATCCAGTCAGTCACAGACTACAAGCCATCCCCCCCACCATGTGAGGACAACACAGACTTCCTCAACTCACTCAACATCTTCTTCAGCCGGTTTGAAGAAAATAACACCACAACACCCACAAAAATCCCAGCAAATCCAGACAACACAACACTTCAACTGGACCCAGCAGACGTGAGGAAGACCCTACTCAAGGTGAACCCTAGGAAAGCTGCCGGACCAGACAACATACCCGGGCGTGTGCTCAGAGACTGTGCAGACTCACTCACCGATGTCCTCACAGACATTTACAACATCTCTCTGAACCAAGCCACCATACCAGCAAGTTTCAAAGCTACCACCATCGTACCACTACCAAAGAAGTCGCCAGCATCATCACTGAACGACTACAGACCCATAGCACTCACCCCCATCATGATGAAATGCTTTGAGAGACTGATAAAGGCCCACCTGACATCCACCCCCCCCCCCCCCCCCCACTCTGGACCCTTACCAATTTGCCTACCGCCCCAAGCGCTCCACCGATGATGCCATAGCAACAGCAATCCACCTCTGCTTGGCTCATCTGGAGAACAAAAACAGCCATGTGCGGATGCTGTTCATTGACTTCAGGATGCTGTTCATTGACTTCAAGCTGAGTAAAATAGGCATCAGCACTTCACTGTGCAACTGGCTGCTGGACTTTCTAACAAACAGACCGCAGACAGTCAGAGTTGGAAACAACTCCTCAGCGACCACCATCATTAACACCGGGGTGCCGCAAGGATGTGTGCTGTCCCCCCTGCTGTTCACGCTGATGACCTATGACTGCTGTGCCAGATTTGAAACGAATCACGTCATCAAATTTGCAGATGACACAACAGTGGTGGGCCTCATCAAAGACAATGATGACTCAGCGTACAGGGAGGAGGTACAGCAACTCATCGCCTGGTGTGAGAAGAACAACCTGCTTCTCAACGTAAACAAAACAAAGGAAATTACAGTGGACTTCAGGAAGAAAAAAACAACACACACCCCTCTCACCATCAACGGCAGTGCAGTAGAGTCTGTGAAAAGCACAAAGTTCCTGGAAGTGCACATCACAGATGACCTCTCATGGACTACCAACACCACTGCGCTGGTCAAGAAGGCGCAGACACGACTCCACTTCCTGAGAAGGATGAGAAGAGCTGACCTCCCTATCTCTGCTCTCACCACCTTCTACAGAGGTGCTATTGAGAGCATCTTGACCAGCAGCGTCTCTGTTTGGCACGGCAGCTGCCTAGCTGCAGACAAAAAGGCGCTACAGAGGGTGGTGAGGACAGCAGAAAAGATCATCAGGTCACCCCTACCAGCCATCCAGGAACTGTACACTTCACACTGTTCCAAGAGGGCAATGAACATCATCAAAGACACTACTCATCCAGCACACAGACTGTTCTCCCTTCTACCATCAGGGAAGCGGTACCGTAACAGCTTCTTTCCTCAAGCAATTAGACTCATGAACACACTGAGGAAAGACACTTGAACATTCCATGCCACTTGGCATTTTACTCTTGCACCTTGTATTCAGATGTACACTTTTTCACTTTACTTCTAGGACCACTGATTGTACTTCTGCTGCTGCTATGTGTGTGTGTGTGTGTGTGAGGAGGGGGGGGGGGGGTTGTGTGGTTGCGTGTCATGTCAGTATACTTATTACACACTGTGTGTGTGTTGTGTGTGTGTGTGTGTGTGTGTGTGTGTGTGTGTGTGAGTGAAGTGAGTGAGGGAGTGAGTGAGTGAATGAAGAGTGTGAATGAGTGAGAGTATTGTGTTGTATTGTATTGCACATGTCTTATCAGTATGTTAGTGTTCGAATGACTGCGCATATGTAAGTGTGTATTGTCTGTGTTTATGCTGTGAATGAATATGTCAGAGTAAGAATGGTAATTCATGTACGAGTAGGTTAGCTGTGTATGTGTGCATGTGTGTGTGTGTGTGTGTGTGTGTGTGTGTGTATGTAAAGAGAGATTATTGTGAATGTCCTATTTAATTGTTTTTAAACTTGCACATTGGAGACTGGTCAAACGCAAATTCGAACTTCTGTGCTAACCCTGTTACATAGATTTTTGACAATAAAGTACACTTGAACTTGAACTTAAACTAAACTCTGGATAAAAAACATCAAAATTAATACAGAAATACAAAGGGGAAAACTAACCATAACAACCTAAGGAACAAATTGAAGAAAAACTCAAGTCTAAAATCCAAAACACTGGGTCAAACCCCAGGATCATGACGAAATTGTCATCCAAAGTGAAATCATTAATACATAAGCATTTTGCTATTGTCAAATCATAAGACAAAGGAGGAGTACAATAATAGAGAGGTCCACCACAAATAAATAAATGTCTGGATTTTTTAGGAATATAGTACATACATTTTGTGAAATACAGTTTTTTCTCTCAGATCTGTAAAGTGTTGAGCGGGAGCCACGAAATGATAGCTTAGCATAAAGCTTTACTAATGTATCCAAGAAAACCTGGAAGCTGTCAGCAGGAGCTGATATTCTTGTCATCATAGTGGAGCTTCCAGGTAAAGATCAGAAACTCAAATTGAGATTTATGCTTTTTTAGTTCAGTGTCCTGTTTGCAGAGTATTCATTAATGGGCTGATGTGGGAGTGACACTGGTTTCTCTTATCTTACTTTGCGCGTCACATTTTCCGCAGATTTAATGAAAAGAAAGCAGGGATCATCATCACTGATGTTACTTTGGTTATCTGTCTCTGTTTCTCTCTATCAGAAGATGAAGATGGATTGCCCACTAGACCCATTTACTACACCTTAGGCCCGGGTGACCCTCAACAACAGGGTGAGACTCTGATTAAATCAATTTTAATGGTGGTGTTGAAATTGAACAACATCAGAAAAATCACCAAGTAACTTGTAATAATCTAAGAGTTATAAATGTATTATTAATATTGGCTACTGATGATTTAATTCCACCTGTTGTTGAATCAAAACTAGGAACCTTTACAAAGATGCCCTCTGCAGCTGTCTACCAAATTATAGCAGAGGATCCTTTCTATTCTACAATACAGTAGGTAAGACTTGTTACAATGATGTCTTATGTGCTGCATTCAAGATAAGGTGATGGGTGGTAAATGAATGAGTGAATGAGTGAGTGCGTCCAAACTTTTGACTGGTACTGTAGATGCTTACATACTATTACATGTCAGTGGAATGTATGTAGAGTTCATCATCTTGTGAGGTTTATTCTTTACCAAACTGTTTAAAACACTGTTTAGAAACAAAATAATGACATGCAAGTGACACGCTTTACCTCCTGAGATAGAGGTAGGCCAAACGACACCTGGTGGCCCCAGTTGCTTTGGGCCCAGGAGCCAATTGAGGTGGGCACATCCTGGGTGAGATGCTACTACGATGGGGCCCTGGACACACTTGAGACTCTATATCTTTCAGCTGGCATGAGAAAGCCTCTGTGTTCCCCCGTATAAGCTGTAGGAGGTGCCTGGAGAAAGAGTGATCTGGTCTTCTCTGCTAAGGCTGATGGCCCCACCGGGCCATGGATGAGTGGAGGAAGATGCATGGATGGATGGATGGATGGATTTTTTTGCCTTGGTGTTTTTATCAGGCATGAAAAAAAAAATGCAATTGAAAGTTTTTATACTGAACTTATTTTTTGTGGGGTTAAAAACATGTCCATTCAGCTGGATGTCAGGCATTTGACTTTTGAAGCAGAGAAATAAGTGTTTAACAAGCAAATAACAGAAAATATTACATCCTCAGACCTACTGTCACTACTGCTAACATTGACTAATCCTGATCCTGTTAATTACAGTGGGTACAGAAAGTATTCAGACCCCTTCAAATTTTTCACTCTTTGTTTCATTGCAGTCATTTGCTAAAATAAAAAAGTTCATTTTATTTCTCATTAATGTACACTCAGCACCCCATCTTGACAGAAAAAAAAACAAATGTAGAAATTTTTGCAAATTTATTAAAAAAGTAAAACTGGAATATCACATGGTCATAAGTATTCAGACCCTTTGCTGTGACACTCATATTTCTTCTGATACTCCTTGAGATGGCTGTGCTCCTTCATTCAAGTCCAGCTGTGTTTAATTAAACTGATTGGACTTGATTAGGAAAGGCACACATGTGTCTATATAAGTCCTCACAGCTCACAGTGCATGTCAAAGCAAATGAGAAAAATGAAGTCGAAGGAACTGCCCAAGGAGCTCAGAGACAGAATTGTGGCAAGGCACAGATCTGACCAAGGTCACAAAAGAATTTCTGCAGCACTCAAGGTGCCTCGGAGCACAGTGGGCTCTATAATCCTTAAATGGAAGAAGTTTGGGACGACCAGAACTCTTCCTAGACCTGGCCGTCCAGCCAAACTGAGCAATCGTGGGAGAAGAGCCTTGGTGAGAGAGTAAAGAAGAACTCAAAGATCACTGTGGCTGAGCTCCAGAGATGCAGTAGGGAGATGGGAGAAAGTTCCACAAAGTCAGCTGTCACTGCAGCCCTCCACCAGTCGGGGCTTTATGTCAGAGTGGCCCGACGGAAGCCTCTCCTCAGTGCAAGACATATGAAAAAAAACACAAGAAGGACTCCCAGACTGTGACAAATAAGATTCTCTGGTCTGATGAGATGAAGATTGAACTTTTTGGTGTTAATACTAAGCGGTATGTGTGGAGAAAACCAGGCACTGCTCATCATCTGCCTAATACAATCCCAACAGTCAAATATGGTGGTGGCAGCATCATGCTATGGGGGTGTTTTTCAACTGCAGGGACAGGACGACTGGTTGCAATTGAAGGAAAGATGAATGCGGCCAAGTACAGAGATATCCTGGATGAAAACCTCCTCCAGAGTGCTCAGGACCTCAGACTGGGCCGAAGGTTCACCTTCTAACAAGACAATGACCCTAAGCACACAGCTAAAAAAACAAAGGAGTCTCTTCGGAACAACTCTGTGACCATTCTTGACTGGCCCAGCCAGAGCCCTGACCTAAACCCAATTGAGCATCTCTGGAGAGACCTGAAAATGGCCGTCCACCAACGTTCACCATCCAACCTGACGGAACTGGAGAGGATCTGCAAGGAAGAATGGCAGAGGATCCCCAAATCCAGGTGTGGAAAACTTGTTGCATCATTCCCAAGAAGACTCATGGCTGTACTAGCTCAAAAGGGTGTTTCTACTCAATACTGAGCAAAGGGTCTGAATACTTTTGACCAAGTGATATTTCAGTTTTTCTTTTTTAATAAATTTGCAAAAATTTCAACATTTGTTTTTTTTTGTCAAGATGGGGAGCTGAGTGTACATTAATGAGAAATAAAATGAACTTTTTGATTTTAGCAAATGGCTGCAATGAAACAAAGAGTGAAAAATTTAAAGGGGTCTGAATACTTTCCGTACCCACTGTACATACAAATAACAAATAAAAATAACAAAAACAGCTTCCCATGACCGGCCAATAGGTAGCAGTGTACGGGATGATGCACAAGCATCCACTGTGTTGGCTGATATGCAACTATAACAACAAAACACAAGCATATAAAAAGAGAACGTTTTTTGAATAGAAGTCCACTGTTGTGACCACTATGCATGAAAGGGTTGAAATAAACATGACATATTTGTGAAATTATGTTAAACTGTATTTTTACATTCTTCTTGTGTGGAAAAATGATGTTTGTTCATTCACAGGCCATTTTTTCACATTATTTTACATATTTACTCACTGTCTATTTTTGTGATTTCATTGATATTTATATTTTATTTACAGTGTATTAGATTATTCTGAAATAACATGTATGGCAATGCAAAATTAATGTTTGATTCATAACAGTTCAAAAATGTACTGCTTAATATGCAGAATAGCAAATTGTTTATATCCATTTCTTTCTTTACTCCCTTTGTGTCTCACAGCAGCAGAGTGAGAGCTGACTGAAGATATAATAACATCTGAGAGAGTGAAAACAATCCAGAATTAACTTGTACTGTTTTTGTAATTGAATAAACTGTACATTTTCATCTGCTTATGGAGTGCATGTGTATAATCTCATGTCTGGTCAGTTACATACAGATAGCTGACTCACATGGCTGTCAGTACATATAAAGTTTCAATGCTAACAAAAGCTTCTGTCTGTTATTTAGAAGTTGAATTTAAACCAACTTGTTCCATCGTCTCTGTCCTTTTACACATGTTTGAATGCTGCTTACAAGAAATGAACTGTTGGAGCTTGTACACACCCTTAATGTGGTCGACCACTAATTTGAAACTGTCATATTACTTTTGTCCAAAACAGATGCAACAAGTTTGTGGTCAGCAGTGAAATATACATGTGAAGCACATCTCTGAGGAAGTCTCTAACTGAAATGTGGTTTAGTACCAGACAGAATGATTGAAATCTTGTTTCATGCAGCAGCAGCAGCTGCTCAATAAAGCCAAAGAAAACAAGCTGACTTTCTATATTTGTTTGGTGCAAACTGTGTGAATGCAGAAGTCAGGAACTGAGTGACTGTTGGTGACTCTAGGACAGTGGTTCTCAAATTCAGGCCTCGTGGTCCAGTGTCCTGCAGGTATTAGATGTATCCCTAATCCAACACACCTGAATCAACTGGCTGAATTACCTCCTCAGTATGCAGTCAAGTTCAGTCCTGCTAATGACCTCTTTATTTGACTCAGGTGTGTTGAACCAGAGGCACATCCAAAATCTGCAGGATACTGGGCCACGAGGCCTGAATTTGAGAACCACTGCCCTAGGATAATAAAGGGTGAAAGGGTATGATTTAGAAGCTGGGAGGTGGTGTACAACTGGTGGTTACTCTTTTGCAGAATTTTAGTTTTTAACTTTTTGTCTCAGATCCCATCCAGAAACTTGCCCTAATCAGGAGATATTCCAGAACCAACATGAAAGGAGAACTGCAATATGGTGTGGGCCCATGATGGTCAGGAAAACACAGTATATATGCAACAAGTTGTAGAAAACACAGACAGTAATCTTGGCACTTAGACGTCATCCTTTATGGCCAGAATTCAGATGTTTGTCTCATTGTTCAGTGGTGCTGAAACTGTTCCATTTCTTTTTTTTTTTTTTTTTTTTTTTTTTTTTTTTTTTAAGCCTGTCATGTCTGGTAGATCTTGCAAGCAGAACTGTGATCTGAATGCGTTGTTGTGCCAAACATATTTGCTATTTCAAGATGAGCTCTATAGGTTCTCAATAGGCTCTTCTTGTTGTTGTTTTAACCCTTTATTTTATTTATCTGAGTTATTTTTCCACATACTATGTAACAGCCAGAGCTGACAGGCTGAAGAAGAGGAAAATAAAGAGAAGAAAAAGGGAGAGAGAAAGGGAGCAAAAAAAAAAAAAAAAAAAAAAGGGGAAAGAGCACAAGTCTATTAATCAGATACTTCATCACTTTAACATATAAAAAAATACTATCAATACTTGCAAAAATAAATTTGTGTGTGAAAAACAAAACTAACAAAGCATGTTACGCACACCAACAATTTTGTTGAGTTGTGATTGAGTGGGCGTTTGTGTCTGTGTCATGTTTGTGTCTGTGTCATGGAACGTACTTACCAATGAGGGCAAAACGCTGCAGCTCCACCCATCAGAAGCCAGAGGCAGGTACGGAAAGCCCCCGGAACCCCAGGCCACCAGCAGCCCACCAAGAGCCAGGAAGACCCCCGGCCACTCAGTCCAAAGACAACCGCACACCTACCCCAGCAGACGGGAGAGGGTGGTCTCAGACGGAGCCCCCCCAGTCGAGGAGCGAGGGCTCCAGGGAACCCAAGGCGATGAGAAGCCAGCCCCCCCCCAGCGGCCAGCCCCCTGCACTGGCCGGCGGCAGGGCTCCCGGGCCCACGGCACCCAAGGACCGCCCGACCCTCCACAGAGCCCCCCCCCACGCCGAAGAAGCCAACGCAGCCCCGCACCGCACCCCCAAGGGGGGCAGGCCAGTACCCACGCCAGAACACCCAGCCCCACCCAGGAACCCCGAGGCACCCCCATCCCAGGGGGGTAGGGGGGAGGAGGCAACCAGCAAGGAGTGGCCAGGAGGCAAGGCACAAGGCCCAGACCCAGGTCCAGCCATACATACAAACACACCCAGACACCCGTGTACACATTTATACACAGATACTCATACATGCCCATACATACTTACCCACACACAGATATGCCATACATACACATTCACTCACCCACCCATACTCACGGAGACGGTGACAAATACACAAAGACACACATTCATCCATAGCTACCCACCCTCTGAAGGCGGGGCAAGTGGAAACCACCCCAGGGCCAACAGCGACCCCAGGACGCCACCAGCCCGGTCCCCAAGGAACCACCCGACCCCTACCCCGGGCGAGACGCAAGAAATCGGGGTGTAAGATGACCCATCCACCCCTCCTCCTCCCCAACTTGTAGGTCTATGTGTTAATGTTTGTGAGTGAATGAGGTGTATAGGGTGCAGTTAAAATTGAGGGGACAGTTATGCCACAAGCGCCAACTGTTGGTCGTCAGCGCTTGCCCACACTGCCCCCCCAAAACCCTCCATGTCTAAAGTGCAAATAAAATTTGGAGACAGACAGTGACGAGGATCCGAGTGGGGCCACCTCAGCGGCCCATCTCATCAACCTCTGAGTAACATGCCTGCCCCAAAGGTCCTATGTGTATCAGGTTGTAAGTGTGTATGTGTTGTGAGTTATAATGACTAAAGTGCAATTAAAACGGAGAGGCAAGTGGTGGTGCAGCTCTCCACGTGGCCTCTCCATCCTACATCTGTGAGTGATGTGTATTCTGTGTGTGTGTGTGTGTGTGTGTGTTTGTGTATGGGGAGGGGGAGGGGGGGGGGGGGGCATATGACCAGGAAAAATCCTGGAAGAAGAGAGCCAGCTGGCCGCTGGCTCAATAGGCACCCCGACCTCCCACACCCCAGCACAGGGCAGGGGGAGGTGAGCCCGGGGCCGCGGTGACAGCATCCCGGAGCACTGCAGCACCCGAGGTTGGCGCCCTCGCCCCCACCGCAGAGGGCGGCCCGCTCCTCCTAGATGCCCATTCACTCAACAATAGACACAAACAGGCGACAGGACATACTGGCCTGGGCATGGAAATGCAGTGCCCAGTCCCCCCCAACCACCCCACCGCGGCCCTATCCCCCACCCCACCCCCCTGCAATGCAGGCACCCCAGGGCCCCAAAAGCGTAGACCGGACATCCCGACGTCAGGCCAACCCACCCCACCCGGCGGCGCGGCCGGGACAGCAGAGGCCCCCCCCGCGCCAGGGGGGGCCCACCGGGAGCCGGCGCGGCCCCAGTGCCGGGGCCCCAGACCCCAGCCCCCAAGCCACACAGGGAAGACCAGCCAACCGACCGAGGGCCGGCACCACCCCCCCAAGCACCCCGCCCACACCCCAGGACCGAAGGCAGCACCATCCAAGCCCCCACCACCATCAACCAGGACAGGCACACAGACATCACCAGAAGGTCGCCCCAGGACCCCAGCCTCAGGAGGCTACCAGCTACCCAGGCCCCCGGAGGCCCCCCCCACCCCCCCCACAACGCACATCAGGAGCAGAGCCCGCAGCCCACCACCCCCACTAAGTAATGGAGCTGAGCAGTGGGAACCAAAGAGAGTCAAATTCCTCCAATTTGTTTTTAGAAGAAGCAGACATTCTCTCTAAACTAACATGATCTACTAATAAATTTCTGTACTGAGTAATACATAGTTTATTTTTTGTCTTCCAGTTCATGAGGATCATCTTCTTAGCGATGCACAAGGCAGTAAGAACTATGTGTGATATATTTAACTCCATAATTAATTCACTGACATCACCTAAGATGCATAGTCTGGGGGAAGTTGGGATATGACAGCTAAACCATGTGGATAGATCTTCACAAATCCTCTGCCAAAATCTCTGAACTGGTACACAAGACCACAGAGCGTGTAGATGATTATCCTCTGAATTGCTTGTACAGTGGGTGCATATGTTTGAGTGTGTAAGGCCCATTTGGAACATCCTTTGTCCAGTGTAGTATGTTCTATGGAGAATCTTATATTGTACAAGTTGTATTTGGGGTCTTTTAGTCATTTTGAAGATATTTAAACATATTTCTGTCCATAAATTTTGATCCAGGTTGACAGAAAGATCACGCTCCCATTTTGTAATTGGGAGGGAAACTGAATCATCAGTTTTTATTAATAATTTATATAATTTTGATAACAATTTTGGGGTACAGAGGTTAAGAAATTCTGTTACCCAAGTAGGCATTTCTAGATTCAATTGATTAAGGTTAAATCTTCCCTGTAGGACGGACTTAACTTGTTGATATTCCAGAAATCTACCGTTGCCAATTCTATATTTTGATATAAGTTCTTGGAACGTGATAAAATTTCCATCTTGGATAATATGTTCTAAGTTATTTATACCCTTATCACGCCATAACGGAAAATTCAGCATTTTCTTTTTCTGACAAATATCTGGATTGTTCCAAATGGGTGTTAGTTTACAGGGGATGAGTGAAGACTTAGTTATTTTTAAAAATTCCCACCAGGCTGTCAGAGAGGTATTTATACTAAGGACTTTATAGCAGTTATGATGTTTAATACTGGAACTAATGAAAGGTAAATCTGAGATTTTTATTTTTCCACAAAACGCCTGTTCTAGATCCAGCCATGGGTTGTCTAATGAATTGGATTTGATCCACTTTGAAATATACTGCAATCTACTGCTTAAGAAATAGTAATAAAAGTTTGGTAATTCTAGACCTCCACTGTGTTTTGGCTTTTGTAAAGTTTTTAAGCTTATTCTTGACGGTTTGTTTTTCCATAAAAATTTTGAGATGTTTGAATCTAGTGACTTGAACCAAGGAATAGAAGGTTTATTAGGGATCAATGAAAATAGATAATTAATTTTTGGTAAAACCATCATTTTAATGGCAGCAACTCTCCCCATGAGTGATATAGGTAAACTGTTCCAACGTGTGAGATCATCCTCTATTGTTTTTAATAAGGGGATATGATTTAATCGTACCAAGTCTGAGAGCCTGGCGGAAAAATTTATGCCTAAATATCTAATATTTCCTGACTTTAGTGGGGTCCTAGAGGTTCTCTGGAAATTACAATTCAGAGGCAAAACTGTTGATTTACTCCAATTGATAGAGTAATCAGATATAGATGAGAACTTATCTATCAGTGTGATAGTCTTCAAAAGAGAGCCTTGTGAATTCCCAAGGAAAAGTAATACATCATCAGCATAAAGGCTAAGTTTATGGTCCATATTTTCAGTTTGAATCCCTTTAATATTTGCATTTTGACGGATTGCTGCTGCTAGCGGCTCAATGAAAATTACAAAAAGAGAGGGAGAGAGTGGGCAGCCCTGCCTAGTGCCCCTCTGCAGACTGAAACTTTGTGAAATGAGATCATTTGTCCTAACACGCGCATTCGGAGAGCTGTGTAGTGTTCTGATCCAGTTTATAAAGGATGAACCGAATCCAAATTTTTGCAGAACTGCTAGTAAGAATTTCCAATTTACCCGATCAAATGCCTTCTCTGCATCTAAAGACACGATTGTCGTCTCTAATTTGTTAATAGAACAATAGTCTATTATATTTATCAGTCGACGTGTATTATTGGCTGAGTGCCGACCCTTGATAAAGCCTGTTTGATCTGGATGTACAATAAATGGAGTAATATTTTCTAATCTTTTGGCAAGGGCTTTGCAAATTATTTTAAGATCTACATTAATGAGAGAGATTGGCCTGTAGCTGGATGGGAGTGTGGGGTCTTTGCCTGGTTTAAGAAGCAGGCTAATGTTAGCAGAGTTTAAGGTTGGAGATAAGATGTGGTCATTCTGAATCTGAGTTACCATTCTGAAAAAAATGGGAGCTAGCTCAGACCAAAATTCTTTATAAAACTCGGCTGGAAAACCATCTGGGCCTGGGGCTTTATTATTTGGGAGATGCTGTAGGGCTTCACTAAGTTCAGACAATGAAAGAGGTAAATCCAGAGCTGCAGCCTGGCTGTCATTTAGTTTTGGTAGATTTATATTATTAAGAAATTCTTCAATTTCAGTATCAGATGGGTTAATCTGTGGTGAATATAAGGCTTCATAGAAGTCTCTGAAAGAGTTATTTATTTGTTGTGGGTCATGAGTAATAATACCAGTCGAGTCTTTAATAGAAAAAATAGCTGTTTTTTCTTTATTCAGTTTTAATTGCTTGGCCAGGAATTTTCCAGATTTATTTCCATGCTCAAAGTTTTCCAAACGCAGCCTCTGCAACATAAATTGTGTCCTTTTATCAATTATTTCATTTAGCTCCAGTTTCAGTTTCCTCAGGCTGATAATTGTATGTTCTTGTGGTGAAGCGGCATAGGCAGTTTCTAAAGATTTAATTTTTTGTTCTAATTCTAACACAAGTGCTTTTTCTTTATTTTTCCTATGCGAGCAGTAAGATATTATTTTGCCCCGCATTACTGCCTTTCCTGCTTCCCAAAGAACACATGGTGATATTCCTGGAATATCATTATATTCTAAGTATGCTGACCATTCCTTTTTGAAATAATTAATAAAATCTTCTTCTTTAAGTAATGATGTATTAAATCTCCAGTTCCTGATTGGTGGTGTGACTCTTTTCTGTGTCAGAGACATAGACACCGGTGCATGATCGCTAATAGTGATAGGGTGAATCTGAGTGTCTGTGATATCCATCATTATGGAGCTGCTAACTAAAAAGTAATCTAAGCGGGAATGAGATTTGTGTACTGGTGAGAAATAACTATAATCTCTCAAAGTAGGGTGATGTGAACGCCAAGCATCGCAAAGACCAAAATCCTTCATGTACTGTTTAAGAATGTCTGCAGACTGCCAGTTCCTCTGACTCACTGCTGTACTGAGCCTGTCAATATCTGCATTAAGTACCAGGTTGAAGTCTCCTCCTATTACAAGTGTGGTGTCAGAGTGATCTGAGAGTGAAGTGAACAAAGCATGAAAGAAGGAGGGGTCATCAACATTTGGTCCATATATACTAGCAATACATAAATCTGTATTCTGTATAGATAAATTAAGTATTATAAATCTACCTTCAGGGTCTATTGTACTGTTGCTAATGTTAAAGTTTATCTTCTTGTTAATCAATATAGCTACACCTCTTTGTTTGGAGTTATAGCAGGCTGAGTACGTGTGAGGGAACTGTGGAGAGGAAAGAGTGAGCACAGATGTTTTGGACACATGTGTCTCCTGTAGAAAAACAACATCTGCTTTTAAGTCTTTTAACCGATTAAAAATTTTTAGTCTCTTTTCCCTCGAACCAGCCCCGTGCACATTCCATGAGACAAATCTGAGTGTGCTCATATTTAAACTAACTGATGGACTGTTGTGTGCTCACTAAGGATGTGTGTGTGTGTGTACATATGTTCTGTATGTTGGCGTGTGCCCTTTATATTGATGTGTGCGTGTGTATGTGCGCTGTATGTTGGTGTGTGTGCATCTGCGCTGTATGTTAGTGTAGTAAACTGTAGCATTGTAAGTGACGTAAACATATTGCTGAGTGCAGAAAGAAAAAAGACGTGTAAAAAGTGACCTAAGTGACATAAGAATGAAATTAGATGAGGGGAAAACAAAACAGAACAAACAAACAAACAAACGATCACGGTACTATGCTGACTCGTCGGCGTTAATGGTACTACTTAGACAGATTTAGACTATTTAATGGTACTGTTTAGATGGTTGAAAAAAAAACTCAGAAAAGAACGTTAATATGGACACAGATCACCTGATCGATCAGCTGAGCCATGGCGTGGTGTTTTTGTCTCGGTAAAGCTGTCCGTTTACATACAGTTTGTCCACGGCGATGACAGCCCGGGAGCCTCCCTGCATGAACTTCTTCCGGATGGGGAATAGGGCCTTGCGTCGCTCCAGAATCTCCTTTGGAAACTGGTCGTTGACGCTGAAGTCCGTCCCTCTCAGCTCCCGGCCGCGGCTCTTCACCAGCTCTTTTTCTTTGAAGTGTTCGAATTTGGCCACGATCGGTCTGGGTCTGCGTGCTCCGGGTCGCTTCCCTCCCAGGCGGTGGACTCTATGGAAGGCGATGGTCTTCACGGCGTCCTCCGGGAGCTTCAGGTGAGTTTGGATAAATTCCCTCACTGTAGCCTCCGGGTCCTCCTCTGCCTTCTCCGGGATACCTGAAAACACAAGATTTTCTCTCATGCTGCGGGCCTGAAGCTCGATAATCGATTCTTTAATTTTCTTATTTTCTTCTGAGAGCCGGGTCGTTTCCTCAGTGAGGGAATTCACCGACTCTCTGAGGACAGCGTTTTCAGCAGCCAGTGTTTCCACCTGATGCTGGCTGAACTCGACTGACTCCCGCAGGGCCTGAAACTCCTTGTGAAGGATTTCAACCAGGGCCAAGCGGGCGTCAAAGCTGGACAATTTGTTATTAATGGACTCCAGAATGTCCACAATATTGGTGGTGGGTGGCGAAGTTGCCTCTGGGGAATCTTCTGGGCGGCTTCTTTTTGTGGACGGCGTTGCTTTGCTGGTGGAGGGAGTCGGCGTCTTGTCTGTTTTCCCCATGACGACTCGCTCAAAACACCCGTCGATGTACCGCAGCAAACTATCCAGGTCCTCTTCACCGTCCTCCAGATTGTTGAAAATAATTTAAGTTAGGCTAAGAAACTACCTATATTTTTTTAGTTTTAAGCCTGTCTAGTTATAAATTGGCGAAAAAAAAAAAAAGGCTAATCACGCAAATGTTTGCTGATAGAGTCACGCCGCCATTAACGATACTGCCGAGATTCACAAAGTCTCGCGTGACTACAGCCTGTTCCATTTCTGATTAAGTTCAAAGAAGAAAACATCACAGCCTCCACCTTAGATACTGTACAGTACATGTCTAAAAGAGGTTGTACTACATGTGGTTTTCATTTGAGGTGTAAGTTCAGGAAGCTCAAATTATCACTATCATTTACGTATTTATAAAAACATACACATCAAAGATGCAGACAATACAGCTCAAGAATATTTTTCTTTTTTCCTGCTTGTGATTCCAACGAAATAATTTTGTGCTACTGCTCAGTAAAAAAATAAAAGAACCTCTGTTCTCATCTGCCAGAAATAATAACAGTCAACCAATTTGAACTCATGTAAGCTATACCACTGACAATACTGCATGATATCCTACAAAATGTCAGGTAATGGCTATGTGGCAGACAGGAAGAGGACCCCAATGCAGGATACACCAGGCAAAGGTAAAACTTAAACTCCACGTTATTTTCGGGTGCTGAACAAAAAGCCAGACTAGGGGGAGCTAGTGGCAAAACTCAGAGCAACATATACCAGCCATAATTCAGAGGCAGAACAGGACACACAGCAGGAGAACATACAAAGATAACAATAGGCAAAGAAAACATTGGACCTAAATACACAGGAGGGCTGATGAGGGAAGTGGAAACAGGTGGGAACACAGGTGAACACAATGACACCGATGAGACAAGGGGAAGCAAAACTAAACACACTACACAAGAAACAAGACACTACCAAAATAAAACAGGAAGTGGGACAAGGGAACAGAAACAGAGACTTGACACAGAACATAAGGAACTAGAAATAACAATCTGAGGACAGAAAACAAAAGAGAACAAAATACACTGGGCCATCGGCCCAGGACCATAACACAAAAAGAAAAGAGAATGCACCAGAACATCTATGTTTGATGTTCTAGAGGAGCTGCTGAATTTTTATTTATTTATTTGTGGTTTAAAAATAAGTTTTTGCCTTTGCAGCAATGGCCGCTCCTTTACATACACTAACACTTTACAGTCTAACATGCTGTGCATGTGGCTGATATGAACTGTGTAATTGCCACAGCAGTTATTAAAGTAAATAATGAACTCTTTGTATTCATTCTTTATTATTTTAAGCATATAAAATACAATCAGAAATAAAAACACTGGATTTTGCAGAGAAACATTTGAGCACATACAGTAGAAAATCACAGGTCACGTGTGTGTCCACAAACACACCACAGTTGGTTAATAAAGAAGCAGCAACTCAGCAGTTACTTTGCAGATCAGAATTATGGTGGATCTTTTAAAATGGCTTTTGCATACATGACTTTTTAATATTTTAACTTCTCAAAACAGTCAAAACACATGATCTGTTTCTACAAGCATAAAATACAGCTCACAAAAAAGAAAAAATTAGTAAATTGCTGAGCATTCAGATGAAGCGTGATGAGATCTTAACTGTTAAGCTTTTGTTGTTCTAGTTGTCATCAGAGGCTGAATCATTTTCTCTCTTATCACCATAACAGCTGGGCAGCCATGAGTTAGTTCTAGCAGCTCTGATTTTCCCACTGTGAAGAAGCACCACCAGCAGCAGCAGCAGAGCCACCATCATGATGGTGAACACAGTCCGGAAGACGAGGTAAACATGACAGCAGGGGTCCGAAGAGGGGTCTGTCTGAGTGTCTGTGTGAAGGAATGCAGAGATGATGGAAATTATATGTGTGAGATACAGTAGAGTTGACGTGAGGTGGATGCATTTTTTTGTCTGGATAGAATAATATTAAATACACTGTTACCGAATGGTTTAATATGATTGCTGATATTCATCTTATTAATTCTGCTCTTCTGCACATTTTCATAGATGTTCTGCTGGCAACCTGGGCCGCTCAATAAAAGTATGCCACTGCAGCAAAGGTTCTCTGTAACTTTAATTCTCTACTGCTGACATCTGGCCACATCTGCTTATTTAAAAAATATGAAATCAAGATGTCAACAAGCTGAATGCCAGATGTAGCTCTTTACAGGAGTCATCCAGAACCCCGTAGATAAAATCAGCGCTTCAATACACAGTCTGTGTCTATGCTTGATTTTGTTTGTTTTTTTAACACCATGACAACACACGACTACTGAACACCCATCCCTCCCCAGCCAGCAATTTTTATTTTATTTTGTTGTTTTCCTATAGACCCATTTACTGTTTGTTAACAATGATGACATAGGTAGCGATGCGCGCGCATTTTGGAAACGGTAGTACGGCGGAGTTCAATAGCGTCTCAATGTACGAGAAGGGATTATCAACGAAAGATCGTGAAAACTACCTGCAAAAATTAATTTTGACCACCAGCAACCGACTCCGATCCCCGTGGTATGTTAGCAAGTGGCCCAGTATCCGTGGGTGGATATATACGTGTATTTAGCGGAGAACCCCAGCGTATACACCGGAGAGAAGTTGCAGCGCATGTAAGTCACTGGATGCTTACAATTATGTTTGTGGCCGTGTACTGAACGTCAAATATCGTGACACAGGCTCGGAGTTTTGTGTCTTGAAGGCAGAAGTTCTTCCAAGTCAAAGACAAGGAAACAGGTGCGCTGTGTATGAGGCTCGGGTCATTGTAAACAAGTCAGAGAACTACGTCCTGCCCTGCACGGCAGCGTGAGTATTTCGTCACATTGCTTTTCTAGCTTGTTAAGAGTTTTCCGGCTGTAGATATTAGTGATTTACAATGAAAAAAAAAAAATATATATATAGTGTTCCAGTCACACTGTGAGACTCCCTCAACCATTCATATGTGAGTCTACTCAGACTTTTGACTGGCACTGCATTTTGTAATTATAGTGCAATTAAATATTAATTGAAAAATCTGGACTCCCTGACTCCAGCGATGCCTCACCTGTAAATATCCAGCCACACTACACTTTAAAAGCCACTAGCCTACCAGCTAATACTGTTGTTAGATACCTGACATCCCGGTATAAACAACGGAAGATAAATAACTTTACCTGATATAAAATGGGCGCTTCAAACATGAGTATTTCTGATTCTGTCCTCAGTCCTGATCTTGTCCTCAGTCCAATTTTTATCAATACATTTGATGGCTTGCAACCACAGATGCCTCCGTTTTCTCTGAAACAGCCGTGATCCCATGGGATTCAGTACAACTTCAGTCCACTTTTGGTAGAGTAGAAATTCTGACAGCCAAACACGCAACAGCAGACATTTTGATGCTGATATCGCTTTTAAGTCACGTTTAAACGCTGCGCGGTCTCTTTGTTCTCATTGATTTGAATGGGGTAACAGTTCACTTCTGTTGCCAAAATGCGCGTGCTTTTTTTGATGATGTAGGCTGTAAATGGGTCTATACTTTGTTTTTGTTTCAGCAAAAAAAAAAAAAAAAAATTCAACAAGTAAATAACAGAAAATAAATAATTTATATCATGTGGACAATTTGATCATTTTACCGTAACATTACCATGATTCCATTTTCTTGTCACATTCAGCCAGCTCTCAGGTGATTCTCCAGCTCCTGAGATGTTGCACTTGTAAAGTCCTTCACGCACGTTGGAAACTTTCCGGATGGTCATCTCTCCCGTGGAGCTTCTATGGACATGACGTCCAACTTTGTAGAAGTTGGCCGTGAAGTTGGAGGAAGTCGTCTTGTTTCTGCAGCGAAGAGTCACAGCTTCTCCCTCCATCACAGGAACAGCAGGAACCTCCAGGATCACAGAACCAGCTGAATGACATGAATATGAGATTTACTTGCTAAGAAATTCATTTTAAATCAATCACAAAATATTGTTGTCTTACTGCAAACGTACCAGTGACAGCAATATTGATGCTGTTGCTTCTCTTGCCTCCTTCAGTCTCACACCAGTACTCTCCACTGTCATCTGTATAAACATTTTTAATGGTGCAGAATGATCCTGCTGGTGTTTTCTTGTTGGTGTGACTACATAAGTTTATTTTTCCATTGATATTATGCACAACTTCCCAGTACACAGCACCCTCACAGTAAAATATCACTGATTCATATTCAAAGAACTGCAGTCTGTTTGGAACGATATGAAGAGAAACGGCATCTGAAAGAAAGAAGAAAGAAAGATTCAGTTTAAACTTGTACAACTTAAACTGCTGGAAAAAAAAAAAAAAACATTTTAATAAATGAAGGCAAAATAACCGAAAAAGTGCATTTTAACGATTACATGTACCAGCAGAGTGGTCCACTAAAAACACAAAAAAACATTTTTTTAACCTTTGATATATTGTCTGCTTCTCGAACACAAAATAGTAAACAACATTAATATCAACAAGCGGATTTATGGCACTCACCGACTTTTGGATCATGTGCACTGAGCAGAATAATGAGGGTCACCACTGAAGAGACAAATAAGAGCTTCAGATTACAAAAATCCATGTTGACTCAAATGTTTTATAACGTCTCATAACTGATAAAGAAAAATACAAACGAAAAAAGAAATTAAATGTGTTTAAGTTTTAAGGTTGTTACACGTTACTCACACAGTCTGATGCACAGAGCTCTGACTGCCATGCTGTCTTGCTGTTGACTGTGTGGACAGCCGACAAATGTAAAGGCAGTGGGGTGGGGGCTCCTGTGTGGCTTTTTTCTTCACCCAGAGCAATACTATATATTTAAAAATAGTTTTCAAAGAAGCTGCGCTGCATTCAAGTTAGTAGCAGTGTTTCAATTCAAAGGGGAGAAGACTAATGCTGCTTTGAATACAACTTACAATCATTTAATATTTCATCTACATATTTTAATGTATTAGCATGCTAATCTGCATTTATTAGCACTGAAGATTTGGCTGGGAGACAACTCATTATCAAAAATAGTAATACTGACCTGCTGAGGCTTCATCATCCACAGTAGTTAGATACTTTTATTCAAGATTTTTATTAAATTATTATTATTATTATTAGTAGTAGAAGTAATAGTACTGGCGGTAGTAGTTGTAATAACTGCTGCAACAACGTCATTTTACAAAATTGATTTATATCATAATAAAATAACTTGATAGTAGGACTAAAAGACGTGTAAAGATGTCCCCTGAGATTCATCATCACCAGCATCAGGCTGATTGTGTCACTATCAAAGTTACATTGAAGTTATAGAGAAGTTTTGTTCTGGACAAAAGTGTTGGACTGCTGTTGACAAGTGTTGGAGCTGCATTGGTGTCACAAGACTGAACCATAAGCACCAAGAATTCCCAACTCTTAATCAAACACTATATCCATGTACGTGTGATGAAGTTTCTTGGAGTTACCAATGAAAACCAGTTTTAAAGTAAAGAACAGCAACAATGAGACCATATTACAGACACAGGTGTTCAACTCTGTGAAAGCAAGGCCGAACATCCAGAAGGGATCCGAGGGAGCGTGATCACTTTTTACAGGCTGTCTGTCCCAAAACCCACAATCATCCCAATTCAATTCAATTCAATTCAATTAAAGCTCTGACTGCTTTGGGACATCCTGTGATAGTGTGATTTTTCAAATAGAGACTCAGCGGGTATTTATTTTAAATCTGTAGATGATGTGGCATTTTCTTGGCACCCATTTTTTTTTTCCCTTTTTTGGTTTCATTTTCTTGCAAAAAATGAGCAGTGCTTTTATTTATGAATTTGGTCTAAGTCAAGTAAATGCCAAATATTAACCATGCAAACATTGAGTAACAGCATGAACACCACAAGGGGCAGTTTTTGGGTGAGATGATTTGATGGTGACTAGTAGCATGATCACCAGTTAGGGAAAAACCTCTGCTCTGCTCCCACCTACTGTTTGCTGTTGGAAATGCTGTGTGAGGTGAAGGGAAAAACTAGAAATGCCACATCATCTACAGACTTATTGAATCTGCAGATTTATAGAACTATGAAACTCCAGAGTGTGGTATTTGTGGCAAAGTTTCATATATATATGGTTTCATTGTTAAGCTCAAACTGCCCTCTGCGGTCAAGAAAAGTCTCGAGGGAAAACAAAAGAAGACAAACAAACAAAAAATAAACACGATCGTTCTCTTCACTTTTCCATTTTAATCTCTTCACAGCAGGAATCTTAAAGTGTCAGGACTGTGTAACAGTTAAAAAGGTTCAGGTTAAACCCGGCTAAATGGCACAACAGCACCGCCTGCTGCCTGAAATGTCAGAGCAATGACTACTAATGGCAAAGGATTGTGGCTAATGGAGGATTCCCGTAGAGGTAACGTATTTGCTGTTGTTGTGGACAGAACTTATGTTACTGGACTGTAATGCAAATGGAAGATGATCTGGCTGTTTTCTGTTAAATATTATTAATTGTGGATCAATTCGGTTGTGATTTTGTTGAGTTTAATGTTTGTTTTCTACAAGTAATTATTCCAGTAACAAGACTGAAAGTATCCACAGTATTCCTGACTTCGCGCCATTACCCCTAATTCATAGCGGAAGCCGGTACTTTACTTCCGTTTGCGCTGTTGTTTACGGTTGTGGGATTACACACTAGCTGTTCATTTAAACATTTTGACACTACTTTTTATTTTACCTGGCGTAAATGGTACCATATTGGAGGTGGATACACTGCAAGGATGTTTTAAAAAGCAGCGAGAGGCTGTGATTGTGGAGACACGCAGCTGTCATCTTGCTAACTGCTACGTGTTTACATGAAGGCACGCATTGTTTAAGCCTTGTGTAGGCTGTATACTGTAGTGTCACACTATAAATAAAATAACGTAAAAAATAAGAGGCTGTACATTAAAGGAAAACTTAAAACATAAGGAAAAAATACAGTAATAGGATGTGCAACTGGGTAGTATAATTTGGTGGAAAAAGAACAAATTTACAAAATAAAATAATTTTAAAAAATGTACAGACTGATGTAGTGACAACCGACAACAGCACAAGTTGAACCCAAACTCATGTTCCAACTACTAAAGCCGCCTGTTACAGCACAAAGTAACCGAATTTTGTCATTAACTCTGGCTCTAACTTTGGGTAACCGGAATTATAAAACCGTACAGCGGAAGTAGCAGACTGTCATGGCAGCCTACGTGTGCTCTTCCAGAAACCCGTGGATAGATGGACGGGTTTGATGGAATGCCGTCTTTTCACACAGAGCAGCTGCTGTTTGTCCACAAGATACCTTACTGTCCTTTGCCATGAATGCAGGTATGTAGCTGTGCACTGATGTTCAGAACTTGATAGGATTTGAATATACATAATGTTCTACTATGTAACATGTACTTAAGTTTATTTTTTTAAGTATTCTTCTTATTTGGAAATTTAAGGCATAAATTGTCTCTGTTGAGTATTTCATTGTGTTGACATAAATTTTAACCACTATATGATCAAAGTGCTAATGTATTCAACAGAATGTACATTATAAAAGGTTTTATATACTGCAATGCCAAAGGATTATGGGTAATCCTCAGAGTAATGGAGGATTCGCAACGAGTGCTCCATTTTTATTGACTGATCCTTTATTAAAATCATAGCTTGCCCTTGGATCAATTAAAAAATACCTCACTGCTGCAGAAGAACAAATGCAGGTCGCTGCATGAAACTGTGGAGTGTTTTCTGTGTAGGGGAACAATTTAATTTTAGATTATTTACTAGAATTAAACTACGATGAGAAGAAGTTTCAAATGGATGGATGGAAATTATGCAGTTCTCTTCATTTTTTATCATTATTTTTCTTTTAAGTGCCCATATTGAGGAATTTTTCAGTGTTTCTCACAGTGAATCTTCATTTGGCTTTTGGACACTGACACAATCAGTTTATTAACAGCAGCAGTTCTGCTTCTTGAAAACTATGTTTCATGATCACATGATCAGAGAATAAGTGAGCACAAGTTTGCTGCTTACATGAACATTTATAATTTTGTGAGTCTTAAAAGTGAAGTTTTGCTTTTATGTTTTAAAACTTTGTTATTGTAAAGTGAAGTCCAGCAGTTGGTAATTCACCAATAAACTGAATCTTCCTCTTTTTTTGTCTTGTTTTTGTTATTTTTTTTCTTCCAGACAGTTTGCAGTTCTTTGAATGTGAGTCACGTTTTACTGTGAGGAATAAACACAAACATGTAGCAGCACGGTCAGAGTGCTGGTGTCAGACTGGAGGAGGAAAAACAACATTAACAAGTTCACTGTTACTGATATGTTTGCATGGCTGCAGTAATATTTTGTTATAAACTAACATGAGTTTAACCTTAAATACATTTAAGCTTAGCTAGTTCCATGATTCTGGACTTGCTGCATAAACAGGGGGACTTCCTCCGACTTCAAAACAAACATGGGCTCCACATCAGGAGCAGCTCCACAGGCGCCGTGACCAACCATCTGATGAAACACCTCAAACATGCAGCATTTCAGGAGTTGGTCAATAATCAACGTGACGCACAGATATCTGTGCCGTGTGTCACAGTCAATATTTTAAAAATAATGCGGTGTTGCAAATTTGAGTTTTGTTTTCCGTAAGAGATTCCTTATTCCACGTTACCGTGTTTTGCCTCATTATGAGTTTTTGTTCTTAGTTTTACTTTATGTGGATCTTCAGGCCTTTTTTAGTTTAGTCATCTGTGTCTTGTGCATGTTTTAGTTATGTTTTGATTCCCTGTTTGCCTGTTATATGTTCACAGTCTCACTCAGGTTCAAGTTGCATTGAGTTCAAGTGAGTTTGCTGTTTGCTATGCTGGCTCCTGTCCAGCATTGATGTTTTGTGTTTAATAAAGTGGGAGACAAAGGTTAGTTCCTGCCTCTGCTTTGGGGTCCTCTGCCTGCCTGCCACAGCATGACAAGAAGTTCCAGAACAATGATGCCAGTCATAAAGACAACAGATTGTTCTTTATTTCTCTGCTCTCTTTTCATTTAAAGATTTACAGAGCACACATTCGAATAGCATGATTGTTTTTGCTTAAAAGAGTCAGACTTGTGAATTTTTAGTGGTTAAGTTTCAAGCTCTGAGAGCAAAACAGCTCCACTATTCAAAAATATAAGTTCTCTATAACTACAAGGTAACTTGAAGTTATATTTTGTATTGACATAATCTTTTCCGATCACCAAAGGCATCACGGAGGTCATCAGTCTGTGAGTACCATCTTCATTTCCATATTAAAGTAAAACGATTAAAAAGTTCATGGGAAGTTATAATGTTCTCAATAATGTGATGTTTGTGTGACAACTTGTCAGAACATTAAAAAAAATACTTTGTCTCTCAGGTGTGAGAAACTGAAGTCTCAAAAGTATTTCTTAAAATCCTTCTGTTGTCTCAAACATGTTTGATCACAGTTTTGATTCCTTGGATTTCTCTGTAGTTATTTTATGGTCTTTACCTTATAAAATAAAACACCATGAAGTGACTTTTTGTTGTGATTTGGTGCTATATAAATAAGACAGAATAAATAGTTGTGGCCCTCTTCTTACCAGTGTGTCTAAACTTTTAACTGGTTCTCTATAGATTTTGACATTTGGACATTTCCTTTCATGTGTCTTGCAATTAAACAAATTTGGAAAACTGATTTACTTATTACCAATAACATTTTGTATTTTATGATCAGTGTACTGTCATCATGTGTCAAACAATTTTAAGGTTGTACATGTGTTAATTTCTGCTGGAAAATTTAACATTTTAACATCGGAATCTACAGGAATTGATTCATTTTTGGAGCCTCAGATGGTCAGTTCCTACATTGCCATATAAAACCTAGATGTTTATACTTGAATATGTATGAAGACAAATAAATGTACATGTAAATGTAGTGAACAATTTAACAAGGTGGACACAGCCAGTCTTATTTCATTCACCAACATCATTCAAAATCCATCTAACACATTGAACCTCGTCTGTGTCTCACACATAAATCCCATTGTTTCTGTTCCACAGAGTCCGAGACAACCTTCCTCAGAAATTGTCATATTTACCTTGTCTAATGTACAGTGTACCTTTCTTCTGTTTTCACTTTAAATATAACTGAGAAGTGTCTGCAGTGACTAAAGTTTTGCTTGTGCTCTGTTAACAGACTCTGTGGTGTTTTTGTGGACAAACGTGACCTGTAACTCACTCTGTACTGAATTTATTCTCTCCAAAATCAAGAAAAAAATCCTTAAACACATTTGATGCAGCATTGCAAGTTGGAGTTATAACAGACTTGAAGCTGCCTTTAATCATGTTCTGCTACTGAATTTGTACAAAAGACCTCTAGAAAAAAACCTTTGAAAAAAGGATTTGCTGTATATTTCACCATAATTTGTTGTTAAATATCACAATCTGGTTATTTAAGCTAAGATAGCATTCATGTATTGATTTTCTGCCAATTACATGCTTCAATAGTCCCTCAAAAAATAATGCTGTTATTAAGTTTTTCGAGGAACCAAGACCAGAGTGTTGGCTGCTCTGAAAACCGTGTCTACACCCATTTCCTCATCAAACCGAAGTCACATATTTTCACATGTCCACAAACTGTCATAGAAGACTCATTGTTGGACAATTGATGACAAATTGTGTTGTAACACCAAACTTGTATTTCAGTTACACATTGTCAGCACAAGCAGCCATCTAAATCAAAAACAAGTCTAACTGGTTTGTGTGCTGTGATGTTTTTGGCAACTTCTCAAACTCTTAGATTAATGATTACACCCTCGTTTTCTTGGAAAAAGCTGTTTGCACAAGTTTACAAATAAAGAGATCATTTCTCAATGGAATGCAAGCCACACAGATCATGACCACAGTTTTTACATTATAAGAGACATGTTTTTGTCAAACCTGCCATTTCTTTTCCAATTTGCACTATTGGTTGAATTGGCAGGGGGCTGTCGAGAGAATTGGCTAGAAAGCCAGGATTTACCCTTTGGAAATTAGGTGTCAGGGCATTGCAGGAAAACCATTTGTCCAGCTACTTCGTGGTGCTGGAGTGAGAGGACTCTACTTGAGGAAAGCCATGAAAGATCTAGAAGAGGAAGCTGAGAATGCAAATTTTTTTCTTTGCTATAGGAGGAAGGATGGGAGTTGGGAGACAATACCACAATAAAGTCAATTACAGGGGGGTGGTTATAGTTAGGCCTGGATCACATGACCGTGATCCAACTATTTATTATGCTACAGTAGGCCTAAGGTGATCCCTAGCTCTCTTTTACAGGTCTGAAATTATTGTAGGGTCTTTACCTACAATAGAAAGGGCACTGAGGTGACTGTTGTGATTTGGTGCAAAAAAAATACAGCTGAATTGAATTCAGCTTAACTGAATTGCATTGAATTCCATCTGTTGGTAGTACATGCCATTCAAGGGTCTGTCCTTCCATGATGTTTCTTGTTCTCGCGCCTCTTGTTTCTCGGTTTTCTGTTGCCTGAGGTATACAGTACTCTAGCTAAGTACTCAGTGTGGTTTATACAACACGTTTGCATTTACTCATCACACAAGCACTTCATCCTACAGCTGAGTGCTTACTTTCTAACATTCACACTGACATCTTGACCAGGGATACTTTGGCATGCAGACTGGAGCAGCCAATTGAACCACCGACCTTCTGATTAGTAGATGACCTGCTCTACTTTCTGAGCCACAGCCACCGCAGTTGTGGTCGTCTTCCTGATGTGGAACTCATGCATTTTTTTCCCCCATCTTGGTAGTGGTCCTGAGACTCATTAGTTTTCATGTCGTTTTATTTATTCGCACATAGGGACAAATATGTTACATGAAAAAGGTAACAGATCACATTTTTTTAACCTAAGCTAATTCACAATGCCTGTCCCTATTTGACCCTTTGCACAGTAATTATAACAACATACAATGACACAACAACACAAACAATACTAGACCACAAAATGACATTTATAAAAATACATGACCACCTAACTGGTTACCTTTTAAATATTGTTTCAGTCTATATTTAAATGACGTCAGTCAGGCTCCTACTTGAGATCAGGAAGCAATAATTAGACCTTAGCCTCTTTCCTCCCACTTGGCGTACTGTCTCAGGGTGCAGGATATACATGGTAAGGAGCTTTCATGTCTGGACATCTATTATATACAGTTTTAGACATTTGAACATTTTGAATCTTGCGAATAAAAACATTTGGGATAATTATTTATTTATAACCAATGATATTTTGCATTTTATGATTATGATATATTAATTATTTGACAAAATGAAACATTTTCACATCGTTGTCAATGAGGATTGATTCATTCTGGGAGCTTCAAGTGGTGGTGAAGAGGGAGCTGAGCGCAAGCGAAGCTGTTGATTTACCAGTCAATCTACGTCCCTACCCTCACCTATGGTCATGAGCTTTGGGTAGTGACCGAAAGAATGAGATTGTGAATACAAGCATTAGAAATGAGCTTCCTCTGAAGTGTGGCTGGCCTCTTTCTTAGAGATAGTGTGAGGAGTGCGGCAATTTGGAAGGGGCTCAAAGTAGAGCCGCTGCTCCTCCACATTGAAAGAAGCCAGTTGATGTGGCTCGGGCATCTGACTAGGATGCCTCCTGGGCACCTCTTGGGTGAAGTGTTCCGGGAGGCCCTGGGCCAGACCCAGGATACCCTGGAGAGATTATATTGTCCCCTTAGAATTATAAGGTTCTATCTGCATTCTGACCAGTTTTGAGATATTAAATAATAGAACCTTATAATACCAAGTTAAAGCTTGATTTTTGCTTTGTGAATAAAATGGCCAAAGTTGTATAAAAAAGAAAAAAAATCTCTTAAATATTGTTGATTATCAGTTAACGAATAAGAATATGACAATAAGTCAATTTTGTGTAAAATGTCAGATAGAACCTTATACTCTGGAGCTTGCAAAAAGGCGACTGGACTTCTTTTTGTTTCTTGAAGACGTTTCACCTCTCATCCGAAAGGCTTCTTCAGTTCTCAACCAAATGGTGGAGAGACCCAGATATTTAAACCCTTGTATCTATGTCCACTGTGAACAACCATCATTGAACAGAGGAGGTGGATTACGTCACCAACTTTCCCCCGCTTACAGTGCTGTCCTGAGCTCCCTTCCCAGACGTCTCAACCCCCATTCACACCTTTGTTCCAGTGACCTCAATAGGCCACAGGAAACAATGGAGCGGAGTCCTAAATTGGTTTCAACTGAAACCACTGATTAAATATGACCCACGCCCCCTTCACACCTGGGCACATGTGTTCACGCACATGATCAATAGAGGGTCATAACCACCTCCAGGGGACTACGCCCACAGGGGTTTAAATATCTGGGTCTCTCCACCATTTGGTTGAGAACTGAAGAAGCCTTTCGGATGAGAGGTGAAACGTCTTCAAGAAACAAAAAGAAGTCCAGTCGTCTTTTTGCAAGCTCCAGAGACTACTATGACCTGGATGACTGAGAATCTACACAGACATAGAACCTTATAATTCTAAAGGGACAATATCTCTCGGCTGGCCTGGGAACTCCTTGGGGTCCCCCCAGACAGGCTGGTGGAGGTGGCTAGGGAGAGGGAGGTCCGGGCTTCTCTGCTTAGGCTGCAGGTCCCACGACCCAGCCCTGGATAAGTGGAAGAAAATGGACGGATGGATGGACATTTGACAAATTCCATCCAACACATTGAAACTCCACAGTGTCTCACACATAAATTCAATCACCTCCGTAGTCCATCATGTAGAGAATCCAAAAGAGGCTTTGTCAAAAATTGACATATTTACCATATTTATATTTACCTTGTCTAATGGACTGTGTACCTTTGTTCCGCTCTCAGTTTTCACTTTTAATGTAACTGAAAAGTTTTGCTTGTGCTCTGTTAACAGACTCTGTGATGTTTTTGTGGACAAACGTGACCTGTAACTCACTCTACTGAAAGTATTCTCTCCAAAATCAAGAAAAAATTCTTAAATACAGTTGATGCAGCATTGCAAGCTGGAGTTATAACAGACTTGAAGCTACCTTTAAACAGGCTCTGCCAATGAATTTTTCCAGCAGCGTTCAAGAAAAAAAGAAAAAATAAGTTAGCCGTAAATGTCACAATTATTTGCTGTTTAAAGGTCACAATCTGTATAGTCAGGCTGAGATAGCATTTGTCTTTTGATTTTCTCAGTATTACATGCTTCAATAATGCTGCAATAAATAATGTTGTTATTAAGTTTCTGGAGGTAATAGGACCAGAGTGTGGGCTGTTCTGAAAACCTTGTCTGCATTTGTACCCATTTCCTTTCCAGCATTGTGTTAAAAGCTGTTTTTGAGTCTTGAGGTCCAGGTGTACAGTGTCCTGTAGTGCCTCAGAGAAAGGCAGGGGTAAAGAGGCAGTGTCCAGGATGTGTGCTCTTCCTGATTATAGCTATGACCAGCGTGGTGCAGTGGATCCTGTATATGTCCTCCAGTCCGGGGAGCTTGGTGCCAGAGATCCTCTCAGCAGTCTCGATAATGCGCTGGAGAGCTTTTCTGTTGTCTGCAGTGCAGCCAGAGTACCATACTGAGATACAGTATGTGAGGACGGACTCGATGGCTGACATGTAGAAGTTCACCAGCAGCTGTTGTGAGAGTCACACTATTGTCAAGCACCTCAGGAAGTGAAGCCTCTGAAGACCTTTCTTGAACGTCGATGTGGTGTTGATGGTCCTGGTCATGTCGTGGCTGATGTTGACCTCGAGGTACTTGCTCTGGTCGACCTCCACTCTCTCGCCGCTGATAGCGATTGGGCATTGGATGAGGGGCCTCAGTCTCCTGAAGTCCAGAATCAGCTCCTTCATCTTTGCTGCACTGAGGATCAAGTTGTTATCTCGGCTCCAGTTCTCCAGAGTGGAGGTCCAGTGACACAGCATCCTTGGTTTACCTGTTTGTCCTGTAAGCAAATTGGTTCAGGTCCAAAGAGGGGGGATGCTGTTCTTCAAGTGTCCCAGAATGAGTTGCTCGAGGCACTTCATCACTACCGGTGTCAGGGCTAATAGCTAATAGACTAATAGTCATTGAGGGACCTGATAGCTGATTGTTTTGGCACAGGGATGATTGTCAATGACTTGAAGCATGTAGGGACAGATGGCTGCTCCATGGAGATGCTAAACAGGCCTGTGAGCACTGCTGTGAGCTCCCCTATGCAGTTCTTCAGAACCTGTCCTGGTACTCTGTCAGATCCAATTCCCTTTTGGGATTGATGTGCTGCAGGTTCTATCTCACCTTCATGTAGGGGTAGCAAATCACACAAATGCAAGGTCTCCTAGCACTGCTTTAAATCCACAGACTAGCGTGCAACAAGCACAAATTATGTTTAAACAGAAAGAATTATATATTTGAATTTCACAACCTCAGACAAAAACATCATAAAATCGCCATCTAAATCAAAGAATTGTAACTTGGCACTTATCCAAGTTATGGTTTTTTTACACTTTCCATGGAAAATGAGTGACACGCCTTTCAGGCTATATGTGACTCAATAGATGCCGGGAAAGAGATAATTTCTCAAGGCAAGCCAAGCCACTAAAGCAGTTGCTTATCAGTTTACCTGCATATTCCTCAAATACATCAATATTAGCAGGTCAGCTAAGTGATTGAATAACTTGCAACATTCACTATATTTTAATGCTTATCTGGTAAAATACATGTTAGAGCACTCTTTTTCATTTTCAGACTGCATTATTATTTAATGACTGATATAAGGTTATGCCCGTTTTTTTGGGGGGTGAACTTTTTCTTCTAGCGCCTCCTTATATAGGAGTGCTTAACATCATTCGCATATCGTTTCTGACTCAATCTCAATTCTGACGGGCCTCACATAGTAAGAACTACTGCTCAAATTGAAGTACTATAGCCAAGATCTACAAAAACTAGAATAAACTGAAGCGTGAATGCATGCAGTGATTTAAGTGATGAATAATTTGCTGTAACTGAAGTTCTTTTAAAAGCCAGTTGTAATTTTAAACAGTTTTATTGGGTGAAGTAACATTACTGGCTGTAGTTAAACCGCTACTTAAAACGCCATCACTGACCCAGCTGTCTTAGCTAATTATAGGCCAATCTCCAACCTTCCTTTTCTCTCAAAGATTCTTGAAAGAGTAGTTGTAAAACAGCTAACTGATCATCTGCAGAGGAACGGTTTATTTGAAGAGTTTCAGTCAGGTTTCAGAATTCATCACAGTACAGAAACAGCATTAGTGAAGGTTACAAATGATCTTCTTAGAGCCTCTGACAGTGGACTCATCTCTGTGCTTGTCCTGTTGGACTTCAGTGCAGCTTTGATATTGTTGACCATAACATTTTATTACAGAGATTAGAGCATACTATAGGTATTAAAGGTACTGCACTGCAGTGGTTTGAATCATATTTATCTAATAGACTCCAATTTGTTCATGTAAATGGGGAGTCTTCTTCACACACTAAGGTTAATTATGGAGTTCCACAGGGTTCTGTGCTAGGACCAATTCTATTTACATTATACATTCTTCCCTTAGGCAGTATTATTAGAAAGCATTGCATAAATTTTCATTGTTATGCAGATGATACTCAGCTTTATCTATCCATGAAGCCAGATGACGCACATCAATTAGTTAAACTGCAGGAATGTCTTAAAGACATTAAGGCCTGGATGACCTCTAATTTCCTGCTTCTAAATTCAGATAAAATTGAAGTTCTTGTACTCGGCCCCACAAATCATTGAAACATGATGTCAAACCAGATACTTACTCTGGATGGCATTACTTTGGCCTCCAGTAACACTGTGAGAAATCTTGGAGTCATTTTTGACCAGGATTTGTCCTTCAATGCACATATTAAACAAATATGTAGGACTGCATTTTTGGATTTGCGCAATATTTCTAAAATTAGAAACATCCTTTCTCAGAGTGATGCTGAAAAGCTAATTCATGCATTTATTACTTCTAGGGTGGACTATTGTAATTCATTATTATCAGGCTTTCCTAAAAGCTCCCTGAAAAGCCTTCAGCTGATCCAAAATGCTGCAGCTAGAGTACTGACAGGGACTAGAAAGAGAGAGCAGATTTCTCCCATATTGGCTTCTCTTTATTGGCCCCCTGTTAAATCTAGAATAGAATTTAAAATCCTTCTCCTCACATACAAGGTCTTGAATAATCAGGCCCCATCTTATCTTAAAGACCTCATAGTACCATATCACCCCAATAGAGCACTTCGTTCTCAGACTGCTGGTTTACTTGTGGTTCCTAGGATACTTAAATGCAGTGGCGCAAAAAGTGGGTATGCACTATATGCAATGCATAGGGGTGCTGTAGGGGGGGGCACCAAAGCGATGTGGGGAAATTATTTCTGTAGTTGGCATTTTCTGTATTTAGCAGCTGTGCATGTAATATGATCAATAACAGAGGTACGACGCTTGATTAGGCACCCCCATGCTGCGCCCCTGCTTCAATGTAGAATGGGAGGCAGAGCCTTCAGCTTTCAGCTTTGTCCCTCCCCGAGCCTGGTTCTGCTGGAGGTTTCTTCCTGTTAAAAGGGAGTTTTTCCTTTCCATTGTCACCAAGTGCTGCTCATAGGGGGTCGTTTTGACTGTTGGGTTTTGTCTGTATTATTGTAGGGTCTTTACCCACAATACAAAGCACCTTGAGGCGACTGTTTGTTGTGATTTGGCGCTAGATAAATAAAATTGAATTGAACTGAGTTATTTTCACAATACAAGAATACACACCAGTAACAATACACACCTGTATAAACAGCTTTAACTTAAATAATAATTTGTAGTTAGGATAGCTGCAGCAAAGCATACTAATAGTAAAACTACAGCGATCATAAAACTGCATATATAGTATATATGCAGTTTTATGATCGCTGTAGTATTTACTTACTGTATATATTATATACAGTAAGTAAATACAGAAAAAGGAACAAGTTCATGACAATTTCACTAAGTATAACAGAAAATATTCATAGTCAATTATTTTTATGTATAAAATCTTTCCCATCAGTCCCAAATAATAATGGCTGAATGCTATTCCAGTGCTTTTGTTTCTTAAACTAAATTGACTACTGTGATGCATGAAACAATACAATTGAACAACAGCTGTAGTTTATAAATATTTCCTATAAATTAAAGTACACATTCCTCTTCATATCACCACAGAAGGAAATAAGACAAACATCAAAAATGGGTCTACATGTGGTGAAATTATGTGAGTATTTCAAGTTTTGTTTTGTTGTACTAAAGTAGTGTGAGCATCCTGATGGAGACATTTTAATGAACAACCTAAAATCAAGCAAAAAATGCTAATTAAATACTAATAAATTAACTTGTATAGTTTTTAGTTTAATCTTTCTGTTGTAGATTGATTATATCTTTTTTAATGAGAAGTAATTTTTATTGCTCAAATTCAAATACAGCTTCTATATTTTGGTTAGCTTTAGGCATTAAATAGGCTTATTTAAGTTTTGATCAAATCTTTATTACATGCTGATATTCACTGTGTTTTCTTATTTCTTGTCTTTAGTCTCTGTGAGTGTGTTGTTGCTCACAGTGTATCAAATCCACACTGCGGCCAGCCAGGAGACCCTGGCTGATTGTCTGAATGACACTGACTACGATCAGCTGCTGCAGACAGCAATGAAAGGTCTTCCACGAATAAACACACCTCATCATGTTGTCATTGTTGGAGCTGGTATGGCTGGATTGACAGCTGCTCGGCTACTTCACAAAGCAGGACATACGGTGTGTGTAATACACTGCTTTAATTTTTAGGAAGAATTTTAGATTTTGAGAGAAAAAAAAGAAAGTTTGTTTTTCTTCAAACCTTTGGCTATGTTAATGATTAGAATTAAAGCAGTCATATTAGTAATACTAACATGACTAATCTTGGTAAAAAAAATGTTGGAGGTTTTTGTTAATTTTTATTACAACTCTTTCTTAATCAAACAGATTAGCATCTTGGTTAACAAAATTAATAACATTTAACTGATATTAATAAAAAGTTTAAATTGTATTTTGTAATATTTAAACAAGGTCACCATATTAGAGGCTAGTGGACGGGTTGGTGGGCGTGTGGAGACCTACAGGAATGAGGAAGAGGGCTGGTATGCTGAGCTTGGGGCCATGAGGATCCCAAGCTCTCATCAGTGAGTAAAAGTAGTTATTTTAAAACTAATCATTTCAGTACAACAGTGGTGATAGTCTACTGCTGCTTCTGATTATGATTTTTCAAATCTCCGGGGACACTCACAACCTGATTCTGTTCAACAGCATCCTCCTCTGGTTTGCTAAAAACCTGGGAGTTAAGCTGAATGAGTTCATCATGGACGACGACAACACGTTCTACCTGGTGAATGGAATAGAGCCACAGAAGACATACAAAGTGAAGGAAAACCCTAACATCCTGAAGTACAATCTGTCAGCAAATGAGACGCATCAATCAGCTGACACTCTTCTGCAGCAGGCTTTAGAGAAGGTACGTGGAGGGGTAAGGAGGTTCTACCAGCAGACATTAAATGTTTAAAAACAAATGTTTTGCCATAATTAGATTGATTTTGTTTAGCAGGTACTTCCAACAGACCCATTTTTGACAGTTGTACCTTGCACAGAGAGCCATCTTTTCATCATTTAAAAACAAAGAATGTGATTTTCTATACAATTTGTAATTTATTTGCACTGACATTTATTTATTTGTTCACTGACAAACTGCAGGTTTGTTTTAATTGCTTTTTTCTTTTTGACAGCAAAGACTTTTTTATGCCTCCCAAGCAGGTCAAATAATTGCAGTCTCTGTTTGGATTTTGATGAGTGCACTTTGTTAACTGCTCATTGTAGTTATTAATATGCAGAAGCTGTTCTTAAAGGTTAACATGTGGCTTAGATGAGTTTCCACCTCTCTTGTAAAAACAAATAAATCGTGCTTACAGCATCCAAATATAACAAAGCTTTCATCAGGAAAAACAGTAACGTGAAAATAAATATATGAGGCAATTCAAAGATACTGTCCTAATTTATGAAAACTGTCCTTTTTAGCAAGTGGTTAAAACAAACCCCAACCTTTACTATAGATGAGTTGATGGTAATCTGCTGTCTAACATGAGGTTAACACAGCTCTGAGCAGTCTAAGATTAATATGAGCTCATTCAGGCATTACATCTGCTTGCCATGTAGGAGTCTGGATGTGCACACATGACATTGTCTCCTTTGATATATATTTTCTGTAGGTGAAAGATGACATTGAAAAACATGGTTGTGCTCCTGGACTGGGTAAATTTGACCATTATTCAGTGAAGGTAAAGTTCATGATAGTTAAAGTTTGATCCTTTGTTCTGAATCACTTTGATTTCATAACCAGAATCTTTGTTTGCCTAACAGGAGTACCTGAAAGAAGAAGCTGGTCTGAGTCTTGAAGCCATCAGGATGATTGGAGACCTCCTTAACGAAAAGAGTCTTATGTACACCGCACTGACTGAAGCGATCTATGACCAAACTTACATTAATGACAATGTCACGTAAGGCTTCTCAACTAAACTAAATATAACTTATTTCACAGGAGAGATCAAAGTTATAAGTGACATAAATCACATCAAATTCTTAATGTGTTTAAGGATCAAAGTTGTGGATTATTTTTATTATCCCCCCTTTACAGTCCATTTACAGTTCTTTGATGTCTTTAGAGGAGCTTTAGATATTAATATTTGAAGTGGAGGACATAGCAACTCATTACTTTAACCTAATTGCATGCTTTTTTGATGTGATGTGTTGGAATTTCTGTCTGAAACAAGGAAAACTTAAATTTATGTCCAGGAAAAAAACAGATTAGAGACAACAATTTATTCTTAAATGAACAAAAACCTTACAAACCTTTACTAGAAACTGTTCACTACCAAAATCATGAAATAAATATATTTCTCTTTATTTTCATCTTAAAGGTACAGTGAAGTGACCGGTGGGTCAGACCTTCTCCCCAAAGCTTTTCTTAAGGACCTTGATGTTCCTATTCTTTGTAATTCCAAAGTCAAGCATATCAACCACTCAGATGAAGGAGTCACTGTATCCTACCAGAGAGCTCAACAGTCTTTTTTAAATGAAGTTCCAGCTGACGCCGTCCTGGTAACAACAACAGCCAAAGCAGCTCTTTTCATAGATTTTGATCCCCCTCTCTCCATCCCAAAGATGGAGGCCCTGAGGTCTGTCCATTATGACAGCTCCACTAAAATCCTGCTCACCTTCAAGAACAAGTTCTGGGAGGATGACAGCATCCGAGGAGGAAAGAGCATCACAGATGGGCCCTCTCGTTTCATCTACTACCCCAGCCACAGTTTCCGAAATAAGACGATCGGTGTCCTCCTGGCTTCCTACACCTGGTCTGATGACTCACTACTCTTTCTAGGTGTAAGTGACCAAGACCTTAAAGAGCTGGTTTTGAGAGATTTGGCAAAGATTCATGGTGAGAAAGTCAGGGCTCTCTGCACAGGGGTGTTGGTGAAGAAGTGGAGCATGGATCCTTACAGCTTGGGTGCCTTCGCTCTGTTCACACCTTATCAACACTTAGAGTATGCTACAGAGCTCTTTAAAAATGAAGGCAGGGTGCACTTTGCTGGTGAGCACACAGCCTTTCCTCACGCTTGGATGGAGACATCAATGAAGTCTGCAATCAGGGCGGCTACCAACATTAACCAGGCTGCAAAGAAAGAGTCAGAAATGCAATCCAAGACGAGCTCTATTGCTCTGATTCTGGATTGAGCTGTAGACTCTAGAACCAGGGGCTCGGCCGACTTTTACAAAGATATGCATGCTTAACTGGTGATGGTAAATTGGCTTTATCCTGTCTCTTTCCTGCAGTGTCAGCTGGAATGTTGGAAAATACTTTATAGTTATAATCATTATGTAGCTCTGATACATTAGTGTGCAACCAATTAAGGTAAAAATAGTTGTTGTAATGCTTTTTCTGCTTAACTCCTGTTTTAAACTCTTAGTCATGTGCTGTGTCCGGATGTTTTCCTGTAAGAAGTGTAACTCTCTCTTGTGTGCTGACCTCGATTAAAGGAACACACAAAAATATAATCAGGGCTGAAAAGATAATCATTTGGAGCATGTGTGTTTCATTATTGTTATTCAGCCTGCTTTTTGCACCTGTATATACAGCTGATTAGTGTATGACAGTAAATCACAGCAAAAGAATACACTTACAGTCTTGAATATTGTGGTTGAAGGTCACAAGTGAAGTCAGTGTTATCACATTCCAGAATTGTGAGAAGCTGCAGAAGCACTTCTGTGTTTTTTATGCTGCTTGACATTTCCTATAAAAATGCATTGTGTCTCACTAAATGTTAAAAGCTGCCTTTCAAGTAATAAACCCCTAAACGTTCCTTGTTCTGAGTGCTCTGTGTTTCTTGGACTTTGATAATTTTCCTAACTAGTAATCATTGCTTCTAATTTGATTAAAACTTCAATGTAATTAATGAACAATCAGTTTGCTTATATTACATTTGCTTTCCAGATTTCTTTACTTTTTTATCTGGCCCAGATAAGGTGTGCAACAGGCCTGTGATCAGCAGTACTGGTGCGTTCATGCAGAAATTCTCAGATGACGTGGCCATTGTCGTGTATGTCAGGAGTGAACAGAAGGACGAGTACAGGAGACTGCTGGATGACTTTGTGGATTTGTGCAAACTGAACCAACTGCTGCTGAACACGTCCAAGACTACGGAGACTTAAATAGGTCTGGACCACCCCCACAGCCAGTCTCTATTGGGGGGATTGATGTGGAGATGGTGAGGACCTACAAGTACCTTGGTCTGCAGCTGGATTATTCTTTAATTCATCGCTTTGCCTGTTGAAAAAGAAAATGGGAAATGAAATCTGGGAATCTAAATAATCCACAGAAATTCTGGGAAGTCATTAAGTGCCTTTTGGTGAACAAAAGCTCACAGGTTCTACCTCCCTATGTTTTTAAGGATTCTGTTCCTGTCTGTGATAGGTTGGCAGCATTGAATTGTTTTAACAAGCACCTTATTTCTTCTGGCTTGTTATTTGACTCATAAACTCTCTTACTATGCTTTGTAGCCTCGCAGTGGAAAAAATCTAATTCCTTCTGTGTGGAAATCAGCTTTTGTGCTCTCTTTATTAAAAGATGGTGACTCAGCAGTTTTAACTAACTAGTGGCCAAAATTTAATCTGTTAGTGCTGGAAAAATTCTTGAAGCTCTTGTGAGTGAACAAGTTAAGGAGTTCTTAATTTACAAAAACATCTTGTGAACATGTCAGTCAGACTTCAGAAAAATGCATACCATCATAGCTGCCATGAAGGGGTAAATGATGTTACTGTGGGACAATATTATGCATCACTTTATTGAAAGCATTTGCCACTGTAGAGCATACCATTTTAACACTTAGACTCCTTCATTCAGGTTTCTGATAGAATGCAGTTACTTCACAGATTATCTCAGTAAAAGGACACAGTGCATTAAATATGATGGCCTGTGCTTTAATTTGTTGCTTTTTAAAAAAGGGTGCCCCAGAGATCTGTATTAGGGCCTCTTTTATTCATTGCTGTGGGTCTAAACTAGGGATGTGCCGATCCGATATTCAGTATCGGTATCGGTCCGATACTGGCCTAAATTACTGGATCGGATATCGGAAAAAAATTTTAAAAATGTAATCCGATACATTAAATAACGTTTCGCTCACATTAGCTGCATTACAGTGCTCCGTCGTCTTCTTCTTCTTGTGGGTTTGCGGTTGACCAAACCAACTTAGAGCTGTATTACCACCACCTACTGGAATGGAGTGGGGGATCAGGAGTTAGAAAACAACCCCCTCAGATCCTCCGTCGCTGTGACGGATTCCCTTTGACACTGAGCGATCATCGCTGACATGTTTTTCCGCCTCCACCGCTCTCTGCCTTGTTTGTGTGTTGTGCTCGCTGTGCTGAGAATCAGCTGTTATTTTTTTCTCTACTTCAGCTCCCGGACATACTGCTAGTGAGCGCAGCTATTAGCACTAGTGACCGTCCGGTACCGGAAGAACCCCTTCCCCGTCAAAATATTTTTAATACTTTAATCCCTGATTTGTGACTAAATATAGACCTGCAGTAGAAACATATTTAAGAGAATGTTTGTAAATATAAAGCATTACAAGATTGCGCTCACGCAGCCCCTAGTTTTTCACGTGAACACTGATGACACAACAGCAGCAGTTAGCTGATTTACGTGCAGTCTGTCTGCACAAGCGGAAAGAGGCGGAGCGGGCGTGATCAGATGGAGCAGAAGGAAATGTTTTTCTAGTGTCCAAAAGAAGCCTTTTCGTCCCTGTAACCTCCATTAAACCTTTACTGGGAAAAAGCTGGAGGTCCGTCATCAACCACCTGATCAGTAAGTGAAGAAAAGAGAACTTTGTAGCTGCTCCATCCACCCTGTTTGTTTCACACAGGGAAAAACTGCGGTACGGAAGTTAAAATATGCAGATGAACTGTTAATATAAAAAAAGTATTTCTTATCCAGTTATTTGGGTAATCAATATGAATAGAATACACAATTGCTAAAGTAATCGATAGTTGCAGCTCTAATGAAATTTGCAACATGCCATAAGAATCACCTTCTCACAAAGAAGCAACAGGATTCAGGTGATAGTTATTGTTGTAAGTAAAGTTTATTTATATAGCGTTTTTCACAGACAGAAAAGCGCTGTACAATAATTAAAACACAATATCACCCCCTCCACCCCCAGAAAACACTATGTTAAAAACATAACATTACCATATTAAAAGAAAAAGAATAACCAGAAAGCCTGGTTAAACAGAAAAGTTTTCAACTATTTTTTAAATGATGCCACAGAGTCAGCTAAATGGAGTTGGAGTGGTAAACAGTTCCAGAGCTTTGGTGCCACTGCCTAAAAAGCTCTGCCCGCCCTGGTCCTTAGTCTTGTATGTGGGACAACTAAAAGACTTTGATTTTGTTGTGTGAGAGACTGTTGACTTCTTTTTTTTTATTTTTTTTATTTTTTTTTTTAAGTGCCTTGATCAATTTTAAATATTGGATTTATATCGGTATCGGCCGATATCCAAATGTAAAATATCGGTATCGGACATAAAAAAGTGGTATCGTGCCATCCCTAGTCTAAACCACGGGTGCCCAAACTTGCGGCCTGTGGGCCGCTTCCGGCCACGCCCCCTTCTGGTCCGCGAATTGATATAAAAAATAACATAAAATTTGGCCCTTAAAGTTACTTTTTTGACATTTCACTTAACCCTCTTATTGGAGGGGAAGGCGAAATGTCAAAAAAATAACTGAAACGGCCAAATTGTATTTCTGATTTAATAGTTTAGAAGGTGGCATTGGGGAGAAGTGGTTAGCAAAACACTTTGAGTTCAAATCTGTTTGTGACAAAAAAAAAAAAAAAAGTAGTTTTATCATATAAACCTAACCAAACATTAACGGAAAAGTTGATGTTCATAATGGACTGAAGAAAAGCAAACTGAAAGATTGATTGGATGTCCTCTTACTGTGCCATCAACCACCAGCTGTGCGTTCTAATGCAAAGTGTTGTGGATATTAATTCTTCCATGTGTCCACAAAATTGTGTAGGCCCAAATAGCTCTGTTTAGTCTAATTCAATTGTATTTATATAGAATAGAATAGAATAGAATAGAATAGAATAGAATAGAATAGAATAGAATAGAATAGAATGTCTTTATTGTCATTATACAGAATGTACAGTGAGACTGGAGCACCAAATCACAACAAATAACAAACAGTTGTATCAAAGCACTTTTAATTGTAAGGGAAAGGGAAGGAAAACTCCCTTTTTACAAGAAGAAACCTCCAGCAGAAAGAGGCTCAGGGAGGGGCAGTCATCTGCCAACTGGTTAGGTTAAGAGGAGGGAGACATGACAACAAAATAATAGAGTGTAAAATATTTTTTAAATCAGTGCTTTTTGGATGATGAATTCAGAATGCCTGAAAATGGCATTTAAACTTCGCTCCAAAAGTATTGGAAGAGTGAGGCCAATCCCTTTATTTTTGTTGTAGGTTGAAAACATATGGGTTGAGGTGATTATTTGTTGTTTCAGTGCAAAATAAGTAAGACTGAACTGAACTAAATTGAAATCATTCACTGGTTTCAGTCTTTGGGATCAAACATGGAAAATAAAGTAATGATTTTACATCCCTGTAAGTCTGTTTCATCTTTGTTTCTAGTTGTACCTTCAGGGTTTCAGGTGTTGGATGCAACTTAACCCAGTAAAGCTGTTCACACATTTCAGCTGAATGTTTCTGCATTTTCTGAGGTCATTAACAGACCAACCAAACTGTCACAGAGGATCTGATGACTTCATGTTACTTACTGAACTGAAGAAACTTAAAACAGCAGCAAACAGTGAGCAGGAAACCAGCTGGACTCTGCTGATGCAGGTGAGATTGCTTCCTAACAAAATTATGTAAATGATTCTTTAAACCTATGAGAGCAAAGTTGGATATTTGAAGAGAATCTGGATAATACATTGTGGACAGTAATAAGAGTTCTCAGAGCTGCTGCTGACACACTGGAAACAAAGTGAGGGCTGCATAATGTGTTTTCTGTCTCCACAGGACAGCATCAGAGTGCAGTCATTTTCCCTTGAAAAGGTGACCAACCTACATTTTCAAAATTTAATTTTCTAATTACGTGACAAAAATCACAGTGAGTCCACAATTCATATGTTAACATTTTTGGTGGTAGTGTCATCCATGTGTAGTCAGTGTCAAGCTGCATTTCATCTCTTATTCCTGCCTGAAAGGCAAAGGAAAAAAAACCTGCTGCAATGTTTTATGATGTACTGCAGGTGGCAGCGTTTGACTGAAATGAATGTATTGCAATTACTGCAAGAGAGATTCACTCTACAACTGACTGTCTCTTGGCATGGCTTTGAGAAACAAAGATTTATGAAGGAGGCATCCATGTTGGCTGCAGGCACTCTGATGACTGACAAGGTCTATCTGAGATAGGTGGACTCTGCCATAGTTGTAGTTTAAGGACAGATTCAGGAGCGTTGGATGACAGATATTTTCATCTGCACCTTTTTTCTTCCAGGTCAGCTCTACGAGTGACTTCATAAGACTTAATTGCTAAGCTGATTCACCTATGCAAGCTTTTCCTATCAGAGGCCAGGGTTGTCCATTGTGAAGGGCTGATATTACAAGCATTTAAGGAGGACTTTCATAGGTCCTTCTTTTAGGGGCCCTCTGTTGCATTTTCCAGAGGTCAGCTCACCATATAGCACTTTCCTGGGTAGATGGTAGTCTTCCATCCAAGTCAAGCCCAGAAAAGTCATTATGTGAGCAGCTGGAGGGCCTCAATGTTGGATGGAACGGAGGCAGAGCTGGTGGAAACTGCAAAACAGCTGCAGGCGTCACTTGTAGGTGACCCATGATTCAGATTCATACAGCAGCGTGGGTAGTGCAACACCTCTGTACACTTGGATTTTGCATGATAAGTCAAGATTTTGCTGCTCTACACCTTTTTGTGAAGTCTGCCTAAGGCGCTGTTGGCTTTTGCTAACATGTTGTCAACTTCTTTGTCGATCTTGGAGTCATGGAAGATGGTGCAGGAGACAGGAAAAAAAGAAAAAAGTTGCACAGATTTAAATACAGACTGGTTGATGGTGATGTGAGGCAGGTAGGAAGTCTGGTTTGGTGGAGGCTCGTGATGAACTTCAGTCTTCTTTAGGCTGATTTCTAGGCAAAAGAGTTGGGCAGCCTCTGCAAAGCAGGTCATGATGTGCTGCATGGCTGGCTCTGTGTGGGCAACAAGAGCGAGCATAGTCGGCAAACAAATATACTCAAATGAGGTGCTACATTGTTTGCTTGCAGGTGCCTTTGGTTGAACAAGCTGTTGTCAGTGTTATAGCAAATGTATATGCCATCCTCTTTACCCAATGGTTCCATTGTCTGATGCAGCATCATGCTGGAAAACATTTTGGTTTTCCAGTGTTGGTGCAAGAACACAGCCCTGTTTGATGCCATTCAGTATTGGAAAGGGCTTGGAGAGCTCGCTGTTGTTCCTTACTTGTCCCATCTGTCCCTCATGGAGCTGCATGATCATCCTCAAAAATTTTGGGGGCCAGCTGAGACCCTCCATGACCTGCTTACTGTGTTGAAGGCTCTTTTCAAATCCACAAAGGAATTTGCTCTGAAGCCACACCGACTTTCTGGTAGATTTTCTTTGGTGATGGATGAGACCAATCTGTTTGAAATATTCCTACTAAGATTTTACCTGCAATCAAAAGTGAGATAATCCCCCGATAGTTCGAACAATCTGACTGATCACCTTCGTTTTGTACGTTCTTCACTTTCCCAACAGAGATGTGAAGAGCTTGTGGAGCTTGGAATGAAGGTCCAAGCCACCATGCTTCCAGATCACTGGAGGTATGCCATCAATTCATGCAGCCTTGCCAGACTTTAGCTGTGAAATAGCTTAAGTGGTCTCTTCAAGTGTTGATATTTCATCTAGCACTGTCTTGATAGTTTGCCGTGAGATGCGCTCAAGGGCCTTGAGCTGCACTGTCTGGCTGACTGAGAAAACAGTGTTAAAGTGCTTGGAGCAATGGCTCATGATGGAGGCCTTTCCTTTTAGCAGTGTCTTGCCATCTGCACTGCACATTGGACTTTGGACTTGAAAAGAAGGACCATAAACTGCATTCAGGGCTTCATAAATGGTAAATGGACTCGTTCTTATGTAGCGCTTTTCTGCTCTGAGCAGGCAAAGCACTTACACAGCACCTTTGCATTCACAGAAGCACTTCCATCTGTAGCTAAGTGCTTCCTGTCTACCATTCACCCACATTCATACTCTGACACTCGCATCACAGAGCACCCCCCCCCCCCCCCCCCCCCCGTGACCCTGAACAGGATAAGTGGTGTGTGTGTTATTTCTGTATCCTTGTTAAATGTGTTATTTATAAATGGATAGATACCACTGATAGTTACAGTTTTAATGAACCTCAATAAAAGAAAAACATTCAGAACAGATTATAGACAACTGTTGTTTTAAAGCTGACCTTAAACCATCAGCTTTGTTTTTTCACACGCACATAAACGCTGTTCCAGGAACAGAGCGGCTGCAGCTTACAGGCGCTCGCTGTGGTCAACTGCTAATCTGAAACTGTCACTTCAGGTATTTTTTTTTTTCTGAAACACATGCACCAAGTCTGTGGTGAGCAGTGAAATATACCTGTGACGTTTGAAACCGATCAAGTCTCTGATTAAGTGTGGTTTGGTGCTCACAGAATAAGTGGTAGCTTGTTTCATGCTACAGAAGTGTGATAACCTCAGCACTCAAGTCAAAGAAAAGTCAGTTTTCTAAATTTGATTGGCCTCTATTAGACTGTGTTTGTGTTAGTCATGTTTTGTGATATGAAACTGGTTATCAATTATAAGCAGTTCATTTAAATTTGGAGTATTTGCCTTTGAAAATAGTAGCGTAAAATTGAAATATGCAAGTGAAATTAAAATGTGCGTTGAGTAAATTTGCAGCCCTGCCATTTATTCCATGTTGAGCCCCTGAAAACCAGCCTGAGGGTAAATAAGTCTTTGAGTTCAAGGAACTCAAAGACTTATTTACCCTCAGTTCAAGGAACTCAAAGGTTCCTGTGGTCCACTGTGACTGTTTCCAATAGAGGAAAATCTCCAGGAGACTTAATTTGCTGCTGTGAAATGGAGAAGAGCAAATTTCAGAGTGTGTGTGTTTAATACAATTAAGTGAGCTGGACTTTATTTCCTAAATATAATTAAACTATAAAACTCCAGTGTCTGTGGGTGTGTGGCAAAGTGTAATTTATATATGATTGTATTTTCCAGCTCGAACTGTTATCTACAGTAAAGATAAGGCTGGAGGATTTTTTTGTTTCACACACAAAAAATGAAAATAAATAAATGATCACATTAACCCTTGTGTGGCATCTGGGTCTGATGGACATATTTTCAGTCTCAGATTTATTGCCTTTGGCTCAATTTGTGCAAAGAACCTATAACATAACAGTTTCAGTTACTTCATTATTAACTATCATCACCACCAGTTTCTTTCCTCTCCTGATTTTCCTGCACAAGGTTCCAACATTGTAACATTTCAAGCTGCTCCCACATTCCAGCACATTTCATCCTCTGTTCTGAGGGATCCATGTTTATGTTACTGCTGCTGGTATTATTGACGCACTGTTGAGCACAGCTTACCCATCTTCTGATGACTGCTTCTAGTCCTCTAATATCTGTTACAAAGCTTGAATCATTTCAAAATAGTTTCTTAAACATGACAGGTTCTCATCTCATTTGCAGCTGACAAATGTGCAACACCTTCTTGCATTTATGCCAGAAAAAATAAAATAGGTCAAAGTGGGTCCAACCTGGTGGTGGTTCAAGTGATGTTTTTAATGCTTATCAGCATAAGCACGTATGGCAAATATCACACATGCACAGATGCTCTCATGACACTTTATAAATATGAGCTATATCTGAATGACAGAATGGCATTACTACAGCAGTGTTAACTCTCCTGTGCCTGAAAAGAGTTACAAATGTCCCCTACATGTGACTGATCTCAGCGCAGTGCAACAACATGAGGATGTGAGCACAGGAAACATGAACCACCTACAAGCTGCATCAAACACAGCATTAGTCTGAACTGGCTTCTTGTTCCACCCACTGACAGTGAACTGAAACACTGAAGCTCGACTCAACACAAAAGCAGCTCAGCTTCTTTTGTAAAACTAGATTATTGGATTGCATTAAGTTGTGAAAATATTTGATATTAAAATTGTTTTTGCAGCAGTCTTTACATTTTGGTCTTCAGGTTGTAGCATTACAATATGAAGGTCAAAGCTCTGTACACACGACTGTGTGAGTATTTTCTCTGTTTCCACATGATTGAAGACGTTTATTAATGTTGATACAAATGTGACAGTTTTCTTTGTTTTTACTTCAAGACAAAGCAGGCTGTTGTATTTTTATGGAACGATTATTTTTTTTATCATTACTAGTAGCTGTAAGAGTCAGCAAGTCTCTTAGTAAATCTGTAATTTTCTGTTGTCTCTTCAGTGATGATTGTTATGATTCTGCTGGATGGACAGGATCAGAAAGCTGGTGAGTACCTGCTGTTTGCTCATTTATATGAACACTGTTTATCATGTTGGAGGAGAAAAACATTTAGAAAAAGTAGGAAGTAGGAAAAATGTTCTTTTGTAAGTTGGTATAATTAATCATCGCAGACTTTTTGATGCATTTTATTGTTTGATTTACCCTTTTATCCCTTTCAGCAGTAAAAGTCTAAACTGAATCTTTCTTCTTTGTTTCAGATGCAGTTTCTTTGAGAATCGTTCCAAACAGATCGCAGTTCTTTGAATATGAACCAGTAACATTTTACTGTGATGGGGTTAATTATTGTGAAGTTGTGCATGAAGGGAAAGTAGACTCATGTAGCAAAACTAATAAGACACCAACAGGATCATCCTGCACCATTAAAACTGTTTATACAGACGACAGTGGAGAGTACTGGAGTGAGACTGAAGGAGGGAAGAGAAGCAACATCATCAACATCACTGTCACTGGTATATTTGGAGCAAGACTGCAATATTTTGAGATTCATTTTAATTAAATGTAATATGATATAAATATCAAATGCATGTTGTTTCAGATGGTTCTGTGATCCTGGAGGTTCCTGCTCTTCCTGTGATGGAGGGACAAACTGTGACTCTTCACTGCAGAAACAAAATCGCTTCCTCCAACCTCACAGCTGATTTCTATAAAGATGGACGTCACATCCACAGAAGCTCCACAGGAAACATGAACATCTACAGAGTTTTCAAGTCTGATGAAGGACTTTACAAGTGCAGCATCTCAGGAGCTGGAGAATCACCAGAGAGCTGGCTGAAAGTCACAGGTGAGACACTGAGATCTCACAAAAGTTGTTTTTTCTGAAAGTCACAAAAAACACCAGTAATGGTAAGATTATGGTAAAATGTTTTAATACTCCAGTTTACTGTGTGTGCAAGTTTGTTTGTTTTTTTAAAACAAAAAATGGCTTACCTCAACACTAAAACTTCCTGGTGATTGCATTTTAGTTACAACAGTAACTTACGAATAGATTTGTTTTCAACTCTTTACCTTGTTTTCAATCTCAAAGCATCGCAGCATGTAATGGACTCTATATATGTTGTCAGAGAAGATTAACATAAATTAAGTTTCATCACAGTTTGGTTATTTTTTCTTTTTCTTTTTTTGATCATCTCACAAAATGAACGTCACCTGGTTCACATTTACATGGAGATGGATTTAAGTGCATTTAAGATAAGCACAGAAACTCTGGTTTTAACCACAAGGCTGTGGGTGATGTTTGTGAGGTGGTAAGTCTAATATTTTAAGTGTTGCCATCCTGATTTTGCTTTTTAAATAATCAGATGTGGATCAGATTAGAGTTAGCAGTGGTGAGGTAACGTTACAGAGACCTCTTGGCACTTTGGCTTATTTTTGAACAGTTGTGTTTGTAAGATGAATATATGAGTATTTTAAATTATTATTCAAGGTGAACACAGACAGTATTACAGTGCCTTGCGAAAGTATTCGGCCCCCTTGAACTTTTCAACCTTTTGCCACATTTCAGGCTTCAAACATAAAGATATAAAATTTTAATTTTTTGTGAAGAATCAACAACAAGTGGGACACAATCGTGAAGTGGAATGAAGTTTATTGGATGTGTCAAACTTTTTTAACAAATAAAAAACTGAAAAGTGGAGCGTGCAATATTATTCGGCCCCTTTACTTTCACTGCAGCAAACTCACTCCAGAAGTTCAGTGAGGATCTCTGAATGATCCAATGTTGTCCCAAATGACTGATGATGATTAATAGAGTCCACCTGTGTGTAATCAAGTCTCCGTATAAATGCACCTGCTCTGTGATAGTCTCAGGGTTCTGTTCAAAGCGCAGAGAGCATCATGAAGACCAAGGAACACACCAGGCAGGTCTGAGATACTGTTGTGGAGAAGTTCAAAGCCGGATTTGGATACAAAAAGATTTCCCAAGCTTTAAACATCTCAAGGAGCACTGTGCAAGCAATCATATTGAAATGGAAGGAGTATCAGACCACTGCAAATCTACCAAAACCTGGCCGTCCCTCTAAACTTTCATCTCAAACAAGGAGAAGACTGATCAGAGATGCAGCCAAGAGGCCCATGATCACTCTGGATGAACTGCAGAGATCTACACCTGAGGTGGGAGAGTCTGTCCATAGGACAACAATCAGTCGTACACTGCACAAATCTGGCCTTTATGGAAGAGTGGCAAGAAGAAAGCCATTTCTCAAAGATATCCATAAAAAGTCTTGTTTATTTTGCCACAAGCCACCTGGGAGACACACCAAACATGTGGAAGAAGGTGTTCTGGTCAGATGAAACCAAAATCGAACTGTTTGGCCACAATGCAAGACGATATGTTTGGTGTAAAAGCAACACAGCTCATCACCCTGAACACACCATCCCCACTGTCAAACATGGTGGTGGCAGCATCATGGTTCGGGCCTGGTTTTCATCAGCAGGGACAGGGAAGATGGTCAAAATTGATGGGAAGATGGATGGGGCCAAATACAGGACCATTCTGGAAGAAAACCTGTTGGAGTCTGCAAGAGACCTGAGACTGGGACGGAGATTTATCTTCCAACAAGACAATGATCCAAAACATAAAGCCAAATCTACAATGCAATGGTTCACAAATAAACGTATCCAGGTGTTGGAATGGCCAAGTCAAAGTCCAGACCTGAATCCAATCGAGAATCTGTGGAAAGAGCTGAAGACTGCTGTTCATAAACGCTCTCCATCCAACCTCACTGAGCTCGAGCTGTTTTGCAAGGAAGAATGGGCAAGAATTTCAGTCTCTCGATGTGCAAAACTGATAGAGACATACCCCAAGAGACTTGCAGCTGTAATTGCAGCAAAAGGTGGCGCTACAAAGTATTAATGCAAGGGGGCCGAATAATATTGCACGCCCCACTTCAGTTTTTTATTTGTTAAAAAAGTTGGACACATCCAATAAATTTCATTCCACTTCACGATTGTGTCCCACTTGTTGTTGATTCTTCACAAAAAATTTAAATTTTATATCTTTATGTTTGAAGCCTGAAATGTGGCAAAAGGTTGAAAAGTTCAAGGGGGCCGAATACTTTCGCAAGGCACTGTATTACGCAAGTCAACAGCAATGTATTGAATATTATTTTATCCAAACCAAATGTACAAAATGCATCCAACACTAAAACTCTGCTGTGTCTGACACATGAATTCTATCATCTGTGTTCCTTCACACAGAGACTCAGGCAGACCCCTCTTTGGACCACGGCTGTAGTATATACTTCATTTTACGGATTGTATTCACAGTTGTGATGGTGGCTGTGATGTTGCTGGTGGTGGTGGTGGGAAAATCAAAGCTGCAACTAATACCAGAAAACACTCCAGCCACTGATGACAAATAAAACAATGAAAGCTCAATAGTTAATTTCCCATCATGCCTCTTCTTGATGTTCAACATTTTACTGATTTTTTTTTTGCATTCTGTATTTTAAGCTTCTATAAGCACATGCATCATGTGACTGTTGTAAGAAATTTAAAAAAATAAATAAATGACTGTCATGAATGTAAAACTCATTTTTAAAACTCTCACCATGATCCCGATAAACATCTGCAATATAACTGCAGTATTGCTATTTGTCTGTTAACGGACTCTGTGGTCCGTTCATAGACACTCGTGTAACCTGTGATTTTCTTTGTACTGAAATGAAATAATAGCTATTAAGGAAGTAGAAGACACAATGCATATTATGTTGGACTGTACAGTTCACAACTTTAAACCTTCCTGGAAAAAAACAAAAAACAAAATGTAGGATGATGCATTTGAGCTGACATTGCTGCAAAAAGCAATAAGTTATTTTTAAACTGCAAAACCTATTTTCAACAGATTTTCTTGAACAGGTTGCATTTGATTAATTCATTTGATTACACATATCATGTGGCCAAAAGTGCAAATTTTGATGTGAAAATGTATAAAAATGCTCTCTGCATGTCAAAAGTCAACACTGTTTCCTGTTCTGAAAACCTTGTTTGTGTTTGTAGTGCCAGTTTCTCACTGATCTGAAGTCAGATGTTCTCAGGAAACATGAACCATCTCCAAGTTGCATCAAACAGCATTAGTCTGAACTACTTCCTTGTTCCACCCACTGAGGCTTGACTTGACACAAAAGCAGCTCAGCTTCTTTGGAAACTTCTTTTCTAAAACTAGATTATTTGTGAAAATATTTTAATATTAAAATTGTTTTTGCAGCAGTTTACATTTTTGTCTTTAATCTGAGGCAAGACAATATGAGAGCTCTGTGCACAAGACTGTGTGAGTATTTTCTCTGTTTCCACATGATTAAGGAGTTATCAGTTATTCTTAAACACGTGGCCATCAACAATTACAATGTGTGATAGTACATTTACTTTAAGTAGCTTTAAGGATCACTAAGTATCTTAGAAAAACTGTATTTTTCTGTTGTCTCATCAGTGATGATCGTTATGATTCTGCTGGATGGACAGGATCAGAAAGTTGGTGAGTACCTGCTGTTTGCTCATTTATATGAACTCTGTTAATCATGTTGGAGGAGCAAAAAATTTAGAAAAAAAAAGTAGGAAGTGGGGAAAAATGTTCTTTGGTGATTTTAGTGAACCTCATCCTCTGGTTATGATGCACTTTTTGTTTTATTTACCCTTTTATCCCTTTGTTGTTTAATTTCACTCCAGGAGTGTCAGTATTAAAAGACTAAACTGAATCTTTCTTCTTTCTTTCAGATGCAGTTTCATTCCAAACAGATCGCAATTATTTCAATACATCATGTATCAGAACCAATGAGAGAACATCAACAGGATCATCCTGCACCATTAAGCATGTTTATACAGACAACAGTGGAGAGTACTGGTGTGAGACTGAAAGAAGCAACATGATCAACATCTCTGTCACTGGTATGTTTGCAGCAAGACTACAATATTTTCTGATTGATTTAAAATGAATTTCTTAGCAAATGAATCTCATATTCATGTTGTATCAGGTGGTTCTGTGATCCTAGAGGTTCCTGCTGTTCCTGGGAGAAACTGTGACTCTTCACTGCAGAAACAAAACCTCTTCCTCCAACTTCAAAGCTGATTTCTATAAAGATGGACGTCACATCCACAGAAGCTCCACAGGAAACATGAACATCTACAGAGTTTCCAAGTCTGATGAAGGACTTTACAAGTGCAGCATCTCAGGAGCTGGAGGATCACCAGAGAGCTGGCTGAAAGTCACAGGTGAGACACTGAGGTGTTTAAAATAAGGTTCATACATGCTTGTGAAGTGAGTGAGAGCTTTAAAGCAGAGCTGCTGAATCTGTTTGTAGGAATCACTTGTGAAATACTGGGAAATTTCCAGAGTGCAAATGTAAATTGGAACAGGTGTACTAAACCTTTAAGCTGTGTTAGAAGCTTTCAAATTGAATTTCAAGCTTTTACATGTGTGAGTGTGAAGAACCTAACATGAACATTTGCATTGTTCATCTTTCTTTTCTCATTCCAACATTTCTCTCTTTTCAAACCACCGTTTAGTCTCTCGAAATGTAAATTCAGCAACTAATCCAGACAGTCACAATGTTATGACCCAGATCTCCTTTATTGGGACATTTTGGATCATTGCCACCATTTTATCCAGCCTTCTGTTTATGGTGGCAGTGAGACTGTATCACTTTGGCAAAGGTTGCTAGAACAGAAGTAAAGAAAACAACATAAATATTAACTTTGTGTTCATTGTTTTTGTTTTGCTGCACACACACAGTCACAGTATGTTAAACCAAAGTTTATGGTTTCTAAGCAGCTGTAATCTGGAGTCCCTGTGACTTAGCAAGTGACACATGAAAAAATCTGCTAATAAACATTTGGCGAGAAATGTTTGAAAATATTTTTTTTTCTAATACTGCAGCATTGCACTGTCAGTCAGCAAATGTAGATCAAACAGATCAAAACACTGTTTCAATATTTTATATTGTGGTTGTTTAGTGAAACAGAAGCGTAATGTTTTTGCTCACTTTGAAGGGAAATTTGGCAAAGTCTAGAGGGATTTCTGAGTTTTTCTCCTAATGTTTATGAGATGATTATGAAATGATCTGAGAAATACTTGCTTAAATAATAGTAAAATAATATTAATAATAATGATAGTAATAATTAGTTTTTTCTGTCTACACAGGTGCCTGCACAGTAAGTGCAAGCAGCACGACATATGTTGCTGTAAGAAAAAACAGGAAGAAGGAGGGTATGTTAGTGACCTTTATTAATTTATTTTTATTCAATTATTTTTTTTATACAGTATTATATACAGTAGCACAAAATTATTTCTATGAAGTCACAAGCAGGAAAACAGTGTTTTCTTGTCAGGTATTGCCTTATTGCCTGCACCTTTGTTAGTTTGTTATATTCATGAATTTGTAGACTTTAGTGATAATTTGAGCTTCCTGAATCTCATCTCCTCAAATGAAAATCACACATTATGAGTGGGAAGCACCTGTTTTAGATTCATACTCTGTCTAAAGTGAGGGTTGTGAGTTTCTTCAAAAAGGACACAGGAGGCTTGAAGTACAAATTCAGACATGCATTTAGTTAAAAAAAAAAAACCTTAAATCAAACACAAGCATTTTTGTTTTGGAAAAAAAAAAAAGCAATAAAGCAGTCAATCACTTTAAAAGCAGACAACATGAGTTAAAGAATAAAACCAAAAGTGAAATCATGAACACATAAGATTAGTAAAGTATCTGATTATTAGACTCAGTCGGGTTTCATTTACATTTTGCCACAAAATAGTATAATATATTGTAAATTGTTGCTACAAATATGAGTCTAAGAGTCATCTGCATTATGTGGCCAAAATGAATGAATTTGGAACAATATTAACATCTGTAAATAACACTGACCATCTTACAGTGGAATCTTCTGCAGGGAAAATTTGATTTCATGTGGAATTACGGCACCTTGTACCAACAACATAAACAATGTGGTACATAAAGGGACTAATGTCCATGTATGGTCCGTATCTAATGCATGGGTGTGTGACTAGAGTGTGTGTGTGTGTGTGTGTGTGTGTGTGTGTGCGTGTGCATATGTGTGTGTGTGTGTGTGTGTTTTGTGTGTGCGTGCACATGTGTGGACAGCTGGGCCTGGGTCTGTGGCTTGCTGAGCCTTGGCCCCTGTGGGACATGGTTCCTACCGCTCCCCGCTGCTCCCCATTATTCGTCACTGCTGCCCCTGGGGTGTACGTGCCTGGGGGTCCTGTGGTGCGTGTCCGGTTGTCTTGGTGTGGCTTCTGGCACACTCCAATGGCAGCTGTGTCCTGGGGTTGGCATGGTCCTCTTTGGCATTGGGGGGGGGGGGGGGGGGGGGGGGGGGGGCTCTGTCGGGCGATTCCTGGGCGCCTGGGTATCTATGGAAAAAAAAAAAAAATTGCAAAACTAAAAGGAAAAAGGAACATAAAAATAGAAAGGTTTAAAAGTTTCATTAATAAATAAATGGCTCAGATTTTTAAGGAATATACTGTAGATGCTTTTCATGAACTAGATTTTTTTTTTCAAATCTGTAAGGTTTTGAGCAGGAGCGACAAAATAAAGCCTAGCTTAGCACAAAGCTAAAATAATGAAACGTAGCCCAAGAACATATTAAGAGCAGCTGATGTTTTTGCCAGCCAAAGAGCAAAAGTACTCTAGCTGCAGCATTTTGGATCAGCTGAAGGCTTTTCAGGGAGCTTTTAGGACAGCCTGATAATAATGAATTACAATAATCCACCCTAGAAGTAATAAATGCATGAATTAGCTTTTCAGCATCACTCTGAGAAAGGATGTTTCTGATTTTAGAAGTATTGCGCAAATGCAAAAAAGCGGTCCTACATATTTGTTTAATATGTGCATTGAAGGACATATCCTGGTCAAAAATGACTCCAAGATATCTCATAGTGTTACTGGAGGCCAAAGTAATGCCATCCAGAGTAAGTATCTGGTTAGACACCATGTTTCTAAGATTTGTGGGGCTGAGTACAAGAATTTCTGTTTTATCTGAATTTAGAAGCAGGAAATTAGAGGTCATCCAGGCCTTAATGTCTTTAAGACATTCCTGCAGTTTAACTAATTGATGTGTGTCATCTGGCTTCATTGATAGGTAAAGCTGAGTATCATCTGCATAACAATGAAAATTGATGCTTTCTAATAATACTGCCTAATTGAAGCACGTATAATGTAAATAGAATTGGTCCTAGCACAGAACCCTGTGGAACTCCATAATTAACCTTAGTGTGTGAAGAAGACTCCCCATTTACATGAACAAATAGGAGTCTATTAGATAAATATGATTCAAACCACCGCAGTGCAGTACCTTTAATACCTATAGCAAGCTCTAATCTCTGTAATAAAATGTTATGGTCAACAGTATCAAAAGCTGCACTGAGGTCCAACAGGACAAGTACAGAGATGAGTCCACTGTCAGAGGCTGTAAGAAGATCATTTGTAACCTTCACTAATGCTGTTTCTGTACTGTGATGAATTCTGAAACCTGACTGAAACTCTTCAAATAAACCGTTCCTCTGCAGATGATCAGTTAGCTGTTTTACAACTACTCTTTCAAGGATCTTTGAGAGAAAAGGAAGGTTGGAGATTGGCCTATAATTAGCTAAGACAGCTGGGTCAAGGGACGGCTTTTTAAGTAGAGGTTTAATTACAGCCACCTTGAAGGTCTGTGGTACATAGCCAACTAATAAAGACTGATTGATCATTTTTAAGATAGAAGCATCAATAATTGGAAAGACTTCTTTGAACAGTCTAGTAGGAATGGGATCTAATAAACATGTTGCTGGTTTGGAGGAAGTAACTATTGAAGTTAACTCTGAAAGATCAATTGGAGCGAAAGAGTCTCAAGAAATACCAGCAGTGCTGAAAGCAGCCGAACATGAAGATAAATCTTAGAGATGTTTATGAATAATTTTTTCTCTAATGTCTAAAATTTTATTTGTAAAGAAATCCATGAAGTCACTGCTAGTTAAAGTGAAAGGAATACTCGGCTCTACAGAGCTCTGACTCTTTGTCAGCCTGGCTACAGTGCTGAAAAGAAACCTGGGGTTGTTCTTATTTTCTTCAATTAATGATGAATAGTAAGATGTCCTAGCTTTAAGGAGGGCTTTTTTTTTACAGAGCAACAAACTCTTTTTCCAGGCTAAATGAGCATCTTCTAATTTAGTGAGACGCCATTCCCTCTCCAGCTTTCGGGTTATCTGCTTTAAGCTGTGCGTTTGCGAATTATACCACGGAGTCAGGCACTTCTGATTTGAAGCTTTACTTTTCAGAGGAGCCACAGTATCCAAAGTTATACGCAGTGAGGATGTAAAACTATTGACGAAATAATCTGCCTCACTGGGAGCAGAGTTTAGGTAGCTGCTCTGCACTGTGTTGGCACATGGCACTGAAGAGCATAACAATGAAGGAATTAGATCCTTAAACTTAGTTACAGCACTTTCAGAAAGACTTCTACTGTAATAAAACTTATTCCCCACTGCTGTGTAATCCATTAAAGTAAATGTAAATGTTACTAAGAAATGATCAGACAGGAGGGGGCTTTCAGGGAATACTGTTAAGTCTTCAGTTTCTATGCCATATGTTAGGACAAGATCCAGAGTATGATTAAAGTGGTGGGTGGGCTCCTTTACATTTTGAGAGAAGCCAATTGAATCTAACAATAGATTAAATGCAGTGTTGAGGCTGTCATTTTCAGCATCTACATGGATGTTAAAATCACCCACTATAATTATTTTATCTGAACTGAGCACTAAATCAGATAAAAAGTCTGAGAAATCAGACAGAAACTCTGAGTAAGGACCAGGTGGATGATAAATAATAACAAATAAAACAGGTTTTTGAGTTTCCCAATTAGGGTGGACAAGACTAAGAGTCAGGCTTTCAAAATAAATCAAATTTTGTCTGGGTCTTTGATTAATTAATAAGCTGGAATTTAAGATGAACAGATTGTCCTCTAGATGCATTTACTATGCCTTGGGTGACACTCAGCTGGAAGGTGAGACCAACTGTGAACAGATATTTTAATAGTAAGACTGAAGTTAAACAATATCATAAACATCACCAAGTAATTTGTAACAATCTAAGGGAAATAAGTATTTTAATAAGTGAAAAATTTTAGCTGTTTACTGATTTTTTACTGGCTTTTGCTCCTACAGGTGGAATTACACCTGTAGGAGCAAAAGCCGGAACCACCACAAAGATGTCCCCAGCCGATCTCTATCAGCCTATAGCAGAGGATCCCTTCTATTCTGCGTTACAGTAGGTAAGACTGGGGCCAAAGATGCCTTTTGTGCTGTATGCATGTGATAGACAGACACTTCCATCCCAGATAGCAAAGTGACTCCAGAACTGATCCTCCCTGGATGTATAACAGACTCCTTAATAGATCCGCAAACTATGTCCAGATCTGAGTCCTCTTGCAAGTCGGGACGAATATGGAATGGATCAGGATTACAGACCCATTCCATTCATCTGATGCTGTTCCATTTTGGATCCATTTATATATTCCAAGCTCATCAAGCCTGGATCCATTGTGGATCGCTCCTTGTGGCTTGTTGCTGTCAGGACAGTTAGCAGCAACAGCAGCTGGTTATAAGCTAACATTATGCCAGCTAACTTTGTTTTCCTAGAATCCCACTTTCCCTCTGATGCAGTTTGATTCCATTATCACAGCATATGAGAGTTTATCCTCCAAGTGTTGCAGTTCATAGATCCACTTTAACCATTTTTAGGTAAATGTTAAATGATTTTTGACAAGATATCAGTACCACTGGCTGAAATGCAGCCCCAAACCATGACAGAGCCTGTTTGGGATCATTGTCGTGCTGAAAAATGAAGCTGTTGCCAGTCAGATGCTTTCCAGACTGTTGCATGGTGGATCAAAATCTGATGGTACTATTCTGCATTCATAATTTCATCAAATTTGGCAAGATACCCAGCACCAGTGGATGAAATGCAGCCCCAAACCATGACAGAACCTGCACAGTTTTTTACAGAGAGCTGTAGACACTTACTGTTGCACCTCCCTCCTGATCTCCTCCGTACATATCGATTATAATATGAACAAAAATTTCCAATTTGTGCTCATCACTCTATGAAACCCATGTTAAGTGCCATTTTTGAGTAATTCATAGTTTATTTTTAAGAGCCTTTAAAAGAATTCCAAAAAGCAGGATTCATGAGTATCAATCAGTTTATCTTCAGTACACATTTCTGAGAAGGCACATCTGTCTGATGGTGGAAGAATCAAACAGGTTCTCTTCTTCAGTCAGTTGGCGCGGAGTCTGCTTGGATGTCCTTCCACGAAAATTCAGTAAGTACTTTTTTCTATCTGTTTCAACTGTATTGTATCAATTTTTAAAGATATATTGCAAATCGCCATTTAAAGCATTTGGTGCTTGTCATCACGGGAGTTTTTTTTCTTCTTTCCGGGGGTGCTAATTTTTCTGATGTTGTAAAAAAAAAGAAATTACAATAAAAGTAATCTGCCATCATTAATGTATTAATATTTTAATGCAGAGCGATTTCAAAGACTGTGCTGTTGTAGACCATTTTAAATGCTGCAGCGCCATATTTGCTGAAAACAAACAGTCATTTGAACGCCAACGTTGACTGACAAGGCGCCAGACGAATTTCAGCTCTAACTTTAGTTCACTACAGACGTGCATGAATGTAAGTTGCTGCCGGAGGTCGAGCTTATATCAGTTCTAACTTGAAAATTTAATGCAAATTTTAGGGCTGCAATGATTCCGTGAGTAACTCAAATAATTCGATTATTAAAAATCCTCAACACAAATTTGTTGCTTTGATGGTTCGTTTTGACTCTGCAGCTCGGGTGTCTCCGTGTAAGTGGAGCATTTCATCCTTTCTGTCTCTGCCAGGGATTTCCATCATTTGGAAAAAACGACCCTTAACACGAGTGGATCATGGCTGACAAGTTTTTCCACGCCTCCACTGCTCTGTGCTGCGAGTGTGTGCGCGCGTGCGTGCGTTGTGATCGTTGTGCAGAGAATGTCAGCTGTTATAGTTTCTTTACATCAGCTGTAACCACCAGAACGATCACTATAACCACAGTTTGCTAGCGGGGGCTGCCATTAACACTAACGATCGTTTGTGCTCGAAGCCTCTCCCCCAGTCACGAGGGGTTTCGTCAAAATGTTTTTTATGCTTTAATCCCTGATTAGCGACTAAAAATAGACCTGCAGTAGAAACGTAATTCGAGGATGCTTGTGAATAAAAAGCATTACAGCATTGCAGGCATGTGCATGCAGCCCCCAGTATTTCAACAAAAACACAGCAGCAGCTGTTTTACGTGCAATCTGTCTGCACACGCGCAGCAAGCGCAAAGAGGCATTACTCTTCAGCACCAGTAGAGCTGTGAAAGGCTTTCAAGAAAAAACTACAGTTTCAAGCAAGATGATGTCACTTCCTGTTGTTGCATTGAAAACTTGATAATTTATGCTCACAGCTGACTGATATTTGAACATAGGAAATGCTTTTAGCAGGTGATTGATAAAACATCTGGATTATGTTTTTGTTGTTTATGCTTTTTATGTGATTTCTACAAACCCATTAGTGGAAGAAAACGGCACTCTGGGACACATTAAATGCATGATATACAAGTGTAACTCTTCTGGATTATATGGATTATAATTGAAAGTCTTTTTAAGATTACTGTACTGTAGTTATATGAGTTATGGTCCATATTATATATTGTATTTTTAGAACCACTATATTTAAAATGGCGTTATTCAACAATAGATGCTGGTAATTTTAGGTGAAAATACAGGATTATCAAAACCCCAAATATTGAAATCTATTTCTTTGCAGACTTCAAGAGCATCAAGCAGCGTGCGAGGATCACTTTGTAAAGATTTGAAAAGGTAGGCTAATACATTGTTTAGATTTTAAGAACAAGATTTTAGGAAGTATAAATGTGAACATTTTTGTTGCAATTTAAAACAATTTTGTCACTCAAGCTTTTTGTACGGACATTGAGTCTGCAAAAAACTGACATTAAATACAGAAGTAAATAAATGACTCAATAATAATAACATCACACTGGAAATTCTTTAATCATGGCCAAAATAGGCCACAACTCTATTTTTGAGCTTCTGAAGAGCTCATCAATGTTCACCCGTAAAGTTAAAGTATCAACTGAAAGATGAGAGTCATTTAACAGTTGTGAAGTTATTTCTTTAGCCACTCCAAAATGATAGTAAATACCATGTCCCATTTCTTTCACTTCAAAGGTTTTGGGAGTTGACAAAAGATACACTCCACTGAGAAACACTGCGTTTCTGTTACTATGAACACACTTTATATCCTCTTTTTTTCTACTGAATGCTTACTTTCTCCTGCCAAATTTGAAACAACAATGACAAAATAACTATGAAACTAATTTACTATTTTCTCAGTATTTATGACCTTTTTACCCTTATATTTTAGAGTCACTAAAGCAATAACTTCATAGCTGTTAAATTACTCATCTTTCAGTTGATACTTTAACTTTACGGGTGAACATTGATGGGTTACCACTCTTCAGGAGCTCAAATATGGAGTTGTGGCCTATTTTGGCCAGGATTAAGGAATTTCCAAAGTGTAGTGTTATTATCATTGGTTTATATGCAGGCTTGTCCAAGCCTGACTCTGTCAACGAGTACTTAAAAGACTTTATTGAAGACCTGAAGTCAGTAACTCAAGAGGGTTTGCATTACAAAGGAAAACATTTTAATATTGCACTTCCAGATGCCTTTATCTGCGATGCACCTGCTCGGGCATTTTTGAAATGTATCAAAGGTCATTCTGGCTACAGCTCCTGTGAACGCTGTGGAGAGCATGGAATTTACATGGATAAAAAGGTTGTGTTTCCTGATTGTACAGCACCTCTACGAACAGATGGAGCTTTTTAACTTTTGATAGATGAAGACCACCATTATGGAGTTTGACCCTTGCAAGAGCTTGGTGTAGCAATGGTGTCAAGCTTTGTGCTTGACTACATGCACCTAGTTTGTTTAGGACATGTTAAAAAAGTTATAGGTTTGTGGATCAAGGGACCTTTAAGGTGTCATCTGTCTGCAGTTACCATTTCCATTATTTCTAATCACTTGAAATCAGTCAGAGATCACCTTCCAAGAAATGTTTCTCGAAAACCACGGTCACTGATGGAATACACTCAATGGAAGGCAACAGAATTCAGACAATTTATTTTGTACACTGGCCCATCAACACAAATGTACAACAACTTTCTGTTGCTCTCAATAGCAGTGAGAATTCTTCTTAGCCCAGCTTTGTGCTGTAAATACTGTGACTATGCTGGAAGACTGTTGAAGTGTTATGTTGCCAATTTTGCTAAGGTATATGGAACAGAACACTTAGTCTACAACCCCCACTGTCTCATACATTTGGCTGATGATGCCAGAAAGTATGGTGCCTTGGACAATATTTCATGTTTTCCCTTTGAAAATTATCTGGGGACATTAAAGCGACTTGTATGAAGACCCCAAAACCCTCTACAACAAGTCGTTCGGCGTTTAGCTGAAAAGCCCATTCTGGGTGAAAATGGAAGGAGGAATAAACCTCAACTTCCACATTCATGTGGTACAACTATCCCAGATTTTCATGCTCGCATGCAGTTCAGGCAGTACAGACATGAGGGAACTGTCATATCATGTTGCGCAGGAGATAACTGTTTTGATGTTGAGGGCAAAGTTGCTGTAATAAAAAATATAATACAGTTGTTTTCAGGAGCCATGTACACTGTGTGTGAGTTTTATGAAGAACAAGACTGTTTCTGCAGATACCCTATTGATTCATCTTGTCTAGGAATCAGAACAGTGACACAACTGTCTGACCGTCTTCATGGTGTACCTGTGACTAACCTGGCAAAAAAACTTGTTCTCCTTCCTTTGCGGGTCGGTCATGTTGTCTTTCCTCAGTTACATGACTACTAATAGACTTCATATGAACTTTCAGCATGTCCTTCTTCAGCATCGTGGAATTCAAGAGGCGACGGATGGAAAGAAGTTGATGGATTTTATCCCATCATGTTGGTTTACAGATGAAAACAAGGTTCAGTGCTTCTGGCCAATGGGCCTTGGTATAAATGTCACTAAAGCAGTAAAACAACAACTACAGCCAGATGCTTCGTGGAAGATATGCTGTGTGCGTGTTCTTGGACATGCAGGTGATAAACATTTACTTACATGAAAACTTTGAAAACATGTGGGGCTTAGATTTAGGATTGTCTTAATTCTTTTTTTTTTCTTCTTTTATAAAGAAAACTATGGAGAGGCACGACGAAAGCTTGCTAGGGCAGAAGCAACATCAGATCTTCAAACAGATAATGATATCCCAGAAAAGCGACATAGAAGGTAGTGTGGAAGGGGGTCTTATATTGTCTAATACACAGCGTGTATTTTTTATTTATTTGTTTTTTGTCCATTTCAAGTTATTTCAGTAACTATTTTGGGTTTTTCAGTCATTAACAGAGGGGTACAAGCAATTTTTTCCACATGTGTAGTTGTTAGATTCTGTTTGATCTTTTCAGGTCCTCCAAAAGACGGAATGCTTTTTCATCTAGCGAAGAAGATGTTGACTCTGAGAATGAAATACCACCTTCTCATCCCTCTGAATTTACTGCAACTAGATCTACCCCAAAAGTTTATCGCTCCGGTGTGCCCAGAAATTCTCAAAGCCTGAGGAGCCCCAGCACAACCCCGACTCTGCGGACCCCCGGCGCAACCCCGACTCTACGGACCCCCGGCGCAACCCCGCACTTTCAGTAGTCTATGGTAGCTTTTAAGTTTAAGCATGCACATGGCTGTTAGGTCGTTCTCAAAAATGTTCATCGATCTTGAAAAGGTTCTTTTTTTTTTTTTTTTATGTGTGTGTCTTTTTTTAGTAAAAACTAATTTTAGTTATTTTCACAAATGCTATCTTTTAACAAAAATGGGAATCATATTTTGTAGATGTTGAATAACGCTGAGCAAAACATTAAATTTTCTTGGTTTAAAAGCGCATTTCTTGTAGTTTGTTGTAGGCCTGTTTTCTGTTTGAGTTTTCTGTTTAAAGAAGTTTTATTCATATACTAAATATTTGCTCAGGTAAAAAGTAGTTACTGCCAATATTTCACATTAACTTTTACCAAATAAAGAGCCTTGACCAAAAGACATTTTTCATCTGATTTTTTTCCCCAAGTTTTATGCTAAAGCATTTTAGGACTTTGGTTTGTTGATTAAGATTGCATATCTGTGAATGTAATTCACTTCGTATTACAGCTTAATTGAGAAAGACCCCATTAATTGGTCCATCAGGAATAAGGCCTTACCATCTGGCTCCCACTGAAAACCCATTCAGGCTCATTAAACCCACATGGGCAAACCTAAATGGGCCCATTGTGGAAAATGTGGACAAATCCTCTTAGTACCTATATTTTAGCCCAGTTGAGAGCCTATTAAGGCCCAGTTAATAGTTCCTTAAAGCACACAGATGGGCCATACATGGGCCTCATGTAAGTCAGCCATTTGGGTCCCACTGAAAACCCATTCAGGGCCTGTTAAACCCATATGGGCTAACACATATGGGCCCATCATGGAAAATGTGGACAAACCCACTTGTTACCCATATTGTAGCCCAGTTGAGACCCAGATAAGGCCCAGGTAAAGATTCCTGAAAGCACACACATAGGCCATACATGGTGTAAGAGCCATATACAACTCAGTGGTGTTATGGTGAACTTATGGTGTTGCATGTTTATGCCTGGGATTACAGTAGGTCACGTGGGAGGTGTTTGGTTAATGGGTAGGAAATATAATCACCTGGTCACCGGTGTGTCGGCATGGAGTATCGGTGAGTAGGGAGAAAGTATTTTTGTTGACCGCTTTCTAAGCACTTTCTTCACGCTTTTTATGTGCTTATCAATGCCTTGCTTTGTATGGAGTGCCATGAAGTAGCCTGCATATGCTTGGGCTTGACTGCTGTGTGGATGATTGCAACATGCAAATAAACAACCTGAAGTGCAATGTGGGAACTGAATTGTTTGTGATTAACCAAGAGCGAGTCAGCGGTGCAGTACTCCCTGCTCAATGGTGTAGGGGCAAACGGTGGTGGAGTCGCTACACATCACATGGGCCTCATGTAAATCAACCATCTGGGTCCCACTGAAAACCCATTCAGGGCCTGTTAAAATCTATCTGGGCAAGCCCCTGTAGGGCCACCATGGAAACTGCGGTCAAAACCTTTTGGGGCCCATAATGTTTGCCCTTACTTATCCCACATGGGGCCCACCTATGTATGCTGGGTTGGCTGCTCTAAAAACCATGTGTGCACCCATTTCCTCATCAAACTGAAGTCACATATTTTCACATGTCCACAAACTGTCACAGAAGACTCATTGTTGAACAACTGATGACAAACTGTGTTGTAACACCAAACTTGTATTTCAGTTACACATTGTCAGCACAAGCAGCCATCTAAATCAAAAACAAATCTAACTGGTTTGTGTGCTGTGAAGTTTTTGGCAACTTCTCAAACTCTTACATTAATTATTACACCCTCGTTTTCTTGGAAAAAGCTGTTTGGACAAGTTTACAGATAAAGAGATCATTTCTCAATGGAATGCAAGCCACAGAGATCATGACCACAGTTTTTACATTATAAGAGACATGTTTTTGTCAGACCTGCCCTTTCTTTTCCAATTTGCACTATTGGTTGAATTGGCAGGGGGCTGTCGAGAGAATTGGCTAGAAAGCCAGGATTTACCCTTTGGAAATTAGGTCTCAGGGCATTGCAGGAAAACCAGTAGTCCAGCTACATCGTGGTGCTGGAGTGAGAGGACTCTACTTGAGGAAAGCTGTGAAAGATCTAGAAGAGGAAGCTGAGAATGCAAAATTTTTTGTTCGCTGTAGGAGGAAGGATGGGAGTTGGGAGACAATACCACAATAAAGTCAATTACAGGGGGGTGGTTATAGTTAGGCCTGGATCACATGACCGTGATCCAACTTTAAATTACACTACAGTAGGCCTAAGGTGATCCCTAGCTCTCTTTTACAGGTCTGAAATTATTGTAGGGTCTTTACCTACAATACAAAGGGCACTGGGGTGACTGTTGTGATTTGGGGCAAAATAAATACAGCTGAATTGAATTCAACTTAACTGAATTGCATTGAATTTCATCTGTTGGTAGTACATGCCATTCAAGGGTCTGTCCTTCCATGATGATTCTTGCTCTTCTTTCTCGTTTTTTGTTGCCTGAGGTATATAATACGGTGGCCCTGAAGTGCAAACCACAACAACATTAACTAAGCACAATCACAAATTACAAAAACACAACATTAATAAAAACACAACAACATTAACAAAAACACGACATTAACAAAAACACAATGACATTAACTAAGCACAATTACAAATTACAAAAACACATTAACAAAAACACAACATTAACAAAAACACAATGACATTAACTAAGCACAATTACAAATTACAAAAACACCACAACATTAACAGAAACACAACGACATTAACTAAACACAATTACAAATTACAAAAACACAACATTAACAAAAACACAACAACATTAACAAAAACAAAACGACATTAACTAAGCACAATTACAAATTATAAAAACACAACAAGATTAAAAATACACAACATTAACCAAAAACACAACAACATTAACAAAAATACAATGACATTAACAAAAACACAACAACATTAACAAATCGGAAAAGGTAGGTCCCAGTGGGAAAACCTGGGAAATCGCTGATTGGACGATGACTGAACCGGAAGTTAGGCCACAGCTGCTGCAAAAGTTCGGTGACCGCTCAACCAGCTCTTTTCCGCAGCTAGGGTAATACATAGCACTGTGTCCAAACTCAGGGGCCGCATCCTGCGAAGGACCCGGCCCACGTAAACTGGGTCCTTTGCAGCCCAGGAAGACCGGAAGTGAGATTGTGAAATTGGACGGTCTAGCCTTCATATCTCCATCACCTGCCCTCGCGTCAGTGTAGCTCATGTCACCTAGCAACCGTGACAGTGTGAAGCACAGCTGTGGAAAAACAGCTGGTTAAATGGAGAACAAACTTTTGCTCCTTTTTGTGTTTTCATTTTAAGTCTTAATTCAAAATAAGCTGTTAAAACAAGCATAACACATTTCAACATCAAGGAATACAGCTGAGCGAAAGATTAATTTCCAACTACATTAAGTGAGACATTAAGATGTCTCACTTAATATGTCTTTTAAGATTTTTATATGTCTTTTAAGATGTTTTAAAGTGAGAATGTAAATGTGTAAACCTCAAATATCAGCTTGTTTTATCAAGATATCGCTTAATTGCAAAAAGCTCCACCGTTTTTGGAGCTGTCCGTTGCCGCTGCTCTACCAGCACCTCGCCTCACTAGCTGTCAGCTGACCGGGCTACCGAGGCTCACCTTAGCCGGAGAGAATGCCCGACTGCTGGCACATCCTTTTCAAAGCCCCGCTGGCTTTCGCCGCTGATTGGAAGTTAAACACAGGTCTACACAACTCCCTCAGATGATCTCTAATGGCTGGTGTTTGGTTTATTTCAGCATTTCATTTGTTCCTGAGCAAATCGGTTTGCCTGAAAGTTAAAGTTAAGCTTCATAACTGGATAGTTTTATTCAACATTAATGTCTCACTTAATATAGTTGGAAGTTAATCATTCGCTCAGCTGTATTCCTTGTTGTTGAAATATGTCCTGCTTGTTTTAACAGCTTATTTTGAATTAAGACTTAAAATGAAAACACAAAAAGGAGCAAAAGTTTGTTCTCCATTTAACCAGCTGTTTTTCCACAGCTGTGCTTCACACTGTCACGGTTGCTAAGTGACATGAGCTATGCAGATGTGAGGGCAGGTGACGCAGATATGACGGCTAGACCGTCCAATTTCACTTTCGGTCTTCGTGGGCTGCTAAGGACCCAGTTTACGTGCGCAGGGTCCTTCGCCGGATGCAGCCCCTGAATTTGGACATAGCGCTATGTATTACCCTAGCTGCGGAAAAGAGCTGGTTGAGCTGTCACCGAACTTTTGCAGCAGCTGTGGCCTAACTTCCGGTTCAATCGTCGTCCAATCAGCGATTTCCTAGGTTTTCCCACTGGGACCTACCTTTTCTGGTTTGTTAATTTTGTTGTGTTTTTGTTAATGTCATGTTTTTGTTAATGTTGTTGTGTTTTTGTAATTTGTAATTGTGCTTAGTTAATGTTGTTGTGGTTTGCACTTCAGGGCCACCATAGTATACAGTACTCTAGCTGAGTACTCAATGTGGTTTATATAACATGTTTGCATTTACCCGTTAACACAAGCACTTGACCCTACAGTGATTACTGTCTAACATTCACGCTGACATCTTGACCAGGGATACTTTGGCATGCAGACTGGAGCAGCCAATTGAACCACCGACTTTCTGATTAGTAGATGACCTGCTCTACTTTCTGAGCCACAGCCACCGCAGTTGTGGTCATCTTCCTGATGTGGAACTCATGCATTTTTTCCCCCATCTTGGTAGTGGCCCTGAGACTTTCATTTAGTTTTCATTTAGTTTCATTTATTCGTACATAGGGACAAATATGTTACAATAGAAAGGTTAAAAAAATATGATATGTTACCTAAGGTAATTCACAATGCCTGTCCCTATTTGGCCCTTTGCACAGTAATTATAACAACATACAATGACACAACAACACAAACAATACTAGAACACAAAATTACATTTATAAAAATCCACCTAACTGGTTACCTTTTAAAAATTGTTTCAGTCTATATTTAAATGACGTCAGTCAGGCTCCTACTTAAGATCAGGAAGCAATAGTTAGACCTTAGCCTCTTTCCTCCCGCTTGGCGTACTGTCTCAGGGTGCAGGATTTACATGGTAAGGAGCTTTCATATCTGGACATCTATTATATACAGTTTTAGACATTTGAACATTTTGTATCTTGCAAATAAAAACATTTGTGATAATGATTTATTTATTACCAAAGGTATTTTGCATTTTATGATCATGATATTTTTATTATATGACAAAATGAAACATTTTAACATCGGAGTCCATGAGGATTGATTCATTTTGGGAGCTTCAAGTGGTGGTGAAGAGGGAGCTGAGCATACAAGCGAAGCTGTTGATTTAACGGTCAATCTACGTCCCTACCCTCACCTATGGTCATGAGCTTTGGGTCGTGACCGAAAGAATGAGATTGTGAATACAAGCATCAGAAATGAGCTTCCTCCAAAAGGTGGCTGGCCTCTTTCTTAGAGATAGGGTGAGGAGTACGGCCATTTGTAAGGGGCTCAAAGTAGAGCCGCTGCTCCTCCACATTGAAAGAAGCCAGTTGTGGTGGCTCGGGCATCTGACTAGGATGCCTCCTGGGCACCTCTTGGGTGAGGTTTTCAAGGAGGCCCTGGGCCAGACCCAGGATACCCTGGAGAGATTATATCATCCCCTTAGAATTATAAGGTTCGATGTGAATTCTGACTAGTTTTGAGATATTAAATAATAGATCCTTGTAGTACCAAGTTAAAGCTTGATTTTGCAGATAGAACATTTTTGTTTTGTGAATAAAATGGCCAAACTTGGATATAACTGAAAAAAAATCTCTTACATATTGTTGATTAGCGGTTAACGAGTAAGAATTGACAATAAGTCAATTTCGTCAAAAATGTCAGATAGAACCTTATAATTCTAATGGGACGATATCTCTCGGCTGGCCTGTAAACACCTTGGGGTCCCCCCCAGATGGGCTGGTGGAGGTGGCTGGGGTCCGGGCTTCTCTGCTTAGGCTTCAGGTCCCGCAACCCAGCCCTGGATAAGTGGAAGAAAATGAATGGATGGATGGACATTGAAACTCCACAGTGTCCCACACATGAATTCAATCATCTCTGTAGTCCATCATGTAGAGACTCCAAAACAGGCTTTGTCAAAAATTGACATATTTACCATATTTATCATATTTACCTTGTCTAATGGACTGTGTACCTTTGTTCCACTCTCAGTTTTCACCTTTAATGTAACTGAGAAGTACCTGCAAAGTGACTGAAGTTTTGCTTGTGCTCTATTGACAGACTCCGTGGTGTTTTTGTGGACAAACATGACCTGTAACTCGCTCTGTACTTAAAGTATTCTCTCCAAAATCAAGAAAAAAATTCTTAAATACAATTGATGCAGCATTGCAAGCTGGAGTTATAACAGACTTGAAGCTACCTTTAAACAGGCTCTGCCAATGAATTTTTCCAGCAGCGTTCAAGAAAAAAAGAAAAAAATAAGTTAGCCGTAAATGTCACAATTATTTGCTGTTTAAGGGTCAGAATCTGCATAGTTAGCCTGAGATAGCATTTGTCTATTGATTTTTCCCCAATTACGTGCTTCAATAATGCTGCAATAAATAATGTTGTTATTAAGTTTCTGGAAGTAATAGGACCAGAGTGCGGGCTGTTCTGAAAACCTGAAGTCACATATTTTCACATGTCCACAAACTGTCATACAAGACTCATTGTTGCAAATTTGATGACAAATTGTGTTGTTACACTAAACTTGTATTTCAGTTACACAGTGTTTGCACAAGCAGCCATCTAAATCAAAAACAAGTGAAACTGGTTTGTGTGCTATGATGTTTTTGGCAACTTCTCAAACTCTTACATTAATTATTACACCCTCGTTTTCTTGGAAAAGGCTGTTTGCACAAGTTTACAGATAAAGAGATCATTTCTCTCAGTGGAATGCAAGCCACAGAGATCAGTTACTTTAAAACTTAACCACGTTTCTCAGATTTAACCAGCTGGTCAATAAATACAGAGCTGGTATTTACTGTGAGCAGAGGTAATGTGATGCGTTATTCACAGTAAGCGACAGTATAAATGGTAGTAAACAGTTTAAACTGAGTGCAGTGTGCTATACTGGATTTGAAATGTTTGTATTCAGTAGTGTAACAGCTCTGTGGTAAAAGCTGCTTTTCAGTCTTGAGGTCCAGGTGTACAGTGTCCTGTAGTGCCTCCAAGAAGGCAGGGGGTAAAGAGGCAGTGTCCAGGATGTGTGCTCTAATGATTATAGCTATGACCAGCGTGGTGCAGTGGATCCTATATATGTCCTCCAGTCCGGGGAGCTTGGTGCCAGAGATCCTCTCAGCAGTCTCGATAATGCGCTGGAGAGCTTTTCTGTTGTCTGCAGTGCAGCCAGAGTACCATACTGAGATACAGTATGTGAGGACGGACTCGATGGCTGACATGTAGAAGTTCACCAGCAGCTGTTGTGAGAGTCACACTATTGTCAAGCACCTCAGGAAGTGAAGCCTCTGAAGACCTTTCTTGAACGTCGATGTGGTGTTGATGGTCCTGGTCATGTCATGGCTGATGTTGACCCCGAGGTACTTCCTCCTCGACCTCCACTCTCTCGCCACTGATGGCAATTGGGCATTGGATGAGGGGCCTCAGTCTCCTGAAGTCCAGAATCAGCTCCTTCATCTTTGCTGCACTGAGGATCAAGTTGTTATCTCGGCTCCAGTTCTCCAGAGTGGAGGGCCAGTGACACAGCATCCTTGGTTTACCTGTTTGTCCTGTAAGCAAATTAGTTCAGGTCCAAGTAGGGGGGGTGCTGTTCTTCAAGTGTCCCAGAATGAGTTGCTCGAGGCACTTCATCACTACCGGTGTCAGGGCTAATAGCTAATAGTCATTGAGGGACCTGATAGCTGATTGTTTTGGCACAGGGATGATTGTCAATGACTTGAGGCATGTAGGTATGGATGCCTGCTCCAGGGAGATGCTAAACAGGCCTGTGAGCACTGCTGTGAGCTCCCATATGCAGTTCTTCAGAACCTGTCCTGGTACTCTGTCAGATCCATTACCCTTTTGGGGTTGATGTGCTGCAGGTTCTATCTCAGCTCATTAAAACTAATCAAAAGAGGGGCTGGAGTGGAGCAGAAGACTGGAACAACACTTTAGCTGCCATTTCATGTAGGGGTAGCAAATCACCCAAATGCAAGGTCTCCTAGCACTGCTTTAAATCCACAGACTAGCGTGCAACAAGCACAAATTATGTTTAAACAGAAGGAATTATATATTTGAATTTCACAACCTCAGACAAAAACATCATAAAATCGCCATCTAAATCAAAGAATTGTAACTTGACACTTATCCAAGTTATAGTTTTTTTTTACACTTTCCATGGAAAATGAGTGACACGCCTTTCAGGCTATATGTGACTTAATAGATGCCGGGAAAGAGATGATTTCTCAAGGCAAGCCAAGCCACTAAAGCAGTTTACCTGCATATTCCTCAAATACATCAATATTAGCAGGTCAGCTAAGTGATTGAATAACTTGCAACATTCACTATATTTTAATGCTTATCTGGTAAAATACATGTTATAGAGCACTCTTTTTCATTTTCAGACTGCATTATTATTTAATGATTGATATAAGTCCACGTGATCTGACAGGATATGCCCGTTTTTTGGAGGGGTGCAATTTGGGGGAGTGCTCAACATCATTCGCATAACGTTTCTGACTCAATCTCAATTCTGACGGGCCTCACATAGTAAGAACTACTGCTCGAATTGAAGGACTGTAGCAAAGATCTACAAAAACTAGAATAAACTGAAACGTGAATGCATGCAGTGATTTAAGTGATGAATAATTTGCTGTAACTGAAATTCTTTTAAAAGCCAGTTGTAATTTTAAACAGTTTTATCGGGTGAAGTAACATTATTGTATGTAATTAAACTGCTACTTAATAAACCTTACCGGCTACAAATGTATATAATATTTTGATATCTGTATATAGTGTTTTGACGTGTGTGTATATGTAAATGTGGGTATTGACACTGATATATATATATTTATGTATATAGTGCTTATGTATATGTGTATAGATTTTTGCTATTTTATTTTATTCTATACTATTTTAGTTTAGTTATTTGTTCTTACTCATCCTTTTCATTTTTTCTCTGTATTGAGCTGCTGTAATGCACAAATTTCCCCGTCGTGGGATCATTAAAGGTTTATCTTATCTTATCTTATCTTATCTTAAGCCATCACTTGACCCAGCTGTCTTAGCTAATTATAGGCCAATCTCCAACCTTCCTTTTCTCTCAAAGATTCTTGAAAGAGTAGTTGTAAAACAGCTAACTGATCATCTGCAGAGGAACGGTTTATTTGAAGAGTTTCAGTCAGGTTTCAGAATTCATCACAGTACAGAAACTGCATTAGTGAAGGTTACAAATGATCTTCTTACAGCCTCTGACAGTGGACTCATCTCTGTTCTTGTCCTGTTGGACCTCAGTGCAGCTTTTGATACTGTTGACCATAACATTTTATTACAGAGATTAGAGCTTGCTATAGGTATTAAAGGTACTGCACTGCAGTGGTTTGAATCATAATTATCTCATAGATTCCAATTTGTTCATGTAAATGGGGAGTCTTCTTCACACACTAAGGTTAATTATGGAGTTCCACAGGGTTCTGTGCTAGGACCAATTTTATTTACATTATACATGCTTCCCTTAGGCAGTATTATTAGAAAGCATTGCATCAATTTTCATTGTTATGCAGATGATACTCAGCTTTATCTATCCATGAAGCCAGATGAAACACATCATTTTGTTAAACTGCAGGAATGTCTTAAAGACATTAAGGCCTGGATGACCTTTACCTGAATTTCCTGCTTCTAAATTCAGATAAAACTGAAGTTCTTGTACTTGGCCCCACAAATCTTAGAAACATGGTGTTGAACCAGATACTTACTCTGGATGGCATTACCTTGACCTCCAGTAACACTGTGAGAAATCTTGGAGTAATTTTTCCAATCTTATGGCATGCTATTCTATACTATTCAATGCACATATTAAACAAATATGTAGGACTGGTATTTTTGCATTTGCGCAATATTTCTAAAATTAGAAGCATTCTTTCTCAGACTGATGCTGAAAAGCTATTTCATGCATTTACTACTTCTAGGGTGGACTATTGTAATTCGTCATTATCAGGCTGTCCTAAAAGCTCCCTGAAAAGCCTTCAGCTGATCCAAAATTCTGCAGCTAGAGTGCTGACAGGGACTAGAAAGAGAGAGCAGATTTCTCCCTTATTGGCTTCTCTTCATTGGCTCCCTGTTAAATCTAGAATAGAATTTAAAATCCTTCTCCTCACATACAAGGTCTTGAATAATCAGACACCATCTTATCTCAAAGACCTCATAGTCCCATATTACCCCAATAGAGCACTTCACTCTCAGACTGCTGGCTTACTTGTGGTTCCTAGGATATTTAAATGCAGTGGTGCAGAAAGTGGGTATGCACTATATTCAATGCATAGGGGTGCCGCATGTGGGGGGGGGTGGGGGCACCAAAGCAATGTGGGGAAATTATTTCTGTAGTTGGCATTTTCTGTATTTAGCAGCTGTGCATGTAATATGATCAATAACAGAGGTACGATGCTTGATTAGGTGCCACAGTGCTGCCCCCCCCCCCCCCCCCCCCCACACACACACACGCTTTCAATGGTGCTTCCAAGAACGCACTCGATTGCGACTGTTTTCTTTTGAATCATGCTTTCATCTGACGACAAGTGCCGGAGAGGCATAAAAGAAAGATCTAAGGGGCACAAAACAGAAGGCGGAAAAGGATAAAAATGCTATTGGGATAAAAAAAAAAAAGCTTTTCAAAGTGGTTTAAAGACAGTCGGTAAGTTAGGTCAGTGTGTGAAGAGGAGGCTTGATGAAAATGAAAACGGATGATGGAAAATAAAAACCCTGTAATAGAAGTCTTTTATTTTATAAGTCCATGAATAAGTGAGACCTGCAAACAGAAAACATAGAAAACTTTGAGAGGGTGTGTGAGTGTGTGTGTGTGTGTGTGTGTGTGGGGGTTGGGGGGGCTAAAAATCTGTCCACATACACCTCAGAAAGTACAGTGGTGTGAAAAAGTGTTTGCCCCCTGCCTCATTTCCTGTTTTTTTGCATGTTTGTCACACTTAAGTGGTTCGGAACATCAAACCAATTTAAACAATAGTCAAGGACAACACAAGTAAACACAAAATGCAAGTTGTAAATGAAGGTGTTTATTAGTAAAGGTGAAAAAAAATCCAAACCATCATGGCCCTGTGTGAAAAAGTGATTGCCCCCTAAACCTAATAACTGGTTGGGCCACCCTTAGCAGCAACAACTGCAACCAAGCGTCTGCGATAACTTGCAATGAGGCTTTTACAGCGTTCTGGAGGAATTTTGGCCCACTCATCTTTGCAGAATTGTCCCAATTCAGTTACATTAGAGGGTTTTCGAGCATGAACGGCCTTTTTAAGGTCATACCACAACATCTCAATAGGATTCAGGTCAGGACTTTGGCTAGGCCACTCCAAAGTCTTCATTTTGTTTTTCTTCAGCCATTCAGTGGTGGACTTGCTGGTGTGTTTAGGATCATTGTCCTGCTGCAGAACCCAAGTACGTTTAAGCTTGAGTACACGAACAGATGGTCTGACACTCTCCCTCAGGATCTCTTGGTAGACAGCAGAATTCATAGTTCCATTTATCACAGCAAGTCTTCCAGGTCCTGACGCAGCAAAACAGCCCCAGACCATCACACTACCACCACCGTATTTTAGTGTTGGTATAATGTTCTTTTTCTGAAATGCAGTGTTCCTTTTACGCCAGATGTAATGGGACACACACCTTCCAAAGTGTTCCACTTTTGTCTCATCGGTCCACAGAATGTTGTCCCAAAAGTCTTGGGGATCATCAAGATGCGTTTTGGAAAAATTGAGACGAGCTTTAATGTTCTTTTTGCTCAGCAGTGGTTTTCTTCTTGGAACTCTGCCATGCAGGCCATTTTTGCTCAGGCTTTTTCTGATGGTGGAGGCATGAACGCTGACCTTAACTGAGGCAAGTGAGGCCTGCAGTTCTTTGGACGTTGTTGTGGGGTCTTTTGTGACCTCTTGGATGAGTCGTCGCTGCGCCCTTGGGGTAATTTTGGGCGGCCGGCCACTCCTGGGAAGGTTCACCACTGTTCCATGTCTTCGCCATTTGTGGATAATGGCTCTCACTGTGGTTCGCTGGATTCCCAAAGCTTTGGAAATGGCTTTATAACCCTTTCCAGACTGATAGATCTCAATTACTTTCTTTCTCAATTGCTCCTGAATTTCTTTGGATCTCGGCATGATGTGTAGCTTTCAAGGATCTTCTGGTGGACCTTACTGTGTCAGGCAGCTCCTATTTAAGTGATGTCTTGATTGGGAACAGGTGTGGCAATAATCAGGCCTAGGTGTGGCTAGGGAAATTGAACTCAGGTGTGAAAAACCACAGTTATAGTATGTTTTAACAAGGGGGGCAATCACTTTTTCACACAGGGCCATGATGGTTTGGATTTTTTTTCACCTTTACTAATAAACACCTTCATTTACAACTTGCATTTTGTGTTTACTTGTGTTGTCCTTGACTATTGTTTAAATTGGTTTGATGTTCCGAAACACTTAAGTGTGACAAACATGCAAAAAAACAGGAAATGAGGCAGGGGGCAAACACTTTTTCACACCACTGTATATACCTGTGCAAAGCATACTAATAGTAAAACTACAGAGATCATAAAACTGCATATATACAGTAAGTAAATACAGAAAAAGGAACAAGTTCATGACAATTTCACTGAGTATAACAGAAAATATTCATAGTCAATTATTTTTATGTATAAAATCTTTCCCATCAGTCCCAAATAATAATGACTGAATGCTATTCCAGTGCTTTTGTTTCTTAAACTAAATTGACTACTGTGATGCATTAAACAATACAACTGAACAACAGCTGTAGTTTATAAATATTTCCTATAAATTAAAGTACACATTCCTCTTCATATCACCACAGAAGAAAATAAGACAAACATCAAAAATGAGTCTACATGTGGTGAAATTATGTGAGTATTTCAAGTTTTGTTTTGTTGTACTAAAGTAGTGTGAGCATCCTGATGGAGACATTTTAACGAACAACCTAAAATCAAGCAAAACATGCTAATACTCATAAATTAACTTGTATAGTTTTTAGTTTAATCTTTTTGTTGTAGATTGATTATATCTTTTTTAATGAGAAGTAATTTTTATTGCTCAAATTCAAATATTTTGGTTAGCTTTAGGCATTAAATAGGCTCATTTAAGTTTTGATCAAATCTTTATTACATGCTGATATTCACTGTGTTTTCTTATTTCTTGTCTTTAGTCTCTGTGAGTGTGTTGTTGCTCACAGTGTATCAAATCCACACTGTGACCAGCTGGACGTCTAGCCTGGCTGATTGTCTGAATGACACTGACTACGATCAGCTGCTGCAGACAGCAATGAACGGTCTTCCACATATAAACACATCTCATCATGTTGTCATTGTTGGGGCTGGCATGGCTGGATTGACAGCTGCTCAGCTACTTCACAAAGCAGGACATACGGTGTGTGTAATACACCTTTTTTGTTAGGAAGAATTTTAGATTTTGAAAGAAAAAAAAGAAAGTTTGTTTTTCTTCAAACCTTTGGCTATGTTAATGATTAGAATTAATACCAGTCATATTAGTAATCCTAACATGACTAATCTTGGTAAAAAAAAACGTTTGTCACGGTCGGCGATGAAACGGGTGAGGAAGGGCAAAAACGCAGGACTCCGGAGGCAGGCACTGAAACATTAACGACGCGACAACAGGAAGAGAAAACGCAGGACTTAAATACACAGAAGGGCTGATGAGGGAAGAGGAAACAGGTGGGAACACAGGTGACACTGATAACTAAGACGAGACCAGAGGGAAGCAAAACTGAATACAACAGACAGGGGCTGGATGGATATCAAAATAAAACAGGAAGTATGACAAGGGAACAGAGACGCAAACCTGACACACAATACAGAGAGACACAAGGAACTAGAAATAACTGAAGGCAACTATAACAGATAACTAAACAACCTGAGAAAACGGAAACCATACCAAGAAAACATAAAACACTGGGCCACCGACCCAGGACAAGACAGTGTTGGAGGTTTTTGTTCATTTCTATTGCAACTCTTTCTTAATCAAACAGATTAGCATGTTGGTTAACAAAATTAATAACATTTAACTGATATTAATAAAAAGTTTAAATTGTATTTTGTAATATTTAAACAAGGTCACCATATTAGAAGCTAGTGGACGGGTTGGTGGGCGTGTGGAGACCTACAGGAATGAGGAAGAGGGCTGGTATGCTGATCTTGGGGCCATGAGGATCCCAAACTCTCATCAGTGAGTAAAAGTAGTTATTTTAAAACTAATCATTTCAGTACAACAGTGGTGATAGTCTACTGCTGCTTCTGATTATGATTTTTCAAATCTCCGGGGACACTCACAACCTGATTCTGTTCAACAGCATCCTCCTCTGGTTTGCTAAAGACCTGAGCGTTGAGCTGAATGAGTTCATCATGGACGATGACAACACGTTCTACCTGGTGAATGGAATAGAGCCACAGAAGACATACAAAGTGAAGGAAAACCCTAACATCCTGAAGTACAATCTGTCAGCAAATGAGATGCATAAATCAGCTGACACTCTTCTACAGCAGGCTTTAGAGAAGGTACGTGGAGGGGTAAGGAGGTTCTACCAGCAGACATTAAATGTTTAAAAGCAAATGTTTTGCCATAATTAGATTGATTTTGTTTAGCAGGTACTTCCAACAGACCCATTTTTGACAGTTGTACCTTGCACAGAGAGCCATCTTTTCATCATTTAAAAACAAAGAATGTGGTTTGTTTTCTATACAATTTGTAATTTATTTGAACTGACATTTATTTATTTGTTTACTGAAAAACTGCAGGTTTGTTTTAATTGCTTTTTTCTTTTTGACAGCAAAGACTTTTTTATGCCTCCCAAGCAGGTCAAATAATTGCAGTCTCTGTTTGGATTTTGATGAGTGCACTTTGTTAACTGCTCATTGTAGTTATTAATATGCAGAAGCTGTTCTTAAAGGTTAACATGTGGCTTAGATGAGGTTCCACCTCTCTTGTAAAAACAAATAAATCGTGCTTACAGCATCCAAATATAACAAAGCTTTCATCAGGAAAAACAGTAACGTGAAAATAAATATATGAGGCAATTCAAAGATACTGTCCTAATTTATGAAAACTGTCCTTTTTAGCAAGTGGTTAAAACAAACTCCAACCTTTACTATAGATGAGTTGATGGTAATCTGCTGTCTAATGTGAGGTTAACACAGCTCTGAGCAGTCTAAGATTAATATGAGCTCATTCAGGCATTACATCTGCTTGCCATGTAGGAGTCTGGATGTGCACACATGACATTGTCTCCTTTGATATATATTTTCTTTAGGTGAAAGTTGAAGTCATAAACAATGGTTGTGAAGCTGCACTGGGTAAATTTGACCATTATTCAGTGAAGGTAAAGTTCATGATAGTTAAAGTTTGATCCTTTGTTCTGAATCACTTTGATTTCATAACCAGAATCTTTGTTTGCCTAACAGGAGTACCTGAAAGAAGAAGCTGATCTGAGTCCTGAAGCCATCAGGATGATTGGAGACCTCCTTAACGAAGAGAGTCTTATGTACACCGCAATGACTGAAATGATCTATGACCAAACTTACATTAATGACAATGTCACGTAAGGCTTCTATACTAAACTAAATATAACTTATTTCACAGGAGAGATCAAAGTTATAAGTGACATAAATCACATCAAATTCTTAATGTGTTTAAGGATCAAAGTTGTGGATTATTTTTATTATCCCCCCTTTACAGTCCATTTACAGTTCTTTGATGTCTTTAGAGGAGCTTTAGATATTAATATTTGAAGTGGAGGACATAGCAACTCATTACTTTAACCTAATTGCATGCTTTTTTGATGTGATGTGTTGGAATTTCTGTCTGAAACAAGGAAAACTTAAATTTATGTCCAGGAAAAAAACAGATTAGAGACAACAATTTATTCTTAAATGAACAAAAACCTTACAAACCTTTACTAGAAACTGTTCACTACCAAAATCATGAAATAAATATATTTCTCTTTATTTTCATCTTAAAGGTACAGTGAAGTGACCGGTGGGTCAGACCTTCTCCCCAAAGCTTTTCTTAAGGACCTTGATGTTCCTATTCTTCTTAATTCCACAGTCAAGCATATCAACCACTCAGATGAAGGAGTCACTGTATCCTACCATAGTGGTCAACAGTCTTCTTTTACTGAACTTCCAGCTGACGCCGTCCTGGTAACAACAACAGCCAAAGCAGCTCTTTTCATAGATTTTGATCCCCCTCTCTCCATCCCAAAGATGGAGGCCCTGAGGTCTGTCCATTATGACAGCTCCACTAAAATCCTGCTCACCTTCAAGAACAAGTTCTGGGAGGATGACAGCATCCGAGGAGGAAAGAGCATCACAGATGGGCCCTCTCGTTTCATCTACTATCCCAGCCACAGTTTCCGAAATAAGACGATCGGTGTCCTCCTGGCGTCCTACACCTGGTCTGATGACTCACTACTCTTTCTAGGTGCAAGTGACCAAGACCTTAAAGAGCTGGTTTTGAGAGATTTGGCAAAGATTCATGGTGAGAAGGTCAGGGCTCTCTGCACAGGGGTGTTGGTGAAGAAGTGGAGCATGGATCCTTACAGCTTGGGTGCCTTCGCTCTGTTCACACCTTATCAACACTTAGAGTATGCTACAGAGCTCTTTAAAAATGAAGGCAGGGTGCACTTTGCTGGTGAGCACACAGCCTTTCCTCACGCTTGGATGGAGACATCAATGAAGTCTGCAATCAGGGCGGCTACCAACATTAACCAGGCTGCAAAGAAAGAGTCAGAAATGCAATCCGAGACGAGCTCTATTGCTCTGATTCTGGATTGAGCTGTAGACTCTAGAACCAGGGGCTCGGTCGACTCTTACAAAGATATGCATGCTTAACTGGTGATGGTAAATTGGCTTTATCCTGTCTCTTTCCTGCAGTGTCAGCTGGAATAATGTTGGAAAATACTTTATTGTTATAATCACTATGTAACTCTGATACATTAGTGTGCAACCAATTAAGGTAAAAATAGTTGTTGTAATGCTTTTTCTGCTTAACTCCTGTTTTAAACTTAGTCATGTGCTGTGTCCGGATGTTTTCCTGTAAGAAGTGTAACTCTCTCTTGTGTGCTGACCTCGATTAAAGGAACACACAAAAATATAATCAGGGCTGAAAAGATAATCATTTGGAGCATGTGTGTTTCATTATTGTTATTCAGCCTGCTTTTTGCACCTGTATATACAGCTGATTAGTGTATGACAGTAAATCACAGCAAAAGAATACACTTACAGTCTTGAATATTGTGGTTGAAGGTCACAAGTGAAGTCAGTGTTATCACATTCCAGAATTGTGAGAAGCTGCAGAAGCACTTCTGTGTTTTTTATGCTGCTTGACATTTCCTATAAAAATGCATTGTGTCTCACTAAATGTTAAAAGCTGCCTTTCAAGTAATAAACCCCTAAACGTTCCTTGTTCTGAGTGCTCTGTGTTTCTTGGACTTTGATAATTTTCCTAACTAGTAATCATTGCTTCTAATTTGATTAAAACTTCAATGTAATTAATGAACAACCAGTTTGCTTATATTACATTTGCTTTCCACATTTCTTTACTTTTTTATCTGGCCCAGATAAGGTGTGCAACAGGCCTGTGATCAGCAGTACTGGTGCGTTCATGCAGAAATTCTCAGATGACGTGGCCATTGTCGTGTATGTCAGGAGTGAACAGAAGGACGAGTACAGGAGACTGCTGGATGACTTTGTGGATTTGTGCAAACTGAACCAACTGCTGCTGAACACGTCCAAGACTACGGAGACTTAAATAGGTCTGGACCACCCCCACAGCCAGTCTCTATTGGGGGGATTGATGTGGAGATGGTGAGGACCTACAAGTACCTTGGTCTGCAGCTGGATTATTCTTTAATTCATCGCTTTGCCTGTTGAAAAAGAAAATGGGAAATGAAATCTGGGAATCTAAATAATCCACAGAAATTCTGGGAAGTCATTAAGTGCCTTTTGGTGAACAAAAGCTCACAGGTTCTACCTTCCTATGTTTTTAAGGATTCTCTTCCTGTCTGTGATAGGTTGGCAGCATTGAATTGTTTTAACAAGCACCTTATTTCTTCTGGCTTGTTATTTGACTCATAAACTCTCTTAATATGCCTGCCATTTTAACACTTAGACTTCGTCATTCAAGTTTCTAATAGAATGCAGTTAGTTCACATATTATCTCAGTAAAAGGACACAGTGCATTAAATATGATGGCCTGTGCTTTAATTTGTTGCTTTTTAAAAAAGGGTTCCCCAGAGATCTGTATTAGGGCCTCTTTTAGTCATTGCTGTGGGTCTAAACCAGGGGTGCCCAAACTTGTGGCCCGCGGGCCGCTTCCGGCCGCGCCCGCTTCTCGTCTGTGAATTGATGTCAAGAAAAACATAAAATTTGGCACTTTAAGTTACTTTTTTGACATTTCACTTAACCCTCTTATTGGAGGGGAAGGCGAAATGTCAAAAAAATAACTGAAAGGGCCAAATTGTATGTCTGATTTAATGGTTTAGAAGGTGGCATTGTGGAGAAGTGGTTAGGAGAACACTTTGGGTTCAAATCTGTTTGTAACAAAAAAATGTAGTTTTATCATATAAACCTAACCAAACATTAACGGAAAAGTTGATGTTCATAATCGACTGAAGAAAAGCAAACTGAAAGATTGATTGGATGTCCTCTTACTGTCCCATCAACCACCAGCTGTGCGTTCTAATGCAAAGTGTTATAGATTTTAGTTCTTCCATGTGTCCACAAAATTGTGTAGGCCCAAATAGCTCTGTTTAGTCTAATTCAATTGTATTTATATAGAATAGAATAGAATAGAATTGAATAGAATAGAATGTCTTTATTGTCATTATACAGAATGTACAGTGAGACTGGAGCACCAAATCACAACAAATAACAAACAGTTGTATCAAAGCACTTTTAATTGTAAGGGAAAGGGAAGGAAAACTCCCTTTTTACAAGAAGAAACCTCCAGCAGAAAGAGGCTCAGGGAGGGGCAGTCATCTGCCAACTGGTTAGGTTAAGAGGAGGGAGACAGCACAACAAAATAATAGTGGAAAATATCTTTTAAATCAGTGTTTTTTGGATGATGAATTCAGAATGCCTGAAAATGGCATTTAAACTTCGCTCCAAAAGTATTGGAAGAGTGAGGCCAATCCCTTTATTTTTGTTGTAGGCTGAAAACATATGGGTTGAGGTGATTATTTGTTGTTTCAGTGCAAAATAAGTAAGACTGAACTGAACTAAATTGAAATCATTCACTGGTTTCAGTCTTTGGGATCAAACATGGAAAATAAAGTAATGATTTTACATCCCTGTAAGTCTGTTTCATCTTTGTTTCTAGTTGTACCTTCAGGGTTTCAGGTGTTGGATGCAACTTAACCCAGTAAAGCTGTTCACACATTTCAGCTGAATGTTTTTGCATTTTCTGAGGTTATTAACAGTCCAACCAAACTGTCACAGAGGATGTGATGACTTCATGTTACTTACTGAACTGAAGGAACTTAAAACAGCAGCAAAGAGTGAGCAGGAAACCAGCTGGACTCTGCTGATGCAGGTGAGATTGCTTCCTAACAAAATTATGTAAATGATTCTTTAAACCTATGAGAGCAAAGTTGGATATTTGAAGAGAATCTGGATAATACATTGTGGACAGTAATAAGAGTTCTCAGAGCTGCTGCTGACACACTGGAAACAAAGTGAGGGCTGCATAATGTGTTTTCTGTCTCCACAGGACAGCATCAGAGTGCAGTCATTTTCCCTTGAAAAGGTGACCAACCTACATTTTCAAAATTTAATTTTCTAATTACGTGACAAAAATCACCGTGAGTCCACAATTCATATGTTAACATTTTTGGTGGCAGTGTCAGTTCATCTCTTATTCCTGCCTGAAAGGCAAAGGAAAAAAAACCTGCTGCAATGTTTTATGATGTACTGCAGGTGGCAGCGTTTGACTGAAATGAATGTATTGCAATTACTGCAAGAGAGATTCACTCTACAACTGACTGTCTCTTGGCATGGCTTTGAGAAACAAAGATTTATGAAGGAGGCATCCATGTCAGCTGCAGGCACGTTGATGGCTGACAAGGTCTATCTGAGATAGGTGGACTCTGCTACAGTTGTAGTTTAAGGACAGATTCAGGACCGTTGGATGACAGATTTTTTTTCATCTGCACCTTTTTTCTTCCAGGTCAGCTCTACAGTGACTTCAAAAGACTTAATTGCTAAGCTGATTCACCTATGCAAGCTTTTCCTATCAGAGGCCAGGGCTGTCCATTGTGAAGGGCTGATATTACAAGCATTTAAGGAGGACTTAATGGGTCCTCTTTTTCGGGGCCTTCTGTTGCATTTTCCAGTGGTGAGCTCACCGTAGATGGTAGACTTCCATCCAAATCAAGCCCAGCAAAGTCATGATTTGAGCAGCTGGAGGGCCTCAATGTTGGATGGAACGGAGGCAGAGCTGGTGGAAACTGCCAAGCAGCTGCAGGCATCACTTGTAGGTGACCCATGATTCAGATTCATACAGCAGCGTGGGTAGTGCAACACCTCTGTACACTTGGATTTTTGCATGATAAGTCAAGATTTTGCTGCTCTACACCAAACAGCTCAAAGGTCCTTTTTGTCGATCTTGGAGTCATGGGAGATATCTTGGCGTCAGCCAAGATAAGTAAAAAGTTGCACAGATTTAACTGCAGACTGGTTGCTGGTGATGTTAGGCAGGTGGGAAGTCTGGTTTGGTGGAGGCTCATAAACAAAGCAAAGCAGGCCACGATGTGCTCCATGCTGGCTCTATGTGGGCAACAAGAGCAGCATCGTTGGCAAATAAATATACTTGAATGAGGTGCTACATTATTTTGGTGCATGCTTCCAGGCTCCTTAGGTTGAACAAGCTGTTGTCAGTGTGATAGTGAATGTATATGCCATCCTCTTTACCCAATGGTTTCATTGCCTGATGCAGCATCATGCTGAAGAAAATGGAAAACAGTGTTGGTGTGAGAACACAGCCCTCTTTGATGCTGTTCAGTATTGGAAAGGGCTTGAAGAGCTCACTGTTGTTCCTCACTTGTCCCATCTGTCCCTCATGGAGCTGCATGATCATCCTCAAGAATTTTGAGGGGCAGCTTAGACCCTCCATGATCTGCTCATTGTGTTGAAGGCTTTGTTCAAATCCACAAAGGAATTTGCTCTTAAGCCACACCGACTTTCAGGTAGATGTTCTTTGGCAATGGATGAAACCAATCTGTTTGGAATAAGAAAGAGAGATAATCCCCTGATAGTTTAAACAGTCTGACTGATCACCTTTGTTTTTTACAACATTACAAGGACTGCATCGCAAAGGTCATGAGGAAGTTTGTCTCTTTCCCAGCAGAGATGTGAAGAGCTTGTGGAGCTTGGAATGAAGGTTCAAGCCACTATGCTTCCAGATCACTGGAGGTATGCTATCATTTCATGCAGCCTTGCCAGACTTTAGCTGTGAAATAGCTTTAGTGGTCTCTTCAACTATTGATATTTCATGTAGCATGTCTTGACAGTTTGCCAGGAGATGCACTCAGGGGCCGTGAGCTGCAGTGTCTGGTTGATTGAGAAAAGAGTGTTAAAATGCTCGGTGCAATGGCTCATGATGGAGGCCTTGTCTTTTAGCCATCTTCACTGTGCAGTGAATTTTGGACTTGAAAAGAAGGACCATAAACTATCTTCGGGGCTTCATTAATGGTAAATGGACCAGTTCTTATGTAGCACTTTTCTAACTAGGCAGGCAAAGCGCTTATACATTCGTTCACCGATTCACACAAACACTTCCATCTGCAGCTAAGTGCTTACTCTCTACCATTCACACACATTCATACTCCGACACTTGCATCAGAGAGATAATTTGCCTCGTTGCCCGCACTGCAATGTGGCATATGTATGTGGTCGCTGGCTTCACCTCTAAGCCACCCAGGTGCCCCTTATTATCTTTTATGAAACAAAAATGTCCTGTTTAATTCAAAGCTCAAAGTTATTTTATTGAGAGAAAGTAGAGACAGGCTTAAACTAACAATCAATCATTTATTTAGCTAATATCTAGTTTTCCAGTCTCCAAAGAGGCCAGGACAGTGAATGCAGGCAGGGAAATTATGCCATTGTAGGAAAAAATGGAAAGAAGAAGGTATATTACAAAGCATTTTTTTAAGCAACAGCAGAACAAAATTATATATTTAAATTCACAAGCAAAAAAAAAAAAAAGATTTCTCCGAGTACTCCGGTTTCCTCCTACAGTCTAAAGACATGCAGTTAATGGGGTTAGGTTAACTGGTGTTTCTGAATTGTACTCAGGTCTGAATTTGAGTGTGAGTTGCTTTCTGTCTCTCTGCAACCTGTTTCTGAAACAGTGTTCATATTGCACCTGCCTCTTGTCCCATGACAGCTGGAATAGGCTCCAGTCCCCCTGTGACCCTGAATAGGATAAGAGGATGGATGTGTGTGTTATTTCTGCATCTTTGTTAGATGTGTATGTGTTGTATATGAATGGATAGATACCACTGATATTTCAAGTTTTACTGAACTTCAGTAAAAAACAAACAAACAATCAGAACAGATTAAAGACAACTAAAGACAATCATGTAAAATTTGGGATGGATGACAAAGACATTTACAGTTTATCTACATGGAAAGTATCATTTCTGAACTGTAGTCACTCCAAAATGCCCCCATGATTTAAGACTTAGAATTAATGCTTGGTCCTCTAGGAGCAATAAGGACCATTTAACAAATATTCATACATGTTTGGGAGCTGCCCTGCAAAGTAAACAGTGTGTATTACACAGAGTAGCAAATTGTTTCTATGCTTTCTTCCGTTTTCTTCTGCTTATCCTGTTCAGGGTTGCGGGGGGCTGGAGCCTATCCCAGCTGTCATAGGGAGAGAGGGAGGATACACCCTGTACAGGTCGCCAGCCTGTCACAGGCCTAACACAGAGAGACAGACAGCCATTCACACCTACGGGCAATTTAGAATCACCAATTAACCTAACCCCAGTAACTGAATGTCGCTGGACTGTGGGAGGACACCCACGCAGACACGGGGAGAACATCAAAACTCCACACAGAGAAAGGCCAGGGCCAAGGTGGAATCGAACCCAGACTTTCTAGATCAATGCTCTTCAACTCCAGGCCTCGAGGGCCAGTGTCCTGCAGGTTTTAGATGTGTTCCTGATCCAACACACCTGAATCAAATGGCGGAATTACCTCCTCAGTATACAGTCAAGTTCTCCAGAGTCCTGCTAATGACTTCTGTATTTGACTCAGGTGTGTTGAAGCAGAGACACACATAAAACCTGCAGGACACCGGCCCTCGAGGCCTGGATTTGGGAATCCCTGTTCTAGATGTTATTCCAGCTGTGAGTGCCGTAATGCTTTCGTTAAAAAAAAAAACAAAAAAAAACAAAGTTTATTTTTGTTCTTTTGTGTCTTAAAGAGAGAGAAAGCTGACTGGAGGGATTATCACATAATGCTTTTAGTAGTTGAACAAACTGTCAGCTGGGTTTGGTCTATAAATTGTTAGAGCTTATGTTTATTCAGTTAGATACAACTGGCTGCCAGAGCCACATGACTTTAATTAGATATAAAGTTCAAATGCTAACAAAAGCATCATCTGTTATTTAGAAGTTGACCTTAAACCAACTTGTTCCATCTGCTTTATTTTTTCACATGCATATAAACGCTGTTCCAGGAACAGAGCGGCTGCAGCTTACAGGCGCTCACTGTGGTCAACTGCTGATCTGAAACTGTCGCTTCAGGTATTTTTCTTTTTCTGAAACACATGCACCAAGTCTGTGGTGAGCAGTGAAATATACCTGTGATGTTTGATACCGATCAAGATTAAGTGTGGTTTGGTGCTCAGACAGAATAAGTGGTAGCTTGTTTCATGCTACAGAAGTGTGATGACCTCAGCAATCAAGTCAAACAAGAGTCAGTTTTCTAAATATGATTGGCCTCTATTAGACTGTGTTTGTGTCAGTCGTGTTTGTGATATGTATCTCATTATGCAAAATAACAAGTAATCTGGTTATCAATTATATTTCTTTTGAATTTGGGCTATTTGCCTTTGAAAATAGTAACATCCATCCATCCATCCATTCGCTTCCGCACATCCTGTTAAGGGTCGCGGGGGGGGGCTGGAGCCTATCCCAGCTGTCATAGGGCGAGAGGCAGGGTACACCCTGAACAGGTCGCCAGCCCGTCGCAGGGCTAACACAGAGGGACAAACAACCTTTCACACTCTCATTCACACCTATGGGCAATGTAGTGTAGCCAATTAACCTAACCCCAGTAAGTGCATGTCTTTGGAATGTGGGAGGAAACCGGAGGACCCGGAGGAAACCCACGCAAGCACGGGGAGAACATGCAAACTCCACACAGAGAGAGGGAGAGGCCTGGGCCAAGGTGGAATCGAACCCAGGCCTTCCAGATGGTATTCTAACTGTGAGGCAGCAGTGCTAACCACTACGCCACCGTGCTGCCCTAAAATAGTAACATGTAAAGTGTAAAATGGAAATATGCAAGTGAAATTAAAACGTATGCCATATATTCCATGTTGAGCCCCTGAAAACCAGCCTGAGGGTAAATAAGTCTTTGACTTCAAGGAGCTCAAAGGTTCCTGTGGTCCACTGTGACTGGTTCCACTAAAGGAAAATCTCCAGGAAACTTAATTTGCTGCTGTGAAATAGAGAAGAGCAAATTTCAGTGTGTGTGTGTTTAATACATTTAAGTGAGTTGGACTTTATTTCCTAAATATAATTAAACTATAAAACTCCAGTGTCTGTGGGTGTGTGCCAAAGTTTTATTTATATATGATTGTATCTTCCAGCTCACACTGTCCTCTTCAGTGAAGATAAGACAGGAGGAATTTTTGTTTCACACATGAAAAAAATAAACAATCATGTTAACCCTTGTGTGGTGTCTGGGTCTGACGGACATATTTTTCGTCTCAGATATTTTGTCTTTGGTTCAATTTCTGCAAAGAACATATAACATAACAGTTTCAGTTACTTCCTTATTAATCATCCCCAATTTCTTTCCTCTCCTGATTTTCCAGCACAAGGTTCCAACATTGTAACATTTCAAGCTGCTCCCACATTCCAGCACATTTCATCCTCCGTTCTGAGGGATCCGTGTTTACGTTACTGCTGCTGGTATTCTTGACATACTCCCGAACACAGTGTACTCATCTTCCAATGACTGCTTCTAGTACTATAAGATCTGTGTCACGAAGCTTGAATCATTTCAGACTAGTTTCTTAAACATGACAGGTTCTCCTGTCATTTGCAGCTGACAAATCTGCAACAACTTTGCCACAAATAAAGTAGGTCAGAGTGGGTCCAACCTGATGTTAGTTAAAGGGATTTTTTTATGCTTATCGGCATAAGCAGGTATGGCAAATATTGCACATGCACAGATACTCTCATGATACTTTATGAATATAAATCATGTTTGAATGAGAGAATGGCATTACATTATCTACAGCAGTGTTAACTCTCCTGTGCCTGAAAAGCGCTTCAGTGACTTTGGTGAGTCCCTGAGTGTCCTCACAGAGGTTATAAATATCTCCTACGTGTGACTGATCTCAGTGCAGTGCAACAACATGAGGATGTGGGCACAGGAAACATGAACCACCTACAAGCTGCATCAAACACAGTATTAGTCTGAACTGCTTCTTGTTCCACCCACTGAGAGTGAACTGAAACACTGAAGCTCGACTCAACACTGAAGCAGCTCAGCTTCTCTGGAAACTACTTGTGTAATACTAGATTATTGCATTGCATTAGGTTGTGAAAATATTTGATATTAAAATATTTTTTTGCAGCAGTCTTTACATTTTGGTCTTTAGGTTGTGGCAAGACAATATGGAGGTCAGAGCTCTGTGTATAAGACTGTGTGAGTATTTTCTCTGTTTGCACATGATTGAAGAAGTTTATTAATGTTGATACAAATGTGACAATTTTCTTTGTTTTTACTTCAAGACAAAGCAGGCTGTTGTATTTTTGTGGAACAATTTTTTAAAAAATTTTTTATCATTACTAATAGTTGTAAGAGTCAACAAGTGTCTCAGTAAATCTGTAACATTTTGTCTCTTCAGTGATGATTGTTGTGATTCTGCTGGATGGACAGGATCAGAAAGTTGGTGAGTACCTGCTGTTTGCTCGTTTATATGAACACTGTTTATCATGTTGGAGGAGCAAAATATTTAGAAAAAGTACGAATACGAATACCTTTTTTAGTCCCACAATGTGGAAATTACAGTTAACAGAACACCCATCCAAGAAATACAAACATAGAGACAGACAACAACAGGGGGGACAGGTGTCTGAGGTCATGCAGCTGTTTTACCGGCGCTACCTTTAGCAGGAAAACAGAAAGAGATACACTGGGATAGTTAGGTTCAAAAAATCATCTCGTACTGTGTTCATTATGAACACCTTACGAGGTTCCAAAAAAACACCTCAGCAAAGCAGCAGCACATTTAAAGCCTGGAGAGCAGTAGGGTGGGTAGGGGAGGGGCTGCCAGCGGAGACGAGCAGGATACTGTGATGGACACACAGCTTCCAGACCAGCAGTTCATGATAATGTTCATGATAAGATGGTACAGTCAGCCTTGGTTGCCAGGATACCAGTTCATACAGGTCACAACACGGGGCGGGGGTGAAGAGCATCTGTTTACACCTCTAGGAGAGGATTTAGATAGACAGCATCCAAGGCCGTCTGGGAGCCAAATTCCAAATAGTGCAATTGTTTTGGTTCAGGCCGTCATAACTATTTACTGACAGACCTTACAGTGTTCTGGTTACCTCTCAGAAATCCAATCATCCGAATTTTTGGTTCTACTCTGCCACGCAGAACAGAGACTCCAACACTCCTCCAGATGAAATCCACTTCGATTCAGCTCTACTGAGTCTGATTGAGTTCGTACTGTTTCTGCATCCCTCATAGGCAGCCTTACTAGGGCCTGAACAGCTGCCCAGAAACCAGGTATCCCCAGGTCCAATTCGGGAAAAATCCTGGTATCAATATAAATGCCACGTCCACACAGTGCAGCCAGGAATGTTATCTTCCATCCCCACGGGAATCATAACATAACATAACCAGCCGGGTTTGTAGCCGGGCCAGAGGAAAGAGGGTTCCCCTTCTCCCAATCTCCTCGTGATGTGAATTTGATCATCAATAGTATCGAGAGACCAGCTGACCAGATCCATAATTTAAATTCCAGTTCGGGGATGTGTGAAGAGACGCTGTAAGCAGCGAAGCAGCAAAAAGCAGGGGTAGATAGGAAAGGCTGGGGAGAAGAGAAAAATGCATCCGTCTCCACTGAGAGCAGGAAAAGAAAAAAAAAAAAAGTAGGGAAAAAATGTTCTTTTGTGATTGAACCTCATTCTCTGGTATAATTAATCATCAGAAGTTATGATGCACTTCATTGTTTGATTGACCCTTTTATTCCTTCATGGTTTAAGTTCACTGCAGCAGTTTCAGCAGTAAAAGTCTAAACTGAATCTTTCTTCTCTGTTTCAGATGCAGTTTCTCTGAGTATCGCTCCAAACAGATTGCAGTTCTTTGAATATGAATCAGTAACATTTTACTGTGAAGGAGTCGATTATTGTGAAATTGTGCATAAATTCAAAGGGAAATTACAATCATGTATCAGAACTAATAAGAGAACACCAACAGGATCATCCTGCACCATTAAACATGTTTATACAGATGACAGTGGAGAGTACTGGAGTGAGACTGAAGGAGGGAAGAGAAGCAACATTATCAACATCTCTGTCACTGGTACGTTTGCAGTGAGACAAGATTTTATGATTCTTTTTAATTAAATGCAATATGATACAAATATAAAATCCATGTTGTTTCAGATGGTTCTGTGATCCTGGAGGTTCCTGCTCTTCCTGTGATAGAGGGACAAACTGTGACTCTTCACTGCAGAAACAAAACCTCTTCCTCCAACTTCATAGCTGATTTCTATAAAGATGGACGTCACATCCACAGAAGCTCCAAAGGAAACGTGAACATCTACAGAGTCTTCAAGTCTGATGAAGGACTTTACAAGTGCAGCATCTCAGGAGCTGGAGAATCACCAGAGAGCTGGCTGAAAGTCTCAAAAAACAGCACTCATGGTAATCAAGGTTACTGTGTCTGCAAGTTTTTTTAAAATCTGAAAATGGCTAGTTAATCATCAGAAGTTATGCTGCATTTTTTGTTTTATTTACCATTTTATCCCTTCATGGTTTAAGTTCACTGCAGCAGTTTCAGCAGTAAAAGTCTAAACTGAATCTTGCTTCTTTGTTTCAGATGCAGTTTCTCTGAGTATCGCTCCAAACAGATCGTAGTTCTTTGAATATGAATCAGTAACATTTTACATTGAAGGGTTCAATTATTGTGAAGTTCTGAGGGAAATTAAAAGCATGTAGCAAAACTAACTAGAAGCACTCAGAAAGCGCAAACCTCCACCAAGGCCATAGGGTCACTGACGCTGTAATACGTGTATCTTTCCCAGACAACAATAAACCCCCTATGCCGCAATAGTGAAGAATCCTTAAAAAAATTTCTGGATCCAGATCGTGATCTGGATCACCGCCAAAATTTAATCACTTCTTCCTCATGTCATTTCCAACCAGGCCACAGGATTTCATCGAAATCCGCTCATAAACTTTGGAGTAATCCTGCTGACAATCAGACAAACAGACAAACCAACGCGACCGAAAACATAACCTCCTTAGTGGAGGTAATAAGAGAACACAAACGGGATCATCCTGCACCATTAAATATGTTTATAAACACGACAGTGGAGAGTACTGGACTGAGACTGAAGGAGGGAAGAGAAGCAACATCATCAACATCTCTCACTGGTATATCTGGAGCAAGACTACAATATCTTGTGACTCATTATAATTAAATGTAATATCACATAAATATCAAATGCATGTTTTTTCAGATGGTTCTGTGATCCTGGAGGTTCCTGCTCTTCCTGTGATGGAGGGACAAACTGTGACTCTTCACTGCAGAAACAAAACCTCTTCCTCCAACTTCACAGCTGATTTCTATAAAGATGGACGTCACATCCACAGAAGCTCCACAGGAAACATGAACATCTACAGAGTTTCCAAGTCTGATGAAGGACTTTACAAGTGCAGCATCTCAGGAGCTGGAGAATCACCAGAGAGCTGGCTGAAAGTCACAGGTGAGACTCTGAGGTGTTTAAAATGAGGTTTAAATGCATGTGAAGTGACTGAGAGCTGATGCTCTTTAAAGCAGCTGCTGAATCTGTTTGTAGGAAGCATTTCTGAAATATTGGGAAATTGCCAGAGTGCAAATGTAAATTGATTCAGGTGTACTAAACCTTTAAGCTGTATTAGAAGCTTTCAAGTTGATTTTCAAGATTTTAAATGTGTGAGTTTGAAGAAGCTAACATGAACATTTGTATGGTTAATCTTTCTTTTCTCATTTCAACATTTCTCTCTTTTCAAACCACCGTTTAGTCTCTCGAAATGTAAATTCAGCAACTAATCCAGACAGTCACAGCAATATGACCATTTCCTCCTCCTATAATGGGACATTTTGGATCATTGCCACGATTTTATTCAGCCCTCTGTTGGTGGCAGCAGTGGGACTGTATCACTCTGGCAACGGTTGCTCGAACAGAGGTAAAGAAAACAACATAAATATTAACTTTGTGTTCATTTTTTTTTGTTTTGCTGCTCTGCGCACTCACAGTCATAGTGTGTTAACCAATCGTATGGTTTCTAAACAGCTGTAATCTGGAGTCACTGCGGCTTAACAAGTGACACATGAAAAAATCTGCTAATTAACATTTGGCGAGAAATGTTTGAAATTATTTTGTTTTTCTTATATTGCTGCATTGCGCTGTCAGTCAACAAAGGTAGATCAAACAGATCAAAACACTGTTTCGATATTTTATATTAATTGTTGTTTAGCGAAACAGCAGTAATGTCTTAGGTCACTTTGAAGGGAAATTTGGCAAAGGCTAGAGGAATTTCTGATTTTCCAAATCTTTATTAGATGATTATGAAATGATCTGAGAAATACTTGCTGAAATAATAGTAAAACAATATTAATAATAATGATAGTAATAATTAGTTTTTTCTGTCTACACAGGTGTTTGCACAGTAAGTGCAAGCAGCACGACATATGTTGCTGTAAAAAAAAACAGGAAGAAGGAAGGTATGTTAGTGACCTTTATTAATTTATTTTTATTAAATTATTATCTTAAACAGTAGCCAAAAAATTATTTCAATGAAGTCACAACCAGGAAAACAATGTTGGACGGATTAGGTAGATATTTATTTTATTATGTTTTGTTTGATGTTGTGGTTGAATAGAATAGAATAGAATAGAATGCGTTTATTGTCATTATACAGGATGTACAATGAGATTGGAGGGCCACTCCTGTTCAGTGCCATGTAACAGAAAATCAAACTCTCTAAAATAAAAATATTATAAAAATATTATAATCTAGTATAATCAATATGATCAAGAGATATACAGAAAATAAACAATGTGTAAAATATACAAAAAATAGAATGTATAAAAATATATACATACATACCTACATTGGTGCATCTGTACATTGTAAGAAAGTAAATGCGTGTATACATATAATAATGAAGATGATGAATATTGCACTTGGTGAATGAATATTGCACTAGTGAATGAATACTGGATATTACACAATATAGGAGTGATAGATATTGTTCAGTATGAATAATATAATATTGCACAGAGATGTGGGTGTTGCACAGTTACATTACGCTGAGCTGTAATCCACAAAGAGCATACGAGCGTAGCTCTGTTGCTGCTCCAAGTGGCTCAACACAGAGTGGAGAGTAGGGCTGTGAATCTTTGGGAATCCCACGATTCGATTCAGAATCGATTCTTGGGGTCACGATTCAATTTTTTTCCGATTCTTTCAAATCCAAACGATTCGATTAAAAAACGATTATTTTCCGATTCAAAAACGATTCTTGATTCAAAACGATTCTCAGGATCTACTCCGGTCTGCTGGCATGAAAGCAGAGTACATTTATAAAGATTTTATAATTATAAAGGTTTTATCATGAATGAATGAATTATTTAATCATGAATTTGAAGCCGTCTCTCTCCACTGCGCTGTATGGTCGCAGGTCTTTTGCGATGAAACAAGCGATGGATTTTGTTATCTTCTTTGCCCGTTCACAATTGAGTGGCAGTTTTTCAAAGTGGTGAAGCGTGCTCTGGGTGATGTCTTTCCAGGTGAGAACGGGGATTTGAAGTATTCCCGAAATACTTTACCGTTACAGTCTCTGCAAATCGCATGAGTCATGTCATGCCCTTTCTTACCCGGGTTGACGGTAAAACCCAAAGTGTTTCCAAATGGTTGCTTTCAAAGACCGCGGAGGCGGTTGGATTTCTTTTTCTTCATCCTCCATAATTTAGCGGCGCAACAACAAACACCATAACACGACACTACACACACGCCACGCTGCTTCCTTGTTTTGCCTAGCACTATGGTGGCTGAGAAGGCACACCCGCACCCGAAAAAAAAATCGATTTTTTGAAAATGAGAATCGATTCTGAATCGTTCAATGTTAGAAACGCGATTCGAGCTCAAATCGATTTTTTTCCTGCACCCCTAGTGGAGAGCTACAGCGATGGCATCCTCTGTGGATCTGTTTGCACGATATGCAAACTGATGGGTGTCGAAAGTGGGGGGCAGATGGTCTTTGATGGGCTGGAGAACCAGCCTCTCAAAGCACTTCATGATTATCAAAGCACTTCATGATTTGTGTATATAAATATCTTTAAAAAATTACAAAACTAAAAGACAAAGGAACACAAAAATAGATAGATTTAAATGTTTAATAAATAAATAAATGTCTCAGATTTTTTAAGGAATATACTGTACATGCTTTTCATGAACTCGATTTTTTTTCGCTGATATCTGTAAATCTGTAAAGTTTTGAGCAGGAGCCACAAAATGAAGCCTAGCTTAGCACAAAGCTAAATTAATGAAACGTAGCCAAAGAACATATTAAGAGCAGCTGATGTTTTTGCCAGACTAAGAGCAAAAACTCTTTTACTTTACTTTTTTGGTGGTTCACTCTCCTTATAGCAGTGACTTATATTATGGGCCAATATTAGAGTGACATTGATCTTTCAATCTAACTGATTTTTCTAAAATTTTGAATTAGTCTTGCACTGAGTAGCAAACAGGGTTCTGCATCACTGATGTTACTGTGGTTATCTGATCCCTCACTCTCACTGTCCATCTCCATCAGATGAAGATGGATTGTCCTCTACATGCATTTACTATGTCTTGGAAACTCAGCTGGAAGGTGAGACCAACTGTGAACAGATATTTTAATAGTAAGACTGAAGTTAAACAATATCATAAACATCACCAAGTAATTTGTAACTATCTAAGGGAAATAAATGTTTTATTAAGTGAAAATTTTGGTGACTGATTTAATTCCCATGTTGTAGGAGCAGAAGCAGGAACCATCAAAAAGATGTCTTCAGCCGGTATCTATCAGCCTATAGCAGAGGATCCCTTCTATTCTGCAGTACAGTAGGTAAGACTGAGGCCAAAGATGCCTTTTGTGCTGTATGCAGATAACATGTGATGGACAGACACTTCCATCCCAGAGCGCAAAGTGACTCCGGAACTGATCCTCCCTGGATGCATCACAGACTCCATAACGGATCTGCAAACTGGGTCCAGATCTGAGTCCACTTGCAAGGCGGGACAGATCTGGAATGGATCAGGATTACAGATCAATTCCATTCCTTTTTGCGCTCATCTGGTGCTTGTGGCTTGTTGCTGTAAGGACAGTTAGCAGCAACAACAGCTGGTTATAAGCTAACATTATGCCAGCTAAATTTATTTTCCTAAAATCCCACTTTCCCCAATACAGTTTGATTCCATTATCACATTGTATGAGAGTTTATCCTCTAAGTGTTGCAGTTCACTGATAATAGATCCACTTTAACCGTTTTTAGTTAAATGTTAAAGAGTAAAGTAGGTTTATATTAATAGTAACTCTGCTGTGGCTGTCAGAGAGCCATCATCTGTCAGTGAAGGCTGATCTTAGATCAGATTATACAGTAAAAGTTTACACTGGAACATTAAAGCAAAGTTAATATTTTTCTCTGGAAATCTTATAAAGCATTTTGCAGTAAGTAAAGCAGAAATAATGAAATCCTCCATAAAAAGTGAGCTTGTTGCCCATCAGTGTGATAGTTACAATGACTTCAAAATGAAATGGTCATAAATTGTGGCAAAAACTGTAGTCATCTAAAACATTTTAACTTTAACAACAGTTAAACACATTCAGACATCAAACTTAGGCAGTTCAGCTCAAAATCATCATTTACAACTCAGATTAATCAAACTAAGGAAAGAAAGTCTTTAATTCAAGTTTGGAGTTATAAAACATCCTGTTAGTCCAGTTTTTGGGAAATGTCAGAGTTTCACATGTCTAACAAAAAGTTCTGGCTCCTCCATCCAAATCTGTGTCTGTGGAGCAGCAGCAGCATCTTCCTGCACAGGAACAGCAGCACACCTTCTTCTATCTGCTGCAGGCTGAAGGATTTAGGACGTGTTCAGGGGCAGCCTGGAAAACATGAATCTGAATCTGTAATCACACAAGAAGCAACACTTCAATGAACTTCCACTGAACACATCAGTTTATAGTGTTAGTGTCAGCAGCCGCCTTTAAGCATAAAATCTGTCTAATATATAAGAATAGGTAAAAATGCCTGAAACCTTCCAGCTATACATAAATATTATAAATAAATATAAATAAATAAATATTATACTTAATAGTTTGCTTATTTAATAATTTACTACAAAGAGATCTGTGTGTCAGTGAAATGTGTAACCACTGAACTTTATAATATTAGGTAAGGTAAGGTAAAGTTTATTTATAAAGTACCTTTCACAGACAAAAAATCACAAAGCACTGTACAAAACAATTAATCAATTTAAAAAAAAATTATGCCTTTACATAAAAAACAGCAAAAAACAACAGATTAAAAAGAGAATAAAATGAGAGTAATTAACGAAAAGCTTGTTTGAACAAAAAAGTTTTCAACTGCGGAGCTCAAGGGGTAAGTTGTTCCAGAGCTTGGGGGTTATAGCTTGAAAAGGTCTTTCTCCTCTAGGCCTTAATCTTGTGCGTGGGGGAACCAAGAGATTTTGTTCTTCTTATCGAAGACAACGTGTAGGAATGTATTTAACTAGTAACTGAGATAAATAGTCAGGGGCTTGTCCATTTAAAGCTCTATATGTAAGCAGAAGGATCTTAAATTGAATTCTAATAGTAACCCGGAGCCGGTGTGGAGAGAACAGAATAGGAGTAATGTGTGTTCATTTGCTAGAACGAGTTAAAAGTCTAGCAGTTGCAATTTGTATCACTTGGAGCCGGGATACAGATGATTTATTTAAGCCAGTAAAGAAGGCATTACAATAGTCTAAGCATTATGACACAAATGCATGGACAACATTTTAATACTATGCACCGCAGTGCAGCAGCAGAAGTGTTTTTTAACAAATTTTTTTCCATAAAAACAAGTTTAACAAAAAAATGAAAGTCTCATATGTCTCCACAATAAAGTCTGGGGGTACTGTGGGGAGCAACAATAGATAAAAATGAAAACAAAGAGACCAAACATACAGTAAGATTTTTTATTAAATAAATAAAAGGAAGAATCTTAACTCCAAAAGACGGCAATGCCACTATCAATAAACAAACTGAATCAGAAGGAGATGGCAGCACCGCTATATCAACTATAAAATTCAAAACAATTAATGGAGTGAAAAAATCCCAACACACTCGAACTGTTTTAAACATGACTTACACATGAGGAACGTTTTCATTGCATCGAGATGATTTTTTTCCACATTCTCCCCCTGCTAACTGATCTTCCTCCAACATCTTCAAAGAAAGAGCAGCCAAGATGGTGGCCAGGGGGAAAATCTATAGTGGAGAGCAGAGAGGGAGGGAAAAAAGCTTGCTCTCAAAATAACACATGAAGCTACTAAACACTCTTATTTCAGTATTTCAGTTATACTAAACAAATGAAAACACAAGCCAACAATAAACATATACAGGAAAAATGAGATTCTTCATGATTCTGTACCACATTCAGTTATTGTTAATTTCCTCTGATAAATGTCCAGAACATAAATGTGATGACTCAGCAACACTCTTATTAGAGTTTGTCAGATGTTTGAGATTCACAGAAAAAAAAAAAAAGTGGAGCTGCTGTTGGATGATGTGCTGTCTGTAGACAGGCCGCCAGATCATGGAATGGAATATGTGTAGTTTGTGATCTTTTGAGCTATACTAATCCCCAAATATTAGATCATACTGCCACGGTATAAAATATATGTAAAATTAACCCTTGATTCACTACAGACAACAAGAAAAGTAATGCTTTAGATTAAGAAATTCCTACTTGTCTGGCTTTATGCAGTAAATATTAATGTTTAATATGCAGAATAGCAAATTGTTTCCACGTGTTTATTATTTTTCTGTACTTTGTCTGCTTTACAGGTCGTAGAGTGAGAGCTGACTGAAGTCATAACCCCGTCTCAGTAAGAAGAAAAACCTTGAAGTACCCCAGATTTATTATGTACAGTATTGTTTTTTGTTTTTTGAATGGAACAAGATGTACATTGTTAGCAGAGCTAAATTTGCATGTCTATAAATTGTCATATTTTGTATCTATTCAGTTAGATTCAACTGTCTGCCAGACCCACATAGTTATAAGTACATATAAAGTTTGACTTCTAAGAAAAACCCCGTCTGTTACTGAGCAGTTGATCTTTAACCAACTTGTACCATTTGCTTGATCTTTGTACTCATCTATAAATGCTGTTCAGAAGCGCTGCTGCAGATTATAAATGCATCCACTGTGGTCAACCACTTCTGAATGTGTCGCATTACTTTTTTTTTTCTAAAACAGACAAGTTTGTGGTCAGCAGCGTCTCTAACTGAAATGTGGTCTGGTACTCAGAGAGAACAAGTGGTAGCTTGTTTCATGCTGCTGCAACAGCTGATCAGTAAAGTCAAAAAGAAAAAAAAACTGTCACTTTCTAAATTTGTGCTGCTTCTTTGAATATGGAAAGGAGAACAGGACTTAGGATTGGGATATAGTGCTTAGGTCCTCAGGACCTCAATAAGTTATATTTGACAGGCTAAATAAGGTCAGGGAATATAAATTATTACAACAATAAGGAGGAGGCCCCTCCCAAGCTACAATCATGATAATGCTGCCATAAATCTGTGTTATAAGGTTTCTGCAGGTCAACAAAACCAGACTGGTGGCTTCGCTGAAAGACACGTCTGCATTTCTATCTATTTCTTCAGAATGATAAAGTTGCATGTTTTCACACGCCCCCAAACTGTCACACAAGTCTTAGTGTTGCTGTTCTTACTTTTGTGGGTTTATTCACTGGAAACTGCATGCAGATGGGAACCTTTAGGCCCAGCTTTAATAACACTCTGCACCACTGCAAACTGGGTTTTGACGTAAAAATAATAAAAACATATTGTCAGTATTTCCAAAGAGATTGCAGTGACAAGACTGTGTGTAAGAGGGGGGGAAGTGCCCCATTAAGTAAATCTGACCTTTAGTGGTTTAGTTTTACCTGTGACAGCAGCACAACTCTGTTGTTGGCAATGGTTGTCCAACACTTTAGTGTAAACACATGAATCTTTGTGACTATACTAAGTAACTTTGAGTAATACACGAGCATTCTTACTTGGGTGATTGCATAACCTTTTAGACAGTCCAAACATTTACTTTGCAATTTAATATCTCACAACTTGAATGTTCATGGTTCACAGATGGAGAATTTCACTGTGCAGATTTACTGTTCAACTGCCCAGAAACTACTTCATATATCTTTATAGTCCCATCACATACATGTACAAATAATCAAAGGTGGCAAAAGTACAGACATTCTATACTTCAGTAGAAGTACAAGTACTTGTGTTAAAAATTACTTTGGTAAAAGTTGAAATACAGGTTGAACTTCTTTACTTAAGTAAAAGTAAAAAAGTACAGGCTCTGAAATGTACTCAAAATAAGAAAGTAAAAGTAACTCTTTGGAGGATGTTTCAACCTGCTATTTTTCTGTAAAGTGAAGAAATTTAAAAAACGTGCTGCTTGAGCCTTTAGGTTTCTGCGTGTTCATTTATCGAACAGGAATGACACAAACAACGGAATAAAGAGTCCAATTATTAAATTTAATAAAGCCATTTCCAACAGTTTTACAGATTAATCTGGGTCAGGACTGCATCTCATCCCCGTGTGGGATGGCATGAAGTGCCGACACATTCGAATTCAGCTCACAGTTTCATATAGTCACAGCTTATCAATCTTGGTTACATCATATACAAAACAAAATGTGGAAAATAGAGAATTTCAACAACAGGGTGACCTCAAAGTCTCCATTTCTATCATTTATGAAGTCTCCATCAGGGGCTGCCGAGACAGAGTACTTGCGTCTGTTATGGATATGTTATGAGGATACTCAGGGGTTACAGTGGGATTCAGAAGGTGGAGGAACCCTAAGATCAGCTGTAGTGGCTCTGCATGGGGAGAACAATCACAGCTTTCTATTGTGAGCTGCAGTAAATGATGTTGGTGTGCAGGCTGTGATCAGCTGACCTGCTGCTGCTGCTCTCTCCTTCCTCTTTCTTACATCTTTCTCCACCCGAGTGAAGTTATCGCTCATTCTTTGCTCTCTCTGGAAATACAGCAGCTGTTTCTTTAGCTAGCAGACTCACTGTGTGACAAACTGCACACACTTTTTGTGCTGATATTTGTTGAGCATTTAGAAACACTGCATTTAAAACTACCTGCTGCACGTTACTCTCTTTATGCTCGCGCCTCTGTAGTGTTAGCTAAATGCTGAAGTACCGCGAACACAACTTATGGACATCGGCCCACTGTAACTTCTGATTATATCGCTATAAATGATAGATTAATTATATGGGGTTTGTGTATTTAATCCCTTTCTACCCGATAAGCCCTGATGATGGAGGATACGCCAGTACGACTGTCTCTTATATGTTATTATTCCTCCATTTGGACTCAGATCGTTTGAGGTTTGATGATGCACTGACTGGAAATGCAAACGTGTTAAACCCAAAGTAACGAGCTTGTTTTGAGAATGTAAGAAGTAGAAAGTACAGATACGTGTGTAAAAATGTAGGGAGTAAAGGTAAAAAGTAGTTAGAAAATTAAATACTCAATTACAGATACCTGAAAAATCTACTTAAGTACAGTAATGAAGTATTTGTACTTCGTTACTTCCCACCTCTGCAAAAAATACATAAGTATTTTAAAGAAATAACAAATGGGGGAACAGTTTAATGCAGGTGGGTTTGATGCTCTATAGAAACTGCAAAGGTTGTGTATGTAATTTGTGTTGTGTTGGTTGTTTTGGTTTCTTCTCTATTTCTGAAGGTACTGAAGGAAATGAGTTTTCATGAAGTTTCAAATATACTCATGGTATATGTTTGCTCTTACCATCTTTACATTTATTTGCCTGAGAAATCTGTCTTAGACTGGAAAATAAGCATAACTGATTAATGACACAGAAGCTCATATTGTTTGGTGTCAGCCAAGAACAGTGTGTTCGTTCTATGTATGTCTCTATCACTAACAGATTATCAATAACAGATAAAAAGGACTCTGTCTGGGCAATGGTCAGCCACTGATGGAGACCAAACAAACGATAAAGGGAAACTCCGAGGTCATCTGAACACCCAGCTGTTGAAATTCTCTGTTTTCCACATTTGGTTTTGTATAATGATGTAACCAAGTTTATTTCATGTCATGTTCAGTACCACACTGGGCATGGTATGCACTTCAGACCCAGATTAATCTGTAAACTGTATGAAAACGGCTAATTAAATTTAATAATTGACTCCTTGTTCCATTGTGTTGTGTAGTTCCTGTTCAATAAATGAACACGCTGAAACCTGGGAGGAATAAGCTGGTAGCAAGTTCCTTCAGTACCAAATAAAACATCCACCCTTCCAGATAACAGTGAGTCACCTGAAAGGTACAGTACCAGTCAAAAGCTTGGACACACTTAGCCTTTTAGATGAATGGGTGAGTGTGTCCAAAAATTTGACTGGTAATGTACACATTTACTCTTTTCCTGTTCTTCACCACAAATTATGCTTTAACCCCAAATCTAAATCAAAAAGAACTGTGACTGGTTTGTGCGCGGATTTTTTTTGGCAACTTCTCAAATTCTTATCTTCACACCCTCATTTCATGGGAAAAGAATAGTGTTTGCACAAGTTTACAAATAATGAGATAATTTCTTTCAGTGGAAAGCAAACCACAGGGATTTCAGCCACGAGCTGAAATCACGTGACTGCCTCTGAGCTGCGGGAAATACAGGAAGAGTTCCCTACACGATCTGAGTCTGATCCACTAAAAATATATATCAAAAAGAGGGGATTACCTGAGCCCCAACACAGCTCAAAAAATATATTCCTGAATAAAAATAAATAAAGCACCCCCCACCCAAGCACTTCCTAAAACTGCTGATCCACAAACACACACCACACACTGGCTATATATAATACTTCACTGATATACCACAACTGAGCTACTGATTCTTAGATAGACCACAGTCAGGACAGATTTATTTCATCTTGCTTTAAAATACCTCAAATGGAGCTTTTGACATAATAACTGTATAATTATGCTAAAACAGCCACCAGCACACATGTAACATAACATCAATCAAATGCCCAGCAGATGTCAGCACTCCTAAATGATCTGTTAAACGGGGTTTTGTGTGATCAGGCCTCATCATACCATCACTACCCATCTGTTGCTCACATTCATAAATATATGTTTTTGAGGGCTACATTGCAAGTGGCATGTGGACAAGGGATTCTCTGGTGTTTGCTACTAGTGAGTAGTGTGGGCCTATCACAGTAGCACGCTGTAATTCACTGAGCTCCTGAGAGCGACCCATTCTTTCCCAGATGTTTGCGTAGAAGCAGGTGCTTGATTTATACACCTGTAGCCATGGAAGTGACTGGAACACCTGAATTCAATGATCTGAATGAGCGAGTGAATACTTTTGACAATATAGATGCCGCCTGTGCAGCAGGTCCAGTCATGACATTTCCTCACCAATACTAATCCACAGTCAGCTCATAGTTGTGTAACAGAGTGGAAGCAATTGGGAACGACAGCACCTCAAGCGGCCGCCACATAAAATCACAGCAGGGTCAGCGGATGCTGAGGTGCATGGTCAATAGGGGTCACTGACTTTCCCCTAGCTCTTTCATGGCTTTCCAAAGGTAGGGGCCTGTCACTCTAGCTCCACAAAGTAGCTGGACAGCTGTTTTGTCCCCTGTTGTGTCCCTGTTGAGGTAATGTGGGGAGCAACAAAAAATGAAGCTGGGTAAAGAGAACAGACAGGCAGTTAGGGTTAAATACAGATTTTTATTTGGAAAAAAATTAGAAAAGGTAAAAGAGCTTCAACACAGAGACAGCAATGCCGCTGTCAGTAAGAAAACTCAAAACAAAGAGCCAGGGAAAGAGGTCCCAGCACAAACTACCCCAAACCAGTGTACATGTTTTCCTCTGAGTCACAGAGACAGAGAGACCCCTCCTGAGAAAACTGTGAGGAACGCCACAGGCAGAGCAAGAAGTATACACCTTTTACAAATAATGCCGGGAAAAACAACATGATCTGACAGGTTATGTAAATATTTGTTCTTCTCCTTATATAAGAAGACTCACCATTAGTCACAAATAATTTCTGATTCAATCTCAATTTCGACAGAACCCCACAGGGTAAGCACTACTGTTTGATTTGAATTGAAGGAATATAGCAAAACTCTATAAAAACTAGTATAAACAGAAATACGAATGCATGCAGTGATTTAAGTGATGAATAATTTACTATAACTGATTAACAGAAAATATTTATCAGTTTACTCAATTATTACTGTTTTTATAAAATCACTCTCAACTGTACCAAATACTAAAGACTGAAGGCACTGCTACGCCAATGCTATGTTTCCGTATCCCAAACTGAGTAAGCTGATATTCTATAGTTCAAAGAGGACTAAAATGATTTATCAAACAAACACAACAAACAGTTGTAGTTTATTATTTGTTCCTATATATTAAAGCATGCACTCCTGTTCATACAGCACAGAAGAAAAATAGACAAATGGATCCACGTATGGTGAAATTATGTGAGTCACATTTTCAATGTTTTACTAAAGTAGTGAGAGCACTATTTTAATGTGTGAAAACTGAAAACCAAGCCAAAATGCTAATTAAATACTAATTAATCAATCTATAGATTTTATTGTTGTCACAGTTAATCTCTTTGTTATAAATATGTTTTTTTTTAACATGAAAAGTCATTTTTGTTGCTCAAATAAAAAAATAGCATTTGCCATTTATCTATTCCTTTGATATTTTGCTTCGTTTTAGGCATTAAAAAACTGATTTCTGTTTTGATAGAATATTTGTTTCAGCTGATATTCACTGTGTTTAATTATTTCTTGTCTTTAGTCTCTGTGAGTGTGTTGTTGCTCACAGTGTATCAAATCCACACTGGGACCAGCTGGAAGTCTAGCCTGGCTGATTGTCTGAATGACACTGACTACGATCAGCTGCTGCAGACAGCAATGAACGGTCTTCCACGAATAAACACACCTCATCATGTTGTCATTGTTGGAGCTGGCATGGCTGGATTGACAGCTGCTCGGCTACTTCACAAAGCAGGACATACGGTGTGTGTAATACACTGCTTTAATTTTTAGGAAGAATTTTAGATTTTTGAGACGTTTGGTTTTCTTCTACCTACAGTATGTTAACTAGAAGTAGCAGCAGTCCTATACTAACATGACTAATCCTGGTGTAGTAAAAACTGTTGAAGGTTTTTGTTAACCTTTATTACAACTCTTTCTTAAATAAAACAACCCACATTTCATAGATATTAATAATACATATAAATTGTATTTTGTAATATTTAAATAAGGTCACCATATTAGAGGCTAGTGGACGGGTCGGTGGGCGTGTGGAGACCTACAGGAATGAGAAAGAGGGCTGGTATGCTGAATTTGGGGCCATGAGGATCCCGAGTTCTCATCAGTGAGTTAAAGTAGTTATTTAAAAACTAATCATTTCAATACAACAGTGGTGATAGTCTACTGCTGCTCCTGTTTTTTTTTTTAATCTCCGGGGACACTCACAACCTGATTCTGTTCAACAGCATCCTCCTCTGGTTTGCTAAAGACCTGGGCGTTGAGCTGAATGAGTTCATCATGGACAACAACAACACGTTCTACCTGGTGAATGGAATAAAGCCACAGAAGACATACAAAGTGAAGGAAAACCCTAACATCCTGAAGTACAATCTAACAGAAAATGAGATGCATCAATCAGCTGACACTCTTCTACAGCAGGCTTTAGAGAAGGTACGTGGAGGGGTAAGGAGGTTCTACTAGCAGGCAATAAATGTTTAAACACAAACACCACAATTTTTGTCCTAATTAGGTTGATTTAGTTTAGCTGGTAGTTCTAACAGATCTATTTTTGAGCTGAACACTTTTGACCTTGCACAGTGACTCATCTTTTTATCCTTTAAGTACAAAGAATGTGGATTTCTATAGTTTATTTATTTGCAAGTTTTTCTTAATTTTAAAAGAGCTCTTTAACTAGAATTCAAAGACATATGATCATGAGAACAAAGAACCACATCACATGGAAATTGTTTTTTGTCATATTGCGTACATTTGTTGTTCTTTTGATACAGTGGCAAAAATTAAGGTGATGTACGTGACCACAGCTGCAATCTAAAACCATTTGATTTGTCCAAACACCCTCATCTCATTACTTTCCACTGTCGCCAAGTGCTTGCTCATAGGGGGTCGTTTTGACTGTTGGGTTTTCTCTGTATTATTGTAGGGTCTTTACCCACAATACAAAGCAACTTGAGGCGACTGTTTGTTGTGATTTGGCGCTATATAAATAAAATTGAATTGAATTGAATCTGACAAACTGTTTTTAAGGTTTGTTGTAACATCCTTTTTTTTGGACAGAAAAGACTTTGTAATGCCTCCCAAGCAGCAAAATAATTGCAGTCGCTTTCTGGATTTTGATGAGTGCATTTTGTTAACTGTTCATTGTAGTTTTTCATATGTAGAAGCTGTTCTGAAAGGTTAACAATCTTCTAACTGCAGAGTCATCTGTGTCCAATTAGTCTCTGCACATCTACTACTCCATCTAGGTGTAGGGGAAGGGTTTGGACTACGTCAGTGTCCACTCCTCTTGTTAAAAAATAAATAATTAACAAATCATGTTTACAGCATCCAAATAAAAAAGGTAACGCTGTGGTGTATTTTTATCATTTTGACATCAGTATTTACCATCAATATTTTTATATCATGTATTGTTACATATATTAATCACACACACTGGATTAATGGTCACATTATATATTATTTGTCACCTGTATTGTCACTCACACACACTGAAACACTGCATGCTTTAGTCCAAAGGTCCCCAACCCCCGGGCTGTGGACCGGTACCGGGCCGTGGGACATTTGGTACCGGGTCACACTTAAAGAATAAATAACTTACATTATTTCCGTTTTACTTATTATCTGAGTCCGAACGATGTTTTATTTTGAAAAGTGGGCGGATTCTCTCCGTTACTTCCCTCCATAACTTCCTCTTCACCTGTCAACACGTTTCTACTCAGGTGATACCGCTAAAATTAAACCCAGAAGCTTCATGCTTGTCTAACGAAATTGGTTGGTTGACGTACATAACGCTTGTTTAATTTTTTGAGTGCTCAACAAGAGTAGAAAAGTGTTATATAAGAAGTAGTCCATTTACCATTTTTATTTATCAACATCGACTCCAGTGCTGACTCCAGCGCTCGACACCGCCGCTCTGCAGCCACTCTCCATGTGAAATCGGCCGAACCCAGCCAAACCACAAGCCAGCAAAAATGAGTAACAGAGAAACAAGCTCAGGGCTCACACTGATTCAGCCTTATGGTGAGTTGTATTTTTTTCATGCGCTTTATACAGTAAAAATCGCCTAAGTCGAAATCGCACAAATCGGGTTTTCGCTCTAGTCTGATGGCATCTGCAGGTCCTGATTTTTTGTAACATTAATTCCAATAAAATCATCACCTACATCAGTAGGATATTCACCTACCTCCCATTGTAATAAATTTCCAATTAAATGTGATCGCATAAGCCGGATGAATTTAGCGCTAAAGCCCTCCTCAGCTCCCGTCCGCCCACTTCCATGCATCGGCTCCTTCATGCACAGCTACACACACTAACAATGCTAACAATGAGACGCTTTAGTGTCTGTATCAGTTCATTTCACCGGATACAATCACGGCAAGCGTAAGCTACAAACTCGCACTTACGAGCAAAATATCAGATTAAAAAATTTGAAGACGCAAATCCAGAGATGAAGCAGAAGCCATTGCAGCGAAATTCGATATTAGACCAAAAACTGGGCCATTTGAATCAGAGTGAGGCGATTTCTACACTATTTGTTTTTGCGGTGTTTCTTATTTTGAAGGCACGTTATCAGGGAGCACTGTGGGCAGAGAGCATGTTATTCATGTTGTGGCGCGATGTTGCGAGGACGCTGCTGATAGAGATACATACGAATACACAGTGGATTCACGTTTATTATTATACTTAGAAAATGTCACACTTGACTATGGTCATTAAAGGCCGGTCCGTGGAAATATTTTCTAACGCTAAACCGGTCCGAGGCTCTAAAAAGGTTGGGGACCACTGCTTTAGGTGAGTGCAAAGGACTGAGGCCTGCAGTGCCCAGGGCCTTGGTTTTTTCCACTAGTAGAACTGCACTCATTCATATTTAGAGGCTCACCTTTGTACACAGTGCACTTTTGACACAGCATTGCCAGTGTGAAGGTCGAGTAGTGGGGAGTGTGTGTATCGAAAAGGGGGGTTGAAGTCCCACCTGATTTACTGTAATAATGTAAGGGAGTAAATTTGTGTATTGAGATAAGACCGCCCTAAAAGTGTTTCAAGTAAGTGAAAATATGGATAGAAGGGCGTGGTAGTGCTCCGGTGGGGTATTTTCATGTAGGAAAAGTTGTTTATGACAGCCCGGAGAACAGTCTTGGAGCCATTGCATGAGGATCAAACTAGTACGCTTCATAGTGGATTGGGAGCATCCTTCTATGCCCACTGGTCCTGATAACAGCAGGGGGAGGTGTGAGTTTGGGCAATAAAAGGAAGAGGCAAAGTTGGGAGGGAGCACTCTTTTTTGCTTTTCCTCGATCACCTTTGCAACAGCTCCAAGGCACTCACTCCCGGGAGGGCTTTTTGCTTTCTTGTGCTTTGTTTAACTATGTGCTTCATTAAATCCTGGAAACAAAACCTGCTCATCTCCAGTGAGTTTTTGTAAAGTGTGAAGCTGCTATCAAGGTGCACTTGCTTCCATTGGTCTCACCTCCGCCTGATAAGAGGGGCAGTGGGAGAGAGCCGCACCACGACCCGACAACGTGTCCTCATTTCTGAAAACCGTCCTTTTTAGCATGTGGTTAAAACAAACCTCAACCTTAACTCTAGATGAGTTGATGGTAATCTGCTGTCTAATGTGAGGTTAACACAGCTCTGAGCAGTCCAAAATCAATATGAGCTCATTCAGGTATTACATCTGCTTGCCATATAGGAGTCTGTGCAGATAGGCAACTGAATATGTACATGTGACATTATCTCATGTGATATATGTTTTCTGTAGGTGAAAAAGGAAGTTAAACAACATGGTTGTAAAGCTGCACTGGATAAATTTGACCATTATTCAGTGAAGGTAAAGTTCATGATAGCTAAAGTTTGATCCTTTGTTCTGAATCACTTTGATTTCATAACCAGAATCTTTGTTTGCCTAACAGGAGTACCTGAAAGAAGAAGCTGGTCTGAGTCCTGAAGCCATCAGGATGATTGGAGACCTCCTTAACGAACAGAGTCTTATGTACACCGCACTGACCGAAATGATCTATGTCCAAACTTACATTAGTGACAATGTCACGTAAGGCCTTTCAACTATACTAAATGTAACTTATTTCACAGGAGAGATCAAAGTTATAAGTGACATAAATCAGGTCATGAAATATTCTGAGAATTAAATCAAATTCTTAATGTGTTTAAGGATGAAAGTTGTGGATTTTTTCTATTCACCGTTGCCCAGTTAAAAAGCTGCGTATTAAGTGTTCATTGACATCTTTAGTGGAGCTTTAGATTTTAATTATTTGAAGTGGAGGACAGAGCAACTCATTGTCTTAAAGGAGACATATCATGCAAAATCCACTTTTTTAGCCCTTAAATACATTTTGTAGTGTACTTTGAGTGTCTAGGAGTGCAGGAAATTTAAATGTATTCTCTCCCAGTACTGTGTAGATATCTTTACAGTATATACTTTTTGAGTTATAATTTTCAGTCTGTTCAGTTTTCTCTATTCCCTGTTACGTTTTCTTGTCTATTACATCACAGTAGTTGCTGTTGAACTGCTAAACAAGGTCATGGACTTCCGGCTAACCAATTTTGTGAATCTATTTTTTTTTTTTTACAGCGATTTGTAGTCCAAGTTCAGTTATGCCAAAGTTGCAAGTAGACAAGTCAAAATGTTCGGTTGGGTGGATTAACCCACATGATTCGTTACATGCGCCCCCCCCCCCCCGGCATCAGAGCCTCTTCGAAGTGCTTGTTTCTCTGATAGCAGTGATATGATTATCTACTGGCAAACTACAAAAATGGCCGAACGGGGTGGAGTGGAACGCTCTGCAGCCTGGAGGGGGGCGGGGCATGAAATGTCTCATTCAGATTTAAGCAACAAAAGGAGTTGCTCTAAGACGTGCCTCAGAACAGGGGTAAAAGAGGGGTCTGTGGAGCTTCAATAACGTGGAATTCAGACCAAAGCATTGCAGTTCTACTTTATATAGACCACAAGTGAATGATTTACATATGAAATGGAAGGATTTAAAAGCATGATATGTCCTCTTTAACCTAATTGCATACTTTGCTGATGTGATGTGTTGGAATTTCTGTCTGAAACAAGGAAAACTTAAATTTATGTCCAGGAAAAAACATATTGGAGACCATAATTTATTCTTAAACTAACCTAAACTGTATAAATGTTTATTAGAAAGTGTTTAGTACAAAAGTCACAAAATAAATATACATATCTTTCTTTTTATCTTAAAGGTACAGTGAAGTGACTGGTGGGTCAGACCTTCTCCCCAAAGCTTTTCTTAAGGACCTTGATGTTCCAATTCTTCTTAATTCCACAGTCAAGCATATCAGCCAGTCTCATAAAGGAGTCACTGTATCCTACCAGAGTGGTGAACGGTCTTCTCTTACTAAACTTCAAGCTGATGCCATCCTGGTAACAACAACAGCCAAAGCAGCTCTTTTCATAGATTTTGATCCCCCTCTCTCCATCCCAAAGATGGAGGCCCTGAGGTCCGTCCATTATGACAGCTCCACTAAAGTCCTGCTCACCTTCAAGAACAAGTTCTGGGAGGATGAAAACATCCGAGGAGGAAAGAGCATCACAGATGGGCCCTCTCGTTTCATCTACTATCCCAGCCACGGTTTCATAAAAAATGAAACCATCGGTGTCCTCCTGGCTTCTTACACCTGGTCTGATGACTCACTACTCTTTCTAGGTGCAAGTGATGAAGACCTTAAAGAGCTGGTTTTGAGAGATTTGGCAAAGATTCATGGTGAGAAGGTCAGGGCTCTCTGCACAGGGGTGTTGGTGAAGAAGTGGAGCATGGATCCTTACAGCTTGGGTGCCTTCGCTCTGTTCACACCTTATCAACACTTAGAGTATGCTACAGAGCTCTTTAAAAATGAAGGCAGGGTGCACTTTGCTGGTGAGCACACAGCCTTCCCTCATGGGTGGATCGAGACATCAATGAAGTCTGCAATCAGGGCAGCAAAAAAGATTAACAAAGCTGCAAAGAAAGAGACAGTTAAAAGTGAAATCCGAGATGAGCTCTAATGCACTGATTCTGGATTTAGCTGTAGAACCTGGTGTTCAGGTGGCTCTCACAAAGATATATATGATTAACTGGTGATGGTAAATTGGCTGTATCCTGTCTCTTCCCTGCAGTGTCAGCTGGGATAGGCACATTTTTCTTTAAAGCCCTTTCTTTATCTAAACATACTGTGAGCACATTCTTTCATTTTTACCAACAGTCCTTGCTTGTAATTTGATTAAAACTTCCATGTAGTTCATGAACAGTCAGTTTTTTTTTTGTACTACTTTTGCTTTCCAATCTTCTTTACAGGTAAATTTTAACTGAATTATTATGATGCATTATTAGAAATCTGGTTTCATGGGTTGAGTTAATTGAGTGATTCTCGAATACCAGGACATGAACTTTAGTGAGATTTAACCTTTGTTGTCTGCACGGGTTCAGTCACAGTCTCTTAGAGTGCTTTTTATTTTCTTCATGTGCTGCACAGTAAAATATTAACATCATTAGATTGATATCTCAAAATTTATTACTAAGAATTTGTTGTTACAGGCTACTTATTATTTTAGATTGCATTTTTCAAAGATAAAAGTTTATCAGCCTTGAACATCTTTTTAATCTTTAATTGTTTTACCTGCTGAAAAAATAAATGGGAAGAAAAATCAAAGGTAGAAACTTGTTTTACTGCAAAATTTTATATTAAATAGATTTCATATGTAAAAGTTCATTGTCAGTGTCTGTTCTTTTATATTTCATCACAAAAACAATCTTTTCTATTCACATCATCATTACATCATTATTTTAAATGAAAGTCCCAGTTAAGCTATCCTCTTTGTGATCATATAAGGTTGCATTACTCCAAATACTCTGAGTCTTTAATAATCAGTGCCAATCTTCAAGGATAATTCTCTTTTTTTCATATGCACACATGATGTGAATTCTATAATATAACATAATAGCAGTTCTATCATTTGATATAACGGTGTGCCCCAGTATAGTTATGGAACTGGATTCACTTTGTGAATTTGCACTCCTGCTACATCCTCAAAACAAGCCCAGGCTGTGTTTAGTAGAGAGCAGTTTCACCTACTTTATTTTCAGTTTTGTTATATATAAGTGTGTATGTGAGCAAATGGATAGAGCAGTGCCAACATGATTGTTGTTGGAACAATAGGTTGGGCATGAATCCAGTAAGGGGCCCCAGGCTCAGCAGGAATTTTAAATCTGCTCTGCCTGAAGGATTAGCTTGGCTTAAAGAAAGAAGGGAGGTGAGCTAATGTAGTGTGGAGTAGTTCATTCACACACACACAAAAACACAGAGACATGAACACAAGGATCTCTCATCACAACCAACTAAATAGGCATCAGGATGACAAATGCAGTTACTTTTATCAAACACAATAATAAACAATATTTTGCATTATTTAAAAATGTATTCATACAAGAAGTGCAAGCTGGTAAAATATAAGACTTAAATCAGTGTTTTTGACACATTAATTTATATTTATTTCATTTTATTTAACCTTTATTTAACCAGGAAAAACACACTGAGATTAAAATCTCTTCTTCAACAGTGTCCTGGGCTTGACAGTGTAAACAGAGTTTTTCAAAGGCAATCACTCAACATGGGAGACTTGACAGAATGAAAAAACAAATCCAAAAAGAGGCTGTCCAGGGGGATTCCCCCTACATTATAGAATAAATAAATAAATAATCGCAGAAAATACACACCTTCATCTGATCGGAAACCCAATTTTCGGTAGACCGCTTCAGCCCCTAGAACGTTGCTAGATTATGACGCAGTGTTTTTAACATACGTACTTTAACGTAAAGGAAATTAACAGCCGTCCATTATCTTCCTCTTTATCCCGCTAGTCGTGGACATGGGGTGGGGGGTTTGTGTATGTGTTTTGCCAGACACCTTACCTGATTTAGGTTTGTCTTGGACAGCGGGTTCCCGAAACTTTTCATATTCCTCATACTCGTTGATGATGGAACAGGTTAGTTGTCGAGCTATCAGCTTTCTTACAAAGTGCAAACTGCAAACTGCCATCTTTTGATTAATGTCAATTTTTTCAAATCCAAACCACCTCCTCGCCTTAATTATAAGGCGGTAGCCTGCAAGGGTGAATTTCTTTCTCTGGCGCTGTGCGTTCACTCATTTCCGGCTTTAGATGTGTTGTTTAGGCTGCTATGCTTGCGCGAAGTATGGGCACTCTCAATTCGCACACAGGGCAGCCTGTACTAAAGCATATTAAAGCACACATCGTTAACATGGCAATCATGATATTATCGTAGACGATATATATCGCACACCCCTATTCCCTAGTTACAGTAACCTATCATTATTGTGTGTGGGACCCAGGGGTGAACTTCACTTGGAAATGTGGTAATGGCAGATTGGGGGAAATGGAGCCTCTGTGAAGCTCTATGATGTATTACTGAATGAGGAAGCCATCAGCTGCAGATTTATTAATGTTATTCTTACTGGTGTTATTATTAGATTTTTTTCTGTTCTGTAATAACTTTTCTACAAGCTCAGTCTCTACTTACTTACTGGGCTCAGTGCTCATAAATGTATGCTAGCATGATAAACATGAGAAACATTACTGTAATGCTGCAGCATTACATTAGTCTTTTCCTCGTCTTTGATAGTGAACTGAAACATTGCGGCTAACTTGAACGCAGCGCAGCTTCTTTGAAAGCTATTTTTACATATTTAGCATTGCTTTAGCTGAAGAAAGAAGCCACACAGGAAAACACCCCACACTCACTGCCTTTACAGCCTGTTCTCAGTTGTCCACACAGTCAGCAGCAAGACAGCATGGCAGTCAGAGCTCTGTGCATCAGACTGTGTAAGAAAGTTCATTTCTTTTTCTTTTTTGTATATTTGTGTGCCAGTTGTGAGGTGTTGTTTTCCAGCAGTGATAAGTGTCATCAAGACTCTCGTAATCTGTAGCTCTTATTTGTCTCTACAGTGATGATGCTCGTGACCCTGCTGTGTGCACATGAACAGAAAGCTGGTGAGTCCCATAAATGTGCTAATTGACACAAATATTATTTACTGTTTTGTTTTTGTGGTTTTAGTGAACCACCTCCTCAGGTACCTGTGATTCTCGTGAGTTATATCGCCACTTGTACAAGTTTAAACTGAATCTTTCTTTCTTCTTTCTCCCAGATGCCGTTTCTCTTCATATCGTTCCAAACAGACTGCAGTTCTTTGAGTATGAATCAGTGATTTTTTACTGTGAGGGTGCTGTGTACTGGGAAGTTGTGCATAATATCAATGGGAAAATAAACTTATGTAGTCACACCAACAAGAAAACACCAGCAGGATCATTCTGCACCATTAAAAATGTTTATAAAGAAGACAGTGGAGAGTACTGGTGTGAGACTAAAGAAGGGAAGAGAAGCAACACCATCAACATTGCTGTCACTGGTATGTTTCCAGTAAGACAACAATATTTTGTGATTGTTTTAAAATGAATTTCTTAGCAAATAAATCTCATATTCATATTATTCAGCTGTTTCTGTGATCCTGGAGGTTCCTGCTGTTCCTGTGATGGAGGGAGAAGCTGTGACTCTTCGCTGCAGAAACAAGACGACTTCCTCCAACTTCACCTCTAACTTCTATAAAGATGGACGTCGTGTCCATCGAAGCTCCACAGGAGAGATGACCATCCAGAGAGTTTCCAAGTCAGATGAAGGACTTTACAAGTGCAACATCTCAGGAGCTGGAGAATCACCTGAGAGCTGGCTGAATGTGACAGGTGAGAAACTGCAAACCTTGATAGGTTGATAATTCAGTGCGATATAATCAAATCTGTAGTCGTTTTTCAATCAGAGACTTTAAGAATTCTGTTTGTAGCTATTCACAAAATATAATGAAATCCTCCATGTGGAAACCTAAATGACATAAGCAAATAAAACAGGTGCACAAAATGTCCCAAGAGTCAGATGTGTGACATTATCTCATTATAAAGAAGCTTGATTTGACATTTTGGCATTTTATCTTCACCTTACAATTTTAACTTTGTAATATTCAACAGTTAATCCAGACAGTTACAAAGAGATGAGCCTTTTCTCTTCTGCTGCCACACCTTGGGTCATTTCCACTATTGTTCTGAGCTTCCTGTTGGTAGTGGTGGGACTTTATCAGTGTGGCAAAAGCTGCTGGGAGAGAGGTAAAGAAAATTCTGAATGCAACTTTGTGTTCCCTGCTTTTGCTTTTTTTGCACACTCACAACATGGAATCACTGCATATTAACTGCTGTTAGGTGGACAATGTGCTACTTAAGTTTATTTGGTGCATAATATCTGAAAAATATTTCTGGCCATGTAGTGATTCATTTGTTTGTTTCCATCTTGTGCTGCAGCGTCAACAAAGGCAGATGGTTCAGGCTCAACCGAGAATCAAACAGGTCAGAACACAAACACTGTTTCACTTTTATTGTGAAATCAAATAGAAACACGTTGTCTTAGTATTTATTGTTGTAAAAATAAGCTCTGTGCTAGTATGATAACCATTCTTTATAATAATTATGCTTATGCATATATTGCTTATTGAAATGACTGTATAAGTGCTGAACAGAGATGTCTATGTGAAGAGGAAAAACTTTGTATGACCTCTCTAAACTTTATATGCTTTACTTGTAAACATGTGAAGACCAAAGTTCACCACAGTCTTAATGACCTTTACCTAAGTTCTGTATTTGTGTACCTTGTTATTCAGACCTGAGAAAAGGTGCTACTATGTCTGATTTTCATCCCCCTCCAGTCTGGGTTCATTATTTGTTTGACACTGTTGGCTGCACGCACTGAAGCAGAACCTTACAGACGTCAGTGTTTCTGTTACTTCCTCTCTTGAATACACTCCTTCCTGTGTGCCATGTGCTTGTGTATGAATATAAAATAGTGCTGAGACAGGGGTTCAGCAGGCACTTGCAGGATGTCAAGGCAGCAGAGCTCTTTGCTGGAGACTGATTGTGTGGTCTTGGTCTTTTGATTATTGATAGAATTCCTGGGATTTTTCCCAACATCTATCTTTTTATTGAAAAAAAAGGGATCTGCTCAGGGTAAATTTGAATAGCATGTGCAAAGTGACCTGATTGAAGAAATAGTCTATGCAGCTTCGAATTTTTATCTCTGCTTTTGTGTTTTCCGGCCTTCATAGATGACCGCACAGTGAATGCAGCCAGAGAAGAATATGCTGTTGTAAGAAAAAGCAGGAAGATGGAAGGTATTTTATAAAGATTTTTATGTCAACAATATGACAAAATAATGTCTTTGAATTCACAAGCATAAAAGTTACTTTTGTTTAGTTGTGCGGTACTGCCTTTGCCTAGAAGTTCTGTCCTTACAAAAATTCTGAACAGGATTGGTGACAGAGAGCAGTCCTGGTGGAGTCCAACACCCACTGTGAACAAGAATAATTGCTGGCACTAGGGACAAAGCACTCAGTGCAGATGTACAGGGAAGGAATGTCTCATAACAAAAAGCCAGATACCCCATACTTCCAATGGAGCTCCCACAGGATCTTCCAAGGGATGCGGTCAAATGCCTTCTCCAAGTCCACAAAATAGACGTAGACTGAATAGGTAAATTTCCACGCACACTCACATATCCTTGTGAGGTTTAAGTGCTGGGCTAAAATTCCCACCACTAGGACAAAAACCACATCTCTCTTCTTTAATTAGAGGCCTCACGGTTGTTGCCCGTGTGACCGTTGAAGTGTCCCAGTAGAACAATGCCAGGTGGCATGCCCTCCAGCACTGCACCTATACCCCTTTCCCACCGCCGGTGTTCCGGTGCTGATGCTGTTCCCAAAAGAACCGGCAAAAAGCTTAGGAATGGGCCCGCGTTTCCACTGCCCTTGCGAACCGCTCCTTTACGCATGAGTGTGGGCGGGTCCTCGTCTGGACACGGAAGCCGAAGAGCGCAAACGTGGGAGAACACGCTCCCCTTTCTTGTGCTGCAAACACATTTTATGGTCCAAACCAAACTACTGCAGCATCTGTGTGCAGCACAGAGGGAAACACAGACAGAAAATATGAGCTTGGGGTGCAGGTGTGTCACACAGTGGCTAGTGGGTGGAGCTGGGTGTCAGGCGGTTCCTGGGTGCCTGGGGCCTCGGGGCTGCATTCTCGGCTCCTGCTGGGGGGGCCGGCCTGCCGGGGGGAGGTGGGCTGCTCATTGCCTCTGGCTCTCTGGGCTCTTGCCCGTTGACCGTGGGGGCCCTGTCTGGGGTCTTCCTCCTCTGGGGTGTGCGCGCAGTTATCTCTCCATTTACTCCCAATGTCTATCTCCATCAGATGAAGATGGATTGTCCTCTCGACCCATTTCCAGCTTCGACCAGGGTGACGCTCAACTAGAAGGTGAGACTCACTGTGATTAAAACCCAATTTAATGGTGGAACTGAGATTAAACAACATCAGTGAGTTTGTCATAATTAAAAAAAAAAAAGAAGTTTTATTAAGCAGAAACTGTTGTCAAAGCAGAATCAGGACCCATCACAAAGACATCTTCAGCAGGAATCTACCAACCTATAGAGGAAGACCCCTTTTATTCTACAATACAGTAGGTAAGATTCACTATAAAAATTACCTTATGTGTTGAATTATGTGCCTCATAACACTTACATGCTATTACACTGAATAGAATGGATAAAGTTTGTGAGGTGTAATCATTCCAGTGCTCATGTATGAGATCATGCTGCCATGATACAAGTGTAGAATTAATCCTTGGTCCGTCCAAAAAAAAAAAAAAAACATGTCAAAAACACACTTTTTTGTTTAAAAGCTGCCCTCTGTGAATATTGGTATGTAACATACAACACAGCAAACTATTTCTATCATTAAAAAAAATATTCATTTTTTCTTCTGTTTATCCTGTGCACCTTACAGTTTGCAGAGCGCTGACTGAAAACAGAATCACATCTGTGAGAGAGTGAAAACCCAGAATGATCACATGTTGTTTTTGTAACTGAACAAGCCGTACACTGCCAGCTGAGTTTGACTTGTCTATAAACTGTTGTATTTGTGTGTATGTGGTTAGATACAGCTGGCTGCCCCGACCCACATATTAATAAGTACATCAAGTGCAATTACTAATAAAAACTCCTGTTGTTTTTACTGTAACTTGTTTCACATGCTTTGTGTTTTCACACATGTTTGAATGCTGTTACAAGAAAAGAACTGCTGCAGTTTACAGGCACTCACTGTGGTCACCTGCTGAACTGAAAGTGTTGCACCAAGTTTGTGGTCGTCAGTGAAATATAGCTACGAAGTTTGATACTGAGCATGTCTCTAATTAAAGAGCAGTTGGGTTCATGGTGCAGAAGTGTGACAACCTCAGCTGCTCAGTAAGGTCAAAGGGGAGATAATTTTCTATATTTATGTAGCCAGCATTAGCAGAAGTCAGAAGCTGTTTGAATGTTGGGGAAGCTGTTATGATAAAGATTTAGATACTGGGAGGCAGCGCTCAGCTCCTTTGGGCTTGGTGTTGATTAGTTACGGTATACTTACATTTGACAGGTTAAAAAGAGTCAATTACTATTATTTATTACAGCCGAATTTTCACCCCCACATCATGATTCTGTTTCACATAAAATTAGAAACTTTGTAATGGAGCCTATGAAGTGGGTTTGAAAGGTGAGCAGCACAGTAAGTCTTGACTTTACGAAAACAAGACACTTATTTAAAAAAAAAAAAAAATCAATTGCTGATTGCTGCCCGTAAAGGACTAAGACTGATTTAACTGACAGGCTAAAGACTTAATTTGCTGCTCTGAAATAGAGAAGAGCTCATTTTAATATGTGTGTAATCCATTTCAGCGAGTTGCACTTATTTCCAAAATATAATGTAGTTGTAGATGTGTTATTGAAATGTGTTATATGAGATATAAACCAAATCAAGTGTAAGAAGGAATTTATTTTTTTTAAGTGCAGTAACCCTGAAGCTGTTTAGAAGAACTTTTGATGATCACAGGTGATCTGGTGTCATGTAGTGGTAACTGCTGGTACTGCCATGTGAGGTGACCAGAAAAAGTAAAAATGTCACCTCAGCTGCAGACTTATTAAGCTATAAAACCGACAATGTTTCATTTATCTATGATTTAATTTTCCCGCTCAAATTTAGACAAGCAAAATAAGGATCTTTGTTAAACACACACAAAAAAATGGACTCTTCCCTTCATTTTGTCTTTGTTATAATCTTAGAGATCATCTGAAATGCCTTTACATGCAGTCTAAAGAATATGACTGGCGGGGATGATGCATCTTTGGTTCACATGTATCCTTAAGGATGGAGGTTTTGTGTCAGTCTGTTGCTGCTTTGTTTAATGTTTCTCAGAATCTCCAATCTCAGAGTAGGTTTTCTGTGGTTTTCAACAAAGAGGAAAAGCCTTTATTATTATGAGCAATCTGAGTTTCCATGAGGTTGTACGTGACAACAACACATGCACGTTTGCAACTTTAACACCCTGTAAAGTACAAGTGATTTGTTCATGTGCTCTCAAGTTGGACCAGTCAGAAGAGGTAGGTACTCTCAGGGAGCATAGATGGAACATGGACACAGGTTTGGAAAAGGCAATACGTGTGCAATACGATTGGTTTTGTTTTTGCTACCACCACAGAAGCCTTATGACACATAACAAAAGACATACTTAAAGAATAAGGTAACAAGTAGCCAAGGTGGCGCAAACTAGCATTTTAGGGTACCACTACTAGCATTCCACTCACCGGAGTTTCCACTCAAAGTACAAATCCAAAACTACAAATTACCTCAATACAGCGGCACATTGTGAACTTATCCACTTCACCATTAGTCATAAAAATCAACAGAACATCAGAGCAAAGAAACTCTCCCTCTCTCTGCCCTGTGCATGCTCTAATCAGCTTAATACAGAAGTTCCACCTACAGAAGTTCTCAGATGATACGGCCATCATCGGATGCGTATCAGATGGGAACGACCAGGAATACAGGGGGGTCATCAGTGACTTTGTCGGCTGGTGTGAGAACAACGCACTCCAAATCAACGCCAGCAAGACGAAGGAGATGATCATAGACTTCAGGAGGAAGCCACCCCCTACAGCACTGGTGAACATCCAGGGAAAGGACATTGAGACAGTGGTCTCCTACAAGTACCTGGGTGTTCATCTCAACAACAAGCTGGACTGGAGTACAAACACAGACGTCCTGTATAAGAAGGGCCAGAGTCGACTACACCTGCTGAGGAGACTGAGGTCCTTTGGTGTCTGCAGGACTCTGTTAAAGACTTTTTATGACTCAGTGGTAGCATCTGCCCTTTTCTACGCAGTGGCCTGCTGGGGGGGTGGATGCACCGAAAGGGACAGGAGCAGGATTGACAAACTGGTGCGGAGGTCTAGCTCTGTGTTGGGATGTCCTCTGGAGTCTGTGATGGTGATGGGTGAGAGGAGGATGTTAGCAAAGCTGACATCCATCATGAACAACCCCCATCACCCTCTTCATGAGACCGTGGGTGAACTGAGCAGCTCCTTCAGTCAGAGACTGAAACATCCTCGCTGCAGGAAGGAGCGCTTTCGCAGGTCATTCATCCCAACAGCAGTTAGACTGTATAACACATCATAATGTCTTGAGTCACTTGGACACTTTACCTCCTCTGCCATCACTTTATCCATACAGTCAGATACATTTTATTTATTACACTCACCCATATAATGCATACCGTGTATGCTGTGTACCTTACCGGCTACAAATGTATATAATATTTTAATATCTGTATATAGTGTTTGACGTGTGTGTATATGTGTGTATATGTAAATATATATATATATATATATTTATGTATATAGTGCTTATGTATATGTGTATAGTTTTTTGCTATTTTATTTTATTCTATTGAATTTTAGTTTTAGTTTTTAGTTTAGTTATTTGTTCTTACTCATCCTTTTCATTTTTTCTCTGTATTGAGCTGCTGTAATGCACAAATTTCCCCGTCGTGGGATCATTAAAGTTTTATCTTATCTTATTTTATCTTATCTTAATTGCATGGTATGTATGCGCACCCTGCTGGCAGCAATAAGAATTGCAAGTGGGTTGCACTTGCACGATCTGGGGAGCACATGAATTCTGGTTTAATGCTTTGGCAAACTTAAGAGTAAAAGACAGTTTCAAAAAGTCACTGCAGTTGTTTTTGTTGTCTTTATGATTTATTTTTTCAATAGTTCAACAATGGTTTCATGACTTCCTTTGTTAGATCAGGATATCGTGCTGCAGGTTGAATGTGTCTTAGGGGCAGACAGCAGAGGCAAAGGGCAGAGGTCATATCATTGTACAGAATGTAATTCGTCAAAAAACATTTTTCATCTTTTTAAGATCTCCATTAACTGCTCGAGTACTGCACTTTTTGTTCCTTTTATGAAAATCATAGCATGCTCAAAAATCATTGAAAAAAATTCCACGGGTGGAGTCTCCAACACCCGCCTACCTCTGCATCAGGCAAGACTCCACACGATACATCCACAACCAAAAAATACATTCAGAATGGAAACATGATAGAAAACATAACCAAAAAAGGCAGCCCAGCCAGAGCCCTCAGGGGACCATGACATGCAGAAGAACTACATGAAGCTGTGTATTGTTTCTGTGTGGATCCATTTATGACTAAACAAACTGTGTAGTTTTATTGCCTAAACTGAACCAGACAAGAAGAAAAAAGTTGACACCGATAATGGAACAGAAGAAAAGCAGTTCTTTTACTGTACCATCCACCACCACACATGCTTCCTAACACAACTGTTGTATGGCCATGTAAAATGAGGGCAGGGTCAGTGGATGCTGAGGTGCATACTGCACAGAGGTCGCCAACTTTCTGCAGTCAGTCTCTACAGAACTCCAAACTTCATGTGGCCTTCAGGTTAGCTCAGGAACAGTGCATAGAGAGCTTCATGGAATGGTGCCCATGGCCGAGCTGCTGCATCTGCATTTTCACTTTGCATTGCACTCAAGTTCATATACATGTGAAGGCAGACAAGCAAATACTTTGTGTGTATGCAGGTTTTTTTGTTGTTGTTCCCTGCTTCAGTTCAAAACTGGTGTATTCACTGGGATCAACATAATATGGATTAACTGATTGATTATAGAAATAAAGCTGTGTAGTTAGCACTGAGAATTGTTCAAGCCATTAGCATTGGAAGTGTTGAAGGTTTAATTGTTAGCAGTACTGCAACACAGCTTCATTGTTCGCAATGGTGTCCCAAAATTTTTGTCCAAACTCAAATATCTCTACAGTATATTTACAAAATGATAGGGTGTAAAATGTAAAATTTAAATGGTTTATGCACTTTTTACCTACAGTACCAAGAAAATGGCATTTAGTTGTGATGTATTTAAAATATCTCTGTATACCACTGTGAGCATGACTGTGAATGATGACCCATCACTGCTATAAAGCAAGAAGGTGACTGTTAAATGACTACAAGCAGTGTTAAAAGCAGCAAGTCCTTCTGATAATCAACTGACTTACTGACATTCAACACTGACAGCAGCTCTGCTTCTCAATTCAATTCTTCAATTCAGTTTTATTCATATAGCACCAAATCTCAACAACAGTCGCCTCAAGGTGCTTTATTTTGTAATGCCCCACCCCCCCATAAATTAATAAATATTAATACAGAGATCTCCCAGGTGAGAAACAGAAAGTTTCAAAATAAGATTCGTACACATGTGATAAAAGCTGTTGAATCATCCTCAGTATTGTAAATTTGTCACAAAAATGTTTATTTAAAAAACAATATGTGTTATCACACACTGTATGTTTGCTGCAGGTGAATTCAAAATAGTGTTAACATTTACACAATTTTCTTATGTGTGTGTGTGTGTGTGTGTGTGTGTGTGTGTGTTTGTGTGTGTGTGTGTGTGTGTGTGTGTGTGTGTGTGTAAATCTCCGGCTCAGGATGTAGCAGATTGTTTCCCCGGCTACATCCTTGGGCCACATACTGAACCCTAATTTGTCATCCATGAGAATTTGAGAGTGTGTGTGCAAATGTTAAACAAAGCACTTAGGAATAGACAAAAGTGAAAGCACTATGTGTGTACCGGCCCCTTTAACAGACAACTGAATAATGCTCAGTGAATTCCACACATTATTTTTCCAATCGTTAATTTTTAACAATGTGACAAAAATCATGCAAAATCTACAATTTAATCAATTTAATGGTTCTTAATGATCAAACTACATGTAGCTTTTTTTTCCACCCAAGGAAAAAAAAATTGCAATGCCTTGTATTGCACTGCAGGTGGCAGAGTTGGACTAAAATAATACCTGCAGCAATTACTGCAACGAGACTTTATGGAAATATGAGTCCACACACTGTATACACTAACTGGCCATTTAATTAGGTACACCATATTCACTGTGTGTTGGACCACCTTTGATTTAAAGTGGTGATGTGGTTTTGTTTGGATACTGAGGTGACTGTGGTTGATTGATTGCAGAGGCAGGCTGAATATGTCTGTAATAAAGATGTGCAGGTTGGGGGGTGCAGTCTCTGAGCGGTCTCTCTGGGATCCCATGTATTAAAAAGCACATTAGTCTCATACACTGAATTAATGAACACTGAATAAGGTTGCTGGGGTAAAGGTAATGCCTGTTATATCTATTACCCATATGCAGGAACATCTTTAGGTCACATGACTTTTGCTACCTCATGTTGTATTTTGGGGAAGTCTTATGAGAGGTACGCTCCAAAAGTTGAGTCCTTCAGACCCTCCTGTGTGTGTGTAACATAGAGCGGGGGATAAATTGTAGCTAAGTGGGGATTGTCAAAGAGGAGTCTTCTTAGCAGAGGTTTTAATAGAAAGAAGATCCTTCATGATGACATCAGTCACAGTTGTTGTAAATCACTGAGGTACCCCTGGGGACGTTTGTTTCTTTAGCCCACGTGGGACTCGAGTGGGCAGCCTCAACAGGGGATTGGGTGGGGTTCAAGTTTCAGGGGTTGAGACTTTCTGTAAATTAGGAGGGGTCAAACACAAGTGGGCAGTTATCATCTTTAAGATATAAATATTGACCCGCTCTTTGTCTCACTCTCTTTTTTTGCTCTTCCCTTTCCTGTCCTCGTCTTCTTCTCTTCCTGTTTCTGCATCTCTCACTCGCTCTCTCGCTCTCTCTCTCTCTCTGTAGCTCAGTGTTAAATATGTTACTGTCTGTGTTTTGGTCTTTGTCTGTGTTTTGTGTAACTAATATGTCTAATAAACAGCCTGCACCAGAACCTGTTCATCCCAGTGATTTTTGGGAAATTTTGGATTTAATTGGGTTTGAATTTTCGACCAAGAGGAACACGGAGACCCTAAAATTAGGAACCAACACAACACATTTGTCCAAAACAGAACTTCTCTATAACTTCACAGTAACTCGTAGCTTTTATACTGACTCAGTGTGACGTTGGTGACCCGGATGTTGAATCTCAGTCTTTACACTTCTTCTTCCATCAAACCTTCTTTTATTATAAAATAAACTTTAATTTCCCATATTTGTAAAATAATTTTGTTGCAGCAGTTAATACTACTGCTACTACTTATTCTACTACTAGTACCCTATTTTTGGTTATGAGATTTGTACTATCCAAACTTTTACTTACTCTGTAACTTCAGTGCTAATAAATGCATGTTAGCTTGAAAGCAGCATGAGTCTGTCTTTGCTCCCCTCTCATAGGGAACTGAAACACTGCTGCTAACTTGAATGGGAATCGGCTTCTTTGAAAACACAGGTGCCCCACCCCCACCCACCCAACCCCGCTCACTGACTTTACATTTGTCAGTTGTTCACACAATCAGCAGCAAGACAGCATGGCGGTCAGAGGTCTGTGTATCAGACTGTGTGAGTACCACGGCTATTAATGTGTATCAGTTATGAGATGTTCTGATACATTTGTCACCGGCTGCAGGAGTCAGTACGAGTGTTTGTAATCTGTGGCTCTTTTTGTCTCCTCAGTGGTGACCCTCGTGATCCTGCTCAGTGCGCATGATCAGAAAGTTGGTGAGAGCCGTAAAATTTGCTACTTGACAGAAATTTTATTTATTATTTTCAGTTTGAAAGGAAGGAAAAAAGCATTTTGTTTTCAGAGAACCACCTCCTCCTGTGCATGTAATAATCAGATGCTATAGAGAACTTTTTTAGTTATTTTAATTTTATTCACTCAAATGTTTCTTTCCAGCAGTTTTAGTTTAAGCTGAATGTTTCTTCTTTGTTTCAGATGCAGTTTCTCTGCGTATCGTTCCAAGCAGATCGCAGTTCTTTGAATATGAATCTGTAACGTTTTACTGTGAGGGTGATGTTTACTGGGAAGTTGTGCATAATATCAAAGGGAAAATAAACTACTGTAGTCACACCAGCAAGAGAACACCAGCAGGATCGTCCTGCACCATTAAAAACATTTATACAGCCGACAGTGGAGAGTACTGGTGTGAGACGGAGGGAGGCAAGAGAAGCAACAGCATCAACATCGCTGTCACTGGTAAGTTTACAACAAGATAAATATTTTGTGATTGATTTAAAATGAATTTCTTAGCAAATAAATCTCATATCCATGTCCTCCAGCTGGTTCTGTGATCCTGGAGGTTCCTGCTGTTCCTGTGTTCATGGAAGAAACTGCGACTCTTCGCTGCAGAAACAAAATCGCTTCCTCCAACTTCACCTCGAACTTCTATAAAGACGGAGTTCATGTCCATCGAAGCTTCACAGGAGAGACGACCATCCAGAGAGTTTCCAGCGTGGATGAAGGGCTTTACAAGTGCAGCATCTCAGGAGCTGGAGACTCACCGGAGAGCTGGCTGAATGTGACAGGAAAATGGAAGGATGGTAAAATGGTCAAGTGTCCACATGACACCATTATTTATTTATTTACTTACATTTTGTACTGCATCAAATAAACTAAACCAAAATAAAATAAAATTGCTGGCCGGGGAGGGGCAGGTGTTTGATAGTTATGGACTCTACGTGTGTTGTCAGGCAAATTCATGGCATAAAAAAGAAAAATGGTGTAAATGAGAACAACAATGTATCCGTGTTGAAGGTAAATTGTTACACCATTGAAAATGTTTGGTCAGTGAATGGTCAATAATGTCAAACACTATTTTGTAATCATTCATAAATTCCTGTTATTAACAGCTGCTGCAGTGCAGCATGTTTACATAGACTGTATATTAAAGATGGATACTGCTGCTCTGATGTTAACTACAGGGTTCTGGATGACTCCTGTAAAGGGCAGAGGCTGCGTTCTGCTTGTTGCCATCTTGATTTTTCTATTTAAATAAGCAGATGTGGTCAGATGTCAGCAGTGGGGAGTTAAAGTCACAGAGAACCTTCAGTACATTAGCTTATTGTTGCTGGTGGGACATGAATGAAAATGTATGAAAAAGTAGAGTAAAAAATTAACCAAGACAAACACAGACAATCATGAAAGTCATCAAGAATGTATTTAATATTATTAAATATCCCAAGATTATACAAATGCATCCACCTCCTGTAAACTCTACTGTATCTCACACATATAATTTCTATCATCTCTGCATTCCTTCACACAGACAGTCACACAGACCCCTCTTCGGACCCCTGCTGTCATGTTTACCTCGTCTTGCGGACTGTGTTCACCATCATGATGGTGGCTCTGCTGCTGCTGCTGGTGGGACTTCTTCACTGCGGGAAAATCAGAGCTGCAACAACTAACTCATGGCTGCCCGGCTGTAAATGTTACAGTGATAAGAGAGAAAATGATTCAGCCTCTGATGATAAACAGAACAATGAAAGCACAACAGTTTATGTCTCATCAGATGCTTCATGATTCTGATGCAACGGCAAAGTAAATGCAGAATTGTTGCTTCTTTATTAATCAACTGTGTGCTCTGGTTGTGGACACACATATGACCTGTGACCTTTCTATGAAATCATATGTTTCTTCAAAAAATCAAGTGTCTTTTTTTCTGATTGTATTTCATATCAGCCTGATGCATTCATGTTGGACTGAACAGCGCACAACATTAAATCTACTCAGGGGAAAAATAAATAAATGTTTGTGTATGTAAACGAGCTGCCATTGCTGCAAAGACAAAACTATTTATTTTATTCTAATATTTTAATATATTTGATTAAACTTTATTAATCCCTTTTCAGGGAAAATGAAGAGTACTTTCAGTGATATAGCTCACTTGAGATCACACTGGGTTGTTTGTGGCCCATCACCTGGAGCAGGGTAACTGAGTTCAGTTAACCTGCTCCAGGAAAAAGTATGATTTGTAAATGTTCACAATAAATTGAAACAATATACAAATCTTGATGTTTTTAGAGTTGGGGGCGTATGTGTTGCATTTGATTTTGTGTGATTTATACTCTGTTATTGTGTCATACATGAGTAAATGTTGTCAAAAGTGCAGTTGCAAGTAATCTCTCTCTTTATGTATCTATGTATGTGTATGTAGGCCAGAGGCATCTCTCTCTCTCTTATCACATAGCAGCACCATGCAGTGCTCACACACACACACACACGCACACACGCGCGCGCACGCACAGACACTCTTACTGACTCTGTGCCACAAAGAGTTAAAACAGCTCTGAAAGCAAAAGAGGGTTCAACCTGGTAATAGGACGGTGTACCTAATATAGTGACCAGTACATGTATATGATAAAAGTAAATGATGTTTTTTCTTGAGTTTGCCTCATTGTGTGTTACATGATGAGCTCATTTCTTTGGGCCTCTTGATATTAACATTATATTATCCCCACATACTAAAATTTTTTTGAGTCTGATAAATAGTAATAATAAATAATTTCAATCAATTTTAGGCATCAAAAAATGTAGCAGATCAGATTTTAATGAAACGATCTCCCTGTTTTTGGACATCTGGCAAAGTCTTCATTAACAAAGAGCTAAATATTCAAAAGTCTGGTTAAACTGTAATAAGTGATGTTTTTATGCTTATTGCCACAAGTGCAACAAGACTTAAGCAGGTTTGGCAAATATCGCACATGCTCAGATGCTCTCACTGACACTTTGTAAAGATAAACTATGTTTGACTGACAGAATAGCATTACTTTATCTACTTTATCTACAGCAGTGTTAACTGTCCTGTGCCTGAGTCCCTGACTGTCTTCGGGTTTCATGTTCCCTACTTCGTGACTGATCTCAGAACAGTACAACAACATGAGGATGTGAGCACAGGAAACATGAACCACCTACAAAGCTGCATCAAACACAGCATGAGTCTGAACTGGTTCCTTGTTCTGCCCACTGTAGTGAACTGAAACACTGAAGCTTGACTCAGAACTAAAGCAGCTCAGCTTTTCTGGAAACTGCTGTTACAAATTTAGAAGCTTGTGTTGCCTTAAGTTGTAAAAATGTAATGATATTAAAAGTGTCTTAGCAGGAAGAAGACGCCCATCGCTCACTGCTGTTACCTTTCTGTCTGCATCAAGACAACATGGTGGTCAGAGCTCTGTGTGAGTATTTTCTGTTCCCACGTTAGCAAAAATTTTAAGTTATTACTTCTGTTAAAATATGAGGATTTGCTTTGTTTGATATTTTAATTAAGCAAAGTAGGCTGTCATTCTTTTGCTGAGCAGTTGTTGAGCAGATGTATTAATGCTTTAATTAGCAGCTGTAAGAGTCAACGTGTGTGCATGTGTGACTTTGTTCTGTCTCTTCAGTGATGACCGCTGTGATTCTGCTGGATGGACAGAAGCAGGTAGCTGGTGAGTAACAGCTACTTACTGTGAACCTCATCCTTTGGTATGATTAATCATTACTGATGTTCATATGCACTTCATTGTTTTATTGACCCTTTTATTCCTTCATGGTTTAAGTTCACTGCAGCAGTTTCAGCAGTAAAAGTCTAAACTGAATCTTTCTTCTTTGTTTCAGATGCAGTTTCTCTGAGTATCGCTCCAAACAGATCGCAGTTCTTTGAATATGAATCAGTAACATTTTACTGTGAAGGAGTCGATCATTGTGACGTTGGGCATAAATTCGATAGGAAATTAAAATCATGTAGCAAAACTAATAAGACACCAACAGGATCATCCTGCACCATTAAAAATGTTTATACAGAAGACAGTGGAGAGTACTGGAGTGAGACTGAAGGAGGGAACAGAAGCAACATTATCAACATCACTGTCACTAGTATGTTTTCATTGATTCAACAACATTTTCTGATTCATTTTAAATTATTTTTTTAGCAAATGAATCTCATATTTATATTGTTTCAGATGGTTCTGTGATCCTGGAGGTTCCTGCTCTTCCTGTGATGGAGGGACAAACTGTGACTCTTCACTGCAGAAATAAAACCTCTTCCTCCAACTTCACAGCTGATTTCTATAAAGATGGACGTCACATCCACAGAAGCTCCACAGGAAACATGAACATCTACAGCGTTTCCAAGTCTGATGAAGGACTTTACAAGTGCAGCATCTCAGGAGCTGGAGAATCACCAGAGAGCTGGCTGAAAGTCACAGGTGAGACACTGAGATGTTTGAAGCAAGACTTCAGTATTTTGTGAATAATTTTAATTAAATGTAATATGACATAAATATCAAATGCATGTTTTTTCAGGTGGTTCTGTGATCCTGGAGGTTCCTGCTCTTCCTGTGATGGAGGGACAAACTGTGACTCTTCACTGCAGAAATAAAACCTCTTCTTCCAACCTCTCAGCTGATTTCTATAAAGATGGACGTCACATCCACAGAAGCTCCACAGGAAACATGAACATCTACAGAGTTTCCAAGTCTGATGAAGGACTTTACAAGTGCAGCATCTCAGGAGCTGGAGAATCACCAGAGAGCTGGCTGAAAGTCACAGGTGAGACAGTGAGATGTTTGGTTTAAATGCATGTGAAGTGAGTGAGAGCTGATGCTCTTTAAAGCAGAGCTGCTGAATCTGTTTGTAGGAAGCGTTTCTGAAATACTGGGAAATCTCCAGAGTGCAAACATAAATGGCCAAATTACAAAACTGACACATGTATTAAACTTTTAAGGTGTGTTAGAAGTGTTGAAGTTCATTGGCAAAATTTACATGTGTCACTATGAAAAAGCTAATATGAAGATTTGGATGGTTTGTTTTTCGTCACTTAAATCAGCTTTTCTGTTTTTTTCAGCCTCACAAAATTTAAATTCAACAGCTAATCCAGACGTTCGCACAGAGAGCCGTTCCTCCTCTACTGCCACTCCATGGATCATTGCCACTGCTTTATTAAGCGCTCTGTTGGTGGCAGCACTGGGACTGTTTCACTTTGGCAAAGGCTCCTGCAACAGAGGTAAAATAAAAAATCATGCATAACATTCAGTTCCTCGCTTTGTTTTGCTGCACTAAAACTCACAATATGTGAGTGTGTGATTGCTCAGCAGCAATAATGTAATGCTGCACTTCATCTATTGTGATAATTAACTGCATGTGGCATGTTTCATGTTTTCTTGCCCTGCAGCACTGCTGCGTCAGTCAGCAAAGGTAGATCATTCAGACTCAGCTGAAGATGAAAAAGGTCAGAACACAAACACTGCGTCATAGTTTTTGTTAATCCTCTGAGTTTTCTCCCTCCTGCGTTCCTGCGTCTGTTAACTCTCTGTTTTGTTGTTGTGCTTTGATGGTTCTTCTTTTGTGTACATTACAATTAGTTGTTCTTCCTCTGTCTTATTTTACTGGATTAGTTTCCCATTTCTCTAATTACATCTGTGTGTACTCATGAGCTCCCTGATCTCAGTCTGCATTCTGGGTCTTTTATTTTAATTGTTTTTCTCAGTCTACATAGAGACCGGCCCGGTGACTGCAGGCGGTGCAGTGTATGCTGCTGTAAGAAAAAACAAGAAGAAGGACGGTACGTCACTGAGCACAAAATAAAAAGATTGCTCTTGTGTTCTTGTGTAGTATTGCCCATGTTTCAGTTGATGTGTGTGTGTTATTTATAAATGCGTAGACGCTAGTGATAATTTGAGCTTCTCAAACTTAACCACACACACGTCTAAGGTTCCTCTTTCAAACATGACCTGCAACTAAGGTGGGGGCTGTAAATGTTCTCGTGCAGCTCAGAATGGTTACATGTGGCATAAAGTAACACTTGAGATATGCACTCGCTTGCAGAATCAACTCAATAAACAGAGTCCTGTTAGCAGTGCCTTAAATAATGGGCTGATTTTTCTTATCTAACTCTGAATGGCTGATTTTTCTAATATTAATTAAACCTAATGAATATAATGATATCAAGCAGGAATCATTATCACTGATCTTACTGTGGTTTTCTGTCTCTGTCTCTCTCTATGAGAAGATGAGCAGATGTACTACATCTTAGACCAGGAAGTTGCTCAACGACAAGGTGAGACTCATTGTGACTATAACCATTTTAATAGTAACACAGAGATTAAGCAACACACTGTAAAAAAAAAAAAAACAGTTGAATTTACGGTAAAATACTGGCAGCTGTGGTTGCCAGTACTTAACTGTAAACTGTTCTATGGTAAATACTGTAAACAGATTCACGGTAAAGTACTGGCAACCGCAGCTGCCAGTATTTTACCGTTAACATGTTAACAGCAAAATACAACAAACTGGGTTTATGACAAAATACCGTAAGGCGGGTTCACAGTAAAATACCATAAAGCGGGTTCATTTTATATTAGCAGGTTACTCTGTAATAAGCTGAATATTTTGGGACCACTCACGAGGTGCATGAAAAGAAAATCTGTATGATGAAATCTAAATCCAGTTATTCAGTTTACAGTTCAGATGCAGTTGATACACACAGAATATTAAAACAATACAATGTTTTGCAGCAGCACGGTGGCGCAGTGGTTAGAATACCACTGTTAGAATAGCATCTGGAAGGCATGGGTTTGATTCCACGTTGGCCCAGGCCTCTCCCTCTCTCTGTGTAGAGTTTGCATGTTCTCCCCATGCTTGTGTGGGTTTCCTCTGGGTACTCCAGTTTCCTCCCACATTCCAAAGACATGCACTTACTGGGGTTAGGTTAATTGGCTACTCTAAATTGTCCATAGGTGTCAATGTGAGTGTGAAAGGTTGTTTGTCTCTCTATGTTAGCCCTGCAACAGGCTGGCGACCTGTTCAGGGTGTACCCTGCCTCTCGCCCTATGACAGCTGAGATAGGCCCCCCCCCCCCCCCCCCCCCCCCCCGCAACCCTGAACAGGATAAGCGAATGGATGGATGGACAATGTTTTGCATTTCCTTTACTGCAAAAACAAACAAACAAAAAACTGAAATTATTTTTATGGTATGAGTGTGACATTTTTATAGAAATTTTACAGAAAAGAAAGATTTTCACAGTGAAATTGTGTGATTTCAACATATTTTGACAGTTATAACTTGGCTCTTGATTTATGGTGAATAAATGTTTCTGCAACGGAGATACGCCCTTTTTGATTTTAAGGTCTATTACTGTTGCCATTTGGCACTTTTCCCACTGTATTTTTTACAAACTTTTTTGCAGTGTAGGAAAAAAGATTTTCACTGTGAAAATGTCTGATTTCAACATACTATCAAAGTGAAAATTATAGTTATGCATTGTTTTTGGATTTATGATAATCACACGTTTCTGCCACAGAGTTAGACCCTTTTCAATTTTACAGTCTATTACTATTGCCATTTGGCAGTTTTTCACTGTATTTTTTACAACCATTTTGCAGTGCCGGAAAAAGATTTTCATTGTGATTTCAACACATTGTCACAGTAAAAATTACAGTTATGTATTGTTTTTTGATTTACGGTAATCACATGTTTCTGCTACATAATACACCCTTTTTGATTTTATGGTCTGTTACTGTTGCCATTTCATGTTTTTCCACTGTCATTTTTACTGACTTTTTTTTACAGTGCATCAGAAACATCACTGAGTCATCGATAATGATAACTGTTTTAAACATTTTGTGACCACCTAGTTTAATCCCCCTGTTGTTGCAGCAGAATCAGGAACCATCAGAGATCCATCCTCAGCAGGTCTCCAACAACCTGCAGCAGACGATTGCTTTTATTCTCTAGTCCAATAGGTAAGACTGGGGTGATGATGCCTCCTGTGCTGCACTTTGTTAATATGTAATAAAGATGAATAAATGTGGAATGTCAATGAAATATGTATGGCTTTTCATCGTGTGAGCTTTACTCACTTCCAATAATGCTGACATGATATAAAGTGTAGAATTAATCCTGGAGTTTAATATGTACAATAAGTAATGTGCACCAAGGTTTTAAAATACTGTTTGATCTGTACTTCCTGTTTTTCTTACAGCTTGCAGAATGAGAGCTGACTGAAGACATAATCACAACTGTGAGGGTGAAAACAATGAAGTAATCTAGATTTAACATGTTGTGTTATTGTAACTGAGCAAACTGTATATTTTCAACTGGGTTTGGTGTGCATGTCTATAAATTGTTACGTCTTGTGTGTATTGAGTTAGATATCAGTTAGCTGTGTTAACAAAGCATCTGTCTGGTATTTAGAAGAAGAACATAAGCCAACTGTGTTCCACCTGCTTTGTCCTTTTTACACCTGTATGTTAGAAGAAGGAGAGCTGCTGCAGTTTTCACGCGCTGGCAGCTTTTGCAGTCACAATCATCTGAATGCACTGTTGTGCCAAACAACAGTTGTGCCAAAAATTTGTTTTCATAAGAAGAGTTATATAAATTGTCCATAACAGTTCTTCTGGCAAATAATTTTATTTTTATTTTATCATGGATGCAGATGCAGAAGATCTGTTGTATTCACCCCTGTATAGTGAGCAGCCAAAAGAATTACTATGCAAAGTAAGCTTATCATGTTAGGACGTAGTGATTTGACCTGCCTTTTACTTACCATCTTAATTCCTATGGAAACACTAATGGTGTGTTTTGGTGCATTGTTGGTTCACATACACTTCTAAGGAACAAAGTTTTGTGCCACTCTCTGACTTTCGTTTCCCATTTCTCACAAATGTCACAAATGGAAATGACCACTGTTACTGTGATTTCTGTTCTGTGGGTTTCACGACAAGAGAGACCTACAATCAGAGAGGTTTGAGTCCCCACAGGGTATCTGAAACACATGTTGCCCCTGGCAGCACTGAATATCAATGAATTCTGGTTAGATGGTTTGGTAATCTTAGTGCAAAAACCTGTTTGCATATGAATTCACTGCTAATCACTGATGTTTATTTATGATTTATTTGCATAATTGTTTAGTTGTATAGTATACAGCTATGTATCCATGTTTTCAGTGTTAGGTCAGGATTCAGGTCAATTCAATTTCATTAGAGCCAAATCACAGCAATCAGTCGCCTCAAGAAGCCTTTATATTGTAAGGCAAGAGGTCATATAGTAATTAACTTCATAATACACATTAATAAGTGCATAACTACTCATTTTGAAAAGGTTATTCAGATGGTTCAGTGATCCTGGAGGTTCCTGCTGATCCTGTGTTGGAGGGAGAAGCTGTGACTCTGCGCTGCAAAAACAAAACGACTTCACAGCTGATTTCTATAAAGATGAACTCCACATCAGCAGCAGCTCCACAGGAAGCATGAGCATCCACAGAGCTTTCAAGCTTGATGAAGGACTTTATAAATGCAGCATTTCAGGAGCTGGAGAATCACCAGAGAGCTGGCTGAAAGTCACAGGTGAGACACAAAGTGCACATATCTGAATTATTATGAATAAAAAACATTATGTATAAGAGCACAGTATGTACTTTCTCAAATATATTTACTATGGACATTTTTTGTGTTTATTCTAGGACAAGGTTACCAAAAAGTATTAGCAGAGATGTTAAAGATATTCGCAGAATATCAATCTCTTACAGCAAAAATGAAGATGTTTTGTTATGTATATCTTTACTAACCCAGGGGTGACTTAAATTCTGGCCTCCAAATTAGGGCAAAATAGTTTTGCAGAAGGTAACACAATGTCTGTTGAAGTTTTTCAGTTATGAAATGAGACTGTAATGTTATCCTGACTTCATTTATTTTAAATTTTAATTAATGACTGGTTCAGTAATTGGCTCTCTGTTTCCAGACATCTTTATATAGTTGTTATGTCTGTGTAGATTCTCAGTCATCCAGGTCATAGTAGTCTCTGGAGCTTGAAAAAGGCGACTGGACTTCAAGAATCAAGAATCAAGAATCAAGAATGCCTTTATTAGTCCCACAAATGGGGAAATTGCAGTTAACAGAACATCCATCCAAGACAAAAACATAACACAGACAGGGGGGGGGGACAGATGTCTGAGGTCATGCAACCGTTTCTCAACGGCGCTACCTTTAGCAGAGAGACAGAAAGAGATACATTGGGATAGTTAGGTTCAAAAAATCATCTCATACTGTGTTCATAAAGAACACCTTACGAGGTTCCAAAAAACACCTCAGCAAAAAGCATATTGCACATATAAAGCCGGGATAGCAGTATGGTGGGTAGGGTCAGGGTCAGGAGGGGACGCAGACGGAGACGAGAGGGTGGGGGCATTGTGGAGCCCAGATGCCAGCTCCCAGGCAAACAGTTTGCTGATAGTGATGGAAGTTCATCAGCAGCCTTGGTACACCAGATCCAGCTTCACAAATCACAGAGAGGGCTGAGGGGGATAGCGGCCTTCACACATAGTTCTGGAGAGATATGATTGCCAGCCAAGGCCGGCTAGGGAGCCGAATTCTGATAATGCAGATGTTGTTTTGGAACAGGCTGCTTGTTTTTTCAACAGCCTTCAGTCTCACTGGGAAACCATTCAATAAATCCAATAATCCAAATTCGTTAGTTACCGTCCTCACTGAGCAGAACCGTACCTTATCTCCAGATCGAACCCCTCTCACCTGCTACTCCCCAAGTCTACGGCTCAGGTTCATCAGGCTTTGAGTCTGAGTCTGTACCATTCTGGTCAGCCCATCCACCTGGGTCGGCAGCCTCTGCAGATGTCGAACTGCCGTCCAGGTTTTCTTGATTTCACGGTAAATCGGGTATCCTCCAAGCCCAAACAGAAAAGATACCGCTACCAGATAGCCAAATATGTAAGCGTCTTCCACGTCTTCCACCTCTAGGGCCGAGAAGCACACAGGTCTCCACGAGCTCCAGGAGTCGATGACGTATCCAACCGGGTCTGTTCCACTCAGACACGCAGGCTCCCCTTTCCCAGATCTCATAGTGGAAAAAATTCGATCCATGGTCTTGAAGGCCCAGTTTGCCAAATCCATATTGCTCTCAATCTTATTCTTATTCGAACAGTGTGCAAGAGACGCTCTCACAGCAAGCAGCAAGCAGGAAAGATAGGGAGGGAAGGGAGAGAGATAGAATGCGACCGTCCCCGTCAGAGGCTAGAGCAAGACTTCTTTTTGTTTCTTGAAGACGTTTCACCTCTCATCCGAAAGGCTTCTTCAGTTCTCAACCAACTGGTGGAAAGACCCAGGTATTTAAACCCCTGTGGGCGTAGTCCCTGGAGGTGGTTATGACCCTCTATTGATCATGTGCGTGAACACGGTGCGGTGCGTATCGAGGAAGATGGAAGCCTCAACATTGAAGTTTACCGGAAGCCCACACACACAGACCAGTATCTCCTCTTTGACTCCCACCACCCTCTGGAACACAAACTTGGGGTGATCAGGACCCTACAACACCGTGCAGAAAGTGTTCCCTCTAAGGCAGAAGGGAAGCATAAGGAACACACACACATTGAGAAAGCCCTCAAAACATGCGGTTATGTCGGGTTTTTTTGCGGCTCTCTCCCCCTGTTGCTCTTACCAGGCGGAGGGGAGACCAATGGGAGCAAATGCACCTTGAGAAAAGCTCCACACTTCACAGAAACTCACTGGAGATGAGCAGGTTTCGTTTCCAGGATTTATTGAAGCACAAAGTTAAACAAAGTTCGAGATATCAAAAAGTTAAACAAAATACAAGATAGCAAAAGTTAAACAAAATGCAAGAAAGCAAAAAGCCTCCCGAGAGTGAGCGCCTTGGTGCTGTTATAAGGTGGTAGAAAAGCAAAGAAATAAACGTCCAGAGTTTAACAGAATATAAAAACAGAAGCCCTCTCGGGAGTGAGAGCCTGCAGCCGCTGCAAACACGGGTGAGAGGAAGAGCAAAGAAGAGCGCTCCCTCCCAAGTTTGCCATGCCCTTATATAGCCCAATCTCACACCTCCTGCAGCTGTTATCAGGGGAGGGGACATATTAAGATGCTCCTTTAAGCAACAGTTCTATGAATTGATCTCGGGGGGGCTAACAAGACACCCAACTTTCCCACGGAAGGAGTCCAGGTGCGCCTTCACCCCTCCCCTCGGGAGAAGCTGGGTCAAAAGTGCACTGGGTAAAAGGTGAAGCTCCTCACAAAGGTGGGGGCTAGCATTACTTAATGGAAAAATCCCAGGTTGCCTGCAGAGCAGGCCTTTTCCACCTACCTATGCAGTGCTCCAGTGTGTGAGTGACAATATAGGTGACAAATAATACATAATGTGACCATTAATTAGAGTGTGTGATTAATATATATATAACAATACATGATATAAAAATATTGATAGAAAATACTGATGTCATCAAGATAAAAATACACGACATTTCCCCCTTTGATGCCTACTGGTATCAACACAAAGTATTTTTATCAATTCAAGAGTAAATATTTGTTTAAACAAGGTGAACATTGCAAAAACACTGCGTGAGCTGTTTTTATTGATATAAACATTTGCAAGCTTCAAACTAAATCTTCTCACTCACATGGTGTGCTCGTCACTCTGGATGCTAGAATAAATCTCAATCCAGAACAAACAAACTGATCTCACCAACACAGCATCCTCACTTACAGTGCACACCACACAGGTCAGAGGCACCTATACTTATGGGCACAAAAGATAAGGCACTCGAGATATAGTATCTATGTGAAAACACAACAATAGCGGCAATAGCAAAGACAATTTCAGTGTTAGACAGACTTCATAACATTGTCAGCATCTTTTAGACGATCATTCAGTCCTCATGATGTTGTAGCATCTTCTTCAGGCTTCTGTGAGGACCACTTCCTCCATTCCACCTGTTCCCCCTTCGTTGCTCTAAGCAAATCGTTGATGATCTTCAATTTCAATTCTCACCAGTGAGCTTCTGAATCTCACTGGTTTGCTCTCCATCGACGACCCTGGCCGTAGCCAACTTACTGGTGACAAAATCAGTGTCACTGTCGAGCTCTGCTGCTTCATCCGTTAGCTGACTTGTTTCACAGACTTGGTTGCTTGAAGATGCATTAAGCACTTCCTGAACTGGGGGACCTCTCAGATCCCCCTAGTTAGCGTTGTTCCCGGTGAGCCTCGTGCCACGGGTGTTAGGTGGCACTGGCTATCTGCTGTCATCAGAACTCCCACTGGCTGGGGAAGCAGCTCCCAGGAGTCACGTAGGTGATGTCATCATGTCGTGAAGGCCCCTCAAACGACTCGATTCCAGTCCAGGTGGCGTCCTCAGCCCACAACGCGTTCTTGTCGAGATGGTTCCTTCTGCTTCCAGAAGATCTAAGAAGATCTGGGTCCGTGCTGGATACCTGCTCTGCTGAGTCTCCTCTCTCCTTTAGCCGTTCCACAACAGGGCGAGCCTTCGCTGGTCACGGATCTCAGCAAGATTTTCTCCAATACGAGGCCAGGCTCGGCAGCCTCTTGGCTGGGGGAGGCTGAATGGGACTGTCAGAACCTTATCTTCCATTCAGGTTTTGTTGTTACTGCTTATAGCATAAAACATAAGATTAATAATATCCATAACATGCAATGTTAGATCTTCTTGAAGTAAAGCACTCCCTTTTCTCCCTTTCTTCTTATTAAGTTGTTTTTATATTTACACTTCTCTTCATTTTTATGCTTTTATAATGGGTAACAGAAAGGATGGCATCTACAGTTGTTATCTTACCTGGGGAGTCCTTGCCATCACACGGTAGTGTATTTCATAAGGCAGAAGTCTATTTTGCATTATCATGTACAATATTTCATGCAGTTACCCCTTGTAGTTAATCATTTTGGTTGTCATATAATCTTTTATCTTTCAAATTTAACATAGGTTAGAATAATACTTTGACCCAAAGCAAGCCTTGTTTGCTTTACAGATGGACTTCTAAAGCAGATAAGCATCCATTATATTTGCCTGATAGGAGTTTCTTCTGTTCATTTAGGACAGTATCTGTCATCTGTATCCCCAAACAATTATGGGGTTCCCCAGGGTTCTCTATTGGGGTCACACTCTCTTTTCTTTATATTTGCTTCCTTTGGGTTCCACTTTTGAAAGGCACATCATTGCCTCTCATTGTTTGGCAGATGAACTACAAATATACTTATCTTTATAATCTGACTGCTTCTGCTTCTATGCAGACACTAGTAAACTGTCTTAGGGATATGTACTCATGGCCTGGAGACAAACCCTCTTAAGTCGAATAAAAACAAAACAGAAATTATATTATTTGGACCACCCCACCTTGGTTGGGTATGAGAGCGCTATTGATCGTTTAGCCTCCTATTATCACTCTGTTATGTGGAACCTTGGTGATTTTTGATGGTGTTCTAAAACTCAATAAACACATTAGTTTTGTTGTTAAGATGAGCTTTTCCAATTAGTTAAAAATGAAGACCTTTTTCCCACAACATGACTTAGAGAGAGTAATTTATACTTTTGTTACTTCTTGTTTCAACCTAGTTATAATTCTTTATACGTTGGATGTGATCAGGCGTTACTTAGTTATTTAACTGAACTTTTGAAACCCTATATTCCTTTCAAAGCCCTGCGGTCTACAAACCAAGTGCTCCTCAGTTTGCCTAAATCAAGGCTGAAAAGCAGAGGCAACAGAGCCTTTACAGTGGTGACATCTGATCTCTGGAGTGATTTACTCTTTCCCATGAGAGTAGCCCAAATTCTCAATCATTTAAAAAATTTAAAAATGTTATATTTGCTTACATACAGATTATTTGTACCCTTGGTTTTACTGTGCTAACACAGCTTTTTCTTTTTTTCTGATTGATTCTTAGTATATATTTATTTATTGTTGGTTTAGTGACTGATCAACTGAGCATGTTTTATATAAACTATACTGAACTTAGCTCACTTGAGATTGTTTTAATATTCTATAACATAAATTTTAAATTAACTTGATGCACCCAAGCATATTATCATATTTAGACAAGAAAGACCTCACTTTCTGCACTATGTTACCTATGCGGAGCGGTATTAATACTATTATTATTGCTAATGACATAGCAAATCATCAGCCTCACTTTCTAATGTCCTCCAACAATTATTCCCCCTTGAGGCTGATGAGTGCTTGACCATAACTTCCTACCTCGGCTCCACTGTCTGTTCTCCAGCCTCATGCTGACCCCCTCTGTATTCAGATTACTTATGTCCAGTGAAGTGTCACCCTTTAGTTCTCCTCCTCCTGGAAAGACAAAGTTAGCTCTGACCAGGCTATGCCCTCGATCACACCTTTGAGATCTCCTGGCCATTTGATTTTAAAGTAATGGCCACTGCACTGGGAAGCTGTAAAGCATCAATTAACTGCAACACAGCCTCTCCATATACTAGAGGATTGCCTTCAGCTCTTGTGAAATCCTCTCTATTTCTAAATATTAGCATTAGCATGACAAACCTCATTAACCTAGGCTGAATCAATGTACAAATTAAGTCTTACCTGTAGCCAGTGTACAAGCTGCTGTTAAAGCTTTTTGATCTGAGATCAGCGATGAACTCAGCAGATCAACCTTCTGAGCTTCTAGAGCAGAAAAACTTACACCTGCAGAATTAAGTTAAACAACTGTGCAGCCCACATTACAGCCACACTCATCCCTAAAACAAGAACCATCCAAAGGCAGTGTTAAATTATCGGTAATAAATTCATTATGCACATTAATTTTCTCAGCTCCTGAATTTGTCAGTCTGTGGCACAATCATGAGGAGTTCATTTTGGAAACAGGGTTAACATTATTACATCTTTAATAGTTCAGGGGCAGATAATCTTACCTCCTACCCCGTAGTCTTATTTGAGTGATGACAAACCTCGGGCAAAAAAACAAAACACACAATTGATGTGGCATACAAAGAGTTACAGGATGACCTGGAGTTAAAATCCTAGTTTCTGAAAAACAAAGTCTGCTGCCATCAAACCTTGATAGCAAGGTGAGAAGCCAGCTTTCATGTTATCCAATTTTATATTGTAATAAAGCAGGAGCTGCTTACCTACTGGGAGATCCTGCGTAAGGGCAGCTCTTACCTAGCCCCTGCTAGTAGCCACATATAAATGGAAAGGTTACGAGTAATCTGATTACCCAATGCCAGGTCAGATTGCGTGTCCTGCTTCAGTGCATCAGATGTTGCTTCAGCTCCCACCGACCACTGCAGCTAGGGATCAGAGTTAGTTTGTCCTGCTGCTTTATTGAAGCAGCAGAGATGCAGTTTTAAACACATAGTCACAAATCCACCGTCTGCTGAATCCTGTCATTCCCAAACACGTCAACATTCACCAACCGTTTGCGGTTGTCAGTTTTAATCACAGTTTCTAATTGAGAGAGAACAATTAGCGTCCTCTGTCCACTAAACTGTCTTCCTAGATATTCAGTGGTTTGTTAGCACAATTGCAAGAATTCTTCTCATTTTGTTCTTTTAGAGGACGACAAATCAGCTGCATGCTGTGAGACAGTACTGAGAATATTCAGATACTGCAAATCTTACACTAAAATTTGGTTGAAGATGTTAGGGCTGTTAATCACAATTATCACAGTTATCATAGAATGTACTAAGTACTAAACATAAATACCACTTAATATCTGGTGCACTGTTAGAAAGCAAAGATATGGATTAGGAACCACAGGTGTATCAGAATCTGTAATTGCATCAGTATGTAACTGTCTGAATTTGGTTTTAGTGTATGAGCTTTAAAAGCACTCCAGCCTTCAATAGCTCATCAATATTAAGCCTGATAGCTTCAATGGCATGTGACTTAAATGAACTTTGCCTAATTTATTAAGGTAATTTGACCCCAGGTTTCAGCTCAACTGTATCAGGCTGGACAAATTTGAGCCTTCCCTCATTTCAAGGATTCAAGGATTTTCATTTGCCATCTGTGCATGGACCAAGGTCCAGACACATTGGAATGTTTGTGCAGGGCTCTCTCGTAGTCAGCCAAGTATACTGCGTTGTTTCGCTCAGTTGAGATGGAACCTGTTTCAACAACTACTTATGTTCAATGATAATTGAATTTGATCTACACATGTTTATCTAATAAACTATCCATTCACACTTCAATCATACTTGGTGGTGGTAAGTGTTTTGTCCTTAGAAATGTGCATGCATTTATTGTGTAGTTAGATTCCCTCTAAAATAAGCTTTGTCTTGTTAAACATCAGTGCAGTACATGAGAGTATGTCCACGAGCAATCAGCAAAGAGATGTGGCCCAGCATCTGACACTTGTTACCAGTTTTTCAGTCCATCAGGTGCAGCAGCCACACCCTGTGGAGCAAAGTAGATGTAGTCACCAGTAAAAATGAACTGATCAACAAAAGAACATTTTTCTCTTTACGTTCCCCTATTGATCAGCTCATCAAAGCACAGTCCATAGTCTTTGGACTCCAGTTTCTCATCAAACAGTAAATGTAGAGCAATCCAGGCTCCTCAGCTCCTCAGTCTCCTCCTTTGCATTCGTACCCAGAGCTCCCACATTTCATCCATCGTTCATTTAACATGGAGTCTTCAGTCACTGGCTGCAACCAAAACACCTCAGGTTGAACCCAGACACAGTCTCTGTGTCTGTTGGCACATCATCACTCTGTGTGCTTCCTCAGTTGACAGTTTGCATACAGTTCATCACTGTTGCACATGATTTTGCTTCTAAAGAACACAGAATGTCTTTTCTCATAAGACTTATTGAAATGTCAGCTCACTTAACAAATTAAAGGATGCGTCAGGTTGCTCCTTTTCCTCTTCAGGCCTTTCTGGACCTCCTTATGGCCAACAGGCTGATGGTCTAGCCCAAGAGGTCATGTGGCAATCTCTCTGGAGGTGACCTGTGAAGTTACCTCTAAGCAGGTGTTTCTCTGTTGAGTAGGCTGAGTGAGTCCAAGCAGCGGTCCTGGCTGTGACAGTTTTCTCCTTCCTCCACGCCAGGTCACTCTGCTTCTCATCTGCTTCTAGTTTCTCCCTCTCAGGTGTACAAGTCCAGATTGTCACCTTGATTAACATGCATGTGTACAACAGGCACAGCAGATTCAGTTAGAGTGTTAGGAACAGTTGATGCAGGGAATCCACCCGTTACCTGTGTAGTGCTGACAGCAGGAGGAGCTGGCTGGGTGAACGAGAAGAAGCTGCAAGACTCTGATCAGTGTTAGCAGTCAGCACTGCAGCCTGAGCCTCAGTGTGCAGTTATCAGAGGTGTTTAACCTTCTCCTTCCTGTGATTGGTCAGCTCTCAGTCTCTCCTCCGTTGGAATGTACGCAGCCCTTTTGTTGGACTCTCCTCCTCTCTCAGGATTTCTCCTATCTTAGAAGAGCTCTGCCATCAGGATACTGCTGCCTGAAAAACTCCACTATACAGTGTGTTGCATCTCCAGTTTCACATCATCAGGCAGGTTAGTCTGGAATACTCTGCTCAGCTCACTGGGATGTCTCCCAAAGAGCTTAAATGTCTCAAAGTGCAGAGCAGCTCCTGCAGCATTTTCTCCAAAGGAAATGATGACTTACTTGGTTTTTTGTGTGATGTTGAGAACAGTCCATCAGCCAGTCTCACCATGTCCATAAGCATCCATGGCTCATGGGTAGACACACCTCACCCCCTTCACGGTGGAGCACATAGACACATTGCGCTCCCCCTTCCTCCCATTCAGGAGGTAAGAGTTCTTGTGTGTCTGGACGTCACTTTGCTGGCTGTCCGTCTGGTGTATTATCTTCCAGCCTCTGCTCCTGCCTCCTTTGCAGGAAGGCCATCCTCTTCCTTGTCCAGCTGTTGTTAATGTTGTTGTTTAGGAAGGTTGCTGTGGAGACCTGCAGCGTCATCTGTAAATCATCTCTGGACACAATGTTAGTAGAAGAGAACAGATTGCATTCTGCTCATGTACTCTGCTCTTTATCTTCATGGTTTTTTTGTTTAAAGGTCCACTTCTTGTGTGACGTCACTCACCGCAGTTTGCTCAGAGGACATGCTTCTCAAAAATGATCTTCAAGCACTTAAAGAATAAAGTGGAGGCATTTTCTGCCTCAATGGGGCAGAGGAAGACACTTCAGGAATTTTCCTTTTTTTTTTGTTTCACCTCCACTTTATTACATCATTTCTGTTTACCATAAATTTTGCTTTAATCTATTTCCCCTCTATCATAACCCCAAAACCACTTTCTATCAGTAAACACATTCTCATCTATACGTCACTCAGCAACATGCCATGTTAAAAGTTACCAGGTGAAAGTCAGAGATGGAAGTCCATCATTGTCATTGTGCATACACCACACTCCTGGTTGGAGGTGGATATTACCATTTTATTACCGTGTGCATGGGGCTGTGGATCACCCCCCTGGTTTAGAGGGTCTCCATGTGTTCCTGCTCCACACTCGCTCTCTGAGAATAACACAGTGTCCACTGTGAACCAATAACTGTCTCTCTGGCTATAATTTTTACTCAAAGAGTAATCTCTCAGCACCATCAAATCTATTTAATTCATTTGTTATTTATTTTAAATGTGTTTATTTAATAATTTGGTAAACTTACAGATTTACTTCTATAACTATGTTTGGAACCAGGCAGATATACAGCAGAGAGGTCATTGCAACTCAATTTACCCCCTTCTTCTAAACCCTCCGGTATTCAAAGAATGTGCTGAGGTGAAGACATCATCTGCACTGAGAACACACACACAAATATCCAAACAATATTTCCCGAGGACCAACTTACAGATTTTTCTTTTTCTAGGAACTCCTTTTGACTTCATCATACAAAGAGTTATGTTTTAAATTAGGGTTCTTGTGAGGTGTCAAAGCTTCAGGTTGATCAGCTGGGTGTCCTGCAGTCTCTCAGACCTGTTACACAGCTGTGTTTCTAATAATCAGATTATATTTTGTTTCTGAAATTCCTTTATCTCCTCAGAGGCTCAGCTGTTATTTCATCCTCTCTAATCTATTCTCACCACTCCTTTACCTCACTCACACCTACTACATTTATATTTTCACTTAAATCTATTTATTTTAGGCTCAGTTTGTGTCCAAGCTATATTATTATCATCACTATTTTGTTATTATTTATTATTCATACTATTGTTGTTATTATAGCTATTTTATTTAATTCTCTCTTAATTTTCTCTTCTTTCCTTTTCTCCCAAATATTTTAACGTTTATTTCCCCTTATTCTTCCAAGTTTATGATTCATCCTTACCCATTCTCTTAAGCTTTTTAATTTTATTTGACTCTTTTTCTAGTTAATGTTACTTCTATTATTAGCTTTAATCAATCCAATTATTCTATCAGAGGTTTTTCACTTTTAAATGGGTTATTCTTTTATTCAAATGTATTTAAACTGTTCCTGTTTTCCCCTTTTGGTCTCTAATTTAACACTTCTAGCCCCTCCAGATTATCTACTTTTAAACTTTTTACACTCTTCAATATTAACTTTAAACCTCAATGATTAATTTTCCTAGTTTGCACTTATTTCCCACAATTTTATGCAAACTTTAATTCACCAATTGTATAGAAAAGCAGACAAGCTCTGCTTTTAATATACACCAACAGATGTATGCTGCTGCAGGCTGAGGCCTTGCAGCCCGCAGCAGGTCCATCTTCACAGATCACTCCTCCACTACACTGACCACCAGTTCATGAACACATCTATTAATTTATTTGATCTACACATTATTTCCCAGTTATTTTATTGTTACCATTACATAATGTTATCTATTATTCTACTACAGCTGTTAGAGATTTTATTTATTTCTTCACTATCTTCTAGTTTTCCCCAAGTATTTCCTCCCTTATTTTTACCAATTTCTCCCAATTGTGTCACTTGTTCTCACTGACCTATTTTCTAATCTGCTTCTTTTCAGCTGTTCTTTTGACCAACATCAAATTTAACATTGTTTGAATGACTTCTGGCTCCGGCAGGAGCTTTGTTTTGTTCACAGGGCTATTTTTATTTGAGCTCCTCCCGATTATCCTTAACCTATTACTGGTTATAAAGTTACTATTAATCCCAATTCATAAATTCCTTATTCACATATACACAACTTTTTTTTCTTTTAGAGCAGAGAGAGAACTGCCCAGCGACAGCACTCTCTCTCTCTCTCTCCCAAACTCCCTTCCTGCTCACACACACACACATCCCAGGCTCTCCCACACACACACACACATACCAGGCAGGCAGACACACACACACACAGGTCCGCAGCCAAGGCCTTTGCAGCTTGCAGCAGCCTCTCTCCTCCTTCTCCCACAGCAGGTTATATTCTTGAAGCACAATTTACAGCAATTAACAACGATAAATGAGTTATACTTTTCAAAAGCAGATTTTACAGCAGGGAATAACTACAAGCCCAGGCAATATGTACAAAACATTACTTAAACACAACTTAACCAAATGGCACCACTCATCCAGTGCCTGACGTCATAATCACCAGTCGGACCTCGATGCCTTATTATCAAAGGTTTCCCCCTTCAGAGAGCTACCCCTAAGAGCTTATCTCGATCCGCCCCTGGTTGTCGACCCCGACCGTGGACCCCCGCTCGTCAGAGCCCGAACCTTTAGCGGATTCTGATGAAACGTGCGGTAACCGCCGTGCGACTTTCTGCTAGCTTCCTTTTTTTCATACAGTGAATCCTCCAGGCCGAATCTTCAGTGCATTGTTACCGCAAAGGTCTCAAAATACTAATCATGGGACCCCCAATAGCTTACTTCCGATACACGACCTGGGCAGTATCGCCCGCGGCAGATAGCAGCCTGAGCTCGTCCGGCCCAAGATAAAGGTTTGGACCGGATAATTCTCAGCGGTAAATCTCCGCGAGGACCTATCACTTTATTCTCTTCAGCGCTTTCTCAATAAATACCACAGAACAGATACGACAAGACGAACAGACAAAACAAACACCATTCACAGCTGCGATCTCACACACAACACGCATTCATTCCACTCCAGAGTTCAGCAAAGCAAGAAAAACCCCAAACACAACACCTGCTCAATCCAGGAGTCTCCTTTTATCCAGATTAGACCATTTTAGCTCAAAATAGCCGACCACAAAACCCTTAAATTTTACAAATTCTTTATCCAGAGCAAGACAGCTGTTTTATTTTGAAAGTGTAACCAGGAACTTGGGCGGAAGTCTCAGTCACCCGGACAACACCATTGTTGCAGAAAACTGCTTTACTTACTTTTGCGCGCTTTTGGTGTTCTCCGTAGCAACGTGAGGCTCCGTCCAAACCCTAGGTACCTCTCCAGCTGTTCTTATCTCGGAGTCCTGCCGCGGTCGCCAAGATGTCGGGTTTTTTTGCGGCTCTCTCCCCCTGTTGCTCTTACCAGGCGGAGGGGAGACCAATGGGAGCAAATGCACCTTGAGAAAAGCTCCACACTTCACAGAAACTCACTGGAGATGAGCAGGTTTCGTTTCCAGGATTTATTGAAGCACAAAGTTAAACAAAGTTCGAGATATCAAAAAGTTAAACAAAATACAAGATAGCAAAAGTTAAACAAAATGCAAGAAAGCAAAAAGCCTCCCGAGAGTGAGTGCCTTGGTGCTGTTATAAGGTGGTAGAAAAGCAAAGAAATAAACGTCCAGAGTTTAACAGAGTATAAAAACAGAAGCCCTCTCGGGAGTGAGAGCCTGCAGCCGCTGCAAACACGGGTGAGAGGAAGAGCAAAGAAGAGCGCTCCCTCCCAAGTTTGCCATGCCCTTATATAGCCCAATCTCACACCTCCTGCAGCTGTTATCAGGGGAGGGGACATATTAAGATGCTCCTTTAAGCAACAGTTCTATGAATTGATCTCGGGGGGGCTAACAAGACACCCAACTTTCCCACGGAAGGAGTCCAGGTGCGCCTTCACCCCTCCCCTCGGGAGAAGCTGGGTCAAAAGTGCACTGGGTAAAAGGTGAAGCTCCTCACAAAGGTGGGGGCTAGCATTACTTAATGGAAAAATCCCAGGTTGCCTGCAGAGCAGGCCTTTTCCACCTACCTATGCAGTGCTCCAGTGTGTGAGTGACAATATAGGTGACAAATAATACATAATGTGACCATTAATTAGAGTGTGTGATTAATATATATATAACAATACATGATATAAAAATATTGATAGAAAATACTGATGTCATCAAGATAAAAATACACGACAGTTACCCCAACTGGGCCTTCATCAAATCAGCTAAGATGCACAGGAATGAAGGCCAAACACAAACTACAGAGAATAGGAAGGACAAGAGGAACAACATTGTCATCCCATATGTGTCAGGCTTGTCAGAGAAACTCAGAAGAATTTTCTCCAAGCATGACATTTCAGTATACTTCAAACCAAGTCACACCCTAAGACAAATACTGGTTCATCCCAAAGACAAACCCGCCAAACACAAGATCAGCGATGTAGTGTATGCTGTTCAGTGCAGTGAAGAGTGCTCGGACCTCTACATTGGTGAAACCAAACAGCCTCTTCACAAACGAATGGCACAACATAGAAGAGCCACCTCGACAGGACAAGATTCAGCAGTACATCTGCATCTGAAGGAAAAAGGGCACTCTTTTGAGGATGCCAATGTTCACATTTTGGACAGGGAAAACAGATGGTTTGAAAGAGGAGTGAAAGAAGCCATCTATGTCCACTGTGAACAACCATCATTGAACAGAGGAGGTGGATTACGTCACCAACTTTCCCCCGCTTACAGTGCTGTCCTGAGCTCCCTTCCCAGACGTCTCAACCCCCATTCACACCTTTGTTCCAGTGACCTCAATAGGCCACAGGAAACAATGGAGCGGAGTCCTAAATTGGTTTCAACTGAAACCACTGATTAAATATGACCCACGCCCCTTCACACCTGGGCACATGTGTTCACGCACATGATCAATAGAGGGTCATAACCACCTCCAGGGGACTACGCCCACAGGGGTTTAAATACCTGGGTCTCTCCACCATTTGGTTGAGAACTGAAGAAGCCTTTCGGATGAGAGGTGAAACGTCTTCAAGGAACAAAAAGAAGTCCAGTCGCCTTTTTTTCAAGCTCCAGAGATTATTTAGTTGTTCATTAGCTGAGCATTTTATCATGGCTCTCTGTGGGGACTGATTTACTTTTGGAGGCAGCCTCAAGTGGACATTAGAGGAACTGCAGTTTCTGGCAAATTTTGAAGACCTTGAATTTGCATGTGGCAAATGTAAAAAATAACTAATCAAGTAAAGTGAATACAGTTAATTGGTTTATTTCTGGTGGCAGCACGGTGGCTCAGTGGATAGCACTGCTGCCTCACAGTTAGAATACCATCTGGAAGGCCTGGGTTTGATTCCACCTTGGCCCAGGCCTCTCCCTCTCTCTGTGTGGAGTTTGCATGTTCTCCCCGTGCTTGCGTGGGTTTCCTCCGGGTACTCTGGTTTCCTCCCACATTCCAAAGACATGCACTTACTGGGGTTAGGTTAATTGGCTACACTAAATTGCCCATAGGTGTCAATGTGAGTGTGAAAAGTTGTTTGTCTCTCTGTGTTGGCCCTGCGACAGTTGGGATAGGCTCCAGCCCCCCTGTGACCAAATAATTATGAAATTTATAATTATTTAAATAATGCCACGCATAATTGACAAATGTTATGCAGTAGACACCAGTAGTTTTTTAGGATTTTAAGAGTATTTTTAAGATTAGGCTTAAAACTTTCCTTTTTGATCAAGCTTATAGTTAGGGCTGGATCAGGTGACCCTGAACCATCACTTAGTTATGCTGCTATAGGCCTAGTCCGCTGGGGGGTTCACATAATGCACTGTTTCTTTTCATTCACCTTATTTACTTTGTTTATATTCCACTCTGCATTTAATCATTAATTGATATTAATCTCTGGCTCTCCTCCACAGCATGTCTTTCTCTCCCCTCAGCCCAACCAGTCGCGGCAGATGACTGCCCCTCCCTGAGCCTGGTTCTGCTGGAGGTTTCTTCCTGTTAAAAGGGAGTTTTTCCTTCCCACTGTCGCCAAGTGCTGCTCATAGGGGGTCGTTTTGACTGTTGGGTTTTCTCTGTATTATTGTAGGGTCTTTACTCACAATACAAAGCGCCTTGAGGCGACTGTTTGTTGTGATTTGGCGCTATATAAATAAAATTGAATTAAAAGTGAATAAATTGAATTAGTTTAAAATGATGGACTGAAAATGAGCTAATAGCCAATACCAATCACAAGCTATTACAATATTATGAAAATATTCAATTTGAATTTCTTGTCCCTGTGTCGGCCTCATCCACCCTGATGCAGAGAGACTCACACACTGTGAAGAACTTTATCCCCTAAAGCTCTGAGCACCAAGTCACAGTTGATACATGATGTTGCATTTACTCTTGTTATGAGTTCTGTTTAACCTTTAGTTATTGTACTTTGTCCTGTCTTAATGAACTGAATGGAATTTTGACATTTGACTCATTTGACTTTTTTTTTTCTTTTCTTGTTACATCATGCACAGCTGCAGTGGCTGCTTCTCTATCAGTGCCAATAATCACATGTAAATTTTAATACAAATTTATAACCCCAGGTTAAAAAAAAAGTGAATTGATATATGATGATGATGATGAGCTGATTAAATAAAAGCTAAAAAGACTGATTCACAATTGAAATAAAATACTGGGTTCATGTCACAGTGAAGCCTCTTTGGTCCAAACTTCTGCTGCAGACAGTGGTCACTGACACTCCCACACCTGTGTCCTGAAGATGGTTCCTGATATGATCCACAGTCTTCTGGTTATTATTCTTCATCACAGGGAAAATTCTTGTGGAGGTCGTCCTCAGCCTACTTGTTCGTTGATTACTGAGCGCACACGTGTGTGATAGAATATGAAGGTTTTATTATGTATCTTAATAGCTGCTGTGGCAATTATTAAAAACATTTTATCAGCCACATGGATGCTGCTTTGGACTTCACAGTATAATAACAAAAACAGTGCTGAATGATGGACTGAAGTGAAACAGGAACCATTATTGCTATTGCTGCAAATAACTTCCTTTTAAACCACACACACACACACACACACACACACACACACACACACACACACACACACACACACACACACACACACACACACACACACACACACATTATTAAATTGCAGCGTGCATTGGTTGCATTTGAGTGATTTATATTACATTATAAAGCTTAACTTAAACATGTATAAAATGCTCCCTGCAAGTCAAAACCTAAAGCATTCTTTAGGAAATGCAAGTATCTTTCAAAGGAGATGCATTTATTTATTTTTGTGCTAGAACTTCATCTTGGGAAATATAACCAAAAAAAATTAATAAATAACAAAAAACATAAACAACAACAGGAAAAACCAGTTGTGTTGTAACAGTGAATTTTTAAAAACATGCAAGGCCGTTTTTGGCCCTGACACACACTGCCTGGCCAAAAAAAAAGTTGCCTCGTGGATTATGATCTGGGGTTGCTGCAGTTGGTCAGGTCTAGGTTCAGCAACACTATTATGGATTTTTTCTTCTCTGATGGCAGGGGCATATTCCAAGATGACAGTGCTAGAATTCAATAGGCTTGAATTGTGAAAGAGTGGCTCTGGGAGCATGAGACATCACTTTCACACATGGATTGGCCACCAGTCCAGACCTCAACCCCACTGAGAATCTTTGGGATGTGTTGGAGAAGGCTTTGCTCAGTGGTCAGAATCTGCCATCATCACTGCAAGATCTTGATGAAAAATTAATGCAACACTGGATGGAAATAAATCTTGTGACATTGCAGAAGCTTATCGAAACAATGCCACAGTGAATGCATGCTGTAATCAAAGCCAAAGGCGGTCCAAACAAATATTAGTGTGTGACCTTTTTTTTGGTGGCGACTTTTGTTTTGGCCAGGCAGCGAATTTCTCTAATGACAAATTAATGTGTCACCATATTTCATTTTGAGGTATTCAGAGAAGGAGCTGTAAACCTCTTGTTTCAATCAGCAATCTGATCCATTTTTAGTAAAACTCATCAGTTTCAAATATTCCATAGATCACACATGCAAACACATTTTTATTTAGTCATTATTTATTTGGTGCATTTAGTGTCATATAGAACTGTAACATACAGCGTTCACTCCAGCTACACAGGCAAATGTCACCACAGATGCTGGGGGGGGGGGTCCTCATACACCTTGGGGCCTCTTACTACCAAATGAGCATCATTTAAATGCCGTACATGTAGCCTCCTCGAGCATTGCTGCTCACCATGTTGATACCTTTATGAGAACAGTGTACCCATCTTCTGATGGCTCCTTCGTACCAGGTGACAAACTGGTTTGTGGAACATCTCTGCACTCAAACGGCCTCCACAGCACTTTAAGACGAGATTCACATCACAGATGTGCAGCCAAAAATTTTGCAGCAAATTTGTGTGTATGAAAAATGTAAATTATGTTATATTACTGTGTGTTCCATAACAAGCTCATTTGTTTGAGCATCTGGATAAGACACATCCATGACAACAAGCAGGCAGACAATATATATATACACAGAGGGAACGAACAAAATGACACTAACGAGGCAAAGGAAGCAAAACTAAACACAACACATAGAGAACAGGAGAGCGACAAATTAAAACAGGAAGTGAGACAACGAGGAAACAGAGACAAACTAGATAGAACACAGGGAGACACACTGAGGAACGTTTCATCTTTCTTTAATTTCCCTGATGGGATCTCCCTAAAGGGATTAATAAAGTTTTATCTAATCTAGTTCTAATCTAACGAGATTAAGATATTCATTATATGTTATCATTACCATTTTTTAACATTCCCAACACAATCTCTCTCTTTGTCCTCAATCCTGTGTATGTGGCATCTGTCTCTCTCACACATACACCATGCGGTGCACACACAGCAAAACTTTGTCTTCTCTTCAGTGACAAAAACATTAAATGTTCTAAAGTGTGGTCACACTACAAGTTCTTAAAATAGTTTCAGTGACTTTGATGGTTTCCTGAATTCGACTCAGAGAGGTTTAAAATTTTCAATACTTTTGTGACATGTTGCAGGAACGTTGACCAAACTGAGGATACGAGCACAGGAAACTTGAACCACCTACAAAGTTGCATCAAACACAACATTAGTCTGAACTGCTTCCTTGTTCCACCCACTGAACTCAAACACTGAGGCTCGACACTAAAGCAGATCAGCTTCTCTCAGAAGTAAAACTAGATGACTGAATTGCACTGAAGTGATATTAAAATTATTTTGGCAGCAGGAGGAGGATAACTCTGTTCACTGTTTTTATGCTTCAGGTTACGCTGCAGACTTGATGCAGCTGCAAGACATCATGGATGTCAGAGCTCAGTGCCTCAGACTGTGTGAGTATCTCCTCTGTTTATATGTTATCCAGGGCAATGAAAGGAAGAAAGTTTAACTGAACATTGTCAAGACTAGTTATGAGATGTGATATCATAATACTTTACTAATAGCTGTAAGTCAACAAATGTAGTAAATCTGTAGCTCTGTTCTGTGTCTTCAGTGATGACCATCGTGGTCCTGCTGGGTGCACAGGAGCAGTTAGCTGGTGAGTTAACAGGAGTTATGATGATCTTTTTTTGTTTTATTGACCCTTTTATTCCTTCATGGTTTAAGTTCACTGCAGCAGTTTCAGCAGTAAAAGTCTAAACTGAATCTTTCTTCTTTGTTTCAGATGCAGTTTCTCTGAGTATCGCTCCAAACAAATCGCAGTTCTTTGAATATGAATCAGTAACATTTTACTGTGAAGGAGTCGATTATTGTCAAATTGTACATAAAGTCAAAGGGAAATTAGAATCATGTAGCAACACTAATAAGAGAACACCAACAGGATCATCCTGCAGCATCAACAATGTTTATGCAGATGAAAGTGGAGAGTACTGGACTGAGACTGAAGGAGGGAAGAGAAGCAACATTATCAACATCATTGTCACCAGTATGTTTGCATCAAGACAACAAGGAGACAGCAATATTCATTTTAATTAAATGTAATATGACATAAATAACAAATGCATGTTGTTTCAGATGGTTCTGTGATCCTGGAGGTTCCTGCTCTTCCTGTGATGGAGGGACAAACTGTGACTCTTCACTGCAGAAACAAAATCGCTTCCTCCAACCTCACAGCTGATTTCTATAAAGATGGACATCACATCCACAGAATCTCCACAGGAAACATGAACATCTACAGAGTTTCCAAGTCTGATGAAGGACTTTACAAGTGCAGCATCTCAGGAGCTGGAGAATCACCAGAGAGCTGGCTGAAAGTCACAGGTGAGACATGAATGATACTGACGCTCTTTTTAAGCAAAGCTGTTGAAGGTCGGAGTTTTGAAAAGCTGAAATTTCCAGTTTGCAACACTTTAAATGAGTCAGTATGAAGAAGCTGACATGAACATTTGTACAGTTTCTCAATTCAGTCTTTCTGTCTTTTGAAATCTTCGTTTAGACTCAGAAACTGATCCAGAAGTTCACACAGAGGAGAGCCGTCCCTCCTCTGCAGCCACACCTTGGATCACTGCCACCATTTTATTGAGCGCTCTGTTGATGACAGCAGTGGGACTCTGTCACTTTGGCAAAGGGTGCTGGGTCCGAGGTAAAGAAAATAAATATATTTCATGCATACAGTAACTTCAGGTTCATTGCTTCTGTTTTGTTGTACTGCACACTCACAGTACGGCCTGTTAAAGCAAAAGTGTATGGCAGCTGTAATCTGGAGTCACTGCACCTTAATTATTGCTAGATGGAAAATGTGCTAATTAATTGCATTTGGTCAGTAATCTTTGAAAAACATCGCTCTTGTTTTTTCTTTCCTTCTCAGGTGCAGCATTGCTCTGTCAGTCAGAGGGAGAGGGTTCAGGATCAGCCGAGGATCAAACAGGTCAGAACACAGATGTTTATGAGAAATCCTTTATCGGCGCCTGCTTTAATATTTTTATAATGTTTTTCTCGTTTTGTCTGTAGAGGCCAACACAGTGACTTATGCTTCTGTGCGAACAATCAGTAAAAAGAAAGGTATGCTGCAGAGCAGTTTTTCTATAACAGTAACACAAAAGTACTCACAAAAATTAAGAAAAACTGGATCGCCTGAATCTTTGTTCAGTGTGAACAGTGTGTGTTATTTATAAATGTGTAGATGCTAGTGATAATTTGAGCTTCACAAAGTTGCGCCTCAAATAAAAACCACAAGCCTGAAGCAGCTCTTTTAGACATGCACTGCATCAGATGTTTCCTCGTGCAGCTCAGAATGGTCACATGTGACATGAAGGTCACCTTCACATATGCACTCAGTTTCAAAATCAATTTTAACTTCAACACAGAACAAACTTTTTTGGAAATAATGACACATTTCAAAAGCACTGAAATTATAAATGTTTATAATGTCATTGAAACATTTGCTTTCATTGAGTCTAAATGAATCCAGTGAACCTCATCATCACTGATGTTGCCATGGTCATCTGTCTCTCTCCATCAGAAGATGAAGGTGGACTTTCCTCTGGACCCATTTACTACAACTTAGATCAGAGTGACACTCAACAACAAGGTGAGACTCACTGTGACCAGAAGTCATTTTAATACCTGCACTGAGAATAAGAAACATCAGAACCTGGAACATTGTGATGATCTAAGATAAATAAATGTTTTACTAACTAAAAATGTTAACTATCAACTGATGTAATTCCATGTGTTATCAGAACAGAACCAGGAACCATCACAGAGCCTATTGTACACTACAGTAGGTAAGCTGCATTAAGATAATATGTAATAAAGATTAATACATATGGACTGTATGGTTTGCCATCTTGTGACCTTTACTCACTAATGCTGACATGATATAAAATTGTAGATTTAATCCTTGATTTAACTAAATAAAGGAAGAAAGCTAGTCTTAAAAATCATCATTCATGTTCATAAACTGTTCTATTAAGTGAATATTGGTGTGTAATATGCACCATAAATAATTGCTTATGTTCTCTTTGTTCGTTGTTCTGTACTTCCTGTTTTTCTAACAGCTTGCAGAGTGAGAGCTGACAGAAGACATGATAACATTTGAGAAACTGAAGCAATGAATTAACCCACAGTTATGCATTGTTCTGGTAATTTAACAAGCTCAGTTTGGTGTGCATGTCTATAAACTCTAATATCTTGTGTCTAGTCAGTTAATAAGGCGGGCCTGACAGCCTTCTGTATCTGTGCTCATATAATCTTTGAATGCTAACAAAAGCATCTGTCTGTTAATTAAAGGTTGAACTTAAATGAACTTGTTCCACCTGCTCTGTCTCTGTACAGGCATCAATGCTGTTCACAAGAAAAGAGCTGCTGCGACCTGCACACACACTCGCTGTGGTCAACCGCTTAAACTGTCACACGGCTTTTTCCAAAACACATGCACCGCATATGTGGTCAGCAGTGAAATATACGTGTGAACTTTGATACTGAGCAAGACTCTAACTGAAACATGGCCTAGAACCCAAACAGAATACAATGCTGTGAAAGCAGATCCCCTTCCTTATTTCTTGAGGTTTTTTTTTTTTTCACATTTGTCCTACTTATATGTCTGAGATCATCAAACTAATTAAACAAAGACACGTACAAAATACAAAATGCAGTTTTTAAATGATGATTTCATTTCATATTATAAAGGGAAAAAATGATCCAAACCTGATGTAGGTGAAAAAGCATCAATCTAAAGAGATGAGATGAGCATCCTCTGAAGGGTGCCTGGCCTCTGCCTTAGAGATAAGGTGAAGAGTGCAAACATTCAGGAGGGGTTCAGAGTAGAGCTGCTGCTCGTCTACAAGGAGCCAGTTATGATGGTTCGAGCATCTGATTAGGATGCCTCCTGGGTGCCTTGTGGGTGAGGTTGTTGGGGCATGTTTTACTGGGGCACACCCAGGGCACGCTGGAGAGATTATATCCCTCGGCTGGCCTGGGAACACCTTAGGGTCCCCCCGGATGAGTTGGAGGAAGTGGGTGGGGAGAGGGAAGTCTGGGGGAAGTCTCAAAATCACACAAATCAGCTCAAATTCATCTTCATAAAATATTTTATTTTATTTATAAGTTATATTTAAATGCAGTGACTAGAAAAGGAGGCATTGCCATGAATACATCGCCCTATGGGCTGTGGATTTAGTTAACACATGATGAGTTGCCGTCATCTTCAAGTTGTCTTACTGTGTTCACCGAGGGGACGGTGGCTCTGCTGCTGCTGGTGGGAGTTCACTGTAATCAGAGCTGTCATGATACAGGAAATGATGACAAACAGCACAAACAGTAACTTCACTGATGCATTCATTTTGTTTTGTGTATTTTTAAGCTTCTATAAGCAGATGCATCATGTGCTGTGACATTTGTAAGAAATAAACATGTCAGAAAACAACATAAAGTCATGTCTGTAAAGTCCCACCGTCTGATAAACAGTACCCACAACAATGCTTCCTCTCTATAAAAGACTACTTAAACATTTCTGCACATCGTCAATTTTTTTTGTTTCCATGATTGAAATAATAAAGCCTGAAAACCAAGATTTTATTTTATAGTTTAATTAATTTGTAAGATTAATACAATATCATCCATATGTTTCTTTTTTCTGCCCTTATTGCAAAAGCGTTCACGTGCAGACTCTCATGTGCCCTCTATAACAGGCACAGGCTGCACTTTTAAAGCAGAGGAACAGGAGACGTGTCACAAGTCTTACCTGTCTTATTAAAAAGGAAGTAGTATCATTTGTAATCATTTGTCTGACACCACTGATTTTTCGAGCCTGTGTTGGATTTTTCTCTATAAAAGACCAAAACAGACACAGTTGAAGCACATTTTATGGTTAATGAGTCCGCTATTGACTGACTGCTTTGCCTTTATTTACTATCATTGCTATCCCCTTTTGATTTTGGCTGTCATTTCCTGAATATCAGAATCAGAATCAATTTTATTGTCGTTATATGTGAAACATATAACGAAATGGCGTTCCAGAAAACCCATCCAAGAACATCCAAGACAGACAGACATTTTTATTACATTCCAAAAACCATTCTTGCTCTTCATTCTGGTGCTCATGACTCCCATCTTTGTGCTGGTGGTGTCATCATAGCTCTCACTGCTTGCGATCATAAAGCATCTTGTGACTCTGGAAGCCCATCACACCTTTAGTAGTAGATCTATTTGTTGTTGTTTCCAAAAAGTTTGGATTTTTATGGGATTGAGTTGTTAGCTCATGTCCCAAAAGGACCACAGATCATCTTAGTCTGATCACTAACCTTTGACCCGTCATTATGACTGAACCTAGGGCAAATCTCTCAGGCATTCATACACATACTTCAAGATCCTCTTGTGCCACCAAGAAAACTGTTTTGTTTGTTTGTTTTTTTGGTGGACTTAAGAAAAAATTGGTACAAACACTAAATATTGGTGATAAATATTTAAGTTTTGTTCTTCACGATGTGAGCAGGGGAAACACAAACCACTCTACAGGCTGCATCAAACGCAGCATTGTTCTGAAGTTGTTCCTTGTTCCACCCACAGATGGTGAACAGAAACACTCAGACTTGACTTCACACAGAAGCTCGTTGGTTTCACTGGAAACTGCTTTTGTAAAAGTGGATCATTGCTTTAAGCTGTAGAAATATTTAATATTAAATATTGTTGTAGCAGCAGGACGACACTCACTGCCTTCACAACGGTCTTCAGTCTGCAACAAGGCGACATGAAGGTCGGAGCTCCCAGCATCAAGTGTGAGTACTGTCTTCATCTCTACTTTAGACAACAGAAATAAAAAGAAATATTAAAAATGTGATGATTTTGTGTATTTTTGCTTTAAGACAAAGGAAACTATAAGATGTGATAATACCTTTACTAGTACCTGTGAGAATCAACAATTTTCTCAGTAAATCTGAGGCTCTTTCCTGCCTCCTCAGTGATGATGATCATGTTTCTGCTGGGTTTGCTTCATCAGGAAGTCAGTGAGTATCAGCTGTTTGTTCAATCAACCAAACTTTATTTAACGTTTTGGAGGACCAACATTTTAGAAAAAAGTAGCTATCAAAAAGAAAAAAAAAAAAAATCACATTTAATAAAGCTTGTCTGAATCATCAGAGGAGTTATGCACTTTATTTTATTTAGACTTTTAGTTTCTTGATGTGATTTTCTTTGTAGTCTAAAATGTTTTCAGTAAAAACCATTTTATTTTTTTAATGGATCACAGAAACTGAAATATAAAAATATAAAAAAAAAATGTTAAAAATATATAAAAGTATTATATAAACATTATTTTTAAATATAAACATAAAAGTCCCAAAGCTCACAGAATTCATGGTCGCGTTCTTTAAACAGTTTCTCCTGTTTCAGTGCCGGCTGTACCTGAAACAGGCTCCCCTTCCACAGAAGACGCTGGCTGCCTCAGTTTATCTTTGTTTATCGCAAACATGCGTTTTAACAATTAAAGGAAGTTAATGAAGAAGACAGAAAAATAAAAGCAGGAAAACACAAATTCACATTAAATTTATATCCTGAAAAACCACATGGACCAATATTATCAGCGGTATATCTAAATTTACTAAATATGTTTGTCTACTTTTAAATAATATAAAATACTTTTAAATAATAAATATTAAGTAATAAAGTTTTTACCCAACAATATTTGAGATTTTATCCATACAAGTTTTAAAGACTTCAAACATGAATGTGTTGGTTCCAAAATTTTATACTAATGATCAACTTCATATGATGCAAATATTCATATTAAATGAAGCACATACACTGATTACTTTAACCAGACCAAACAGCTTTCCCCACAGTGTGAGGAATTGTCTATTCAAAAAAAATTTATTAATTCAATTAAACCAAGCACACTTTAAACCAGAGATCAGCACTGAAAATCAAACAAATTTCTTTTTTGTATAACATTCCCATATTTCACCTCACTTTTTCTTTTACTCCAGACTGTCTCACAGAGGCGAGGCGTTTCCCTCCTGTTCCAGCAACGTGGATTGTTACCATTGTTTCAATGAGCGCTCTGGCGCTGCTGTTTGGAATGTACTTGTGCTGCGAATGCTTGGACGGAGGTAAAAGACATGTTTTGTTTTTCCTTTGCACTTTAAGCCTCGTCAACTGGAAAATTTGTTCTTTTGATTTTGTGCTTACTTTTGAAAAACTTCACTTTGTTGTTTCTGCAGTTGCTCATCCTCCTTCTGCAGCGTTGCTCTGTTGACAAAGTCACATGGTTTAGGCTCAGAAGAGGATCAAAATACAAATTTTAATTCTAAATTAATTATTCTGAAACAGAAACACTTTAAATTTATAAAACAGGCAAATTTGGTGACGTCAAAAGAAATTCACCGAATTATTTTTCAAAGTTTTGAAAGAAAACTGATTGGCATTAAAAAAATGGCTTAAACAGAGTAAGCCTGTTAAATGTGCTTCTCTTCTTCATGTTAGTTTTTTTTTTTTTAAGCTCACTAATCTCTGTAGGGTCGAGCTCATCACCTCATGCTACCAGTAGCGACACTGAACAGGTCCTGTTTTTGGTACTTTCTCACTGTTGTCTAGAGCACCTGTTAATTTCATTGAGGCCAAACCAGGTGAAACTAATGAACAACCCCCTCTGCTACTTAACTGACCAGATCAATATCCCAGAAGATTAACTCACACGCTACACTCTAATTTAAAAAAAATGTTCATTTGTTTGGCCTAAGGCACCTGGGATAGGCTCCAGCCCCACCGCGACCCTGAACAGGACAAGCAGAAGAGGATGGATGGATGGATGGATGGTTTCAGTATAGTTTAGGCCACAGTTAGGATGGATGGATGGTTTCAGTATAGTTTAGGCCACAGTTATTGGGAGTTGTAGTTTAGCACAAAGCTAAACTGGTGAAATGTAAAGAAAAACCAAGAAGCTGTGAGGAGCAGGTGATGTGGGAACGCTTGCTTTTACGGCCCGCCCTTAGGCCGTAACTACGCTAATTTACAGGGATTTATCCTGTAGGTAAATTTAAGTTATGTGTAATTAGGCTGTACTATTTTTAATAAGGCCGTAATAATAATAATAATATATTATATATATTATATATCATTATATAATAATATAATGTAATATATACACCATAAATCAGAGTATGTACTAAAAGAATCGGGAAGACAGCATCAAGAGGATATAATACAAAACTTGTATGTTGGATCTTATGTCCTGACAGGTGTGTACCTGTCACAGAAAGAAGAGTTATTATACAGTTTTATGGAGAATGGTATGAATGATTTCTTTATGGCAGTGAGGTTGTATCAGTTGAAGCTCTGCTGCCTCAGCAGTTTGGAGTGGAGTTGTTTAGATGGGTTGTCCATAATAGAGAGCAGTTTGTTCAGTGACCTCCTGACCCTCACTGACTCAAACGTCTCCAGATTCTGACCTATGATGGTTCCAGCCTTGCGAATCAGTTTGTTGATCCTGCTGGCATCTCTGGCACGGATGCTGCCCCCCCCCCAGCAGACAACAGCAGAGTAGATGGCACTCGCTCTCACAGACTGGTAGAAGATCTCCAACATCTTGCTGCACACATTAAAGGATCTGAGCTTCCTTAAAAAGTAGAGTCTGCTCATCCCCTCCTATACACAGCATCACTGTTGGTCCTCCAGTCTGTCATTCAGGTGAACGCTCAGGTACCTGTAGCTGTCCACCGTTTCCACCTACTCTCCTAAGATGTTAATGGGCTTAGTCACAGTTTTGTTTCTCCAGAAGTCCACCACCATCTCTTTTGTGTTGCTGACACTGAGAATGAGGTGATCTCTGCTGGACCACTCCACAAAGCTTCTCACTAGCTCTCTGTACTCTGACTCCTGCCCACACTTACATAATGGGCTGATGTAGGAGTGACATTCATTTTCTGATTCACCTTTGAAAAACCTGATTGTTTTTTTTTTTTTTAGAATTTCCCATTAGACCTCACAAATACAGTGAACAGCAAACAGGGATCATCATCACTGGTTGTCAGTCCTCTCACTCAAACTGTCTCTCTCCATCAGATAAAGATATGTTGTTTTCTACAGTCATTTACTACACCTCAGGCCAGGGTGGTGCTCAACTCAAAGGTGAGCACCACCCTGGCCTGAGGTGGTGCACACCTTTGAGTTGATAAAGATATGTTGTTTCTTTATCTCCATCAGATAAAGATATGTTGTTTTCTACAGTCATTTACTACACCTCAGGCCAGGGTGGTGCTCAACTCAAAGGTGAGACTAATTGTGATTAATAATGCCTTATGTGTTAAATTCACATTAATATATCACTTAGCTTAGCACAAAGCTACACTAATAAATTGTAGGGGAAAATCCAAGAAGCTGTAGTGGTGATAGTGATACTTTTCTTTATTTCTGAAAGATCTCAGATATTAGAGAATTTCAAAATAAACCTCACAGATAACTTGAATATTGAACAGGGATTTTAATCATTAATGTTACTGTGGTTATCTGTCCTCTCTCTCCATCAGATGAAGATGCATTGTTTTCTAGAGCAATTTACTACACCTCAGAACAAGGTGGTGCTCAACTCAAAGGTGAGACTAATGGTGATTAATGATACCTTATGTGTTACATTCAGATAAAATGTGAGGTGATAAATAAAAAATACCAGCTATAAGAAAACTAATGGTTTATAATAAAAATGACCATACTTGTCCTTTAAAGTGAATATTGATACATAATATGCACCAACGAAAACCATTTTTCTATCATTGTTTAAAATACTGTTAATTCCTGTGTGCCTCACAGGTCTCAGAAAGAGAACTGGATGAAGACATAATCATATCTGAAAGTGAAGACGAAGGAGTAACCCACATATTGTAATTGAACCAGCTGTGCATCGTTAGCCGAGTTTAGCGTTCATGTCTATAACTTGTCATATCTCGTGTTCAGTCAGATAAGCTGGCTATCAGAACCGCATGGTTATGAGTACATATAAAGTTCAAATGGTATCAAAAGCATCTGTTTGTTATTTAGAAGTTGAGTTTACACCACCTTGTTCCACCTGCTGTCTTTTTGCATGAGTATGAACTCTGCTCAGAGCTGCTGCAGCTCTTTGCTTCTGAAGAACAGGCACTCCCTGTGGTCGACCGCTAATTTCAAAGTGTGGCATTAAACATGCACCTTTTTTTTTTTAAAGCACTGAAATAAACCTGCAATGTTTGATGCCGAGTATGTACCTATGAGAAGTGCAGTCTAGTGCACAGGTGTTCTGTTTCATGCAGCTGTTCAGTAGCAGAACTCAGGAGCTGAGTGGGTGCTGCTGATTCTATGATAATAATGAAGAGGATGAGGTTTAGATGCTGGGAGGAGGTTCTCAGGTTATTTGGGCTTAGTTCTATACTGTGTGTACATATATAAAATAACATCTACTTATAAAGTTTCAAAGCTTGTCATGTGTGATATGAATATCATTATGCAGAGTAACAAGTTACAAAGTTATCAACTGAATTTTAAATATTCATGTTTGAAGTAGTTGCAAAAAATGTAAATAATGCAAATGAACTTTATGAAAATAATGAACTTTCTGTATTTTATATTACAAAAATTGCTTTGAATCTTAAAACACACAGAATCCACTGTGTCCAAACCTTTGACGGGTAATGTAATTGTAAGACTTTAAAAATAGCATAAATTTTTTAATTTTTAAGGTTTGGCCGGACGGGTAAATTGACCAACTGAGTAAGATTAATAGAATCACAGAAGGATTTCAAATCATCAGATTCTGTCTTAAACCAGTCTCAGGTTAGATCTTCAGCTAAAAAATCACTATAATTTAAGCCTTTTTTTTTTTTTATAAGCCTGTCATGTCTGGCAGTTTTTGCAATCGGAATATGATCCGGATGCTCTGGTGTACCAAACATATTTGCTTTTCCAAGAATAGCTCTGTAAGTTTTCCAATAGGCTACTCTTGTTAATGTTTGTATTTTAATTCAATTTTATTCATTTACACCAGACCTGACAGGTAGAAAGGAAAGGGTAGGAAAAAAGAGTGAGAAATGGGGGCAAGAAACTGCAACCACGCCCCCTGTGATCCAGAGGCGAACAGGGAAGGACCCAGGGGACGCAGCCTATCCATGGCCCACTAGGACCTCAGAAGATGGGAGGCCACAAATCCCGATGGCAACTGCGTACACACCCCAGGGGAGGAGGGAGGGAGACCCCAGATGGACCCCCCCCCCACGGTCAAATGGCAAGAGTCCAGAGAGCCAGAGGCAATGATCAGCCAACCCCCGCCGCAGGCCGAGAATGCGGCCCCAAGGCCCCAGGCGCCCGAGAACCACCCTACACCCAGCAGAGCCCCCCCCTCTCCTATGCCAAAGAGGCCCGAGCCACCCCCAGGCCACAACCGCCAAGGGAGCGGGCCAAGAGCCACGCCAAGACATCCGGCCATGAACCCCGGGACCCACGGGCACGCGACGCCCCAGGGGAGCAGTGGCAATCAGCGGGAAGCAGCAGGAAGCGGTAGGGAGTGATAGGGAGGGGTGACTCCCACCCTCCGAAACCATGTCCCACAGGTGCCAAGGCTCAGTAAGCCACAGACCCAGGCCCTATAATTTAATCCTGATGAAAGTTGCTTTAAAGATGAAGCAGATGGAGGCCTGTAGCATCACACAACAGTTATACAAAGACCTTTGGCTTTGGTTTTCACGTTTATTGCCAAAAATTCCAGTTGTTTACTGATTGATTCTGAGAGAACAGTTGATGTGTGAACTCGTGATTTAACATCTATATTACTCAATTAGTGGGGCGGGCGGGCGGGGGGGGGGCACGTCTGACCCCCAGGAACATGCTTTCTTTGCCATACTAGAATAAAGTGTAATTGCACAACCACAACAGTAGGTAGCAGTGGCGCTCTCATTGTCAGAGTGTGAGCAGTAAGTAACAGCTCCATATTCCAGGCCTCTGGATAGCTGTTACTAGCTACAGCATGAGAGCAGGCTTCAGAGCAAGTGTAGCAGGCTGTGAATCCTTAGAACAGCTCACAAGATATGGCAGGATACATGAGCCAAAGTCCCCAAAACATAAAAATGCTTCAAATTAATTAGCAGACAACAACTTAAAACCGTTTTTTGTAAAAGGGCACGAGTCCTGTTAACAATGATGGAAAACAAACAAACAAACACTGAGCAGACGAAAGACAAACAGAAGGACACGCACATATGTGTGCACATATCAAACAAATATGTAGGACTGCTTTTTTTGCATTTTTGCAATAAGAAAAAACTTCCTGTCTCTAAGTGATACTAAAAAGCTAATTCGTGCATTTATTACTTCTAGGCTGGACTATTGTAATTCATTATTATCAGGCGGTCCTAAAAGCTCCCTGAGGAGCCTTCAGCTGCAGCATTTTGGATTGGCTGGCCTCACATGCATTTTAATCAGCTGACAACAATCATGATAAATTTATAACACAATTGTTTTAGTGTTTGCATCAGCCACATGTACTCAGTGTAAACTGCATATAACCTTTTTTTTGAGCCTGAGGAAAATAAATGTTGCAATGTTTCCTAATGCACTGTAGGTGGCAGGGTTGGACTGCAGTGAATACATCCTACTGTTACTGCAAAGAGACTTGGTCTGCATTCATTGAGGCATACAGGTGCTGGTCATATCATGAATATCATGAAAAAGTTGATTTATTTCAGTAATTCCATTCAAAAAGTGAAACATGTATATTATATTCATTCATTACACACAGACCGATATATTTCAAATGTTTGTTTCTTTTCATTTTGATGATTATAACTGACAACTAATGAAAAAAAGGCAGGATGGATCCATGCTTTGCTGTCATTTATGCCAGATTCTGATCCTGGAATTTCTGTCACAGCAGCATTGAGACCATCAGGCCAGCCAACATTTTAACAGTCTGACTGAATTTTATGAGCTTGTGTGAGCCGTGACCTCAGATTCCTGCATTAGAAACATCACCATAAACAATGAAGCCACTGAAAGGACAATGATATATTCTTTTGTGTTTAATCTTTAATTTAGGTTTAGTGCTAATGAATGTCTGTTAGCGTGCTAATTCATCAGAGTATGGAAGTAAACATGTGGAATATGAAATGATTGAAAGCAACGTCTGCCTTTTCCTCCCCTTTGATAGTGAACTGAAACACAGAGCAACAAGAATGCAGCTCAGCTTCTCTGAAGTCTATTTTTAAATATTTAGCATAGCTTTGGCTGCAGGAAGAAGCCACACAGGAAATGCCCCTGCTCACTGACTTTACACTGTCAGGTGTGCACACAGTCAACAGCAGGACGTGGAGGTCAGAGCTCAGTGCCTCAGACTGTGTGAGCACTTTTATGAGATCTTATAATAACTTTGCCAGCAGCTGCAGAATTAAACTAAAGTTTATATAATCGAGCTCTTTTTTGTCTCTTCAGTTATGATCGTCATTATCCTGCTGTGTGCACATGATCATAAAGCTGGTGAGTATCATCTGTTTGCTTATTGATGTGAATGTTTACTATTTTTGTGTTTGCTGGAGCAGACAGTGTATGAAAAGTGTGCTTTTGTGATGATAGTGTTACATGGAAGAAGTGATGATGCACTTTCAATTATTTTGGTTTCATTTTCTGAATATTTAGTTCAGCAGGTTTAGAAGTAAAAGTCTAAACTCGAAAAAAGTCAAAGTGTTAATTAATTATTTCATTACTTAATTATTTTTATTTAATCAACATATAATTTACTTTATGATTTCTATTTAAATACACTGTCTATAATAGGTGGGCATGGCCACAACATCCACTTTGGACTGTGGATTTAGTTTTGAAGTGACATGTCTGGCATGTTGCCTGCTGCCACTTTGACTTTTTTTTTCACTTCAATTTAGTTCAATTCAATTTTATTCATATAGCACTAAATTGCAACAAACAGTTGCTGCAAGGTGCTTTATATTGTAAAGACCCTACAGTAATTACAGAGAAAACCCAACAGTCAGAATGACCCCCTATGAGCAGCACTTGGTGACAGTGGGAAGGAAAAACTCCTTTTTAACAGGAAGAAACCTCCAGCAGATCCAGGTGACCAGCTGGGGCTGAGGGGAGAGAGACAAGACAAAAGACACACTCTATAAATAAATCAACCATTTGAAAACATATAATGAATATAATGAATATAATGAAAGGACATAATGTCATTAAAACATTTGGTTACTCGTGTCATTCAGGTTCTGTTTCAATTTTGCCACTAAAAAGCATAATGTTATAAAACATTGATATTAATATAAATGTAACAGTCATCTGCATAATAATGCTGGAATACTAATTATCTTACACTAGATTATTCTGCAGGAAAACTTTGGCTCCTGGATTTCATGTATTCATGTACAGTATTCTACTTTGTAGATAACAGACCCTTTAGTTTTATTTTTGTTTGTTTGTTTGTTTCATTGTTGTTGTTTTTCATTTGTTTGTTTGTGTTGTTGCTGATTAGTGTATATTCAACTAGGAATTTTGCCATTTGACAACCCAGATAAAGATAAAGGAGGAACACAATAAAAGAGTAAAATAAATAAATAAACATGTCAGATTATTGTTTTTTTTTAGAAAAATAGAATTTAGAATCTAAGCTTAGCTTAGAACAAAGCTAAAATTATAAAATGTAGCATAAAAACTAAGAAGTGTTATTAATGATGAGTACTGTAATAATCTAAGATAAATGTTTTATTTACTATAAATGTTGGCTGATTTAATTCCATCTGTTTTCAGAACAGAACCAGGAACCATCACAGAACCATCCTCAGCAGGTCTGAATCTATAACAGAGGATCCCTTCTATATTACACTGCAGTAGGTAAGACTGGGCGGTAATGATGCTTTATGTGCTGCATTCAGATAATACCTAATATGGATTAATACATGGTTTCATTATAAAGACATGTATGTGCTATTACATGTCAGTGGAATATGTAATGTATGGTTTGCCATCTTATGAGCTTTCCTCACTTCCATTAATGCTGAAATGATATAAAAGTGTAGATTTAATCCTTAATATCACTACATAAAAGAAGAAAACTAACCTTAAAAATGTCTGTACAGCTCTGTTAAATGAATATTGATATGTAACCATAACAAATTGTTTATATCCTTTTTTAATGCTGTTTGTTCTGTACTTCCTGTTTTTCTTATAGCTTGCAGAGTGAGAGCTGACAGAAGACAGAATCACATTTGAGAGGTTGAAGCAACGACGTAACTCACAATTATCATTTATTGTTTGGGTAACTGAACAAGCTGTGTGTGGTGTGCATGTCTAACAACTGTAATATCTTGTGTCTAATCAGTCAGATCCAGCTGGCTGCTGGACCCACATGATTTTGTACATATACGGTTTGAACAAAGCATGAGTCTGTTGATTAAAGTTTGAAGCTAAATCAACTTGTTCCATCTGCTCTCTTTTTTTAGATGCATGAATGCTGTTTACAAAAATAAGAGCTGCTGCAGCCTGTACACACACTGTGGTCAACCGCTCATCTCAAACTGTCGCTTTTCTTTTCTTGCAAACAGATGCAACATGTTTGTGGTCAGCAGTGAAATATATGTGTGAAGTTTGATACTGAACAAGGCTCTAACTGAAACATGAGCGTGTACCCAAACTGAATACAATGCTGGGAAAAAATATTGGTGCTCCTTATTTATTTATTTCATATTTGACACGCTTATATGTCTCACATCATCAAACTAGTTGAACAAAGATAACACAAGGAAATAAGAAGCCAGCCAAACGTACTGTAGGTGAAAAAGCATCAATCTAAAGAGACAGAGTGATAAACATTAAAATCTGGATAGAGTGATAAACATTAAGATGCATCCACAGAGCTTCTAAGTTGGATGAAACATTTAAAGAGCTGGAGACTCAGCAGAGAGCTGATACAGGCGAGACACTAACAACTGTGAAAAAGTGAAACCTGCAGTTTAAATAGGTTATGACTATAGATTGGTGTATAGTACCTGTGGCAATACCATCGGCGGGCCAGATGGAAAGCTCTGGTGGGCCAGATGTCGCCCGTGGGCCACCAGTTGACGTTCCCTGTTTAATGGTTTCAGTGACATCAGCCTGAAAATCATCAGAGTGCGGACTTGAAAGTGCAGTAATGGTATTATTGTGGTAAATGCTGTATTGGTTGAGCTTACTATGTCTACATGACACTAAAAATGACCTGCCTCTACACTGCGCTTACCTGATCATTTTTGCAGAGACCAGCCTAACCATGCCTGTAACACCAACTGGCCTGTAGGGCAGCAACAAAGGCCCTCAACTTCTGTCTGCTTTTGGATTCTTGGGTGATTTACCCCAATTTTTCTTTAACTTTAAGTCCCATTTTTCTGCTTATGGCTTCATCATAGCTTTCACCACTAGAAATCTTGTGACTCTGGAAGCCCCTCACACCCAGCAGAATTAGATCTATCTGTGGCTGTTTCCGTAACATTTGGGTTTTTATGGGATGGGGTTGTTAGGCCATGTCCAACCTCATCTTGGAGGACCAGGAATTATCTTAGTCTGATCTGTACTCTTCAACCTGTCCAGTATGGCTACGACAATTCTCTCAGGGTCATTGAGACACACAACCCCCCATACCACAACAAGGTGATGATGCAGTGGGGAGACCATTACAACAGTAACTCCTAAAACAGATTGTTCATCTTGATGATTTTTCCTGGTTTTTAGTCTGAAAATATGAAAACTGCATCAAAGCCAAAATAAAAGAGGTATGATCTTTATGAACAAAACTCAGCATATTCAGACTCTTATGTTAAGTCTCAATTATTTGGAGCCTATCCCAGCTGCCTTAGTCAAGTAGCAGGGTATGCTCACATTGGCCAGTTTAGAAACAGCATTTGACCCATACATGACTTAGGGAGGAACCTGAGTACCCAGAGAGAACCCACGCACACACAGGGAGAACACAGGCACCAGGCTGTTATCTCACCTGGTTTTATGTGAGCCAGACACCTCTATCTTTCTCATGACCTGCAGCACACATACAGTAAGACACATAAACTCAAACTAATGATGTGAGCGTGGGAAACATGAACTGGCCTGCAAGGTGCATCAAACGCAGCATGACTCTCTTGTTCCACCCACTGACAGTGACCAGACACACTGAGACCTTACTTCACACAAAAGCAACTCGGTTTCACCGAAAACTGCTTCTGTAAAATTGTTTCATTGCTTTGGGTTAAGCTGTAAAAATATTTTTAGATTAAAATAGTTGCAGCACCAGGGAGAATCTCACATTGACTGTCTTTACACTTTGGTCTTCAAACTGTAATAAGACAAGAAAGAGCTCTCAGCATCAGTGTGAGTACTTTCTTCATTTCCACATTTGAAAAAATACATAAATAAAAAGTTTTATTAATGTTTTTTTTTTTTTCTAAATAGTGAGTGTTGTTAATTTTTTGCTTTAAGACAAAGTATAAATTTTTAGGAAACAGATATAAGATTCAATAGTACCTTTACTAGTAACTGTAAGAGTGAACAAGTATCTCAGTAAATCTGTATCTTTTGTATCTCCTCAGTGATGATCATCATGATTCTGTTGTGTGGACAGGATCAAAAAGTTGGTGAGTATCAGCTATTTGATCATTTACATGAACATTATTAAACATTTTGGAGGATCGAGAACTTTAGAAAAAAGGACGAAGCAGGAAAACGTGTTATTTAGTGAACCTCATCTTTGTCTTAATCACCACAACTTATAATTTTTTGTTGTTGTTTTTTCATGTAGTCCTTTAATTCTTGATGTGATTTTCTTTTGTTGTTCAATTATAGGCCGAAAATGTTATAGTCAAAAAAACAAATCATTGTTTTTTCTTTATTTAATGGTTAATAGCAACTGAAACAAATGCACCAAATGTTCCAAAGGGGTTTTTAGAAGTGTGTAACATTTATTTATTTTAACCTTCATTCATTTTAACTTCTTTTTTTTTTACATTCGACTTTCATCACAGAGACGGGCCTTTTGCCTCCTGGTGCCGCACCGTGGATCGTTAGCATGGCTATATTGACCGCTCTGGTGCTGTGTCTTGCAATGTACTTCTACAAAAAAATGTGGGACAGAGGTAAAGTCATACTTTATGTTCATTGCTTTTGCTTTGGCACACACTCACAGCATGGTGTGTTAAAAAAAAAGAATCATTTCTGAACAGAAATAATCTGCCATCGTACCTCAACTATTGTTAAGGCAGGTGCTCTTCCCTCTTCTGCTGCAGCTTCGCTCTGTCTGCCAACAACAGTTCAGGCTCAACCGAGGAGCAAACCGGGTCAGAGCACCAATGTCGTGCCAACATTTTATGTTAATTTTTTTTGTATTGTGAAACACATTCTTATCTGTTATTAAACAAGCAAATCTGGCAGAGTCAACAGAAATCTGGTGAATGTTTAAATGTTTTTTAAAGTCTTGAAAGAAAAAGATTAGCATAAGCTAGTGTTGTAGTACTCAACATCGGTCTTGGTCTCAAGACCTACACGAGACCACTTTTTGATGGTCATGGAATCGATCGATTTGTATTCGGTCTTGTGTCGGTCTCCGACACTGAGGACTTGGAGTTTTATTTTAATACCAGTCAAGACCACAACTGTGGAAATATCACTAAATTGCCAGAATATTGTCCAATTTATTTGTTAAATGTGCTGATTCAAATACAAAAAAGATTGCACTCCCCACGGACTCCACACCATCTGCTATTATTGCTGCTGTATCATTTCACTGCAATTTGCAATCTACCATAGGGCACGGGCAGTTTCATTCACAATGTGCACATCTGATCTCGCTACGGTCATGGCTGCGCTTGATTTTGCAGGCTACAGAAATTGAAATGAAAACCGTGTCTCTCGTTTTGGCCGGGAAACTCACGTATTTTACCCCTCTGTCCCGCCGTCCTCCCGAAATAGTATTTTCCCGTAAATTTCCCGTATTATAATAGTTATTTAAAAAGCATTCCTGAGCCTCTCCAAACTGAATTCTGTCACTAGCCTCATGAGAACCGTGACCTGCGGCGGCCTTGGTGGCAGTTCTTGCGAGGTTAGTGACGTCAGCGGAAACAAACCCGGAACAACAACTGGACCTCAGTTGGTCTCAGTGTTGCCAACTTAGTGGCTTTTCAGACCCCCGAAGCAACTTTTTTTTTTTTTTTTTTACAAAAAAGCAACAAGGGAGAAATTTAGCAACATTTAGCAAAGTTTGGGAGATAGACGAGAAACCTGAAATCTTCCATCAGCGGCATTAAAGTTCTTTGTCACTGCGACAGATTTCCATCATTTGGCAAAAAAATTACCCTTTAATACGAGTAGATCATTGCTGAAAGTGAAACTTCCTCTAGCTCTTTCCGGTCTCTGAACGAGCTTTGATTTAATCCCTGATTAGTGACTAAAAATAGACCTGCAGTAGAAACGTAATTTGGAGGATACTTGTGAATAAAAAGCATTACAGCATTAAGCTCATGCAACGCCCAGTTTTTCAACAAAAACACAACAACAGCTGTTTTACGTACAGTCTGTCTGCACATGTGCAGCAAGCACAAAGAGGCGGAGCCATTACTGAGACGGTGAGCTCAGGTGGAGCAAAAAGAGCGCTTGTTTCTGTAACCACCTTAAAACCTTTACTGGGAAACAGCTGGAGGTCCTTCATCAATCACCTGATCAGCTACATGAAGAAAAGAGAACTTTGTAGTTGCTCCATGCACCCTGTTTGTTTCACACAGAGAAACATCTGTATGCAAATTAAAATATGCAGATGAATTGTTAATACAAAAAATTATTACTTGATTAATTGATGGAGTAATCGATAGAATACGAAATTACAAAAATAATTGATAGTTGCAGCCCTACTTGTATTCAGAAAGCCATAGTCAAACATTAGTTTTCAGCACCAGTGGAGATATGAAAGGCATTCAAGAAAAAAACTACAGTTCCCAGCAAGATGATGCCACTTCCTGTTGTTGTATTAGTTTACGCTTACAACATGGTGGCTGATATTTGAAGGTAGGAAATGTTTTTAGCAGATCGATCAAACATCTGGATTATGTTTTTGTGGTGTATGCTTTTCACACGTATGCAAACCCATTAATGGAAGGAAACAGCACCCTGGGATACATTAAATCCATGATATATAAGTGTAACTGTTCTGGATTATATGCAAAAATGATCAGTCTATCGATCTAAAAGGGCCTGATTTAGAGTTCTGTGTTGGTCCTCCGTACATAACCGAAAATCCTCTCTGAACCAAAACTGATATGCATCTCAAGAAATGTAACTACACATCCTCAAAGACTGATTACAGCCTAATTATATAATATAATAATTTGGTTCAAATGGAAATTGTTTCCTCACACGGATCAAAAAAGGTTAATGTGGCATAAAGTAAAACCAAGAACAAACCTGAACCTAACCTGAGTCTGTGAGCCTAGAAAAATAATGTTCCAAAATATTCTTAAAAGGTCAATCTGTGATGCTAGGTAACATCACTTAGCTTAGCACAAAGCTGAGAGTACTAGCTTAGCACAAAGCTACACTGGTGAAATGTAAGGGGAAAACCAAGAAGATGTGAGGAGCAGGTGATGTTCTTGCCATCAAAGTGTTACTGCCAGAAAAACAGTAAATTTTGATTTAGTTTAGTGTCCTGTTACCAGTGTTTTACATAATGGGCTGATGTAGGAGTGACATTCACTTTCTGATTCACCTCTGAAAAATAAGATTTTTTTAGAGTTTCCCATTAGACCTCACAGCGAACAGCAAACAAGGATCATCATCACTGGTTCTCAGTCGTCTCACTCAAACTGTCTCTCTCCATCAGATGAAGATATGTTGTTTTCGAGAGCCATTTACTACACCTCAGGCCAGGGTGATCAACTCAAAGGTGAGACTAATTGGGATAAATGATGCCTTATGTGCTACATTCAGATAATATGTCACTTAGCTTAGCACAAAGCTACACCAGGAAGCTGTTCAGAGCAGCTCTTGTCATCAAACAGCAGAAACTTGATTTAGTTTAGTGTCCTGTTAGCAGTGACTTACATATTGAGCTGATGTAAAAGTGACATTGATATTTTTCTCAATCTCTGAACATCAGATATTAGAGAATTTTAAAATTAGCTTCACAAATAATATATATCCAACAGGGATTTTCATCACTGTTGTCACTATGGTTATCTATCCTCTCTCTCCATCAGATGAAGATATATTGTTTTCTAGAGTCATTTACTACACCTCAGGCCAGGGTGGTGCTCAACTCAAAGGTGAGACTAACTGTGATTAATAATGCCTTATGTGTTACATTCAGATAAAATGTGAGAGGTGGTAAATGTAAAATGCATTTGTTCATTTTTGTTCTCTACTTCCTGTTTGTCTCACAGGTCGCAGAAAGAGAACGACTGAAGACACGATCACATCTGAATGAAAGTGAAGACAAATAAATAACCCACGTATTATTTCTGTGATTGAACCAGCTGTGCATTGTTAGCTGAGTTTGGTGTGCATGTCTATAAATTGTCATATCTTGTTTATATTTAGACAGATACAGCTGGCTATCAGAACCACATGGTTATGACTACATATAAGGTTCAAATGCTACCAAAAGCATCGGTCTGATACTTAGAAGTTGCATCTAAACTGTTTCCACCTGCTGTCTTTTTGGATGCTGTTCAGAAGCAAAGACCTGCTGCAGCTCTTTACTAGTTTTTTTAAAGAGGACAAAACAAAAACAACAGCAAACAGCACCTGAAACAGAAGCATAGGATAGAAAACAAGTATATACTCTTTTGCTTGTGTGTGTGTGTGTGTGTGTGTGTGTGTGTGTGTGTGTGTGTGTGTGTGTGTGTGTGTGTGTGTGTGTGTGTGTGTCATGAAACGTACTTGGTAAGGAGGGTGAGAAACCACAACAATGAACCCTAGAGCCAGAGATAGACCCCCACCCCCACCCCCCCCATGGGCACTGAAGACCCAAGACCACACATTTCAATGACAACTGAGTGCCCAACCTAAGATGAGACCACCCCTTCATGAGCCAGTGGAGGGCCCCAGGACCCCAGGTGCCCAAGAGTGGCCCCAAAAATGAGCAGAGCCCCCCCCCCCGGTGCGGAAACAGCCCACCCCCACCGAACCACAACCCCCCAAGGGAGCAGGCCAAAAGCCATGCCAAAACAACCCGCCCTGCACCCCAGAACCACTGAGTGCCCACCTCCCAGGTGGGCAGCAACGACCAGCAGGGAGCAAACATGTCCCAGAGGGGAGAGTCACAGCAAGCCCCAGACCCAGGACCAGCCATACACACACACACACACACACACACACACACACACACACACACAGACAAAGAGACGAACGTGACACACTCTTCCACTCATCAACGCATCTACCGACGCGTGGGCGAATGAGGTTCATTAGAGCCAACAGTCACTTCAGAGCCACTCCAAACACCCTAGCCAATCCCCATCCTGGGTCGGGTGCAGAAAACAGGGGTGTGAAAAGACCTGCCTGCTCTCATCCCCACTTATCTGGAAGTTGAAATGTTGGCTGCATGTGTTGGCATACCTGACTGTATGAAGTGTGAGTATATGATTATGTATGTGAGTATGTCTGTATGAAAACTAGAGTGCTATTAAAATTGAGCTGACAGAAACATGATGAGCACCTGACTGTCAATCAGCATGATTCACCCACACCTACACCCCAAAATCCTCAATGTCTAAAGTGTAAATAAAACTGAAGGGCAGACAGCAGTTAAGTACAGTAGTCCCACCACGCAACTTCTGGGGTACGTCTGCCACCCGACGCCTTGTGCGTTTCGTGAAGTGTTGTTAGCAGTAATGTCTATACTTGTGAAGAACAGGTACTCTCTGTGGTCGACCACTAATCTGAAAGTGTCACATTACATTTTTCAAAACAGATGCCACAATTTTGTTGTGAGCAGTGAAATATAGCTGCAAATTTTGAGTGACGTATGGTCTCGTGCACAGATTGAGTAAACGGTGCCTTGTTTCATGCTGCAGCAGCAGCTGTTCAGTTAACTCAAAGAAAATGAACTGACACTGACAGTGAAGCAACAATGAGCTCTACATTTGTTTGGTCATTTTTTATTCCACCATGTATTTACATCATGTACCTGTCTGCTACAAGTAAACATGTACAGTATAAGGATCCATGTTCCCTGTAGAAGTCCTGAATTCCAGCCTAGGGGGCATACCTGATGATATAAACATGCATGACAGGAAGGTCTCAGTGCTGGACATGAAGGACTAAGCCTGATTTCACTCACAGGGTCATTTGTTGCATTGAAATACAGGAAAAAAAATCAGTATATGTGTGGCAAAGTGGAAATAATGGATGATCTCCTACAAAGCATGGGCTTAGGATGATTTAATGTTAAGTTTTGCATGCTTTTGTTTTTTTTTTGTTTTTTTTTTTGTGATATAGGCCACACTCATGTGGGAGTGGAGGTCCCACTCTAGTCCAGCTGCTGGGTGTTCGGAGTTGAGTACTGGAAGTAAGTGATTGGTGTGGGTTTGGACCCTCCTCTATAAAGGGGAAAGAAAGGAGGAACACTGCACGTGTGGGAGACAGGAAGTAAGAGGGCTGTAGAGCACAGGAGCAGCTGCTCAAAACGCATCTGTAGTGATGAGAAAATGAAGCTTTTGTGAAGCACTGAACCACTTGAACAACTGTTTCGAAAATAGGTTAATTACTCAAAGCTTCAATTATAGCGCCCTCTCCTGGAAAAGTGCAATGTTTTCAGTTACATACCTGTAATCTTGATATGACAGCGTCCGTCATCACGTTGAAAGGATGAGCCAGCAAAGGTTGTCTTTAATTCATAACTCAGCAGTAACTGTTGGCCATCACAACACTAAAACTGTGTGAATATGAACCTGGCTGACTGTCTCGCTCTCGCTCCTTCACTTGTAACCAGCAAATCACCTGAACCAGTCACGTGATTCATTCCAAGAATGAAGCACTTGCTGCTTTGGACGTTTTTTTTGTCCTGAAACAAGCTTCAAAGCAGTGGTTCTCTGGAGTTGGAAGCTCAGGGTTCGAAACACGTATCGAAGCTTCGGTTTTAAACTCCCATCACTACGCGTCTGGATTAGCGATCTCAGTTGAGGAAAACAGCTTTTTAAAGGAAGCTCATCTTTTACCTGGCCTGGTTGAATTTAAGTTTTTTAAAGGAGTCTAATTTAATTGGAAGGAGGATTCATTTTAACCAAACTGTATTTGAAGTGTTTTAACAAAGGACTGGACTGGGAACTGCTGCATGCAAAGGGAGTCTCAGGAGGGAAAGTCCACTGTGACATTAGGAGGTGGCCAGCCTGGAGAGGAAAAGACTGAGTTGCAGTCCTAGGATTTCATGTGGAACCCCACTCCCCACTAACACAAGGCTTTTGAAGGTGTGTGGAAACTCTTTAAAGAAAGATGCAGTATTTGATTGACTGATTATTTCTTTGAGTGACCACCTTTTTCTGTCTATAACCAGGCAGATAACCCTGGTTGTAGTGTTCTTGGGCCAGGATTGTACTCCCAGCGGGAGTACAAGTGTGGTGTTGACACTTTGAAGAGAATACATTTCCAGTGTGAGAGCTTGGGTTTTCTGCTGGTCACTCCTAGAACCCATTGTTCATATTGGGGCAGATTTGGCCAACACTTTGTAAGATATGTGCATAGTGCATTTAAATCTGAGCCTCCCACACAGGATATATACTCATACACACATACATGCCAGTCACACAACCATGCACACACACACGGACTTTACACGGACATTTAGTGTGGGCAAGCAGGTACCAACACCGAGCCAGCAGTGCCCTGGGGAAGCAGTCAACCCAGCCCTGAACTACTAGCCAGTTCCTACACCAGGCAGGGTGTGCAGACCTGCCCACCCCCTCCTCTCACTCAAAGTGGTTGGGGTTGTGTGTGTGTGTGTGTGTGTGTGTTATTTTGTGTGTGCATGCGCATGTGTGGACAGCTGGGCCTCGGTATGTGGGTTGCTGAGCATTGGCCCCTGTGGGACACGGTTGCAAAGGGTGGGAGTTACCCCTCCCTGCCGCTCCCTGCTGCTCCCCACTGATCGTCACTGCTGCCCCTGGGATGTGGGTGCCTGTGGGTCCCGGGGTGTGTGGCGGGATGCCTTGGTGTGGCTTTTTATAAAAATAAAAATAAATAAAAATAAAAATACAATTAACAAGAATAGCCTATAGGAAACTTATAGAGCTCTTCTTGTAAAAGCAAATATGTTTTTGTACAATAGAGCATTCGGATCATCATTCTGATTGAAAAACTGCCAAACATGACAGGCCAAAAAAAAAATCTGAGCCTCCCCATGTAGTTATCAAAATGTCGCAACCAGTGCCAAGTAAAAGAAGAAAGAGAAGAAAACAGGAAGTGCTGCAATGTGTGTTGATGTAAGGTGGACAATAAGACACAGTATACATGCATCAACTGCAAGAAATACATATACAGCACACAGCAGAACTCAGCAGGCTGGCATGAATCTGTTTAATTTCTTGTTGTGTGAGAATTCACCTCTAGCCAGAAATCTTGATGGAACTCTTCATGATTTGTTTGGATGGTTTTGTGCCAGTCTGTCACAGCTTCATTTCCTGTTTCACTGTCTGTACAATAGAGTAGTAGTAGTACTGTAGTACTCGAGACCGGTCTCAAGACCACTTTTTGATGGTCTCAGTCTTGCCTTGGACTTGACTGCATTTGTACTCAATCTTGTCTCGGTCTTAGATGTTAAGGACTCAGGATTTTATTTCAAGACCAGTCAAGACCACCACTGTGGAAATATCACTAAACATGTTTTTTACATATTTGTTAAAACTGTCACCATGTCGCGACAGCACAGCTTAAGACAGACAATCTGTGAAAAGACCAAGCCCCTCCGCCCTCTCTCAGTGCTCCCAGTACCAACTGCAGAAATACACAGCTTGGTCAGAAACAACCAATCTGAGCCACGAGGAGGGTCTCAGCACCATCACCCTCTCCCCCCTGCTCTCTGCTATGCTACAGCTTCTACCTGACAGTCGAGGAGGTCATGAATGCTTCAATTAATTCAATTTTATTTATACAGCACCAAATCACAGCAAACAGTCGCCTCAAGGTGCTTTGTATTGTGGGTAAAGACCGTACAATAATACAGAGAAAACCCAACAGTTACAACAACTCCCTATGAGCAGCACTTGGCGACAGTGGGAAGGAAAAACTCCCTTTTAACAGGAAGAAACCTCCAGCAGAACCAGGCTCAGGGAGGGGCAGTCATCTGCTGAGACCGGTTGGGCTGAGGGGAGAGAGACAGGACAAAAGACATGCTGTGGAAGAGAGACAGAGATTAATAATAATAATTAATGATTAAATGCAGAGTGGAGTATAAACAAAGTAAATAAGGTAAATGAAAAGAAAGAGTGCATTATGGGAACCCCCCAGCAGCCTAGGCCTATAGCAGCATAACTAAGGGGTGATTCAGGGTCACCTTATCCAGCCCTAACAATAAGCTTTATCATAAAAAAAAGTTTTAAGCCTAATCTTAAAAATAGAGAGGGTGTCTGTCTCCCGAATCCAAGCTGGAAGCTGATTCCACAGAAGAGGCGCCTGAAAGCTGAAGGCTCTGCCTCCCATTCTACTCTTAAGTATCCTAGGAACCACAAGTAAGCCAGCAGGAAGTGCTCTATTTGGGTGATATGGGACTATAAGGTCTTTAAGATAAGATGGGGCCTGATTATTCAAGACTTTGTATGTGATTTGTGGGGCAGAGTACAAAAACTTCAGTTTTATCTGAATTTTGAAGCAGGAAATTAGAGGTCATCCAGGCCTTTATGTCTTTAAGACATTCCTGCAGTTTAACTAATTGATGTGCATCATCTGGCTTCATTGATAGATAAAGCTGAGTATCATCTGCATAACAATGAAAATTTATGCAATGTTTTCTAATAATACTGCCTAAGGGAAGCATGTATATTGTAAATAGAATTGGTCCGAGCACAGAACCCTGTGGAACTCCATAATTAACCTTAGTGTGTGAAGAAGACTCCCCATTTACATGAACAAATTGGAGTCTATTAGATAAATATGATTCAAACTACTGCGGTGCAGTACCTTTACCAGTACCTATGGCAGTACCTATGGCATGCTCTAATCTCTGTAATAAAATGTTATGGTCAACAGTATGAAAAGCTGCACTGAGGTTCAACAGGACAAGTCCACTGTCAGAGGCTGTAAGAAGATCATTTGTTCAGAAAAACAACACATCATGGGGAAGTTAGGTTAAAAAAAAGTCATCTGGTACAGTGCTCAAAAAGAGCACTATACCAGGGTCCAAAAAAACCACCTTAGCAAAGCATTTGCACATGTAAAGCTAGGACAGCGGCGGTAGGTGAGGTCAGGTCAGGAGGGAATGCAGACGGAGACGAGAGGTGGGGGCATTGTGGAGCCAGATGCCAGGTTCCAGCCAAAACAGTTCGCTGATAGTGGTGGAATTTCATCAGCGGCCGTGATACACCAGACCCAGCTTCACAAATCACAACGCGGAGTGGGGGGAAGAGCAGCCGCACACAGAGCCCTGGAGAGAGATATGGTTGCCAACCCAAGGCCGGCAGGGGAGCCGAATTCCTGATAACAAATGTTGTTTTGGAACAGGCTGCTTGTTTTTCCAACAGCCTTCAGTCTTAGTGGGAAACCATTCAAAAATCCAATATTCCAAATTCGTCGATTGCCGTCCTCACTGTGCAGAACCGAACTATATCTCCTGATCTAACCCCTCTCGCCTGCGAGCCCGCTAATCTTGCGGCTCAGGTCCACCAGGCTTTGAGTCTGAGTTTGTACGGCTCTGCTCAGCCCTTCCACCTGGGTCGGCAGCCTCTGCAGATGTTGAACCGCCATCCAGATTTTCTTAATTTGCCAGTAAAGCAGGTATCCACCGAGCCCAAACAGAGAAGATACCGCTACCAAAAAGCCGAATATATATGCGTCTTCCACGTCTTCCACTCCAAGGGCTGAGAAGCACACCGGTCTCTACGAGCTCCAAGAGTCGATGACGTATCCAACCGGGTCTGTTCCACTCGGACACGCAGGCTCCCCTGTCCCGGATCTCATAGTGGAAAAAATTCGATCAATGATGGAGAATGCCCAGTTTGCCAGATCCATGTTTCAATCTTGTTCTTATTCGGACAGTGTGTAAAAGATGCTCTCACAGCAAGCAGCAAGCGGAGAGATGGGGAGGGCAGGGAGAGAGAGATAGTGCGACCGTCTCCGACAAGAGCAGGAAGAGGAAATGAAAAAAAAAGTGTGAATTATTTTGTGTGTTTAATGGTTTTAATGGCAATAAAATGCTTCTATATCAGCCATATACTTACTGTCACACTGTGTATAACTTTGTTTCTGCCAAGGAAAAAACAATGATGTAATGCTGGATGATGTACTGCAGGGGGCAGAGTTGGACTGAAGTGATCAGGTGCCACCTTTACTGCAAAGATACTCATAAAGTGGTGCATACTGATGCGTATAATTAGTATCAGGGAACCCACATTTAATAATTTATGGTAGTAAATCTGTCAAGCAGACCTCTAGTAAAATATATTTGCTGTAAATATTTCTATTGGGTTCTATTAAATGGTCACAATCTGCAAAAGTAGTGACATCTGAGCTGAGACAGCAATTGATTTTGTGTCACCTATATGCTGTCATAGTGTCATACATGTGTTATTAATTTAATATGGTTAAAAGACTGAGGGCTTAAATACACAGCAGGTAATCAGAGCAAGAGGAAACAGCAGGGCACAGCAGGTGAAGCAAATGAAACTATAACGGGGAAGCAAAAATAGACACAAAGCACGGGGAACACAAGACTGTCAAAATAAAACAGGAAGTGACTAAACAAGGTACACGCAGACTTGACACGGGGAACTGGCACACAGACACTGGACAGAGACGCAGACCTGACACAGAGAAACACAAGGGACTAGAAATAAACTGAGGAAAACAAAAGAGAATGAATGAACATAATCAGAGAAATAACTGAAACAGAACCAAGAGAACACAAAACACTGGCCCACCGGCCCAGGACCATGACACTTCAAGACGGATCAAACATTTCATTCATGCAGTGAAATATCTCACCTACATCTTACCAACTAGTCTTACCATCAAAACTACTTTTATTTTGTATTTTATCAAATATCTTTGTTAAATTGCTTTAAATGTTAAACTCATCATCAGATCATTATATTATTTTTATACTGTTTGATAATGACTTCATCAACAGCCAAATCTTTATTGTGGGTTTGGTGCTTGTAAGAAAACATTATATTAGCTTAAGAAAACCTCTGACAGTTCATTCAAACAAGCTTTGACTACAACAACAGCAGTTCTGCTTCTATGGAAACTATTTTTAAATCTTGCTTCATAGGCTGAAGTAAAAACCACAGGAAGAGCTGATGCTTCAGTCTGCAGCATGACATCATGGAGGTCGGAGCTGCCTCCACCAGACTGTGAGTACTGTCTCCATTTCTGTGTTTGTCATTTTTAAAGCTGTGAATAAATAATAGAAAATATTTAAAGGTCAAAGTTAACAGACTTAAGATGAATTTAATTTATTCATTTGTATTTATACAGTGACAAATAACAGCAAACAGCTGGATTAAGGCACTGTATGTTGTACGGTCAAGACCATACACTAGTACAGAGAAAAGCCAGACAATCAGAAGATCAGCTATGTGCAAGCAGTTGGTGACAGTGGGAAGGAAAAACTCCCTTTTTTAAAAGGTAGAAACCAGCAGAACCAACTCAGAGAGGAGCAGCCAGCTGCAGCAACTGGTTGGGGCTGAGGGGAAAGAGAGAGAGATTAATAAACCATCCAAAACATTAGAAAAACATTAGAAAAATCCAAATTCCATTTCTTCTTTCTGATCTGTAAAGTACCTACAACACTGCTTCTTTTCTATAAAAAACGAAAATAAACAAACATGAGATGAGATTACAGGTGTGTTTTCAACCAAATTTAGACATAATGAGTATAAGTATAATGAGTATAATAATGTCTCCATTTTGGAGACAGTATTATACTCATTATAAAAATTAGACTTTTCAAATTACAGTTTTTATGCGAATCTCAATGTTTTTACATGTTTAACTAAGTTGTACTTTTGTAATACTAGAACATTGTAGTGCACTAAATTGTAGGGAAAAAAAATGTAAGTATTATTAACATAAGCAGGAAGACAGCCATCCTCACTGTTTTTATGCTGCAGACTCAATTAATCTGCAGTTCCTATGCATAACATTCTGAACAAATTGCAGGTCCTTGAATGTGAATCCGTAACATTTTACTGTGAGAGTTGTTTAATGTGAAGCTGTGCATGAATTCTATTTTCGAACAAACTTAAAATAAAAAAAAAAAAAAGACAATCCACTTTAAAATATATGAGTTATAGACTCGGGTTTGTTTCAATTTTGCCACTAAAAAGCAGAATATTTTATAAAATATTGCTACAAATATAAATGCAACAGTCATCTGCATAAAAACACCAGAATACTAATTTTTTCACACTAGAATATTTTGCAGGAGGACTTTGGCTGCTGGATTTCATGTGTGATTACTTTGTAGATGACGGACCCATTAGTTTTCTTTGTGTTTGTTTTGTTTGTTTGTTTTTTCTCCGGTGTGGATGATTGGTGTATACTGTATACTGAGAGCAACCAGAAATTTTGCCATTTCAAAACCCAGATGAAAATAAAGGAGGAACACAATAACAGAGGTCCAAAATCAGTAAAATAAACATGTCAGATTTTTTTTTTTTTTCAGAAAAATAAAATTTAGTGCACATACATTTTGTGAAATACATTTTTGTCACTCTCAAATGTTGAACAGAAGCTAGGAAATTACAGCTTAGCTTACAAAGCTAAAATTTTAAAATGTAGCATAAAAACCAGGAAGTGTCCTCAACGAGTTATTTGTATCCTTTTTTAATGCTGTTTGTTCTGGGCTTCCTGCTTTTCTTACAGCTTGCAGAGTGAGAGCTGACAGAAGACATGATCACATTTGAGAGACTGAACCAATGAAATAACCCACAATTATCATCTATTAACATGGTTTGGTGGGCATGTCTAAAAACTGCAATATCTTGTGCCTAATCAGTTAGATACAACTGGCTGCCAGACCCACATGATTTTGTACATATACGGTTTGAACAAAGCATGTGTTTGTTGATTAAAGTTTGAAGATAAATCAACTTGTTCCATCTGCTCTTTTTTTTTAGATGCATGAATGCTGTTTACAAAAAAAAAAAGCGAGCTGCTGCAGCCTGTACACACACTGTGGTCAACCACTCATCTGAAACTGTTGCATTACTTTTCTTGCAAAACAGATGCACCATGTTTGTGGTCAGCAGTGAAATATACGTGTGAAGTTTGCTAGTTTTCAAGGCTCTAACTGAAACATGATCTGGTACCCAAACTGAACACAATGCTGGGAAACACTATTGGCAGTTCTTATTTGTTTATTTCATATATGTTGCATTTATATTTCTCACATCATCAAACTAACTGAACAAAGATAACACATGTAAATCCAAAATGCCATGTTTAAATGAGGATTTCATTCAATTCTCTAAGGGGAAAAAAAAAGCCATCCAAACCTACTGTAGCATCAATCTAAAGAGACTCATCATCGTCTCAGCAGTGAATCACACACAGAATCTCTCATTCAGCTTGTTTTACTGACTGTGTTCACTGAGGTGATGGTGGCTCTGCTGCTGCTGCTGGGACTTCACTGTGAGAAAATCAGAGCTACAACTAATGTCATGATACAGGAAACAATGATGACAATTAACACAAACAAAATATGGAATGATGTAAATATCTTTCTTACTTCACTCATGAATTCATTTTGATTTCTGGATTTTTCAGCTTCTATAAACAGATGCATCATGTGCTGTGACATTAAAGAAATAAACACCTCAGAAAACAATGTAAAGTCAGGTCTGTAAAATCCCACCGTCTATAAACATTACCCACAACGATGCTTCTTCTCTGTAAAAGACTGTACTTCAATATTTCTGCACATCATCAGGTGCTTTTTTTTTGTTTCTGTTTGAAATAATAAAGACTGAAAACTGAGATTTTGTTTTATAGTTTAATATTTGTAAGATTATTACAAAAGCATCCATATGTTACTTTATTTCTCCCATTATTGCAAAAGTGTTCATTTACAGACTCTCATCCACCCTCTATAACAGGCACAGGCTGCACGTTTAAAGCAGAGTTAATCTGTGCATATTAAAAAGGAAATAGTACTTATGCATAAAATTTCTATCATTTGTGTAACACCACTGAATTTTCTGTATGGAAGACTTAAATAGACACAGTTGAAACACATTTTATGGTTTCAATGCTGTCAGCTTGAAGATCACCAGAGAGCTGAGTTGAATGTGCAGTAATGGTATTATTGTAGTAAAAGCTGCAGTGGTTAAACTTACTATGTATAGATGACCAACTGGCCTGTAGGGCAGCAACAAAGGCCGTAGACTTCTGTCTGCTTTTGGATTCTCAGGTGATGCTACCTCATGTGTTTACCCCAATTTTTCTTTAACTATAACCCCCATTTTCTGCTTTGTGGCTTCATCATACCTTTCACCACTAGAAATGCTGTGACTCTGGAAGTGCATCACACCCGGCAGTTAGATCTAATTGTGGCTGTTTCTCTAACATTTGGGTTTTTATGGGAAGGTGTTGTTAGTCCATGTCCAGCCCCATCTTGGAGGACCAGGAATTATCTTAGTTTGCTCTCTAACTCTTGACTTCTCCAATATGGCTACCAATATGGTTTCAGTGAGAAAATATAAAAACTGCATCACAGCCAAAAATAAAGAAAAGAAAGTATGATCTTTAAAATCTGGACAAAAATCAGCAAATTTAGACTCATATGTTCAGTCTAAGTTAGCTGGAGCCTATCCCAGCTGCCATACTCGTGAAGCAGGATATGCTCCCCTTGGCCAGTTTAGAAACAGCAATTGACCCACACAATGCATAACTTTGGGAGGAACCAGAGTACCCAGAGAGAACCATGCACACACAGGGAGAACAAGCAAACTCCACAAAAAGGCACCAGGCTGTTGTCTCATCCTGTTTTATGTGAGCCAGATGCCTCCATCTCTCTCATAACCTACTGTACAGCGCACATACAGTAAGACACAAACAGGCTGTTCTTCATGTCCAAATGTGTGGTTACATTACATTAAAGTGATGTTTTTAGTGCTTAATGCCATAAGTGCAGCAAATCTTGGACAGGTATAGCAAATATTGCACATACACAGATGCTGTGCATTACATTTTTTTTAGTATGTCTGAATGAAATCGTCAGCAATGATTGAATCATAGAGTGGCATTACTTCTATCAAATGTTAACTTAAATTTTGACCAAAAAAATGACAGCTTCCAGAAATGGTTTAAACTGTAAACTGAGAAATAACACTTATTGTGTGAAATATCTCAGCAACTAATGAACAGATGAGCACAAACATCTCTGTGGTTTAAGATGATGACTGTGATTGGCTGTCAGAAGCATTCTTAATGTTACATTTGTGCCAAGAAAAGTGTTCATTGGTTTGGACTGAAACAAAATGTAAAACAACACTACAATCAGTTTAGTCATTATGATCTACTTTGTTAACATATAAAATCAAACTAATGATGTGAGCATGTGAAACGTGAACTAGCCTGCGAGGTGAATCAAACGCAGCATCACTCTGAAGTGGTTCCTTGTTCCACCCACTGACAGTGAGCAGAAACACTGAGACGTGACTTCACACAAAAGCAACTCAGTTTCACCGGAAACTTCTTTTGTAAAATTGTATCATTGCATTAAGCTGTAAAAATATTTTATATTAAAACTGTTGTGGCAGCAGCAGGCAGAGACTCGCGCTCTACTGTCTTTATACTTCAGTCTTCAGTCTACAATAAGACGAGATGGAGGTCCGAGCTCTCAGCATCAGAGTGTGTGAGTACTTTCTTCATTTCCTCAGTTGAAAGAACACATAAATAAAATGTTGTATTAATGTTTTTACAATAGTGACAGTGTTGTTATTTATTTATTTTGATTTAGGGCAAAGTATAAAATTTTTAAGAAGCAGATATAAGATTCAATAGTACCTTTACTAGTAACTGTAAGAGTAACCAAGTATCTCAGTAAGTCTGTATCTTTTGTATCTCCTCAGTGATGACCATCATGATTCTGTTGTGTGGACAGGATCAGAAAGTTGGTGAGTATCAGCTGTTTGCTCATTTACATGAACATTATTAAACATTTTGGAGGATCGAGAACTTTAGTAAAAAGGACGAAGCAGGAAAACATGTTATTTAGTGAACCTCATCTTTGGCTTAATCATCACGAGTTATGATTATTTTGTTGCTGTTGTTTCTCAATGTGATTTTCTTTTGTTGTTCAATTATAGGCCAAAAGTTTTATAGTCGAAAAAACAAAGTATTCGTTTTTTTTTTTTTTAATGGTTGACAGCAGCCGAAACAAGTGCACAAAATGTTCCGAAAGGTTTTTAGATGTCTGTAACATTCATTTATTTTACCTTCATTCATTTTAACTTTTTCACTTTAAACTTCTGATCCAGACTGTCTCACAGAGACGGGCCTTTTCTCCTCCGGTGTCGCACAGTGGATCATTAGCATGGCTGTACTGAGCTCTGAGGTGCTGTTTCTTGGAATGTACTTTTACAACAAAATGTGGGACAGAGGTAAAGGTTTTGCTTTGCCACACACTCACAGCATGGTCTGTTAAAAAAGGTGAAGGGTTTCTGAACAGAAATAATCTGCCTTTGTACATTAAATATTATTAAGGCAGATGCTCTTCCTTCTTCTTCCGCAGCGTTGCTGTGTCTGCCAACAATAGTTCAGGCTCAACCGAGGAGCAAACCGGGTCAGAACAGCAATTTCGTGCCAACATTTTATGCTAATTGTTGTTGTTGTGTTGTGAAACAGAAACACATTATTATCTATTATTAAACAGGCAAATCTGGCAGAGTGAACAGAAATTTGATGAAAGTTTAAATGTTTTTTTTCAGTCTTGAACGAAAAAGATTGGCGTGAGCTAAATGACTTAATGAGCTCCTGTTCTTTTCATTTGGTGTATCGTCTCCAAAGAGGCCAGCAGAGTGAAAGCATGCAGAGCAGCAGGTGCTGCTTTGAGACAAAACAGGAAGAAGAACGATACTGAACTAAGTGCATTTGTCCTTTTCAGCTCAAGCACTCCAACCTCACTGGAAAAATAAGGGTCCAAAATGTTTTTAAAAAGTCCAATCTGGGATGCTAGGTAACACCACTTAGCTTACCACAAAGCTACACTAATGAAACATAAAGTAAAATCCAAGAAGCTGTTCAGAGCAGCTCTTTAACAGCAGAAACTAGTTTAGTGTCCTGTTAGCAGCAACTTACGTAATGAGCTGATGTAGAAGTGACAATGATATTTTCTCTACCTCTGAACATCAGTTATTAGAGAACTTCAAAATAAACCTCACAGATAACATGAATATTGAACAGGAATCATAATCACTAATGTTACTGTGGTTATCTGTGCTCTCTCTCCATCAGATGAAGATACATTGTTTTCTACAGCCATTTACTGCACCTCAGTCCAGGGTGATGCTCAACTCAAAGGTGAGACTAATTGTGATTAACGATGCCTTATGTATTAAATTCAGATAAAATGTGAGAGGTGGTAAATATAAAATGCTGTGATAAAACTCCTTTCATATAAAAAAATGACATACAGTATACTTCTATAGGAGTTGCCTGCAAAGTAAATATTGATATCTAATTTGCACCAAAGAAAAAAAATTCTATCCTTATTTAAAATTGTGTTCGTATCTGTTCTCTACCTTCTGTGTGTCTCACAAAGAGAACTGACTGAAGACACGATCACATCTGAATGAAAGTGAAGACAAAGAAGTAACCAACATATTGTTTCTGTGATGGAACCAGCTGTACATTGTTAGCTGAGTTTAATGTTCATGTCTATAAACTGTCATATCTTGTATGTATTCAGTCAGATACAGCTGGCTATCAGAACTACATGGTTATGAGTACATATAAAGCTCAAATGTTACCAAAAGCGACTGTCTGTTGAGTTTAAACCATTTTGTTCTATCTGGTGTCTTTTTGCATGTGCATGAACTCTGTTGAGAGCTGCTGCAGCTCTTTGCTCCTGAACAGCAGGTACTCTCTGTGGTCGACCACTAATCTGAAAGTGCTGCATTACTTTTTTCAAAACAGATGCAACAATTTTGTGGTAAGCAGGGAAATATAGCTGCAAATATTGATACTGAGTGTGTCTTAAAGTGAAGTGTGGTCTTGTGCACAGAGTAAATGTGTTTTGTTTCATCCTGCAGCAGCTGTTCTGTTAACTCAAAGAAAATGAGCTCTACATTTGTTTCTTATTCCACCATGCATTTACATCATGTGGCAGTCTGCTATAAGTAAACATGTAAAGTGTAATGATCCATGTTCCCTGTAGAAGTCCTGAATACCAGCCTGGGGGGGGGGCATACCTGATGACATAAAGACTGAAATTTCTCTGCATTGAAGATTGTTGGGATCTGCTGGAGCTGTACTAGATAAACCTTCAGCACACATTTATAGACTCAGCTTGCACTGAAGGAAAACATTCCTGCATGACAGGAAGGTCTCAGTGCTGGACATGAAGGACTTAGCCTAATTTCACTGACAGGGTCATTTGTTGTGTTGAAATAGAGAAAAGAAAGATTCAATATGTGTGCTCTGTTTTTTTTTTTGTTTTGTTTTTTTTAGATACATGAATGCTGCTTACAAGTAAAGAGCTGCTGCAGCCTGTACACACACACACTCACTGTGGTCAACCGCTCATTACTTTTCTTGCAGAACAGATGCACCATGTTTGTGGTCAGCAGTGAAATATACGTGTGAAGTTTGCTAGTTTTCAAGGCTCTAACTGAAACATGATCTGGTACCCAAACTGAACACAATGCTGGGAAACACTATTGGCAGTTCTTATTTGTTTATTTCATATTTGCCGCATTTATATTTCTCACATCATCAAACTAACTTAACAAAGATAACACATGTACATCCAAAATGCCATGTTTAAATGAGGATTTCATTCAATTCTGTAAAAAAAAAAAAAAAAAAAAGCCATCCAAACCTGCTGTAGCATCAGTCTAAAGAGACTCATCATCGTCTCAGCAGTGAATCACACACAGAATCTCTCATTCAGCTTGTTTTACTGACTGTGTTCACTGAGGTGATGGTGGCTCTGCTGCTGCTGCTGGGACTTCACTGTGAGAAAATCAGAGCTACAACTAATGTCATGATACAGGAAACGATGACAATTAACACAAACAGAATTTTGAATGATGTAAATATCTTTCTTACTTCACTCATGAATTCATTTTGATTTCTGTATTTTTCAGCTTCTATAAACAGATGCATCATGTGCTGTGACATTAAAGAAATAAACAATGTAAAGTCACGTCTGTAAAATCCCACCGTCTGATAAACATTACCCACAACGATGCTTCTTCTCTGTAAAAGACTGTACTTCAATATTTCTGCACATCATCAGGTGCTTTTTTGTTTTTGTTTCTGTTTGAAATAATAAAGACTGAAAACTGAGATTTTGTTTTATAGTTTAATATTTGTAAGATTAAAGCAAAAGCGTCCATATGTTACTTTATTTCTCCCATTTTTGCAAAAGCGTTCATTTGCAAACTCTCATAAACCTCTCTTAAGTGTTAACAGACATCATAAAAAGGAAATACCATTTGTGCTTAAATTTTCTATCATTTGTGTGACACCACTGGTTTTCTCTATAAAAGTGTAAAATTAACACAGTTAACACTGGGTGCCGGGCCGTTCTTGTGTGCCCGAGGCTCCAGGGGCACGCTCTTGGTTTGTGCTGGGGGGGGGGGGGGCTGCAGTGGTGGTGGTGGGGTGCTCGTTGGGGCCAGTCTCTCTCCTTCCTCCTCTGGGCTGTGCACGCAGTTATCATCGGGCTGTGTGACTGAAGATCTTCTGAGCTCCTTGTGGGCTGCCGGTGGCCCAGCTCCCCTGGGCCTCTCCCTGTTTGCCTCTAGATTTCGAAGGGGGGGGGGGCGTGGTTGCAGCTTCTCACCCTCATTGGGTAAGTTTCATGAGAGAAAGACGTAGACACATACATTGCAACATAACACAGCAAGATTGTGTGTATGTCTGTGCATACCGTGTGTGTGTGTGTGTGTGTGTGTGTGTGTGTGTGTGTGTGTGTGTGTGTGTGTGTGTGTGTGTGTGTGTGTGTGTGTGTGTGTGTGTGTGTGTGTGTCTATGTATATATATCAGAGTGTGTTCATATAGGTGTATCTTGCTCTGTCCACTTATTTCTTTTGTTCTCTCCTTTTTTCTTCTTTCTATCTTTTCTTTCCTGCCTGTCAGACAAACTTTAACAACAGCAGCATACACAGAAATTATAGAGATCTTCTTGTAAAAGCAAATATGTTTGGGACAACAATGCATTCAGATCATGATTCCATTTGCAAAAACTGACAGACATGACAGGCATTAAAAAAAAAAAAAAGAAAATCATCTGAGTGCTGGCTCAAAGTGCAGTAATGATATTATTGTGTTTAACACTGTCTGTAATGGTTAAGCTTACTATGTCTACCTGACTTACAGTACATAAAATTTTAAAACACTAAAACTGACCTGCCTCTACAGTACAGTTACCTGATCATTTTTGCAGAGACCAGCCTGCCCATGCCTGTTACACCAACTGGCCCGTAGGGCAGCAGCAAAGATCCTCGACTTCTGTCTGCTTTGGGCTTCTCAGGTGATGGTACGCCATGTATGTCACCATGTTTTCAGTTCTCCCTCCACTGTTCTGCAGAAGGTGTTCTTTGGTTTACCCCATTTTCTCTTTAACTATAACTCCCATTTTTCATCATAGCTTTCACCACTAGAAATCTTGTGACTCTGGAAGCCCCTCACACCCAGCAGAATTAGATCTATTTGTGGCTGTTTCCGTAACGTTTGGGTTTTTATGGGATGGGGTTGTTAGCCCATGTCCAACCCCACCTTGAAGGACCAGGAATTATCTTAGTCTGATCTCTACCCTTCGACCTCTCCAATATGGCTACGGCAAATCTCTCAGGGTCACTGAGACATACAAGCCCCCATACCACAACAAGGTGATGATCCAGTGTGGAGACCATTACAACAGTAACTCCTAAAACAGATTGTTGATTATTTTCCTGGTTTTTAGTCTGAAAATATGAAAACTGCATCACAGCAAAAAAAAAAAAAAGATCTTTATGAACAAAACTCAGCAAATTCAGACTCGTATGTTTTGTCTCAGTCAGTTGGAGCCTTTCCCAGCTGCCTCAGCCAAGAAGCAGGGTATGCTCCCATTGACAACTATGGCCATTTTAGAAAAAGCAATTGACACAACAGATTAGCACAAAAATCTCTATGATTCAAAGACAATGACTAACATTGGCTGTCATAAGCATCCTTAATGTTACACTTATGCCACCACAAAAAATACTTTTTTTAGGGGGGACTGAAAAAAAAAACAAAGTACAAACACCAAGATCAATACTTGAGTTTTTCTTGTATTTCTGTGATAGCAGTCCAATCAGTTTAGTCATTATAAGCTAGTTTATTAGCTTGTTAAACATCACACTAACAAAGCAGAGGTGGGAAACATGAACTGGCCTGTGAGGTGAATCAAACGCAGCATCAGTTCCTTGTTCCACCCACTGATGGTGAACAGAAACACTGAGACTTGACTTCACACAACAGCAACTCAGTTTCACCGGAAACTGCTTTTGTAAAATTGTTTTATTGGATTAAGCTATAAAAATATTTTATATTAAAATAGTTGCAGCACCAGGGAGAAACTCACGTTGACTGTCTTTACACTTTGTTCTTCATTCTGCAATAAGACGAGATGGACGTCCGAGCTCTCAGCATCAGACTGTGTGAGTACTGTCTTTATTTCCATATATGAAAAAATACATAAATAAAAGGTTTTATTAATTTTTTTTTTTTTTAAATAATGAGTGTTGTTAATTTTTTGCTTTAAGACAAAGTATAAATTTTTAAAGAAACATAAAAAATGCAATATTACTTTTACTAGTAACTGTAAGAGTAACCAAGTATCTCAGTAAATCTGTATCTTTTGTGTCTCCTCAGTGATGATCATCATGATTCTGTTGTGTGGACAGGATCAGAAAGTTGGTGAGTATCAGCTGTTTGTTCATTTACATGAACATTATTAAACATTTTGGAGGATCGAGAACTTTAGTAAAAAGGCCGAAGCAGGAAAACATGTTATTTAGTGAATGTCATCCTTGTCTTTATCATCACAAGTTATGATTATTTTGTTGTTGTTGTTTTGTGTAGTCCTTTATTTCTTGATGTGATTTTATTTTGTTGTTCAATTATAGGCCAAAACTTTTTTAGTCAAAAAAAGTTTTTTTTTTTTTTAATGGTTGATAGCAACTGAAACTGAAGTGCACAAAATGTTGAAAAAAAAAAAATCTTACACAGTTTTTTAGAAGTGTGTAAGATTTATTTATTTTACCTTCTTTCATTGTATCTTTTTTTTCTTTTTTCTTTTTTTTTAATTCAACTTCTGCTCCAGACTGTCTCACAGAGACGGGACTTTTGCCTCCTGGTGCTGCACCGTGGATCATTAGCATGGCTATATTGACCGCTCTGGTGCTGCTTCTTGGAATGCACTTTTACAACAAAATGTGGGACAGAGGTAAAGTCATACTTTATTCTCATTGCTTTTTCTTTGCCACACACTCCCAGCATGGTCTGTTAAAAGGAGAGCATGTTTTCTAAACTGAGGTAATATGGGTTTGTACCTTAACAATCGCCAACTGGAACATGTGTTACATTTATTTGGTGTTGAATGTTGAAAAAAAAAAACTCATTTATTTTTATGCTGGTGCTCTTCCCTCTTCTGCTGCAGCTTTGCTCTGTCTGTCAACAATAGTTCACTGAGGAGCAAACCGAGTCAGAACACCAATGCCGTGCCAACACATTGTTATCTATTATTAAACAGGCAAATTTTGCAAAATCAATAAAAGTTTGGTGAAAGTTTAAACATTTTTAAAGTCTTGAAAGAAAAAGACTGGCCTAAGCTAAATGACTTGATTGGCTTCTCTTCTTTTCATTTGGTTTATGGTCTCTAAAGAGTGAAAGCATGCAGAGCAGCAGGTGCTGCTTTAAGAAAAGACAGGAAGAAGAAAGATACTGAAGCAAGTACATTTGTCCTTTTCAGCAATAATTCCAAAAAACAAAAAAAGTCAAGAGCTGGAGAAAAAATAAATAATTTTGGTTTACATGATGTTACGTTTCCCTAAAGAGTCCAAGGTGCCTCAGTTGGCAAAAAGGGGGCACAAAGGCAAAATGGTTAAAATAAAAGATATTTATTAATGACTTAACAACAAAAAGAAACAGTTAGGTTGCTATAAAATAGTTTCCTCACATGGATCAAAACAGATACATCTGGCATAAAGTCAAACTGTGTTTAATCAATTTAGAATAAAATTTGAACAAGAACAAACCTAAGCCGAATCTGAGCCTGTGAGACTCAAAAGATAAAGGTTCAACATGTTTTTAAAAAGTCCAATCTGTGATGCTAGTAACATCACTTAGCACAAAGCTACGCTAATGAAATGTAGGGCAAAACTCAAGTAGATGTTCAGAGCAGCTCTTGTCATCAAACAGCAGAAACTTGATTTAGTTTAGTGTCCTGTTAGCAGCGACTTACATAATGAGCTGATGTAGAAGTGACAGTGATATTTTTCTCTACGTCTGAACATCAGATATTAGAGAACGTCAAAATAAACCTCACAGATAACATGAATATTGAACAGGGATCTTAATCACTAAAGTTACTGTGGTTATCTGTCCTCTCTCTCCATCAGATGAAGATACATTGTTTTCTAGAGCCATTTACTACACCTCAGTCCAGGGTGATGCTCAACTCAAAGGTGAGACTAATGTGATTAATGATGCCTTATGTGTTACATTCAGATAAAATGTGAGAGGTGGTAAATATAAAATGCTATGATAAAACTCCTTTCATATAAAAAAAAAAATGACATACAGTATACTTCTATAGGAGTTGCCTGTAAAGTAAATATTGATATCTAATCTGCACCAAAGAAAAAAAAATTCTATCCTTATTTAAAATTGTGTTCGTATCTGTTCTCTACTTCCTGTGTGTCTCACAAAGAGAACTGACTGAAGACACGATCACATCTGAATGAAAGTGAAGACAAAGAAGTAACCAACATATTGTTTCTGTGATGGAACCAGCTGTACATTGTTAGCTGAGTTTGACGTTCACGTCTATAAACTGTCATATCTTGTATGTATTCAGTCAGATACAGCTGGCTATCAGAACTACATGGTTATGAGAACATATAAAGTTCAAATGTTACCAAAAGCGTCTGTCTGTTGAGTTTAAACCATTTTGTTCTATCTGGTGTCTTTTTGCATGTGCATGAACTCTGTTGAGAGCTGCTGCAGCTCTTTGCTCCTGAACAGCAGGTACTCTCTGTGGTCGACCACTAATCTGAAAGGGCTGCATTACTTTTTTCAAAACAGATGCAACAATTTTGTGGTAAGCAGTGAAATATAGCTGCAAATATTGATACTGAGTGTGTCTTAAAGTGAAGTGTGGTCTTGTGCACAGAGTAAATGTGTTTTGTTTCATCCTGCAGCAGCTGTTCTGTTAACTCAAAGAAAATGAGCTCCACATTTGTTTCTTATTCCACCATGCATTTACATCATGTGGCAGCCTGCTACAAGTAAACACGTCAAGTGTAAGGATCCATGTTCACTGTAGAAGTCCTGAATACCGGCCTGGGGGGGCATACCTGATGACATAAAGACTGAAATTTTTCTGCATTCAAGATTGTTGGGATCTGCTGGAGCTGTACTAGATAAACCTTCAGCACACATTTATAGACTCAGCTTGCACTGAAGGAAAACATTCCTGCATGACAGGAAGGTCTCAGTGCTGGACATGAAGGACTTAGCCTAATTTCACTGACAGGGTCATTTGTTGTGTTGAAATAGAGAAAAGAAAGATTCAATATGTGTGCTCTGTTTTGGTTTTTTTAGATACATGAATGCTGCTTATATTTTTTTCTGTGATGCTAGACAATGAAATGTAGAGTAAAAACCAAGAAGCTGTTCAGAGCAGCTCTTGTCATCAAACAGCAGAAACTTGATTTAGTTTAGTGTCCTGTTAGCAGTGACTTACATAATGAGCTGATGTAGAAGTGACATTTTTCTCTTTTTCTCTACCTCTGAACATCAGATATTAGAGAACATCAAAATAAACCTCACAGATAACATGAATATTGAACAGGGATCATAATCACTAATGTTACTGTGGTTATCTGTCCTCTCTCTCCATCAGATGAAGATACATTGTTTTCTACAGCCATTTACTACACCTCAGTCCAGGGTGATGCTCAACTCAAAGGTGAGACTAATGTGATTAATGATGCCTTATGTGTTACATTCAGATAAAATGTGAGAGGTGGTAGATGTAAAATGCAAGCTATAATAAGAAAACGTACCTTTCATGTTAAAAATGATATATACTTGTCCAGGAGTTGCCTGTAAAGCAAATATTGATATGTAAAATGCACCAAAGAAAAAAAATCTATCCTTGTTTAAAATTTTGCTCATTTCTGTTCTCTATTCCTGTGTGTCTCACAGGTCGCAGAAAGAGAACTGACTGAAGACACGATCACATCTGAATGAAAGTGAAGACAAAGAAGTAACCAACATATTGTTTCTGTGATGGAACCAGCTGTACATTGTTAGCTGAGTTTAATGTGCTTGTCTATAAACTGTCATATCTTGTATGTATTCAGTCAGATACAGCTGGCTATCAGAACTGCATGATTATGAGTACATATAAAGCTCAAATGTTACCAAAAGCGTCTGTCTGTTGAGTTTAAACCATTTTGTTCTATCTGGTGTCTTTTTGCATGTGCATGAACTCTGTTGAGAGCTGCTGCAGCTCTTTGCTCCTGAACAGCAGGTACTCTCTGTGGTCGACCACTAATCTGAAAGGGCTGCATTACTTTTTTCAAAACAGATGCAACAATTTTTTGGTAAGCAGTAAAATATAACTGCAAATATTGATACTGAGTATGTGAAGTGCGGTCGCATGGACAGACTGAGTCAATGTGGCTTGTTTCATTCAGCAGCAGCTGTTCGGTTAACTCAAAGAGAATGAGCTGACAATGAGCTCTACAGATGCAGCCACCTAATGTTGCCGCATCCAGCCAGACGTCGGCCAGCTGAAGTCCAGCTCCCAGCTGGCCGACGTCCGGCTGTCGTCGGGCTGGAAGTCCCCCTCCTTCTCCTGGGCGTATCTACTTTCCAGCATGAACACACCCCTTTCCCTCAATTGTAGACTGTCACCAAAAGGTGGCGCCTTCTTAACAAAAACGTTGAGTTCTGTGATTCAAAAAAGTTTTGGTGAAGTATCAAGTTTTGAAAACCTAAAATAGATGCCTAAAATTTTTGTCAGTATGACCTTTCACACATTTCCATTGCGAATCACCAAAAGATTCCTTTGTTTCACTTCATCTTTTAACTAAATAAGTAAATAAATACAGTAGGTTAAAAAAGAAGCGGTGCTGCGCTGAGCCAACCCGGTCTCACGGCAGTTCGTGCAGTAGTCACGAAATTTAATCTATTGATTCGTGCTCATGAACACGAATTCCCTCTTTTTTTCGTGTTACTCGGCACGACTTCTAACCTGCCTGAAATGCAGTGGGATAAAGTTCGTGCCTCTGAGCACGGCTTCTAAGCTGCAGTATAGTTTTTTTTTTTTTGTTTTGCCCCTGTCCCCCTTTTTTCCCCCCTTTTCTTTTGAACTGGAAGCTCAGAAGCTGAATTATGCCTTTAATTGCGATCCTTAACCGCCACTTTTCCTTTTGACATGAATTTCTCCTTGTTTCATTTAATGTGGGGTGCTGCTTATGGTTGTAACGATGACATTTGTGGGGCTTTTTATGTCTAAATTTATATTTACGTGTTTATGGTTAGTGCTATATTCGGTGTCCAATTTTTTCTGTGAGTTCCGTGGTCTGAAGCCGTTTTCCCTCTGTGTTAAATCCATGAATCAACGATGAATAAATAAATGAACTACAGTACCCATCACCCCATCGGCCGTAACCATGGTCACGCGTATTCCCGTTGCTGTCCAGCTAATTGCATTAGTTCACCCGCTTCGGGTGTTATCAGGTAATTACTGACTTTATTAGCGGTTTTCAGGCCTGTAAATATGGGCCAGCAAGGGCCGTCTGCACCTCGTAGTCAGTCGAGAAGGTAGTTATCGTTCTAACGGAGGATCACTGACAGAGAAGGACTACAGACGAAGGACTACAGAAGAAGGACTACAGAAGCCATGCTCGCTGACTTCCGGCGGATGCTGCAGTGTTCAGGTAAGAGGATTTCAATGGACAGCGTTTATATAGTGATATTATTACGGCAGTGAGTTCAATAAGCACTTGAAATTAGATTAATGTGGTGTAAGAGAGCGCTGATATCCCAACTCTGAGATGCATTTGTAGAGATTATTGCGGGTTTTGCCGTCTTTGAGACGCTAGCTTAAATTTTCTGTGCAAATGTTAGCGGATATCGTAGGAAAGCGTTCACTATTTAAACAATGTTATGACAGAAATATGAGCTTCTGGACTTACTAGTTAAGTAAAATGATTATTTTCAGCCACAGATTCCAAATAAATATCCTGATGAGCTTCAGTGCATCCATATTCAATATCTGCGAGTACAGTGCTTCATTTAATCTGCATTGAACTGACCCAGGCTTATCACAATGTAAAATAAAATGATACTGGTCTGAACACAGTTGCTGGATCAGGTGACCCTGAAGCCTCTCTTAGTTATGCTGCTATAGGCCTAGACTGCTGGGGAGGTTCCCGTGATTTCTTTATATTCACTGTAAACAAACCTTATATTAGCAAGTTTCTTATATTCAATATTTAAACAAAGAGCAGTCTGTTTATACTTCAGACTGCTGGCTTACTTGTGGTTCCTATGATACTTAAGAGTAGAATGGGATGCAGAGCCTTCAGCTCCTCTGTGGAAAGAGCCTTGAGGTGACTGTTGTGATTTGGCACTATACACATAAAACTGAAAGTCTGGCTGCCTTTAATCCTCTGTGACAAACACGAGGATCCATGAAACCTGCCAGCACCTGAGAATGAGCTGAAACTTGCAGTGTATTACATTCCCATCATGGAGAAGCTTCCAGACTCTGGGAATCCTGTCAGTGAGCAGGGACTGATTCACTGTCCTCAGCTTTAAACAAACCCAGTCTCCATCTCAGGTTTTGACTCAGCCTGCTTTGGAGTCACTAATCTAGAATCATCAGGCTACTTACTTTCAACACCATAATTTTGTTACTGATTCAGTTTATAAACCTGTTTAGTGCTGCAGCAACAATCAAACATTTCCGCTTCATACATCATTGTAGTTTGTGTCTTTACTCTTTCAGAACTGAATTGGAAATCCAAAGGTGCTGGAAAGCTTCTTCTCCAACCCTCAAAGCCAAACTTCACCCATGAGAGCTGACAGCATGCAATCATTTTGAGAAGTGACACTCTCATAAATAAAGGTGAGCAATGATACTTAATGTGTACTTTTTGATTATCATGTTTAAAGGTTTGTCATTGCTCACAGTGGCCTTGTATTCATTAGGCATTTCCAGAATAGTATCCAGCAGTTTCTTGTGAGCTGAGCTGAATCATTTTTCTTTTAATACATGTTTAACATTCACTTGAGTATTACTTGTTATACATAACTGTGGCTCTGAAACAAAGGCTTTCCTGAAGGAGAAGAAGAGAACCTTTAGATCAGGAAATAAGGAGGAGCTGAGAGCTGTGCAGAAGGATCACAGAAGGAAAATCAGGGATGGAAAAAACACCTACAGAAAGAAGATGGAGGACCAGCTACAGCAGAGTAACACCAGTGGAGTTTGGAGAAGCTTGAACTCAAGTTCAGGCCACAAACCAAGCCCACTCTGAGACTTAGAGTAGAGTGGGTGAACAACTTGGACCACTAGAACTACCAGCATTTTCACACTACTCCTTTTTCTACCAAGCGCCTCCAAATGGCAGTTTACATCTCATTAGGCCACCTTTTGTTATGTACACGGGGCCAGTAGATCGGAATGTGTGTGGGATGGGTGTGGGGGTGGGGATGGGTTACCACTGATGACCCAGGGTTGCCAGGTGTATAAAAAGCCAGGTCACAACACATATTTCACCTTTAATAAGAACAAATTTGTAATTGGGATCCCAGATTTGGAAGAGATGTTTTGTGTTCTCCGTGCTTCAGGTTCACAGCAGATGGAAGGAAACTCAAACACCCACTAATGTAGCCTTTGTGCTGACTGTAGACTGAGGGATCTCTTCAAATTGTTGTATTCCTCCTCTTCCTCGTCACCCACTGCTTCAGATCTTGCTGTCACCATCAGACTGCAGCAGTTATGTTATTTAGCCATGAAACATGTCGTCACCCTCCCTTGATTTTTTTCAGGCTTTTCAGAAAACACAAAAAACTGAACCGAATGTTGAAAATTTAATTTAGACAAAAATAAAATTTTAAAAATGTCTTTGACCATTTTTTTAGGAGGGTGACGATAGATAACCTTGTTCAGCCTGTTTAGGAATGCACTGAGATCAATAACCTAATTTCCAACGCAGATCTGGAGAAACAGCAAAAACCAACGGGACCCCACACAGCCACAGATGATGCTCCAGAGCTAGAAGTTCTAAACCATAAACACCAACCTGGGAAACTTGCTAAGTGTGACAGGTCCAACGTAACCCCAGATACAGCCCAGCCACAGGGTGAACCAAATCTTTCAGATAATGACAACAGAGAACCAAACGCACCTCCCTCCTAAACTCACCAGCCTGCACCAACCTGACATTTCTCCTCCCTGAGTTAAATAGATGAATGGAAGTTAAATGGTTACAAACATAAAAACCACGGGTCCACAGACAGGAGCAGTGAGCTGAAATCAGCACAAAGCTACCTGAGAGGCTGTATTGAACTACTATATATAATTTAATCATTTGTCCTGACTGGTTTCACCTCAGATGTTCTTTCTCCTTTTGGTAGATTTCTCCCACCTCTGTTTTGATGCCAAGAAGAAGAAGAAGCTGCTTCAGAGAAGTGGGCTTCATGGTCTCAGTGCACAGCAACATGTGTTTTCACTGCCACAATCAAAACATTGAATAAAATCTATGTATTGTTGTTTGGAAACGTGTCATATTACTGCATACTAAGGTGTGTTATTAAAGAAAAAAATGAGTTCTATATTTCTGGTTTGATGATATCCGAAGCTTTTGATTCAAAACGTTTATTTTCCACTGCACAAAATATTTACTGTTGCACATTTATTTCTCATAGGGATTTTTTTTTTCTTTCCATATTTCAGTCTCTGGTTCTTGAGAGTCATGGCTGCTCTGTCTGGTCTCTGACAGAGATCCTTAAAAATATTATTGGAAAGTACCTATTAATTTTACTTTCAAACAGCTTTATGTGAATGTTATCTTTTCATTTATAATTTTTAATATATTGATCACAGTGTAGTGTACCGTAGAGGCATCCAAAAATGATGAGACTGGGCTGCTTGTGTGTGATTTGGAAGGTTTGTGTCTGTCTGTGACTCTGCAGAGGTTAAAGCTGTGATCCAGTCTCAGTCTCTGACTGAAGGTTGCTGAGACTCTGATTAGATACACAATGTGAAGTTCACAATTCTCTAAACAAATAAAATGGTAATGACAAACATGAACATCTGTACTTATTTCAGAGACATGAATGTTTACAAACATAATATTTATTTTAAGGATTGGACTTCATAAAGCGCACTGATGTTAGAGTGTGTGTTCATATTTAAATTATTTTGTAGGCTGAAATTGTAACGGTGGACCTGAGATGGTCCAGAGAAAGTAAACACATGTTAATTAGAGTAATATCAACAACAGACTGAGACAGACAGCTGTGAAATGCGCACACAATGACGTCACCTCATTCACTGCTAGCTACACTGCTAGCTACATCGTATCATTCATGATCATCTATGTAAACAACGTTTAAAGAAGCCGCCACAGCTCTGCGGCTGTAACTGTTTCAAATCATATATTTTTGCTCGTTTGAACTCTGAGGATGTTTTTAAAACGGTCTTAAAAGGCTGTTTCTATGGTGGTTGTCACGGACGCCTCAGTAGCTTCTTAGGCTAACCTGGCGCGTCCGGTTCCTGCTGCTAGCTGTCTGCCGCAGGAAGGCTGCGTCCCATTTCAAAGAGCCGCCGCTCCGTCGTAACTGTGGCTCAAACACCACTTTATCCTTTAAGAAAAGGCCTTTTATAGCCATTTTGGTCGCAGTTTTGATTATAAAATAAAAGGGAAAATATAAACAAGCAAAAAGCTTAACATTGTGAAGACTTGGAAGAACAATGTGACACTGATGAGAGGATTAGGCTTCCCTGGTCATTGCCAGGCCAAACCGGCTGGTGATCAGAATTATTATATTTATTTTTTTACCCAGTGTCGCTGGCGGTGCAGCGCTCACAGCCTGTCCGAGGTCCCGGGCTGAACTTCAAGCCCAGCCCGTCCCTCCAGACAATACTCACCGCTCCACTATAATGACCGCTTTACTCTCATCTTTCTATTGTTTTTAATGGACAGTTCCGCTTACAATTACAGTTCAATGATGTGAGGATCCTTGGTACAGTATACAGCGGGCTGCAAATGAATGCGCTTCCACTATTACTGCTCCTCCTGGTGGATAAACAAGACATTACCACCATTTTCCCCAAATGCTGCTTAGGGGCGTTCCCACCAGTGGCCGGAATTCCTACGTCATTAGCGGGGGATCGCGTTTAGGCCGAGGTTCGGCCACGAATCGGCCAAGGACCGGCCAAGGTCGCGTCACGGATCGGCCGGAAATTTTCAGTGGCTGCATCTGTACATTTGTTTTGATCATTTTTTATTCAACTGTGTATTTACATCATATGGCAGCCTGCTACAAGTATACATGTAAAGTGTAATGATCCATGTTCACTTTAGAAGTCCTGAATACCGGCCTGGGGGGACATACCTGATGACATAAAGACTGAAATTTTCCTGTATTTTAGACTGTTGGAATCTAATGCAGCTGTATTAGATAAACCTTCAGCACACATTTATAGACTCAACTTGCACTGAAGGAATACTTTCTTATTCATGGTCTCAGTGCTGAACATGAGGGACTCAGCGTGATGTCACTGTCAGGGTCATTTGTTGTGTTGAAAAAGAGAAATTTCAGTATGTGCTCAGTGTGTTTAAATCTGAGCCTCCCCATGTAGCAACATGATGCAATCAGTGCGAAGTAAAAGAACAAAGAGAAGAAAACAGAGGAAGTGCTGCAATGTGTGTCGATTTAAGATGGACAAGGAGACACAGGATACATGCATCAACTGCAAGAAACACACAGCAAAACTCAGCAGGCTGCCATGAATCTGTTTAATTTGTTGTTGTCTTAGTGAGAAAGAGAGAGAGCACTTTCAGCCAGATTCACAAAGTCTATCTAGATTCAGTTCTAGTCAGAAATCTTGAGTTGTCTTTATGATTTGCTTGGATGGTTTTGTGCCTGTCTGTGGCTGCTTCATTTCCTGTTTCTCAGAAATATGACAGATGAAAATGGCCGGTCTCACAGTAATCTTTTTTTTTTTTTTTCCTGTGGTTCTCAGCAACCACAGACATCTGTCTTACAAGCATTTTGATTTCCATCCATCCGTCCATCCATCCATTCTCTTTTGCTTATCCGGGGCTGGGTCGCGAGGGCAGGAGCCTAAGCAGAGAAGCCCAGGCTTCCCTCTCCTCAGCCACCTCCTCCAGCTCATCCCCAAGACGTTCCCAGGCCAGCCGAGAGATAGAATCTCTCCAGCGTGTCCTGGGTCTGCTGCGGGGCCTCCTCCCGGAGGGACATGCCCGGAACACCTTACCCAAGAGGCGGCCAGGAGGCATCCTATTCAGATGCCTGAGCCACCTCAACTGGCTCCTTTCGATGTGGAGGAACAGCGGCTCTACTCTGAGCCCCTCCCGGATGGCCGCACTCCTCACCCTATCTCTAAGGGAGAGACCAGCCACCCTTCGAAGGAAACTCATTTCTGCTGCTTGTATGCGCGATCTTATTCTTTTGGTCACTACCCAAAGCTCGTGACCATAGGTGAGGGTAGGAACGTAGATCGACCGGTAAATCGTGAGCTTCGCTTTTACACTAAGCTCCCTCTTCACCACGACAGACCGGTGCAGCGTCCGCATCACTGCAGAAACAGCCCCGATCCGTCTGTCGATCTCCCGCTCCCTTCTCCCGTCACTTGTGAACAAGACCCCGAGATACTTGAACTTCTCCACTTGGGGCAAGAACTCGTTCCTGAGCCGGAGAGGGCACTCCACCCTTTTCCGGCTGAGGACCGTGGCCTCAGACTTAGAGGTGCTGATTCTCATGCCAGCCGTTTCACACTCGGCTGCGAACCGTTCCACTGCGAGCTGGAGGCCATCCCCTGATGAAGCCAACAGGACCGCATCATCTGCAAAGAGCAGAGATGAGACTCTGAGGCCACCAAGGAAGAGGTCATCCCCCTCGTCCCCAGACTCTGCTTCCACTACAGAAGGCGTGTCAGTGGGATTCATGAGGTCCTCGAAGTATTCCTTCCACCGCCCAACTATAGCCTCAGTTGAAGTCAGCAGCACCCCACCCACACTATAAACTGTGTGAGTGGAGCGCTGCTTTCCCCTCCTGAGTCGCCTGACGGTTTGCCAGAATCGCTTCGATGCCGTCCGAAAGTCTTTTTCCATAGCCTCACCGAACTCCTCCCACACCCGAGTTTTTGCGTCGGCCACTGCCCAAGCTATGTTCCGCTTGACCTGTCGATACCTGTCAGCTGCCTCCGGAGTCCCACAGGCTAACCAAGCCCGATAGGACGCTTTCTTCAGCTTGATGGCTCCCTTCACCTCCAGTGACCACCATCTGGTTCGGGGGTTACCACCACGACAGGCACCAACCAACTTGCAGCCACAGGTCTGAGCAGCAGCCTCAACAATGGAGGTACGGAACATGGTCCATTCGGACTCAATGTCCTCAGCCTCCCTCAGAATGCTGTCGAAGTTCTGCCGGAGGTGGGAGTTGAAGATCTCCCGGACTGGGGCTTCTGCCAGGCGTTCCCAGCATGCCCTCACAATATGTTAAGGTGCACCAGGTCTGTCCGGCATCTTCCCCCACCACCTGATCCAACTCACCACCAGGTGGTGATCAGTTGACAGCTCAACTCCTCTCTTTACCTGAGTGTCCAAAACGTACGGCCGCAGATCTGATGATACGATTACAAAATCGATCATCGACCTGTGACCTAGGGTGTCCTGGTGCCATGTGCACTTATGGACATCCTTATGTTCGAACATGGTGTTTGTTATGGACAAACTGTGGTTTGCACAGAAGTCCAATAACAAAACACCATTCGGGTTCAGGTCGGGCAGGCCGTTCCCCCCAATCACGCCCCTCCAGGTCTCACTGTCATTGCCCATGTGAGCACTGAAGTCTCCCAGCAAGACTATGGAGTCACCAGATGGAGCACTCTCCAGCACCCCACCCAGCGACTCCAAAAATGGTGGGTACTCTGAACTGTCATTCGGCGCATAAGCTCAAACAACAGTCAGGACCCGTTCCCGTTTCCCCGTCGCCCAAATGCGCAGGGAAACAACCCTCTCGTCCACCGGTGAAAACTCCGACATACAGGCAGCAAGCCGGGGGGATACAAGAATATCCACCCCAGCTCACCGCCTCTCACCGAGGGCAACTCCAGACTGGAACAGAGTCCAGCCCTTCTCCAGGAGACTGGTTCCAGAGCCCAGGCCATGCGTTGAGGTGAGCCCAACTATACTTTGCTGGTATCTCTCAACCTCACGCACTAGCTCAGGCTCCTTCCCCACCAGCGAGGTGACATTCCATGTCCCAATAGGCAGTCTCAATAGCCGGGGATTGGTCCGCCAGGGCCTCTGCCCTCGGCCACCGCCAGACACACACTGCACCTGACCCCTACGACACCTCCTGCGGGTGGTGGGCCTACAGGAGGGTGGGCCCATGTAACCTCTTCAGGCTGCGCCCGGCCGAGCGCCACGGGCTATTGCCCGGCCACCAGACGCTCTCCCTCGAGCTCCCTCCCCAGGCCTGGCTCCAGGGTGGGGCCCCGGTAACCCTATCCTGGGCAGGGTAAACTGTTCCCTTGCTGTTATAAACATAGGGGTCTTCTGAACCACTGTTTGTCTTGACCCTCACCCAGGACCAGTTTGCCATGGGAGACCCTAGCAGGGGGACAAGCCCCCGGGCAACATAGCTCCTGGGATCACCGGGACACACAAACCCCTCCACCACAATAAGGTGGCGATTCACGGAGGAGGCATTTTGATTTATCAGAAGTAAATATTACCTGTGACAGCATTAAAAATGATCTGCTTTTAATGGTTTAATGGTAAGTTTAGCACAAAAGATAATCAATCTGTTACTTCTGTATAGTATGTAACAGTAACTTCATTATTTCCTGTGTTGGTTCAGCATGACGTGGATGATACGGTGAATTTTTTTTAACAACCACTTGAGTTCAGTACTTGGGTACAAGGGCAGCATGGTGGTGCAGAGGTTAACATAAACTATTGGGTTGAAAATCTCCTGATTTTGAAGTCAACCATGTAGTTTTATTGACTAATTCAAACCAAACAACAAAAAGGTTGAAGATTAGAAAAAGAGGTTGTGTCATCCATTACATGGGCCTCCATTTTGTTCTGCTTTGCATTAAACTACAATCAGAGTTTTTGATCAAACAAATGGATGGATGGATGGATGGATGGATGGATGGATGGATGGGTGGATGGATGGATGGAAATTACATAGTTCTCTAATTTTCTTTTTTCTTTTAAAGAAGTGTTATATTGGGGACATTTTCAGTGTTTCTCATTAAACATTCACGTGGCCTTTGGTGGCACATTCACTTTGTTGACTCCAACAACAGCAACTCTACTTTGAAAACTACTTTTCATGATCACATGATCTGTGATTCAGTAAGTAACAGCTAGTTTTTTACTGATGTGAACATTGATTATTTTGTGTTTGGAATAGAAAAAGTTGAGAGTTACAGTAGAAATGTATTTATTTTTACCATCATCACGATCATTTTGACAGAAACCGTGGAGAGCGCTGGTGACAGACCGGAGTAGAAGTAATGTTATCACCATCACTGTCACTGGTATGTTTGCATGGATGCAGTATTATTCTCTCATAAACTCATGAGTCTGACCTGAAATACATGTTAAGCTCTGGTCAATCAGCTGGTTCTGTCATCCTGCAGCACCTGTGATGGAGGGAGTGAGAAGCTGTGACATCTGCTGCAGAGACAAGACAATTTTGAGCCTCACAGCTGTTTTCTATAAAGATGGACGTGACATCAGGAACAGCTCCACAGGAACTATGACCATTCACATAATTTCCAAGTCTGACGAAGGACTTTACAAGTCTAACATCCCAGGAGCTGGAGAATCACTAAAGAGCTCGATGAATATCACAGGTGAGACACTGAAGAGTTCAGTCTGTTTATTTATGTATTTGTGTGAGCTGTATTATAATTGCATCTCTCAATGAGCCTTGGTTGATTCATGTGTCAGTCATAAAGACACTAAAAGAAATAACTACGAATCAGCTGTGTCCACATGACACAGCTAAACACATTCAATTCTATTGGTCTGCCTCAGGATTCACATACTTTGGAATTTAAATGGCTCCAAATAGCAAAGAAAACATGGACATAGTGTTTACAAACATTAAAAAAGACCTCGCTAGATGGATGGATCTCTCTGTTTCCTGGATGGGCAGAATAAGCGTAACTAAAATGAATATTCTGCCTCGTCTCCTCTTCCCTATTCAGATGTTACCAATTTATAGAACTAAAAAATTGGCCGGAGAAATTGAACAAAATTGATCAAAATTCATATGGAAAGAGAAAAAAATCTAGATTGAGTTTAAAAACTCTAAAATTACCTAAAGACAAAGGCCTTTCTTTCCCTGATATTACGCATCACAACCGGGCTTGTCATAGCTGACTCATTCATGAATGGATTTATAGTTATTACAAGGGAGGGAAGAACTCTGTCAAAGTATCAAAACTCTGGTGGTGTATAACTAAGGAAGTGGATACAATTTTAAAGAGTGAGATTGTAAAGATTCACTACAGTTTCTATTGGGTTTGTCACCTGTAAATAAAATTATGGATAAAAACAGATCAATATTGTTAAATAAACTGCTATTTTTTTGCCCATAAATGTGCACTTCTAAATTGGATCAATGAACAGCCTCCTACATCAACTCAGTGGTATGAAGATATTACCAGCAGAGAGGCTTAGTGCAAAGTTAAGGAACAATGATGATGGTTTTATGAATGAATATGGCGACCTCTAATGGAACACCTGCCTCATGATCTGCAAGATCCTCTTCAGAAAGGAGGTGACAGGTGAGTGTGGTGAGGACATGGAGGAGTTACTGAAACATAGTGAAATGAAATGTGCCCCCCCCCCCCCTTTTTTTTCACTAGTTTCTTTTCATCATTTCTGTTTCAGTGCAAATGGAGGAAAGGTCCATGTAGATGATTCAGTTATGAAGAATTCTTCATGTTACTATTTTTGTTTGTGATTGTATTTGTTAATAAGAAAGCAGTTAGGACTTTGACCTGCTCTGTATTTTCTTCTTGTGGTTCTCATGGCGAGACAGAAAGCTCCATACTATCATGTTATCTTTTGCAAGAATGTTCTGACTGTATCTGTGACCGTGGCAGGAAGATAATCTATAAGTGATTCTATGTTTGTTATTATTCTTTGTCAGATACCTCACAGACTGCTCTCTCTTGGTTTTTGACCACTTTGCAAAAGCAAAATTAATTTTCTCAAAGTCAGCCTGTTTGCATAGATCAATTTATTTCAGCATTCAGAGAAACGTGCAGTCATAACTGCTGCCTGAGGTTGAAGGTACGATACCTACAGCATACACGACAGCCTACTTATGCACACAGTTGTGACACAAACTATTTCCTGTTTTGAAGAAAGTTATAGTCCCTCTGTGGGCTCATGTGTTGAGTGCAGATGTGTTTTGGAAAATGTCTCAGGATGATCTGATTACTTTCCTTATCAATGTGGAATCCACACAGTAAAAGGTGGGCAATTTCCTGCACCTCCATAAATAAATGGCAACTTTATTTATGGAGGTGGATTCATTTCATCATCTGAGAGCCTAAAAGTTGTTGAAACTGAAGGATTTGATCCGGACACATTTTTGGCCCTGATGAGTTTTTATGGTCTTCTCAGTGGAGACTACAGCTGGTACAAAAGCGACCAAAAGGAGGCACAAAAATGCACACAACACACACACAGCACATGCAGCCTGACTCTCTACACTGTGCCTCACACATCTCTATGGTGGTATCACTTGTTCTGCTCAAAACACAAATGTACAGCACTTGTGCAGTTCATTATGACCTCAGCTCACACTGAGCTGATGCTGCTGCAAAATAAGATTTTAGATCAACTCTCAGCTGCTTCAGGTGGTGCTGGATTTTGTGGTTGTCCTCTACCTTGCTGTAATAATGTGCTCCAGTGCTGACTGTGCTCATGATTAGGGCTGTTTTTCTCTGTTGTGTAGCACCATGTTTTAGGTTGGTGGTGATGAGTTTGATTGATCGGCCTGTCTGACTCTAAGTGACAGCCTCTGAGTGATGGGTCACTGATTTCACCTCATTTTTATTTTGATGAAGAATCTGAAAGTTCAGAGTAAAATTGATGTATTATTTTATTAATATTACTCCTTATTGCTTGCTATACATCCAGGGGTGTCTGTGCCCTGCAAAAACAGGTACATGCTTTCTGTATGACACTCAGTGATGACCTTGATTGAACCTGTCAGGATTTTTATTTTTTTTTAAGCCTGTCATGTCTGGCAGATCTTGCAAACAGAACTGTGATCTGAATGCATTGTTGTGCCAAACATATTTGCTATTTCAAGATGAGCTCTATAGGTTCTCTATAGGCTCCTCTTGTACTGTGTGACCCTTTATTTTATTTGAATTATTTTTAACATGCTATGTGACAAATTGTGCCAGAAATGACAGGCTTAGGAAAAAGAAAAGAGAAAAGAAAGAAAAGAGAAAGGGAAAGAGGAAGAAGAAAAATGAAGAAAAAAAATAGAGAGAAAAATAGAAAAAAGAAACAGGAAAGAGTGCAAGTAAGTGAACCAAATAGTTCGTCACTTGTTAAACATAAGATATTGACAATATTTGCAAAATTAAAAATTGTGTGGGGAAAACAAAATAAAAGAAGAAACATAGTTACACAAACCAACCATTTTGTGTTATTATGTGGGTGTATGTGTTTGTGTCATGAAATGTGCTTACCAATGAGGGCAGAACGCCACAGCCCTGCCCATCAGAAGCTAGAGGCAGGCAAAGAGAGCCCCAGGAAGCCCAGGCCACCAGCAGCCCATCAAGACCTACGAAGACCCGCGGCCACTCATTCCAAAGACAGCCGTACACCCCCCCACAGCAGGCGGGGGAGGGAGGTCTCAGACGGAGTCCCCCCAGTCAAGGAGCAAGGTCCAGCCAAACATACAACCACACGCACACCCGCAAGCACATCCATGTACACATTTATGCACAAACACACTCACCCACACACATATAAACATAGATACACCATACGTACACATCCACTCACCCACCCATACTCACGAAGACTGTGACAAATACAAAGACACACATTCATCCATAGCTACCCACCCTCTGAAGATGGGGCGAGTGGAAACCACCCCAGGGCCAACAGTGACCCCAAGACGCCGCCAGCCCAGTCCCAAGGAACCACCCGACCCCCACCCCGGGCAAGGTGTAAGAAATCGGGGTGTGAGATGACCCACCCCCCTCCCCCTGCCCAACTTGTAAGTGTATGTGTTTATGTTTGTGAATGAATGAGGTGTATAGGGTGCAGTTAAAATTGAGGGGGCAGTTGTGACACAAGCACCAACTGCTGGTCGTCAGTGCTCGCCCACACTGCCCCCCCAAGACCCTCCATGTCTAAAGTGCAAATAAAATTTGGGGACAGACAGTAAAGAGGATCTGAATGGGGCCACCTCAGCGGCCCCATCTCATCAACACTCCTCTTTCTTGTGCTGCTAACACATTTTATGGTCCAAACCAAACTACTGCAGCATCTGTGTGCAGCACAGAGGGAAACACAGACAGCGATTAGAGCAAGACGACAAGTACGCACTTTGTGTCCTTTTATCTGTGATATGAACTGATACAAAGCAGCAAGTTCAGCCTTAGAGCCCAACCTAATTCACAGCCGTGAAAATCGCTTCACTTTTCTCATGTAATACACATGTAATATGGTAGAAACTGGATCTTGAGACAGCAGAGTAATGCCCCTCTGCTGCTTTCGTCACGTGTTCTTGGTTCGAGACCAGCTGGCTGGCAGAGGCCCAAGTTGAACCCGTTTTTCACCAAGTGTGTTCGAGGTGGAAAAAAACGGTGAAAGGTTCAAATACTGGCACCGGTACCGGAACCCCGTCGGTGGAAAAGAGGCCAGAGGGTCACCACTGTCATATTTACTTCAACATCATCACCATCATTATCATCATGCTTCATCTGCTTGCTTGACAGTTCATTGATTCTTTTTCTTTTCTTTTTGCTGTATTTCTAAGTTTCTAGAAGCAGGTGTACCATGTGCTTTTACTGTGTCAAGAAGGGAACATCTTAGAATTGATGTGCTGTGTATACAAATCATTTTTTTTCCCCCACTCCCAGTTTGCACTTTGAACATTAGTAAGAAGCATCTACCAAGTCACCACAGTGACTCTGTGCTTTGTGCATGGACAAACATGTGACCTGTGACTCACTGTACTCTGCACTGAAGTCTGTTGCCTCTCTATCAAGACTTGTTCTGTTTGCATATTCAGTGATTAAAATAATGATAATTTAAAAAGCTCTTGTGTGATTTAAAGGTTTTAATGGCAGTAAAATGCTTCTATTTCAGCCTTTTATACTTACTGTCACACTGTGTGTAACTGTTTCTGCTAATGAAGAACAATAGTGTAATGCTGTATGATGCACTGCAGGGGGCAGAGTTGGACTGAAGTGACCAGAAGCCACCATTACTGCAAAAGTTTTCAAAGTGTTGTGTACTTATGTGTACAACTAGTATCAAGGGACCTACATTTAGTCACTTTTGCCAATAAATCTGTTGAGCAGACCTCTATTAAAAGATTAAATGGTCACAATCTGCAAAAGTAGCCACGTTGATGTCGTGTCAACTATGTGTTGTTATAATGTCATACACGTGTTATAAAGTTAATGTGAATTTTAAAAAAAGAAAACAGACCATGTTTCCTCACTGACATTTGTAATATTTTTTATACTCAACTGATAATGACTTTATCAACAGCCAAATCTTTATTGAGGATTAAGTATATTACAGTATATTAGAATATAATGAATCAAACTATGAGAGAACATGTGAAAACCTCTGACAGTTCATAGAAACAAGCTTTGACTACAACAACAGCAGTTCTGCTGTGGTTTTTACTTCGGCCTATGAAGCAACTGTAAAGATTTAAAAAAGTTTTGACTACAACAGCAGAACTGCTGTTGTAGTCAAAACTATTTTGAAACTGAAACAAACCATCATTGCAAAGATTAATGCTTAATATTAATGTTTATTGGAACATGTTTGCTAATGAGTCTGAAAAATATAACAAATTATGTATTTGTTGTAAATGTTGCTTTTTAAGGCTGTTAAGTGATCACAATCCACAAAAAGTGTTCATATGCTATTAAATTGTCACATCTGTTAAAGCACCTTGAGGCGACTTTGTGGTGATTTGGGGCTCTATAAATAAAATTGATTTTGAAACAGTTCCATCAGTTGAGGTGAAATATGTATAAATATGCTCCCTGTAATCGAACAGTCCAAACTGCTGCCTGCTCTGAAGACCCTGCTGACATTTATTCGTCTGTGTCCTCGTTGGCTCGAGGCCTCACACGTTCACAGTTATGTCTCATTGTCACTCGCATTGTTCTTACCTTCAGTTTAATATAAGTAAACTCAAAATTAATTAAAAACATTTCATTACAGCTGAATGTGTTGGAAGAAAAACACATAAAAAGCTGATCTTTCATGTCTGTAAATATTTTTACCTTTCTCTTCTTTTTACCCACCATGTTACACTTTGTAACTAACCTTTAGTTTGTGTTACAAAGCTGACGGCACTCTGCAGAGGTCAGAGTTGGACTGAATTGAAACATGCTGCCTTTAATGTAAAGGCCCTCACATGTAAACTCTCATAGGCCGTACATAACATAACAGATAAACAATAAATCTGTTCAGCAGATTCTTTAGAACAAAATATTTGCTGTAAATGTTTCATTAAGGCCTTGAATTCTAAAGTTAATCTACAAAATTTGACATTTTAATACAGAAATGGCAGTTATACAGTGATTTTCTGTCACTAATAAACTCTGTGATGCCAGTTATCTGTCTTACAGATGGTCAAAGCTCCAAGACATGAATATGTGCAAAAATGCTCATAACTCTGCTCTGAAACCCAAACTTCTAACTCTGATTGTTTATTAATCTGCAGCCATATGAATGATCAATCAAATACCAAAAAATGCAATGTAAGTTTCAATGTTTTTACTCTTAGCTTCAGTATAATATATTCATAGAGTTGAAAAAGTGAGGTGAATATTTATGAGGTGTGTAAGAAAAGTTCCAGGCCTGAGTGTGCTGTGTCAGCTGTGAGTAGCAGAGGGATTGGCAAGTTGTGATCTGAACATCCAGGGAGCAAATACCTGTCGACTTAACTCTTTGTAGCCATTATTTTTTTTTAAACATGCTTTTAAATGGATGACCTCTGTTTCAGATCATTCTGCAATTAGCAGAGGAATGAACCAACCAGACAGAGCCACCAGGCAGCCTGAAATTTCTGGTGCAGTTGGGGAAAACTCCATCACAAGCACTCGAAATGCTCCAGCAAATGTGTGGAGATAACATGATGTCACACTCATGTGTTTTTTAGTGGTACAAGAAGTTCAAAGAAGGACATGAGGATGTGAAAGATGACCTGAGGAGTTGAAGGCCTTAAACCAGCAGGTCTGAGTCCAACGTGGAGCGTCTCAGGCAGATGGTGTGTGGGGATCGTGGGGACCAGAGGCGATTACTCTAAGACTGCAAGGGAAGCTCAGCTTCCCCTAAAATGTCAAAAAATAAGTGATCAAATATATACTGTTGTGTGTACATGTCATTGACTAAATATGCGCTACAACGCGCTCAACTTTTGTTCAGAATCAGCTTCTTATCACTGGTAACGACGCGGCTTTCCTCTCACTCATTCCCGCAGCTTCACTGCGCTTTAAACAGCGTGGACGCTGAGCGTCTACAGAGTTCGATAGCGAAGCAAAGAGTGCAGCGAAATGAGACGAGTCATTGGATAAATGCTGGGCTTTGTCCCGCCCATCGGACGCTCAGCGTCTCTGGGGGTCTATGGGGCAGTGGGCTGGCCTCGGTGCCTGGACGCTCAGCTTCTGCATGATGATTGGATGATCTGTCTGAGTCTGAATCCCTTTTTGATTGACAGCGAATCAGCGATCTTTTGGTGTAAACATCCGTGGGAGCATTTTTAAATTTTCATTCTGTTCTGAGTTGAACCGGAGACTTTCCTAATCCTCTTAGCGGCATTTTCTTTGTTGAAAACGACTAGCGACAAATCGAGCTTCTATTTCTGGTGGGGTTTTTGTAGCTGCTTGTGTTTGGAGACTGACTTCTATCACTCTTTCTGACTTCTATCGCAGTTTCTGTCCAGCGGGTGCTGCTGTATAAATAAACCGACACATTTTATGATGTAGGCCGAAATTGAGCTTCCCCTCCTTGAAAGACCAGCATCTGCCACTGGTGGGGACCCAAATCTTCAGTGATAATCTTCCAGACTCTGTCCTGGTTCATGCCCAGGTCATTCGGGGTGGTTGTAGCTTAGGAGGTAGAGCAGAGCACCTACTGATCGGAAGGTCAGCGGTTCGATTCCTGGCTGCTCCGGGCTCCATGCTAAAGTATCCTTGGACAAGATACTGAATCCCAATCTTCTCTCCGGTGAATGTTAGACATTCATTCCAATACAAAGTTTACTTATTCGTGGAAGTGCTTGTATGAAAGGCTGTGAATAGGTAAATGTAAACATGTTGTTTAAGGGCTTTGAGTGCTCAGAGTAGAAAAGCATTATATAAGAACTAGTCCATTTACCATTTGTGATCAAACAGTCAACAACAATCCCCACGCACCGCTAACCCCTCCCCCACTCAGAGATAACATAGCTGGAGCTGACTGAGCTTCAGTGTGAAGCAAACACCAGCATCTCTCTCTCTCGTACCTTTTTGCCGTTGTTGTGGCAAAAACTGATTTTTGATATTTGCCAAAAAATGACCGGCTGTTTTTGAACTGTTGTAAATGACTTGTTGACCTATAATCTGTCAAAGATATCACTCGTGTGTCATGTCCTGGGCCGTTGGCCCAGCGTTTTGTGTTAATTTATTTCCTGAGTTTGTCCTCCCTGTATGTTTGTCATGTTCCCAGTGTTGTGACTTGTCTGCGTGTTCCTTGGTTTATCACTTCCTGTTTTATTTTGCCAATGTGATTTCCTTGTGCTTTGTGTTTAGCTTTGCTTCCCCTGTGTAATTAGTTTCATTTGCCTCACCTGTTGTTCCCTGCTGTTTCCTCTTGCCCTGATTACCCATTGTGTATTTAAGCCCTCAGTTTTCATTTGTTCTCTGTCGCGTCGTTGATGTTTTGTGCCCGCATGTTCCTGTGTTCCCTGTGCCTGCCCTTCGTCTCCCTGTGCCTCCCTTCCAAGGTTTTTGTATTTGTGTTTCCCCGTTGAAATAAATCCCCTTTTTAGTTATGTTTGCTTCTGGAGTCCTTCATGTGAGTCCTTCCTCGTCCGTTTCCTCCCCGGCCATGACAGAACGACGCGACCATTACAAAACCCCCTCCGGCTCCAATTTTTTCGACGGCACTCGTCTAGCGCTGGGGGGCCCGGCGTCTTTGAACAGTCCCCGTCATCGTCACTCACCTGCCTCCCCTTTCGCTGATCCCTCCCTTCCTCGGCAGCCGCGGAGGAGAGGGAGTTCCCGGCAGCAACGGCGGAAGGCACCCCGAGACCCGAGCGGTATAACGCCGCGGACCGCTTCACCACTTCACACCCAATCCTCCGTTTCCGTGAGTAACACTGGCTTCAACGCTACTATGCCTGCGGACAATTATTCCCGTCACCCCCCTGCCTTTCCCCTCCCTGAGGTGGCAAAGCAGACCATTATCTGTTGGGTGGATTCACTGGTTATGGACCTTCTGGCTGACCCATGTGAGCAGGAACAGCAACAGCTCACGGCCCAGCTGCAAGGGCTAGTCGATGATTACCCTTGGTTATTTGGCTCTCTGCATGGGTTAGTGCAGGATTTCTTAACCTCCACCCTTCACCTACAGCAGTCCCCAGTGTCAGCTCATTCTCAGTCCCCAGTGTCAGCGCATTCTCAGTGCCCGGTGTCAGCTGTGGCTCAGTCTCAGTCTCCTCGCAGTCAGTCTCCTCGCAGTCAGTCTCCTCGCAGTCAGTCTCCTCGCAGTCAGTCTCCCCTAGCTCGCAGTTAGCTCTAACGCCCTTAGCTCCTGCTCTCTCTAGCTCGCAGTCTGCTCTTTCTGTCTCCCGGCCTGCTTCCACGCGGCCAGTTTTGACGTACTCAGGCCCCTCTAGCCTTCAGTCGGTTTCCCTAATGTCTGTTCACCCTAGCACTCTGTCAGTTCCTCCAGTGTCAGTTCCTCCAGTGTCAGTTCCTCCAGTGTCAGCTCCTCCTCAGTCGCAGTGTTCCCAGTCAGCTGTAGCTCCAGCTCCTCCTCAGTCGCAGTGTTCCCAGTCAGCTGTAGCTCCAGCTCCTCCTCAGTTGCAGTGTTCCCAGTCAGCTGTAGCTCCAGCTCCTCCTCAGTCGCAGTGTTCCCAGTCAGCTGTAGCTCCAGCTCCTCCTCAGTCGCAGTGTTCCCAGTCAGCTGTAGCTCCAGCTCCTCCTCAGTCGCAGTGTTCCCAGTCAGCTGTAGCTCCAGCTCCTCCTCAGTGGCAGTGTTCCCAGTCAGCTGTAGCTCCAGCTCCTCCTCAGTCGCAGTCTCAGACCCCTCAGTTAGCTCCAGCTCCCTCTGCTCACCCTGCTCCCGCTCCCTTGGCTCCAGCTCCCCCTGCACCCGTACCTGTTCCGCGGGTGGGGGCAGCCACGGACGGGCTGACCTCTGCACCCGTACCTGTTCCGCGGGTGGGGGCAGCCACGGACGGGCTGACCTCTGCACCCGTACCTGGTCCGCGGGTGGGGGCAGCCACGGACGGGCTGACCTCTGCACCCGTACCTGTTCCGCGGGTGGGGGCAGCCACGGACGGGCTGACCTCTGCACCCGTACCTGTTCCGCGGGTGGGGGCAGCCACGGACGGGCTGACCTCTGCACCCGTACCTGTTCCGCGGGTGGGGGCAGCCACGGACGGGCTGACCTCTGCACCCGTTCCTGTTCCGCGGGTGGGGGCAACCAGGTCCAAGCCTTCGCATCGGTTTTCTGTGTTAGCTGCAGCAGCAGGGTCTCAGTCAGCTCTAGCTCCAGTCGCTCTCCCTCGCCTTCAGTCAGCTCCAGTAACTCTTCCTCGGTCCCCAGTGTCAGCTGTTTCAGTGCCCTCTCAGTCAGTTCCCTCAGCCCCTGTCTTAGTTCCTTCGGTTTTGGTCCCAGTTCCCTCAGCTCCTGCTCCTTCTGTAGCTCCAGTAGTGTCAGCTCCCTCTCAGGCCCCAGTGTCAGCGAGCTCTCGGTCTGTCTCCACGCAGCCAGATCTCCCTAGCTCTCGGTCTGTCTCCACGCAGCCAGATCTCGCTAGCTCTCGGTCTGTCTCCACGCAGCCAGATCTCCCTAGCTCTCGGTCTGTTTCCACGCAGCCAGATCTCCCTAGCTCTCGGTCTGTTTCCACGCAGCCAGATCTCCCTAGCTCTCGGTCTGTCTCCACGCAGCCAGATCTCCCTAGCTCTCGGTCTGTTTCCACGCAGCCAGATCTCCCTAGCTCTCGGTCTGTTTCCACGCAGCCAGATCTCCCTAGCTCTCGGTCTGTTTCCACGCAGCCAGATCTCCCTAGCTCTCGGTCTGTTTCCACGCAGCCAGATCTCCCTAGCTCACAGCCCGCTCTCTCTGGCTCCCGGCCTGCTTCCACGCAGCCAGTCGTCTCCCGGCCTGCTTCCACGCAGCCAGTCGTCTCCCGGCCTGCTTCCACGCAGCCAGTCGTCTCCCGGCCTGCTTCCACGCAGCCAGTCGTCTCCCGGCCTGCTTCCACGCAGCCAGTCGTCTCCCGGCCTGCTTCCACGCAGCCAGTCGTCTCCCGGCCTGCTTCCACGCAGCCAGTCGTCTCCCGGCCTGCTTCCACGCAGTCCCCTGCACCTCTGCTATTCCTCGAGCGGCCCCGCCTGCTCAATAAAGCAGCAGTGTGCCCTGTTCCGCGGTCCCAGCCTACGCATCCGGTGCCTCACTATGTAGGCCCCGTTCAGCCCATGGGCTCAGCTCACTCCAAGCCGATGGGGGTCTCCGCTCATTCCGAGCCGATGGGGGTCTCCGCTCAGTCCGAGCACTCCGCGCCAGAGGGCCCCGCTCAGTCCGAGCCGATGGGGGTCTCCGCTCAGTCCGAGCGCTCCCCGCCAGAGGGTCCCGCTCAGTCCGAGCGCTCCGCGCCAGAGGGTCCCGCTCAGTCCGAGCCGATGGGGGTCTCCACTCAGTCCGAGCGCTCCGCGCCAGAGGGTCCCGCTCAGTCCGAGCCGATGGGGGTCTCCGCTCAGTCCGAGCCAGGGGGTCCCGCTCAGTCCGAGCGCTCCGCGCCAGAGGGTCCCGCTCAGTCCGAGCCGATGGGGGTCTCCGCTCAGTCCGAGCGCTCCGCGCACGAGGGTCCCGCTCAGTCCGAGCCGATGGGGGTCTCCGCTCAGTCCGAGCGCTCCGAGCCAGGGGGTCCCGCTCAGTCCGAGCCGGTGGGGGTCTCTGCTCAGTCCGAGCGCTCCACGTCACCCGAGGGTTCCCCACCAGAGCCCGGGGTCGCCCTTCTCCGCCGCCGCATGCCCCGCGGTCGGCCTCCAGTGTCTGCTCCCCGTCGCCGCCGCCGCACGCCCCGCGGTCGGCCTCCGGTGACCCCTCGTCGTCGCCGCCGCCGCTGGGAGCGCGGTCGGCCTCCAGTGACTCCCCCTCGTCCTCGTCGCCGCCGCCGCTGGGAGCGCGGTCGGCCTCCAGTGATTCCTTCTCGTCCTCGTCGCCGCCGCCGCTGGGAGCGCGGTCGGCCTCCAGTGATTCCTTCTCGTCCTCGTCGCCGCCGCCGCTGGGAGCGCGGTCGGCCTCCCTCGTTGGGATTTTGCTTTGTGGCCCCTTGGCCTCTGCGGCCTCCTGAACTGTGTGTTTTTTGTTTTTGGATTTCCCACTGACTCCCCTGAACTGTGGACTGTTTTTTCCCCTGCTGTTTTTTGTTTTGTCATAGCTCCTGGACTGTTCCTTGTTTCGGCCCCCTGTTTTGGACATTGGAGCTCTCCGGCCTTGTGCCGTCGCTTTTTGTTTCATCCGGTTTTTTTTTTGCTTCTCGTCCCCGTGTTTTGTTCTTGTTTGGACTGTGTTGCCTCTGCTCTGCCTCATTTTGATGCCCCCTGTTGGACTGTCTCCGGCCTTGTGCCATCGCCTTTTGTTCTGGTCCTGTGTTTTTGTTTTCTTCCTGTCCGGGTTTGATTTGTTTTGTTCACGCCCTGTGATTTCTGTTTTGCTCCCTGTCTTTGTTTTTGTTTCGGGCCCTCCCTCCTGGTCCCCCGCCTCCCGCCCTTGGCTGGTTTTGTTTCTGGTTTTGGCCGTCGGGAGCCGGCCTTTGAGGGGGGGGTACTGTCATGTCCTGGGCCGTTGGCCCAGCGTTTTGTGTTAATTTATTTCCTGAGTTTGTCCTCCCTGTATGTTTGTCATGTTCCCAGTGTTGTGACTTGTCTGCGTGTTCCTTGGTTTATCACTTCCTGTTTTATTTTGCCAATGTGATTTCCTTGTGCTTTGTGTTTAGCTTTGCTTCCCCTGTGTAATTAGTTTCATTTGCCTCACCTGTTGTTCCCTGCTGTTTCCTCTTGCCCTGATTACCCATTGTGTATTTAAGCCCTCAGTTTTCATTTGTTCTCTGTCGCGTCGTTGATGTTTTGTGCCCGCATGTTCCTGTGTTCCCTGTGCCTGCCCTTCGTCTCCCTGTGCCTCCCTTCCAAGGTTTTTGTATTTGTGTTTCCCCGTTGAAATAAATCCCCTTTTTAGTTATGTTTGCTTCTGGAGTCCTTCATGTGAGTCCTTCCTCGTCCGTTTCCTCCCCGGCCATGACATCGTGAATGATTTCAACTCATTCTGAGTGAGAACAAACACTCCTGTCATAAGTTAGAAGCTACAATCACTTTTTGGCAGTGACTTTTATATAATTTTCAATTATCAGGGGAAAAACTCTCGTTGACTTAAAAAATAAATTTTTCCAGAGTGATCTGGCCATGAAGGCAGCAGAGGTTGCAACGACTATAACATCATAGTTCTATAAAGATATGGTATGATAATAATGATGTAGATACAATAACACAATCAAAAAAACAGTAGCAAAACAAGTCATTTCTTGATTTTGTATATAACCCTTCATAAATCTTGTTGACTAAAGTCTATTTAACAATATAAGCAGAGACATTAAACATCAGAAACACCTGCAGCTGGATAAGATCAGGTTTTCAGAGATGAACATTTACAAAGAAAATGTTCACCAACATTTACAAAGAAAATACTCACGTTGTTGTTTTTGTTCTGAGCTTAAACAAGAACCACCTGAAGACTGTGACTCCCACTTATGTGTTATTTTAGGCACGTCTACCACTGCTCTGGAGCCAGACCCGCCCCGTGTATCTGTGTGTCCTTCACATTAGTGTCAGCAGCTGACCTGTTGCTCTGTTATCACAAATACACAGAGTTGTATTTTCTATGTTCTGCTGGGTATTCAGAGATCGTTTATACTCCCATGTGTTCCTCTGAATGCTCACATTTGGTTACTTCATGTTTGTTTGCTGCATGGAAATGAAAGTCTTGAAAGAATATTTATATGCATCTGTTATTGTTTATAATAAGGTCATCAGGGACTGTTGGCACTCTGACACTTTCACAGGATCAAATCTGACCCTGGTTTAACTGCTATGAAGATCACAGCTCCAATACTGGAAATGCAGGCGAGCTGTTTTGGTCCTGAAACAAATGAAAGACAAAATGTTGATTCAAAGGCTCAACCTGGTCATGAGCTCCATGCAGACACTGTTTCATCAATCTGAATGTGTTGGGTTTATGCCCATTAAACAACAATGACACAATAAATGAATGAATGGATGAAGATTGAATGAAATAATTGTACTTGGCAGAAATATGCCCCACAATCAGATATTGCATTGATCCAAAAGGTAATTTAATGACACCAACCACAAACCTCCCACAGCACATACAACATGTGTTTAGTGTCAATGTGTTTGAAAGTGTTCCTGCATGTTCTGTCTGAGGCTGGGGGGTGTTGGTCAGTCTGGTTCATAAAATCTTCATTGAAGCGTTTATTATATTTTAATCTCTTATATGTTCTCAAACTGAACTACAGTTTGCCTGTTTTTATTTTAAATTGAAATAGAGTGATAATTACTGGCTGATAGGAGAGAAAATTGGTGCAAAGATTATCGTCTGTACGGGATGAACTAATCATCAAGTGAATAATTAAGTTTGTCTTCTGTTTGTACATCATCAGTCTGTAGTAGTTCCTTGGTTCACCCACTGACACTGAACCGAAACTCTGACCCCAAATTAACTTTGCTGCTCTTTAAACTACTTCTATAAAATTAAATGACTACATTTCATTGAACTGCATTCAGTTGTAAAAGTATTTATTATTCAAACTGTTTCAGCAGCAGCAGGAAGTCACACAGGAAGATACGCCTGCTCACAGTGTCCACACTTCAGTGTGCAGTAAGACATCATGGAGTTCAGAGCTCTCTGTGTCAGCATGTGTGAGTACTGCCTCACCTCCATATTAAACCTAAACTATAAAGAGTTTGTTGATGTGGTTCAAATATTTAAAGCATTTGAATGATTTCATGTAGAGGAAGCTTTTTTGCTAGCAGCTGTAGGAGTCAACAGTTATAACGATGCTACTAAAGGATCTTTGTAAAGTGCGGCTCTTTCATTGTCTCTTCAGTGACGGCTGTGATGATCCTGCTGTGTGCACATGATCAGAAAGCTGGTGAGTCCCAGCTACCTGCTCACTGATGTAACCATCAATTACAATGTTGTGATGAAGAAGGAGAGGATTTAGAAAAAGTAGGAAGTGGGAAAATGTGTTCATTCCTCTGGGATGTTTGATGGAATTATTTCTATGATTTCTGTTATTTTGCTCTGTTGTTTTTTTCATTCTTGGTTTTTCAACAATCAAATTCTAAAGTGAAGTTTTCTCCTTTTCTTTGTCTCAGATGCCGTTTCTCTTCATGTCGTTCCAAACAGATCACAGTTCTTTGAATATGAGTCGGTAACTTTTCACTGTGAGGGCGTCTCTCACTATAATGTTGTACGAAAGCCGAAATGGGAAAAATTATGCAACAGTAATGTGAAAAAAACAGGATCCTCCTGCACTATAAGCAATGTTTATCCAGAGGACAGTGGAGAGCACTGGTGTGAGACTGGAGGAGGACATAGAAGCAACAGCATCAACATCAGTGTCACTGGTATGTTTCCATTAAGACAGTAACATGCTGTCATAATCAAACACAAGTTTTAATAATACATTTATATCCACTGTTATTCAGCTGGTTCTGTGATCCTGGAGAGTCCTGCTGTTCCTGTGTTGGAGGGAGAAGCTGTGACTCTGCACTGCAGAAACAAAACAACTTCCTCCAACTTCACAGCTGATTTCTATAAAGATGGACTCCACATCAGCAGCAGCTCCACAGGAAGCATGAGCATCCACAGAGCTTCCAGGCTTCATGAAGGAGTTTATAAATGCAGCATTTCAGGAGCTGGAGAATCACCAGAGAGCTGGCTGAAAGTTACAGGTGAGAAGCAGTAAAGTTTCAATTAAGTTTTATGTATTTGTTTAATATAAATGTGTGTTGTTGCAGTAGAAGTCTGAAGTCTGAGTGCAGTGTCAAATGACTGATTTAAGCAACTGAAACAGGTGTACTAACCTTTCCAGTGCATTTTAGAAGCTTTCCTGTCTTTTAAATTTTTTTTTTTTTTTTTTTTTATCTTTATTTGCTCACGTGGACAATCACAAAGAGGAAAACCATTCATCCACTAATGCCACACCCTGGATTATTGTCATTGCTTTATTGATTGCTGTGTTGGTGGTTGGGGGACTCCATCATTTTGGCAAAGACTACTGGGACAGAGGTACAGAAGACATAATAATAATAACACTGCCAATGCAATAACTACTTACTCAAATAAAAAACATACAGTGGCACACTATCAACATTATTAAAGGGCACTTATCATGCTTAAAATCCTTCCTTTTCATATGTAAATCATTCACTTGTGGTCTATACAAAGTAGAACTGCAATGCTTTGGTCTGAATTCCTCTTTATTGTAGCTCCACAGACCCCTCTGTTACACCTTTCTGAGGCACGTCTTAGAGCAGCTCGTTTTGGTGTGGTCTCTTTAAATGTGAATGAGACTTTTAATGCACCGCCCCCTCCAGTTCGCAGAGCGTTCTACTCCACCCATTTTTGTAGTTTGATAGCAGCAATATGCTTATCTACTGACAGAGAAACTTTTTATTCACAAATTTATTAAAGACGTCAACAATTGAACACTTGTCCATCCACCTTTACAATTTCGAGTCAGTCTGACCAAGAGCAGGAGAATGAATACGATGAACCTGCAGAATATTTTGACTTGTCTACTTGCAACTTTGGCATAACTGAACTTGGACTACAAAGTCACTGCGAGAACAAAAAAAATGGCGAATTCACGAAAGTCTGTGTCCTTGTTTAGCAGTTCCACAGGAAATACTGAGACGTAATAGACAAAAAAAAAAAAAAAAGCCTAACGGACTAGAGAACAGGTAATAGAGAAAACTGAACAGACTGAAAAATATGACCCAAAAAGAATCTAAAGATATCTACGCAGCACCAGGAGAGAATCAATTCGAATTTTCTGCACACTCAAAGTCTGGTACACACTCAAAGTACAGAAAAAAATAATTTAATGCCTAGAAAATTTGGATTTAACCCACTGTGGAATAATCTTGACTGAGAATGAAACAAAAGGTAGCTACACCCAACAAAAGAGCTTTGAAATATCCTTCAAGAAGTAGAGAGAACTATCCTAAAGCCTGCTTAAATAATCACAAGAAAGCTGCCTGAGAGAGTTCAGACTGTGCTGAAAAATGAATGCAGTCATACCAAATACTGACTTACAGGCTCTGTTTCTGCCTCACTAATAGAAGTGCAAGCATTTCCAGGTTTGCACATCTTTAAATAAATTGCTCCAACAGTTTCCCAAACATTAAGGTGTGAGGAGTGGCTCAAAACTTTTGCACATTGCTGTTTCTTTACTTGTTGTTTAATGCTCCAAAAATCTATTTTGTTGTTGTTCATTGGTGAAGTTCAGTTTCCTCCATCCTCTGCAGCACTGCTCTGTCTGTCAGCAAAGATGCAAACTTCAGGATCAGCAGCGGATCAAACAGGTCAGAACACAAACATGTGCCAATATCAACATCAGCTACATTAAACTCACTTCCTCCTTTCTTCAGGAACAATAAAACTCCTTTAAAACCAAACTTACACTGTGCACCACACAGGCCTCTTTCCCACCAACAGGGTTCCGGTGCTGGTGCCTTAATTTGAACCGTTAGGTGCTCGGTGCTCGGCCGAAAAACGGCTTCAACTCCGGCCCCGCAAACTAGCTGGTCTCGAACCAAGAACGCGTGATGAAAGCAGCAGAAGGGCGTGACTCTGCCGTCTCAACTTCAAGTTTTCTACCATATTACATGTGTATTACATGAGAAAAGCGAAGCGATTTTCACGGCTGTGAATTAGGTTGGGCTCTAAGGCTGAACTTGCTGCTTTGTATCAGTTCATATCACAGATAAAAGGACACAAAGTGCGTACTTGTCGTCTTGCTCTAATCGCTGTCTGTGTTTCCCTCTGTGCTGCACACAGATGCTGCAGTAGTTTGGTTTGGACCGTAAAACGTGTTTGCAGCACAACAAAGGGGAGCGTGTTCTCCCACGTTTGTGCGCTTCGGTTTCCACCCGCCCACACTCATGCATAAAGGAGCAGTTCACAGAAACGCGGTGGGAACGCGGGCCCGTTCTTAAGCGTTTCGCCGGTTCATTGGGAACAGCACGAGCACTGGCACGCGAACCGGCTACTCAGCGGTGGAAAAGTAGCAACAGTAAAGCCAACAATTATGTAATAGGATGTGACCACTGATGATTGTTATTCTGATATAACATAAAGTAGTGTTTACATAGTGATGCTGAAACAGACATAAATATTTGGATTGATGTAATATTTATTCAAAGATTTTTTTTGTTATTATTGAGAAAGAAAGAAGTTCAGTCTATTTTGCCTCAACACTGTTTTTCTCTGTTTACTGTCTTTATAGAGGCCAATGCAGCAGATGCAGGAAATGAAACACATGCTGCTGTAACAAAAAACAGGAAGACAGGTATTCTGATGTTTAATGTTTAAGTGGAAATGAGTTATTGTTTAGTCCACTCAGATAAAACATAATCTATGACAGTGTTTAGCACAAAATTCTGTTAATCAAGTCAAAAGCAACTGCTTGCACCACTTCTTGTTTGCCTGCTTGTCACGTCTGGCCCGACTCTTCACTTCATGTGTGTTATTTATAAATCTGTAGGTGACAGCATGAGCTTCCTGGAGTTGCACTTCAACTAAAAGCCACAGCGCTAAACATGAGTTGTAGACCTGTATCTATGGTAAAGGTTGTGAGTTTGCAGCTCAAACTTGTTACACATGGCATGTAGTAAAACGTGTACTGAGTGCAGAATAACCTTTAAGTTGAACCTGCAGTTCTCTCCTGTTTGTATAGTTCTCCTGTTCCTGTAGAACATGGGTGTCCAAACTTGCAGCCCATGGGCCGCTTCCGGCCCCGCCCACTTCTGGTCCGTGAATTGATGTCAGAAATAACATACAATTTGGCCCTTTCTGTTCCTTTTTTTGCCATTTCGCTTAAAACCTTAATTGTAGGGGAAGGCGAAATTTCAAAAAAGTAACTTAAAGGGCCAAATTGTGTTATTTTTTACATCAATTCGCGGACCGGAAGTGGGCGGGGCTGGAAGCGGCCCGCGGGCCGCAAGTTTGGTCACCCCTGCTGTAGAATTTTTGAAAATGTCAATCTAGGACTGATTAAAAAAAAGCAGATGCAGATTTTCATCATTGTTGCTGCTCTGATGAAATCCCCCTTTTACTCCTACTGTATCTCTCCTTTACATGGATTGTCTTCTAAACCCATTTACTCCCTCTTAGGCCCGGGTGACACTCAAATAGAAGGTAAGACTCATTTTGACTTACAGCCATTCAAGCAATATGCTGTCCTGATATTAACCAACATCAGAAACATTGTAAACCAGTTTGTAATAATGTATTAAGTGGAAATTGTGGCTACCAACCAATTTAATCCCACCTGCTGTTGAAGCAGACCTGGAAAGATCCACCAGCACTCGTGTATCTTCATCAGGTCTCTACCATCTTGTGGCAGAGGATCCCTTCTATTCTACAATACAGTAGGTAAGACTGGAAGCAGTGATGCTTTAGTTGCTCAGATAATATGTAATAGATAGTAAAGATGGACAGTTATTGCACAGTGATGGTACTGGCAGTCTGCTCTCTTCTCCCTGACCTTAAGTACTCCCAGCCTAATTGCTAAGTGAACTCAGCAATACCACTCCTGACTCTTTACCGTGGTACTGAAGCTGCATTGTCTACATACTGTAGTCCCAAGACTACATAGTCATGGTACGAGGCAGTGGGTCACAGAACAAAGTGGGAAACTGAAGCAAACTCAGTGCATCACCCTGCTGCTCATCAGAAAGGCCAGAAAAGGGGCAAACAGAGGGCAGCTCAGAGGTGCTCAGCCTGCTCACATTAGAGTGGTGTTTAGCCATCACTCTGATCACCTGATCATTAGGATTCTCTCTATAATAGGTATAATAGTTTTTTCACCTTGCTTCAGGAAGTGCTGACTAAAGCAGGCAATGCAAAGTGCTTTAAAGTGACTGTTGGGAACTATATACACAAAAAATAAATACAGTTAAACAGGAATGAATCTAATCCACAAAGTGTGACTGATTTTGACTGCACACATCATCAATTGTTTGACAACTATGACTCACTGTTTTTGTGAAGCCAAGTCCAAGGCAATGCTTGTTGCTTACATTTTATTTTATTGCAGTTAATGACTGTGAACAGCTTTGTGGCAAAAGAAACACAAAGGGAACTTGTGCAAGTGCTGTTTCACCAGCTCACAGGGGTGTATCAAAGTCAGAGAAGAGGCTGCACTTTTTTTATGTGGTGACTCAGGGCAGGCGCCTCTGTCAGTGTGACATCCTGTTACAAAGTGGACACCCAGTGCTCTTTTAAATAAACTGCAGTACTCTCAGGAAGAGTGTTGGTAAGCTGCAGCAGCAATAACAGCTCCTGCACTGAGACCAAGTCAGTCGCCTTAGATGCTGATTACAGAGGCTTCCCTTCACTCTGGGAAAATCAGTGTTGTTGTGATTACGTGTTCTTTTGTTTGCATGTGTGTGTTACTTCTGAAGCACGGTGTGGAGGTCTCTGGTTCAAATCCATAAAACTAAATCATAGAATGCCCACAAGCTGTAAAAAAACATGCTGTAACAAACCAGTGGACCTACAGCAGGGGTTTCTGATCGTGTATTATCACTCTGACAGGGACTAGAAAGAGAGAGCAGATTTCTGTCATATTGGCTTCTCTTCATTGGCTCCCTGTTTAATCTAGAATAGAATTTAAAATCCTTCTCCTCACATACAAGGTCTTGAATAATCAGGCCCCATCTTACTGTAGATTTAATCCTTACTTTCACTAAATAAAAGAAGTCAACTAATTTTAAAAATGTTCACACTTGTTCAGGAACTACTCTATTAAATTAATATTGGCGTTTAATATGCAGCATAACAAATTGTTTATATCCTTTTTTGTTAATGCTGTTAGTTCTGCACTTCCTGTTTTTCTTACAGCTTGCAGAGCGAGAGCTGATAGAAGACATGATCACATTTGAGAGACTGAAGCAAAGAAGTAACCCACAATTATCATTTATTGTTTTACTATAATTATTATTATTATTATTATTATTATTTTATTTTATTTTTATACTGTGCATGTGGATAAACTGTCTTGTCTCTAATCAGTCAGATACAGCTGGCTGCCAGAACCACATGATTTTGTACATATAAGGTTTGAGCAAAGTTCCATGTGTTCTGTTTTTTTGTTTCTTTTGCTTTATTTGTTTTTCCTTTTGCTTTTAGATGCATGAATGCTGTTTGCAAGTAAAGAGCTGCTGCAGCCTGTACACACACACACACACACACACACACTGTGGTCAACCACTCATCTGAAACTGTCACATTTCTTTTTTTGCAGAACAGATGCACCATGTTTGTGGTCAGCAGTGAAATATACATGTGAAGATAGTTATCAAGGCTCTAACTGAAACATGATCTCTAACCCAAACTGAATACAATGCTGGGAAACATTATTGGCAGTTCTTATTTGTTTATTTCATATTTGTTGCATTTATATGTCTCACATCATCAAACTAATGGAACAAAGATAACACCTGTAAATCCAAAATGCCATGTTTAAATGATGATTTCGTTAAATTCTCTAAAAAAACAAAAAGCCATGCAAACCTACTGCAGCATCAGTCTAAAGAGACTCATCATCATCTCAGCAGTGAATCACACACAGACTCAGAGACTCCTCCTCGGCCATCATTCAGCTTGTTTTACTGACTGTGTTCACTAAGGTGACGGTGGCTCTGCTGCTGCTGCTGGTTGGAGTTCACTGTGAGAAAATCAGAGCTACAACAATTAATTCCTGTTCAGCTGTCATGATACAGGAAACAGAGGCAATGTTGACAACACAAAGAGATCATGGAATGATGTTAATATCTTTCTTACTTCACTGATGAATTCATTTTGATTTATGTATTTTTCAGCTTCTATAAGCAGATTCATCATGTGCTGTGACATTTATAAGAAATAAACACCTCACTTTAACTAGTAGTGACTTCATGGATTTCTTCACAAAAAATTTTAGACATTAGAGAAAAAATTATTCATAACCATCTCAAAGATTTATCTTCATGTTCGGCTGCTTTCAGCACTGCTGGTATTTGTTTAGACTCTTTAGCTCCAGTTGATCTTTCAGAGTTAACTTCAATAGTTACTTCCTCCAAACCAGCAACATGTTTATTAGATCCCATTCCTACTAGACTGTTCAAAGAAGTCTTTCCAATTATTGATGTTCCAATCTTAAAAATGATCAATCTGTCTTTATTAGTTGGCTATGTACCACAGGCCTTCAAGGTGGCTGTAATTAAACCACTACTTAAAAAGCCATCACTTGACCCAGCTGTCTTAGCTAATTATAGGCCAATCTCCAACCTTCCTTTTCTCTCAAAGATTCTTGAAACAGTATGTGGGGGGTGGAAGCTGACTTATGTGCCTCCCCTTGTGGGCACGGTGTTCCCCTTTATAAGCACAGGTGCTGGTCATTATGGCAGCTGTTTCGTTTGAACCTGGAGCTGTGGTATATGTCTGTGTGGGGTTCCCTGGCAGTGTGTGGTTTTCCTGGAGACTCATTTGTAAGGCCTTGTTTCTATTGTCAGCTAAGGTAGGCCACAGAGAACACTGCTCCTTTCTTAGAGCTTGTGATGAGAAAATGAAGCTTTTGTGAAGCACTGAACCGCTTGAGCAGTTGTTTCTAAAATAGGTTCATTACTCAAAGCTTCAATTATAGCGCCCTCTCCTGGAAAAGTGCAATGCTTTCAGTTACACAGCCGCATGCACACACTCGCACACCTCATTGATCTGAAGCATCTTTGCACTGTTTGAGGCGCACACGTTATAACCAATTATCATGATATCAGGTTCTATTTACAAATACATGTGTGTGTTGTTTTATTGAGCAGAGTGCTGGGAAAACATGGCATTAACTGAGTAGTAACAAGTGGTTGTAAAACAGCTAACTGATCATCTGCAGAGGAACGGTTTATTTGAAGAGTTTCAGTCAGGTTTCAGAATTCATCACAGTGTAGAAACAGCATTAGTGAAGGTTACAAATGATCTTCTTAGAGCCTCTGACAGTGGACTCATCTCTGTTCTTGTCCTGTTGGACCTCAGTGCAGCTTTTGATACTGTTGACCATAACATTTTATTACAGAGATCAGAGCATTCTATAGGTATTAAAGGTACTGCATTGCAGTGGTTTGAATCATATTTATCTAATAGACTCCAATTTGTTCATGTAAATGGGGAGTCTTCTTCACACACTAAGGTTAATTATGGAGTTCCACAGGGTTCTGTGCTAGGACCAATTTTATTTACATTATACTGTACATGCTTCCCTTAGGCAGTATTATTAGAAAGCTTTGCATTAATTTTCATTGTTATGCAGATGATACTCAGCATGAAGCCAGATGACACACATCAGTTAGTTAAACTGCAGGAATGTCTTAAAGACATTAAGGCTTGGATGACCTCTAATTTCCTGCTTCTAAATTCAGATAAAACTGAAATTCTTGTACTAATGACTATTGTAATTCATTATTATCAGGCTGTCCCAAAAGCTCCCTGAAAAGCCTTCAGCTGATCCAAAATGCTGCAGCTAGAGTACTGACAGGGACTAGAAAGAGAGAGCAGATTTCTCCCATATTGGCTTCTCTTCATTGGCTCCCTGTTAAATCTAGAATAGAATTTAAAATTCTTCTCCTCACATACAAGGTCTTGAATAATCAGGCACCATCTTATCTCAAAGACCTCATAGTACCATATCACCCCAACAGAGCACTTCTCTCTCAGACTGCTGGCTTACTTGTGGTTCCTAGGATACTTAAGAGTAGAATGGGAGGCAGAGCCTTCAGCTTTCAGGCCCCTCTTCTGTGGAACCAGCTCCCAGCTTGGATTCAGGAGACAGACACCCTCTCTATTTTTAAGATTAGGCCTAAAACTTTCCTTTAATCAAGCTTATAGTTAGGGCTGGATCAGGTGACCCTGAACCATCCCTTAGTTATGCTGCTATAGGCCTAGGCTGCTGGGGGGTTCCCATAATGCATTGTTTATTTTCATTCACCTTATTTATTTTGTTTATACTCCACTCTGCATTTAATCATTAATAGTTATTAATCTCTGGCTCTCTTCCAAAGCATGTCTTTTCTCTCCCCTCAGCCCAACCAGTCTCAGCAGATGACCCCCCCTCCCTGAGCCTGGTTCTGCTGGAGGTTTCTTCCTGTTAAAAGGGAGTTTTTCCTTCCCACTGTCACCAAGTGTTTGCTCATAGGGGGTCGTTTTGACTGTTGGGTTTTCTCTGTATTATTGTAGGGTCTTTACCCACAATACAAAGCACCTTCAGGCGACAGTTTGTTGTGATTTGGCGCTATGAATAAAATTGAATTGAAAATTTAATTGAATGTATTATTTAAGATTAAGATTAAGATAGTGTTTATTTGTCACATGCACAGTTTTACACAGTACAATGCACAGTGAAATGTATTTTGTACCTGCAACCATATATACACACACATATAAATAAGAAGAATAAAAATAAAAAAAAGTAATTCACACTATACACTATACTCTATATACTATACCTTGTAGTCCTCCATGTTCCCAGAGGCGAGGCCGGAGTTGTAGGCAGCGGTGCGGGACCTCAGGGCGTCGCGGACAGATTTATCCACCCACGGCTTCTGGTTGGGAAAAGTCCTGATGGTCCTCCTAAGTGAAGTGTCTTCAACAACTTTCCCAATAAATCCCACAACAGTTTCCGTAAACTCCTCGATGTCTCCGCCCGCGCTGCTGCGAAACATGTCCCAGTCGGTTGAATCCAACGCACCCTGCAGAGCGGCCTCTGTTTGATCAGACCACCGTGTCACTTCTCTCACAGCAGGGGGTTCCTGCCTTAGCCGTTGTTTGTATTTCGGCATGAGAAGTACAGAGGTGTGGTCAGACTTCCCAAAAGGCGGAAGAGGCTTTGCTTTGTAGCCATCTTTGAATGTAGAGTAGCAGTGGTCTAGGGTCCTCTCTCCTCTGGTGGGGCAGTCGATGTGTTGAATAAACTCCGGTATTACCTTTTTCAAGTTTGCACTGTTAAAGTCCCCGGCTACGATGACAGCCGCATCACGCTGGTTAGCCTGATAGGTGGAAATCGCCTCATGTAGCTCGGATAGTGCAGTGTTTGTGTCCGCCTGAGGTGGAATATAGACGGCGCTGAAGATGACCGAAGTGAACTCGCGGGGCAGGTAGTGGGGGCGGCATTTCAGGGTTAGGAGCTCCAGGTTAGGTGAACATGATTGTTTCAGAAGGACAACATTCCTACTGTCACACCAGTTGTTATTAGTCATTAGGCACACACCTCCTCCTCTTGATTTTCCAGAGTCACTCGTTCTGTCCGTGCGGTGAACACTGAAGAACTCCGACGGCTGTACGGCGTGGTCCGGTATGAGGGGAGTCAGCCATGTCTCCGTGAGACAGATGATGTTGCAGTCCCTTATGTCCCTCTGAAACTGTATCCTGGCCCTGAGTTCGTCCAGCTTGTTATCCAGTGACTGGACATTAGCCAACAGGATGCTCGGCAGTGGCGTTTGGTGCGCTCTGCGCCTCAGCCTCTCTCTTACGCCGGCTCTTTTCCCTCGGGGCCTTGTCCGTGACCTGGGTCCTTTGTTTGAGCTGGCCCACTGGAAACGCAGTATTTCCTGAGGCCAAGTCGGGTCGGGAGAAAAAGGTGTCAGAATACAGCCAGAGTGCTGTATTCTGATATTAAAAAGAGTCTGTCTGTCATACGTGATATGACACAGAGCAGGCGGAATTATAAAGTTCAAAATTAGAGCTAAACCTAATATATACAAACAAAGCGTAGGAGCAGGTACGACGGCTGCTGACCTCACCGGCGCCATCTTGAACATTCACCGGCACCATCTTGAAGATTTATATTATAACAATAATATATAATGCAGTTCAGTTTGAGTTACACAAAAATAGCAGGTAGAAACGTCGCCCAAAGAGCTACTTTTACTTTCTTACTTTGAGTACATTTCAGACCTACATTTCAGAGCCTGTACTTTTTTACTTTTACTTAAGTAAAGAAGTTGAACCAGTACTTCAACTTTTACCCAAGTATTTTTTAACACAAGTACTTGTACTTCTTCTTAAGTACAGAATCTCGGTACTTTTGCCACCTCTGGTTATTACCTAGAGACACAGTAGCTCTCACACTCAACAGCACATACATAAATCAACATAAAACATTTTCCAGCATCTCTATTGAGTGGTTGCAGTATTTAGCCCACAAAGACAACATTGTGATCAAACACACACTCAACGGGGGTGAGCAAAAAGTACGTCCCATATTTTGTATTTGGTTCACGCTGCTCAAAAACATGCTACAAATTTGCAGGCTGTGTATTTCATGGTTGTGTCATTTTTTTTCCAGAGAGTAAGATTAATCCAGTGTCCAAAAAGTCATACGGTGAACTGTATTACAGTTTTTGTCAGAGGCTGGATGTGCTGAGGACCGTTCATGGGTTGTTGATATGATGTGGGAATGTGACTGAGCAAAGTTAAAGCAGATGGCTCCATCTGTGAAGGCGTTCATGCAAAGCTGCAAAAATGTGGAACGTCTGAACTCCAGAGATGTGCTGTTTGATGGTCGCGCAAATGCGATGAAGCTGTACCACAAGGTCAGTGATGGAGAAAAGATCCATTATTATGACTTTACCAGCCTGTGCCCGACGGTACAGGCAAAGAAACAGTATCCTCTGGGCCACCCCGTCATCATCTATAGGGATTTTGACAGGTTGAAGAATTATTTGGGGTTTGTGAAATGCACAATACTCCCACCTAGAGGTCCCTATCATCCTGTCCTCCCCTACAGGTGTCATGACAAACTGATGTTCCCTCTATGCTGCGCATGCACAGAGGCTGAGAATCAGGAAACTAATTACACACACACACCGACAGTGAGAGACAGCTCTCCGGCACGTGGGTGTCATTCGAGCTTGAACAAGCAGTTGAAAAAGGATACAAAATCCTCTCTACCCACAAAGTGTGGCACTTCCCTCACAGGTCTGCATCGCTTTTTAAAGAATACGTTAAAACGTTTCTAAAGTGCAAGCAAGAAGCTTCGGGCTATCCTGAGAATGTGAAAACTCCAGATGAACAGGAGTTGTACATTCAGGAGTACTACGAGAAAGAGGGTATTAGATTAGACCCTGCAAAGATCTGTGTTAACAAGGCGGTCAGACGTTGCAACAAATTTCTGAATTCCCTGTGGGGGAGATTCAGCATAAGATCAAACATGCTGACTTGTGAATTAATCACAGAGCCATCACGTTTCACACAGCTCATGTTTAGCGATCACTACACTGTGAGCCTGTTTTGTTTTATCTGTGACGAGGTTGTTGCAGTGGCGCCATGCTGATGCTAGGACGGCTCGTGTGAGAGACGTGAACGTCTTTGTGGGGGCCATGGCTACCGCCCATGCCAGACTCATGTTGTTTTTTTTTAACATTCCCAACACAATCTCCCGCTTTCTCCTCAAGCCTGTGTATGTGGCATCTCTCTCTCAGTGAAAGACAGATGCCACATACACCATGCAACACACACACAGCAACACAAACACACAGTCTTCTCTTCAGTGACAAAGAACTAAATGTTCTAAAGTGCGATCATACTGCAAGTTCTTTCTGTCCTGAGACTGAAAATAGTTTCAGTGACTTTGATGGTTTCCTGAATTCGACTCAGAGAGGTTTAAAATTTTCAATACTTTTGTGACATGTTGCAGGAACGTTGACCAAACTGAGGATACGAGCACAGGAAACTTGAACCACCTACAAAGTTGCATCAAACACAACATTAGTCTGAACTCCTTCCTTGTTCCACCCACTGAACTCAAACACTGAGGCTCGACACTAAAGCAGATCAGCTTCTCTCAGAAGTACTTTTGTAAAACTAGATGATTGAATTGCACTGAAGTGATATTAAAATTATTTTGGCAGCAGGAGGAGGATAACTCTGTTCACTGTTTTTATGCTTCAGGTTACGCTGCAGACTTGATGCAGCTGCAAGACATCATGGATGTCAGAGCTCAGTGCCTCAGACTGTGTGAGTATCTCCTCTGTTTATACATTATCCAGGGCAATGAAAGGAAGAAAGTTTAACTACTGAACATTGTCAAGACTAGTTATGAGATGTGATATGATAATACTTTACTAATAGCTGTAAGTCAACAAATGTAGTAAATCTGTAGCTCTGTTCTGTGTCTTCAGTGATGACCATCGTGGTCCTGCTGGGTGCACAGGAGCAGTTAGCTGGTGAGTTAACAGCAGTTATGATGATCTTTTTTTGTTTTATTGACCCTTTTATCCCTTCATGGTTTAAGTTCACTGCAGCAGTTTCAGCAGTAAAAGTCTAAACTGAATCTTTCTTCTTTGTTTCAGATGCAGTTTCTCTGAGTATCGCTCCAAACAGATCGCAGTTCTTTGAATATGAATCAGTAACATTTTACTGTGAAGGAGTCGATTATTGTCAAATTGTGCATAAAGTCAAAGGGAAATTAGAATCATGTAGCAACACTAATAAGAGAACACCAACAGGATCATCCTGCAGCATCAACAATGTTTATACAGATGAAAGTGGAGAGTACTGGACTGAGACTGAAGGAGGGAAGAGAAGCAACATTATCAACATCACTGTCACAGGTATGTTTGCATCAAGACAACAAGGAGACAGCAATATTCATTTTAATTAAATGTAATATGACATAAATATCAATTGCATGTTGTTTCAGATGGTTCTGTGATCCTGGAGGTTCCTGCTCTTCCTGTGATGGAGGGACAAACTGTGACTCTTCACTGCAGAAACAAAATCGCTTCCTCCAACCTCACAGCTGATTTCTATAAAGATGGACATCACATCCACAGAATCTCCACAGGAAACATGAACATCTACAGAGTTTCCAAGTCTGATGAAGGACTTTACAAGTGCAGCATCTCAGGAGCTGGAGAATCACCAGAGAGCTGGCTGAAAGTCACAGGTGAGACATGAATGATACTGACGCTCTTTTTAAGCAAAGCTGTTGAAGGTCGGAGTTTTGAAAAGCTGAAATTTCCAGTTTGCAACACTTTAAATGAGTCAGTATGAAGAAGCTGACATGAACATTTGTACAGTTTCTCAATTCAATCTTTCTGTCTTTTGAAATCTTCGTTTAGACTCAGAAACTGATCCAGACGTTCACACAGAGGAGAGCCGTCCCTCCTCTGCAGCCACACCTTGGATCACTGCCACCATTTTATTGAGCGCTCTGTTGATGACAGCAGTGGGACTCTGTCACTTTGGCAAAGGGTGCTGGGTCCGAGGTAAAGAAAATAAATATATTTCATGCATACAGTAACTTCAGGTTCATTGCTTCTGTTTTGTTGTACTGCACACTCACAGTACGGCCTGTTAAAGCAAAAGTGTATGGCAGCTGTAATCTGGAGTCACTGCACCTTAATTATTGCTAGATGGAAAATGTTCTAATTAATTGCATTTGGTCAGTAATCTTTGAAAAACATTGCTCTTGTTTTTTCTTTCCTTCTCAGGTGCAGCATTGCTCTGTCAGTCAGAGGGAGAGGGTTCAGGATCAGCCGAGGATCAAACAGGTCAGAACACAGATGTTTATGAGAAATCCTTTATCGGCGCCTGCTTTAATATTTTTATAATGTTTTTCTCGTTTTGTCTGTAGAGGCCAACACAGTGACTTATGCTTCTGTGCGAACAATCAGTAAAAAGAAAGGTATGTTGCAGAGCAGTTTTTCTATAACAGTAACACAAAAGTACTCACAAAAATTAAGAAAAACTGGATCGCCTGAATCTTTGTTCAGTGTGAACAGTGTGTGTTATTTATAAATGTGTAGATGCTAGTGATAATTTGAGCTTCTCAAAGTTGCGCCTCAAATAAAAACCACAAGCCTGAAGCAGCTCTTTCAGACATGCACTGCATCAGATGTGAGGCTTGAGTTTCCTCGTGCAGCTCAGAATGGTCACATGTGACATGAAGGTCACCTTCAGATATGCACTCAGTTTCAAAATCAATTTTAACTTCAACACAGAACAAACTTTTTTGAAATAATGATCTATTTTAAAAGCATTGGAATTATAAATGTTTATAATGTCATTGAAACATTTGCTTTCATTGGGTTTAAATTCCACGGTTTTCTACCATGTTTGTGTTGTACTCGCTGTGCTGAGAATTTCAGCTGTTATTTTTGTCTCTACTTCAGCTCCCAGCATTAGCACTAGCGATTGTCCGGTCCTGGAAAGACCCATTCCCCATCAAAATAGTTTTGATACTTTAATCCCTGATTAGTGACTAAATATAGACCTGCAGCAGAAACGTATTCAGGAGAATGCTTGTGAATATAAAGCTTTACAAGATTATGCTCAAGCAGCCCCCAGTTTTTCAACATAAACACTGATAACACAACAACAGCAATCAGCTGTTGTCGGTGACATTTCCTTTGAGTCTCCATGTTCGTTTTGGCCGAAGATTCAAACTCAATTAAACCCAAAATATCCAAAAACTCACTGGGACGAGCAGGTTCCAGTGCAGGCTGTTTATTAGACATATTAGTTACACAGAACACCAACAAAAACCAAGATACAGACAGTAACATATTCGAGACTAAGATACACACAGAAGAGATGAGAGGAGAGGAGAGAAGAGAGAAACACAGAGACAGAGAAAGATACAGAAACAGGAAGAAAAAGAGGACAGAAAAGAGAAAAGCCAGAAATAAGAATTCAGAAGAGAGTCCAGACAAAGAGCGGGTCACTGTTTATATCCTAAAGATGGTAACTGCTCACTTGCCTTTGACCCTTCCTAATTTACATAAAGTCTTAACCCATGAAACCTGAATCTTTTGGTTAAACTACGCCCACTCTAAAGTCACATGTTTAAAGCGTACACATCACAGGGGTACCTTTAGGTTTATGACAGTTCAGACAGATGTCCCCATGATGAGTCCTCTTTCCCTTAAGCATCTGCTGAGATAACACCGCTAGTATCATCCCACACAGGCAAGTTTTATCTCGCCCCCCTTTTGGCCACAAGAACACGAGGGTGGGGGGCCTACAGAACTCCATTTTAGGAATGTACCTGTCATAATGTACCTGTCTCGTATTTTAGACAGGCCATAAAAGTGGTGCCTGGTACCTAAAATATGAAAATAATGACTCCATGCACCAGTCTGAAGGCCAAATAGAATAAAAAAAAAATATTCTCAGCACAAGTAATAAAAATAAAAATTGTGACAGTACAAATAACATAAGTGAATAATAAAATATATTCCTGTGTATATATGATGATAGATGAAAGTAACAGTGACTCATTAGAGGTCCATGGGAGCAATGCCTGTAGTTAGCAATGGGGAACGTAGCGTAAAGTATTGAGATAAGTGATGGGTCCTTCCTAGCAGAGGTTGAGTAGTCCTCACAGTACATAGTATGAAATGATGGATGACCCACTGCTGTGGGTGTGGAAAGTCCCGCCCAGTATATGACGCAATGAATGGGTGGTTACTGCCAGCGCGAAATATTGAATGGGCCTCTGCTTGCAGTAAGGAAAGTATAGATGATAGATGAAAGTAGTGAAAAAATATCCCGACACTGTTTTATGTGCAGTCCGTCTGCACAAGCGCAAAGAGGTGGAGCCGGTACCAGATGATGTTTTTCTAGAGTCCAAAAGAAGCTTTTTTTTTTCCCTGTAAGCACCATTAAACCTTTACTGGGAAACAGCTGGAGGTCCTTCATCAACCGCCTGATCAATAAGTGAAGAAAAGAGAACTATGTAGCTGCTCCATCCACCCTGTTTGTTTCACGCAGGGAAAAACTGCAGTACAGAAGTTAATTACTGATGAGGTTCATAAAATCACAAACCATATTTCTAGTGTCCTGTTACCAGTGCCTTACATAATGGGCTGATCTAGGACTGACATTCATTTTCTGATTCACCTCTGAAAAATCTGATTTTTTAGAGTTTCCCATTAGACCTCACAAATATAGTGAATAGCAAACAGGGATCATCATCACTGGTTATCAGTCCTCTCACTCCCACTGTCTCTCTCCATCAGATGAAGATACATTGTTTTCTACACTCATTTACTACACCTCAGTCCAGGGTGATGCTCAGCACAAAGGTGAGACTTATTGTGACTAATGATGTTTTATGTGTTACATTCAGATAAAATCTGAGAGGTGGTAAATGTAAAATGCCAGCTATAATAAGAAAACTTATGTTTCACGTTAAAAATGATATATACTTGTGTAGGATTAGTCCTGTAAAGTAAATATTGATATGTAATATGTGCCAATGAAAAAAAATTCTATTTTTTTTTTAAATTGTGTTAATTTCTGTTCTCTACTTCCTGTGTGGCTCACAGGTCGCAGAAGAAGAACTGACTGAAGACACAATCACATCTGAATGAAAGTGAAGACAAAGAAGTAACCAACATATTGTTTCTGTGATTGAACCAGCTGTGCAATGTTAGCTGAGTTTAGTGTGCTTGTCAATAAATTGTCCTATCTTGTGTGTATTCAGTCAGATACAGCTGGCTATCAGAACCACATGGTTATGACTACATATAAAGTTCAAATGGTATCAAAAGCATCTGTCTGTTGAGTTTAAACCATTTTGTTCCACCTGCTGTCTTTTTGCAGGTGCATGAACTCTGCTCAGAGCTGCTGCAGCTCTTCGCTCCTGAAGAACAGGCACTCCCTGTGGTCGACTGTTAATTTCAAAGTGTTACTTTTTTGTTTCCAAAACAGATGCACTGTGTTTTTGTAAGCATTGAAATAAACCTGCAATGTTTGATGTTGAGTATGTACCTATGAGTAGTGCAGTCTAGTGCACATGTGTTCTGTTTCATGCAGCTGTTCAGAAGCAGAACTCAGGAGCTGAGTGGGTGCTGCTGATTCTATGATAATAATGAAGAGGATGAGGTTTAGATGCTGGGAGGAGGTTCTCAGGTTATTTGGGCTTGACCTTAGTTCTATACTGTGTGTACATATAATAGAAAATAAAATAACATCTACTTATAAAGTTTCAAAGCTTTATCTTAATCTAAAAATATTAATCAGTCATGTGTGATATGAATATCATTATGCAGAGTAACAAGTTAGAAAGTTGTTGACTAAATTTTAAATATTCACATTTGAAGAAGTTGCAAAAAATGTAAATAATGCAAATGAACATTGTGAAAATAATAAAGTTTCTGTATTTTATATAAGAAAAATTGAAAAATTGCTTTGAATCTTAAAACACAGAATCCTGTGTGTCCAAACCTTTGACTGGTTTGACTGGTTATATAAGTTTAAGACTTTAAAAGACTTTAAAAATAGCATCAATTTGGAAGGAAAATTTTTTGCTGTACTAGAATAAAGTGTAATTGCACATCCACAACAGTAGGTGGCAGTGGCGCTCTCATTGTCAGAGTGTGCGCAGTAAGTCACAGCTCTATGGTGCACGTTTTTTTTTTTTTTTTTGCCTACTCAGTAGGCAAACAGTGGGGGTGGGGGGCGCAAAAGGTTTTCTTCTTCCTGGGGGGGCAACAGAAAATACTTGAGAAGCACTGATCTATAGCAACACCACCTCCCTTCGAGGGCCTGTTGGTGCAGTAAACATTGTATCCATATATAAAAATATCATCAGAAATGGGTTTGGTTAAAACCCTTTAACATTCCTGGAGTTCATTTTCCCATGTATTTGGGCCCGTATCAGGGCCCTAGGATTGTTAAAGGGTTTTAACTACTGCAGTATCTGGATCAGTTGATTTCACCCAAATCTAGACCATATCTATCTTAGAAAGCCAGCTGTGCACATTATTCAAGAAGATCAAGAATGCCTTTATTAGTCCCACAAATGGGGAAATTCCAAAACAAGCATAAACATAACACAGACAGGGGGGGAAAGATGTCTGAGGTCATGCAGCCGTTTCTCAACGGCGCTACCTTTAGCAGAAAGACAGAAAGAGATACACTGGGATAGTTAGGTTCAAAAAATCATCTCATACTGTGTTCATAAAGAGGTTCCAAAAAACACCTCAGCAAAAGCATATTGCACATATAAAGCCGGGATAGCAGTATGGTGGGTAGGGTCAGGGTCAGGAGGGGATGCAGACGGAGACGAGAGGGTGAGGGGGCCATTGTGGAGCCCAGATGCCAGCTCCTAGCCAAAACAGTTTGCTGATAGTGATGGAAGTTCATCAGCGGCCGTGGTACACCAGATCCAGCTTCACAAATCACAGAGAGGGCTGAGGGGGAGAGCAGCCATCACGCATTGTCCTGGAGAGATATGATTGCCGGCCAAGGCCGGCTAGGGAGCCGAATTCTGATAATGCAGATGTTGTTTTGGAACAGGCTGCTTGTTTTTTTCCAACAGCCTTCAGTCTAACTGGTCTGCCCATCCACCTGGGTTGGCAGCCTCGGCAGATGTCGAACTGCCGTCCAGGTTTTCTTGATTTCTCGGTAAGTCAGGTATCCTCCGAGCCCAAACAGAAAAGATACCACTACCAGATAGCCAAATATGTAGGCGTCTTCCATGTCTTCCACCTCGAGGGCTGAGAAGCACACAGGTCTTCACGAGCTCCAAGAATCGATGACGTATCCAACCGGGTCTGTTCCACTCGGACACGCAGGCTCCCCTTTCCCAGATCTCATAGTGGAAAAAATTCGATCAATGGTCGTGAAGGCCCAGTTTGCCAAATCCATATTGCTCTCAATCTTATTCTTATTCGAACAGTGTGCAAGAGACGCTCTCACAGCAAGCAGCAAGCAGGAAAGATAGGGAGGGCAGGGAGAGAGATAGAATGCGACCGTCCCCGTCAGAGGCTGGAGCAAGAAGCCTCTGAAGAAGAATTAAAGTGAACAAGTTTAAAACCAGACAATGATTTAACATCAGATGGTGTCTGGATGGGCACCAACTCAGGACCTGGGTTAGGATGCACATTACCAGATGAAAGTAATAAGACAATCAGCAGTCTCTGCCTCATTCAATTACATATTGAGTCAATCAATTGATAGGCTGAACTCAAGCAACATTTCTCACATAATGAGGTAACCAGTGAGGTAACCATTTAAGATAAATCTCTGAGCAAGTCCAGTGATAAGTTCAAATCCTGTGCCAGATAGAGTGGAGACTGTTCAGACTGTATCGCAGCCCTAACACAAGTGCATCCATGATTAATCCCCCACAGGTCAAACACATTGTTAGTTGTAAGCAATGTCAAGTCAAGTCAAGTCAAGTTTATTTATAAAGCACATTTAAAACAACGACGTTGACCAAAGTGCTGTACAAGATCTGTAACCCCAAGGACTATACTAAATAAAAATAAAAATATATAAATAAATAAATAAAATAATAAAATAAAAATAAATAAATAAAAACATTAAGAACAATAAATAACATAAGAAAATTAAAAATTAAAACGTTTAAAACAAGTACCATAAAATACCATAAAACAATCATCTAAAAGGAGGTAGCACTGCAGCCAAATGCCAAGGAAAAGAAATGTGTTTTTAATAGAGATTTAAATGTGTGTATCGTCTGAGCTGTGCGGATATGGAGAGGTAGATCGTTCCATAGCTTTGGTGCTGCTGCTGCAAAAGCTCGATCACCTCTCTGTTTTAGTCTAGTTTTAGGCCTCTGTAAGAGCAGCTGGTTCGATGACCTCAGAGCTCTTACAGGGGTGTGACAGTGAAGCAGCTCAGACAGATACAAAGGTGCCAGTCCATTTAAGGCTTTAAAAGTAAGCAATAAAATCTTAAAATCGATTCTAAAACGGACAGGGAGCCAGTGAAGGGATGACAGGACTGGGGTAATGTGTTCATGCTTTTTTAAACCGGTTAAAAGACGAGCTGCCGCATTCTGGACTACCTGCAGGCGGCGCACAGATGGTTGATCTATGCCAAAGTACAGAGAATTACAGTAGTCCAGGCGGGAAGTAATAAAAGCATGAATAACTTTTTCCAGGTCCTGCTGTGGGAGATAAGGTTTTACCTTGGCAATGACTCTGAGTTGGTAAAAACTGATTTTGGTAACAGCACTTACTTGCTTCTCCATTTTAAAACTACTATCTAAAATGACACCCAGATTTTTCACAGCATCACGACAGTGAGGAGCCAAATGACTCGGAGTGCCAGAGGAGTAGCTTGAGGGGTCAAATTTACCAAAGCATATGACCTCGGTTTTGCTTTCATTAAGATTTAGGAAATTGTTTCTCATCCAGGACTTAATGTCACTGAGACAGTTCAGCAGGGGTTCCCATGGATCTCTGCTGTTCAGTTTGATGGGCATATACACCTGGATGTCGTCAGCAAAACAGTGGAAACAAATATTATGTTTCCTAAAAATCGACCCTAGAGGCAACATATACAATGAAAAAAGAATTGGGCCCAGAATGGACCCCTGAGGCACTCCACAAGAAAGCTTTGCTGTGGTAGAAAAACAGTTTCCTAGATGGACAGAGAAACTTCTATCAGTAAGATAAGATCTGAACCAAGTCAGAACCGTGCCTTTAATGCCAATTTCATGTTCTAGGCGGGATAGAAGGATCTCGTGGTCCACAGTGTCAAAGGCAGCTGACAGATCTAGAAGTACTAAAACTGCAGGACTACCAGAGTCCACAGTTAAAAGCAGATCGTTAAAAACTCTTAAAAGAGCTGTCTCTGTGCTGTGACGCATTCTAAAACCTGACTGAAACCTTTCCCACATTCCATGTTCACTTAAAAATGCTTGAAGTTGCTTAAAAACAACTTTTTCAAGAACCTTGGATAAAAATGGTAATTTAGAAATTGGTCTGTAATTTGAAAGAACATCAGGGTCAAGGTTCTTCTTCTTGATTAGAGGCTGTACAACTGCATGTTTAAAGGCAGCTGGAACACAACCAGATGCAAGAGAACTGTTAATTAGAGCCAGTATAGTTGGTCCCACTGAATCAAAAGCCTCTCTAAAAAGGCGAGATGGAACACAGTCTGTGGGAGAGTTTACAGGTCTCATATTTTGAATCACCTCCTTTAGTGTGGAGAGTGTGACAGGCTCAAACTGCTCAAAGACAGCTCTGCTGGGAGGAGGTGCAGATGAGTCTGTTTCAGCCTGAGGTGATGAAGGCCTGAGGGCAGAAATTTTTTCCACAAAAAATTTCTTAAAGTTTTCGCACAGTGCAGGACAGACCTTCGCTTGGTTCACATTACAGCGAGGATCAGCAAGTGAATTAAAAACACTAAAAAGAAAATGAGGCCTGTGACTGTTACTTGAAACAATGTTAGAGAAATAAGCAGACTTTGCATATTTTACTGCTTTCTGGTATTTCAATAAACAGTTACGCAGGATCTCTAAGGAGACATGGAGCTTATCCTTTTTCCACCTTCTCTCAGCGCGTCTGCACTCACGTCTGAGAGCGCGGGTTGTCTCATCCAGCCAGGGCTGGGAGGAAGGTTTGGTGCGTTTGGTTGTAAAAGGGGCAATACAGTCCAGTACAGCAGTGCAAGCAGATATAAAAGAGTTAGTGAAGTCCTCGGTATTCAGGCTCAAGCAAAAATCCAAATTGCTTAAGTCAGAGTTTTTAAAAGCAGCTGCAAAATCAGCAGCGCATGAAGAGTTAACCAAGCGCACACGACGTGTAGAGGATACTCTATTTATCCCAGAGCTGGGGAGCGCTGCTGTAAATAAAACAGGAAAATGGTCCGATATACCACAGTCACGTATCTCTGTGATGCAGACTCTAAGTCCATAAGACAACACCAGATCCAGTGTGTGACCTTTTTCATGAGTGGGACCACACACGAGTTGTGTTAAGTTAAAAGAGTCAATAAGCGAGGCAAATTCTTTAACCAGTGGACCACTCTCACAACACACATGAATATTAAAGTCGCCAACAATTAAAATACGGTCATATTTTAGTATGAGACCCGTCAGCAAGTCAGCAAACTCACCGATGAAGTCCTTCATGCACTTCGGTGGTCGGTAAATCACCGCGCAGAGCACCGAGGGGGAAGAGTTTATCTCCAACAGCTGCAGTTCAAAGCTGGCGTACAGGTCTGCCGAGACCTGACGACAGCGAAAACTGCATTTAAATATTGAAGCAAGTCCTCCACCTTTTCCAGAGATCCGCGGGGAGCTGAAGAAAGAACAGCCGGGAGGTAAAAGTTCGGAAAAAGGCGCAGACTCACCAGCATGAAGCCACGTCTCAGTCACAAACATAAAATCCAACTGCTGTGCGATGAAAAAGTCATTGAGAAGGAAAGTTTTGTTGGCTAACGATCTAGCATTTAGTAGGGCCATTCGGATGACCAGATCCTTGTTAGCTGAGGCCGGGGCCCGCTTCAACAGGCGAAGGTTAGCATGGTTTACGCCGCCTCCACGATCCCGCATCCTGCGCCAGGACGAGGGACGCCGAGTCTCCAGGATGACAGGTGGGACAATCGGCCTGATCCAGCGACGCCCGAAATCCACAGGCAGCCCAACAGCCTTGAGGCGGCAAAGACCACCATCCAGGGGGTAATGAACAGACAAACCTAGGAGTCTCAGGTAAGTTTTGACCCGCACCGCGATACCTCCCCGCTTTCCGCGTCTCCTCTGGCGTTTGTTGGGGACCGGAGCACTGGGCAGCCGGCGCAAATTCTCAGGTACATCCGATAGGTGTGGAGGAAAAATCGTTGAGTTTTTCTTTACAGTATATGCTGGTACCAAAACAAACTGGAGGTTTAGAAGTGTCTGCCGATCGTAGGTGATCAAAGCGGAGACATCTGGGCAGATGACTACCAGGAACAGAGCGACAGCAAACAATACACAGAACAGCTGACGGCAGCCCGTACACAGTGGCGCCATCTTGGAAAATCAATTCAAAAAAAAAAAAAAAAATGTGTTACTAAAAAGCTAATTCATGCATTTATTATTTCTAGGCTGGACTATTGTAATTCATTATTATCAGGCTGTCCTAAAAAATTCCTGAGAAGCCTTCAGCTGCAGCATTTTGGATTGGCTGGCCTTGGGGTCCCAGGCATTTTAATCAGCTGACAAGAATCATGATAAATTTATAACTGAATTGTTTTAGTGTTTGCATCAGCCACATGTACTCAGTGTGAACTGCATATAACCTTTTTTTGAGCCAGAGGAAAATCATTGTTGCAATGTTTCCAAATGCACTGTAGGTGGCAGGGTTGGACTGCAGTGAATACTATTGCATAGGGACTCAGTCTACATTCATTGAGACATACAGGTGCTGGTCATAAAATTAGACACCTGGTGTCACAGTCTAATCAGCTAATGAACTCAAAACACCTGCAAAGGCCTTTAAATGGTCTCTCAGTCTAGTTCTGTAGGCTACACAATCATGGGGAAGACTGCTGACTTGACAGTTGTCCAAAAGATGACCTTTGACACCTCGCACAAGGAGGGCAAGACACAAAAGGTCATTGCTAAAGAGGCTGGCTGTTCACAGAGCTCTGTGTCCAAGCACATTAATAGAGAAGAGAAGGGAAGGAAAAGATGTGGTAGAAAAAAGTGTACAAGGAATAGGGATAACTGCACCCTGGAGAGCACCCATTCAAAAATGTTAGGTTCAACTCATTGTCATTGTGTCAAGGCACACAACAAAATGATGGTTCCAGATCACTCATCTGCAGTCATGCAGCCAGAGACCGGCGCTACCATTAGGCAATGTGCTGGTCTTTGGCCCAAGGACACAATGCAGCGCAGGGGACAGGGGCTCAAACCTGTAACCTTCCAGCTGCAAGACGAGCACCTACCCACTGCGCCACTGCCACCTTTTTTCTTTTTTTCTGTCACAACAGTATTGAGACCATCACACCAGCCAACATTTTAACAGTGCCTGAATTTTATGAGCTTGTGTGAGCTGTGACCTCAGTTGCCTGCATAAGAAACAATGAAGCCACTGAACGGACAATGGTAATTTTTTTTCTTTAATCTGTAATTTAGGCTTAGTGCTAATGAATGTCTGTTAGCATGCTAATACATCAGAGTATGGAGGTAAACGTGAAACATGAAATGATTGGATGTTGCATTGAAAGCAACGTCTGTCTTTTCCTCCCCTTTGATAGTGAACTGAAACACAGAGCAACAAGAATGCAGCTCAGCTTCTCTGAAGTCTATTTTTAAATATTTAGCTTTAGCTGCAGGAAGAAGCCACACAGGAAATGCCCCTGCTCACTGACTTTACACTGTCAGGTGTGCACACAGTCAACAGCAGGACATGGAGGTCAGAGGTCTGTGCCTCAGACTGTGTGAGCACTTTTATGAGATCTTATAATAGCTTTGCCAGCAGCTGCAGAATTGAACTAAAGTTTATATAATCGAGCTCTTTTTTGTCTCTTCAGGGATGATCGTCATTATCCTGCTGTGTGCACATGATCATAAAGCTGGTGAGTATCATCTGTTTGCTTATTGATGTGAATGTTTACTATTTTTGTGTTTGCTGGAGCAGACAGTGTATGAAAAGTGTGCTTTTGTGATGATAGTGTTACATGGAAGAAGTGATGATGCACTTTCAATTATTTTGCTTTCATTTCCTGAATATTTTTCTTTTTTTCATTGTTCAAGTTTAGTAGTAAAAGTCTAAACTCGAAAAAAGTCAAAGTATCATTTTATTATTTAATTACTTAATTATTTTATTTAATCAACATATAATTTACTTTATTATTTCTATTTAAATACACTGTCTATAATAGGTGGGCATGGCCACAACATCCACTTTGGACTGTGGATTTAGTTTTGAAGTGACATGTCTGGCATGTTGCCTGCTGCCACTTTGACTTTTTTTTTTCACTTCAATTTAGTTCAATTCAATTTTATTCATTTAGCACCAAATCACAACAAACAGTTGCTGCAAGGTGCTTTATATTGTAAAGACCCTACAGTAATTACAGAGAAAACCCAACAGTCAGAATGACCCCCTATGAGCAGCACTTGGTGACAGTGGGAAGGAAAAACTCCTTTTTAACAGGAAGAAACCTCCAGCAGAACCAGGTGACCGGTTGGGGCTGAGGGGAGAGAGACAAGACAAAAGACACAATCTATAAATAAATCAACCATTTGAAAACATATAATGTATATAATGAATATAATGAAAGCACATAATGTCATTAAAACATTTGGTTACTCGTGTCATTCAGGTTCTGTTTCAATTTTGCCACTAAAAAGCATAATATGTTATAAAACATTGATAATAATATAAATGTAACAGTCATCTGCATAATAATGCTGGAATACTAATTATCTTACACTGGAATATTCTGCAGGAAAACTTTGGCTCCTGGATTTCATGTGGAATTGTTTGTTTGTTTCATTGTTGTTGTTTTTGTTTGTTTATGTTGTTGCTGATTAGTGTATATTCAACTAGGAACTTTGTCATTTGACAACCTAGATAAAGATAAATGAGGACACAATAAAAGAGTAAAATAAATAAATAAACATGTCAGATTATTGTTTTTTTTTTAGAAAAATAGAATTTAGAATCTAAGCTTAGCTTAGAACAAAGCTAAAATTATAAAATGTAGCATAAAAACTAAGAAGTGTTATTAATGATGAGTACTGTAATGATCTAAGATAAATGTTTTATTTACTATAAATGTTGGCTATTAACAGATTTAATTCCATCTGTTTTCAGAACAGAACCAGGAACCATCACAGAACCATCCTCAGCAGGTCTGAATCTATAACAGAGGATCCCTTCTATATTACACTGCAGTAGGTAAGACTGGGCGGTAATGATGCTTTATGTGCTGCATTCAGATAAACCTAATATGGATTAATACATGGTTTCATTATAAAGACATGTATGTGCTATTACATGTCAGTGGAATATGTAATGTATGGTTTGCCATCTTATGAGCTTTCCTCACTTCCATTAATGCTGAAATGATATAAAAGTGTAGATTTAATCCTTAATTTCACTACATAAAAGAAGAAAACTAACCTTAAAAATGTCTTTACTGCTCTGTTAAATGAATATTGATATGTAACCATAACAAATTGTTTATATCCTTTTTTAATGCTGTTTGTTCTGTACTTCCTGTTTTTCTTACAGCTTGCAGAGTGAGAGCTGACAGAAGACAGAATCACATCTGAGAGATTGAAGCAACGATATAACTCACAATTATCATTTATTGTTTGGGTAACTGAACAAGCTGTGTGTGGTGTGCATGTCTATAAACTGTAATATCTTGTGTCTAATCAGTCAGATCCAGCTGGCTGCCAGACCCACATGATTTTGTACATATACGGTTTGAACAAAGCATGAGTCTGTTGATTAAAGTTTGAAGCTAAATCAACTTCCATCTGCTCTCTTTTTTTAGATGCATGAATGCTGTTTACAAAAATAAGAGCTGCTGCAGCCTGTACACACACTGTGGTCAACTGCTCATCTCAAACTGTCGCTTTTCTTTTCTTGTAAAACAGATGCACCATGTTTGTGGTCAGCAGTGAAATATATGTGTGAAGTTTGATACTGAACAAGGCTCTAACTGAAACATGAGCTTGTACCCAAACTGAATACAATGCTGGGAAAAAATATTGGTGCTTCTTATTTATTTATTTCATATTTGACATGCTTAAATGTCTCACATCATCAAACTATTTAAAAAAAGATAACACAAGGAAATAAGAAGCCAGCCAAACCTACTGTAGGTGAAAAAGCATCAGTCTAAAGAGACTCAAGAACAGATGAGAATCAAAGTCATTGACCTCTATCACTCTGGTTACAGTGATAAGCATTAACATGTATCAGAAATGTGATCATTTCTGAAGCTTCTAGATGACAGATCTTTTAAAAGCAACATTTAAAGAGTTGGAGACTAAGCAGAGAGCTGATACAGGCGAGACACTGACAACTGTGAAAGAGTGAAAACTGCAGTTTCTGGCAATTTCTTGACAATTCAGACTGGCCAGAGACGGTATGAAATGGGCTATGACTATAGATTGGTGTATAGTAGCTGTGGCAGCAGTATTCGGCGGGCCGCAAGTTTACATTCCCTGTTTAATGGTTTCAATGCTGTCAGCTTGAAAATCAGCTGACTGCTGATTTAAAGTGCAGTAACGGTTTTATTATTATGATAAATGCTGTAATGGTTAAGCTTACTATGTCTACATGACACTTAAACTTTTACAACACTAAAAATGACCTGCCTCTATACTGCACGTACCTGATCATTTTTGCAGACACAGTTACAGCCTGTCCATGCCTGTTACACCAACTGGCCTGTAGGGCAGCAACAAAGCGCCCTCGACTTCTGTCTGCTTATGGCTTCTCATTTTTTTCCCATTTTTCTGCTTATGGCTTCATCATACCTTTCACCACTAGAAATCTGGTGACTCTGGAAGCCCCTCACACCCAGCAGAATTAGATCTATTTGTGGCTGTTTCCATAACATTTGGGTTTTTATGGGATGGGGTTGTTAGCCCATGTCCAACCCCATCCACTCAAGAACGTTGGCATACTCTGGACCTTGTTTTATCCTATGGTCTCTCTATTTCTAACTTGTCGTTAAATGATGCTGTCATTTTGGATCATAAGCCCATGCTTTTTGACATTGCTATGCCTTGTGGCCGTATGAAATCTTGGGTTTCTGCATATAGTCGTCGTGTTGTAAACCAGCTCACTGCTGTCTGCTTTTCCACCATTATTGAACAGAACTGCAGAATTCTGGATTCTGCATGTTTAGGTACAGAGATGCTTAATTCCTGGTTTCTCTCTATTTGCCAGACTGCTTTAGATGAAGTGGCCCCATTGAAGCTCAGGAAATCTAAAATTAAGCTAGAGCCTTGGATAAATGACACCACTCGTGCTGCCCTACGTGAATGTCAGAAAGCTGAACGTAAATGAAAAAAAGACAGATTACAGGTGTCTTTTCAAATTTTAAGGGACTGTTGGCATCACTACCAGGTAGTTGTGAAACATGCCAAACGAGAGCACCTATCAAGGATAGTCTTGTATTGAGCCTTCGTCTGAGGTATGTGAGGAATTCTGTAAGTTTTTGTGGATAAAGTAAACAATGTTAAGGCCCTCATATCACCTCCAACCTTTGACCCTTCATTCTCTGTTCCTTGCTCGACTGTCCTGTACCAGTTTGAGCCGGTTACTTTGCCTTTGTTATATGAGACTGTTAGTCAGCTGAAGCCCTCAGGATCTCCAACTTTTTAAAGAGGCTATTGCTGCCTTAGGCCCACTAGTCCTCGTTATTATCAACAGTAGCTTATCCTTAGGCGTTGTTCCTAAATCTATTAAACATGCCTCAGTTCAACCACTGATCAAAAACCTGGATTGGACCCCACTGTGTTATCTAATTTTAGGCCTATTTCTAAACTCTCTTTTCTGTCTAAAATACTTGAGAAAGTTGTCTATAAACAGTTGAAAGCCTTTTTAAATAAAAATAATATTCTCGAGATCTTTCAGTCTGGTTTTAACCCTCTCCACAGCACAGAATCTGTTGTGTTGAGGGTGTTTAATGACATTATTTTGACTACAGATACAGGAGATCATTTTAATGCTTTTAGATTTAACAGCTGCTTTTGACACAGTGGACCATGATATTTTAATTTCTCGTTTAGAGCACTGTGCTGGTTTTCATGGCACTGTTTTGAAATGGCTTAAGTCTTACTTGACCCAAAGGTCTTTCTGCGTAAATCTAAATGAGTTTGAATCCTCCTCTGTTCCGTTAACGTGTGGAGTATCACAGGGTTCAATTATGGGAACTCTGTTATTTTCTTTGTATCTGCTCCCCCTCAGAACCATTCTCAGAAAGCATAAATTTCTTGAATTTTAATGAAAAAAAGACAGAGGTGATTGTCTTTGGCCCTAGTGTTCGGTGGTTGATCTTCCCCCGTGGACGTGGGTTTATTATCACAATATGTAAAGCCATCTGTCACAAATTTGGGTTTTATTATGGACAAGAATTTTAAATTGGAGGATCAGATCAGTGCAGTGGTGAGATCTAGCTTCTTTCATTTGAGGCAGCTGGTGAAAATGAAAAATATACTATCAAAGAAGCATTTTGAAGTTGTAATCCATGCTTTTATTTGCCACTAGACTGGATTACTGCAATGCTTTATATGTTGGTCTTAGCCAGTCTGCTCTAGCCCATCTGCAACTGGTTCAAAATGCTGCTGTGCGCCTATTGACGGGATCGCGAAATAGAGAGAGCATATTACCCCTGTTTTATCCTCACTGTACTGGCTGCCCGTGTATTTTAGAGTTCATTTTAAAATTCTTTTACTTGTTTTTAAGTCACTTCATGGCCTTGCCCCACGTTATCTTTCCGAGTTGCTGCACTTGAATACTCCTTCCCGGTCAGTCAGATCAGCTGATCGGTTGTACCTGGATGTGCCGAGGACACAGCGGAGGCTCAGAGGAGACAGAGCCTGTGGCAGCTCCAAAACTCTGTAACGCTTTGCCATTAGACATTAAACAGGCCTCTTCATTGGCCAAGTTTAAGTCTGCTCTTAAGACCCACTTATTTCGTTTGGCCTTTGATTAATATGAGCGGCTGTCTATTGAAATTTGTAACTTATTTATTTCTAGGATAAATTATGCTTTTATTATTGGTTTTATTTGTATGTATTATTTTATTGATGTATTGTTAGCATAAATTATGCATTTTATAGTTGTTTTATTTGTGTGTAATTTTTAACTTTTGTAAGTTTTATTTTTTTCTTGTCCTGATGTGTTTTATGTACAGCACTTTGGTCAGTGGTTGCTGTTTTTTAAGTGTTTTATAAATAAACTTGGCTTGGCCATCGAAGTGTTACTGCCAGAAAAAAAGGAGATCTTGAATTAGTTTAGTGTCCTGTTACCAGTGTTTTACATAATGGGCTGATGTAGGAGTGACATTCATTTTCTGATTCACCTCTGAAAAATCTGATTTTTTTAGAATTTCCCATTGGACCTCAAAAATAGTGAAAACAGTGAATAGCAAACAGAGATCATCATCACTGGTTCTCAGTCATCTCACTCCCACTGTCTCTCTCCATCAGATGAAGATACATTGTTTTCTAGAGTCATTTACTACACCTCAGGCAAGGGTGATGCTCAACTCAAAGGTGAGACTAATTGTGGTTAATGATGCCTTATGTGTTACATTCAGATAAAATGTCACTTAGCTTAGCACAAAGCTACACTAATGAAATGTAGGGTAAAAACCAAGAAGCTGATCAGAGCAGCTCTTGTCATCAGACAGCAGAAACTTGATTTAGTTTAGTGTCCTGTTAACAGTGACTTACATAAAGAGCTGATGTAGAAGTGACGTTGATATTTTTCTCTACCTCTGAACATCAGATATTAGAGAATTTCAAAATAAACCCCACAAAAACATGAATATTGAACAGGGATCTTAATCACCAATGTTACTGTGGTTATCTATCCTCTCACTCCATCAGATGAAGATACGTTGTTTTCTACAGCTATTTACTACACCTCAGGCCTGGGTGGTGCTCAACTCAAAGGTGAGAATTAATGATGCCTCATGCATTACATTCAGACAAAATGTGAGAGGTGTTAAATATAAAATGCAAGCTATAAAAAAAAATGATGGTTCATATTTTTTTTTTAAATGACATATACATGTGTAGGAGTTGTACCAAATATGCACCAAAGGAAAAAAAAATTTCTATCCTTGTTTAAAATTTTGTTCATTTCTGTTCTCTACTTCCTGTGTGTCTCACAGGTTGCAGAAAGAGAACTGAGTGAAGACACGATCACATCTGAGTGAAAGTGAAGACAAATTGAACAGCTGTGCATTGTTAGCTGAGTTTAGTGTTCATGTCTATAAATTGTCATATCTTGTGTATATTCAGTCAGATACAGCTGGCTATCAGAACCACATGGTTATAAATGGTAAATGGGCTAGTTCTTATATAGCGCTTTTCTACTCAGTCAGAGCACTCAAAGTGCTTATACAAGCGCTTTGAGTGCTTGTAAGTACATATAAAGTTCAAATGCTACCAAAAGTGTCTGTGTGATATTTAGAAGTTGAGTTTAAAGTTGAGTCACCCTGTTGTCTTTTTGGATGTGCATGAATGCTGTTCAGAAGCAAAGACCTGCTGCAGCTTTTTGCTTCTTTTTTTTTTTTTAGTAAAAGAGGACAAAACAAAAACAACACCAAATAGCATCTGAAACAGAAGCATAGAACAGAAAACAAGTATATACTCTTGTTCTGTTGTGTGTGTGTGTGTGTGTGTGTGTGTGTGTGTGTGTGTGTGTGTGTGTGTGTGTGTGTGTGTGTGTGTGTGTGTGTGTGTGTGTGTGTGTCATGAAACATAGGAGGGAGGGTAAGAAGCCACAACAACGAACCCCAGAGCCAGAGATAGACCCATGAAACCCAGGCCACCCGCAGCCCCCCCATGAAGACCCAGGACCACACATCTCGATGACAACCGAGTGCCCAACCCAAGAGGAGGCCACCCCCACCCGAACCACAACCCCTAAGGGAGCTGGCCAACAGCCATGCCAAAACACCCAGCCCTGCACCCCACAACCACTGAGTGCCCACCTCCCAGGTGGGCAGCATTGACCAGCAGGGAGCAAACATGTCCCAGAGGGGAGAGGCACAGCAAACCCCATACACACACACACACACACACACACACACACACACACACACACACACACACACACACACACAGACAAACATACACACCAAGACAAAAAACCATGGGACACAAACTTCCACTCATTAACCCATCTTCTGGCGCGTGGACGAGTGAGTGTCACTTGAGCCAACAGTAACTCCAGAGCCATCTCCAACACCCTAGCCAATCCCCGTCCTACATCGGATGAAGAAAAAAGGGGTGCCTGCTCTCATCCCCACTTATCTGGAAGTTGAAATGTTGGCTGCATGTGTTGGAATACGTGAGTGAATGAAATGTGAATGTGAGGATGTCTGTATGAAAACTAGAGTGCTATTAAAACTGAGCTGACAGAAACATGATGAGCACCTGAATGTCAATCAGCATGATTCACCCACACCTACCCCCAACATCCTCAATGTCTAAAGTGTAAATAAAACTGAAGGGCAGACAGCAGTTAAGTAGCAAGTGGGGCCACTACAGTAGACCCACTAATCTTAAACGATGATATACCTGATGATATAAAGACTGAAATTTCTCTACATTCAAGATTGTTGGGATCTCCTGGAGCTGTACTAGATAAACATGCATGACAGGAAGGTCTCAGTGCTGGACATGAAGGACTAAGCCTGATTTCATTAACAGGGTCATTTGTTGCATTGAAATAGAGAAAAAAATCAGCATATGTGTGGCAAAGTGAAAATAACAGAGGATCTCCTACAAAGCATGGGGTTAGGATGATTTTATGTTAAGTTTTGCATGCTTTTGTTTTTTGGTTTGTTTTTTGTGATATAGGCCACACCTATGTGGGAGTGGAGGTCCCACTCTAGTCCAGCTACTGGGTGTTTGGAGTTGAGAACTGGAAGTAAGTGATTGGTGTAGGTTTGGACTCTCCTCTATAAAGGGGAAAGAAAGGAGGAACACTGCATGCATGGGAGACAGGAAGTAAGAGGGTTGTAGAGCACAGGAGCAGCTGCTCAAAACGCATTTGTAGTGATGAGAAAATGAAGCTTTTGTGAAGCACTGAACCGCTTGAACAACTGTTTCAAAAATAGGTTAATTACTAAAAGCTTCAATTATAGCACCCTCTCCTGGAAAAGTGCAATGATTTCAATGACATATCTGCATGCACACACTCACACAGTCATCATGCACAGTGATCTGAAGCATCTTTGCATTGTTTGAGGCACACACGTTCTGACCAAATATCATGATATCAGGTTCTATTTACAAATACAGATGAATGAATGTGTGTGTGTTGTGTTATTGAGCAGAGTGCTGGGAAAACATGACATTAACTGGGTGTGCTTGTGTAACTACCACTTTCGCGTTAATCTTGATATGACAGCGTCCTTCATCATGTTGAAAGGACGAGCCAGCAAAGATTGTCTTTAATTCATAACTCAGCAGTAACTGTTGGCCATCACAACACTAAAACTGTGTAGAATAGAATAGAATAGAATAGAATGCCTTTATTGTCATTATACAGGATGTACAATGAGATTGGAGAATATGTGAATATGAACAGTGTGAACAGCAGTGTGAATATGAACCTGGCCGACTGTCTCGCTCTCGCTCCTTCACTCGTAACCAGCGAATCACCTGAATCACGTGATTCATTCCAAGAACGAAGCAGTTGCTGCTTTGGACGTCATATGTCACGTGATTATTTTTTTTTTTTTTGTCCTGAAGCTTCAAAGCAGTGGTTCTCTGGAGTTGGAAGCTCAGGGTTCGAAGCACTTATCGAAGCTTCGGGTTCACACTCTCATCACTACGCGTCTGGATTAGAGATCTCAGTTGAGGAAAACATCTTTTTAAAGGAAGTTCATCTTTTACCTGGCCTGGTTGAATTTATGTTTTTTAAAGGAGGGAATGTACACTGTGACATTAGGAGGTGGCCAGCCTGATGAAAGCATTCAGGACCTGCAGAGGAAAATACTGAGCTGCAGTCCCAGGATTTCATGTGGAACCCCACTCCCCACTAACGCCAGGTGTGTGGAAACTCTTTAAAGAAAGATGCAAGCTCAGTATTTGATTGACTGATTATTTCATTGAGTGACCTCCTTTTTCTGTCTATAACCAAGCAGATAACCCTGGTGGTAGTGTTCTTGGGCCCTGTGGGACAGGGTTGCGAAGGGCGGGAGTTACCCCTCCCTGCTGTTCTTCGCTGCTCGCCACTGATCGTCACTGGGAGGTGGGTGCGTGTGGGTCTTGGGGTGTGTGGCCGGATGTCTTGGCCTGCTCCCTTGGTAGCTGTGGCCTGGTGGTGGCTAAGGCCCTTGGCAACAGTGGGAAGGAGCAACTCCCGTTTAACAGAAAGAAACCTCCAGCAGAAGCAGGCTCAGGGAGGGGCAGTCAGCTGTAACGACCAGTTGGGCTGAGAGGAGAGAGACAGGACAAAAGAAATGTTGAAGAGAGCCAGAGATTAAAAATAATTAATGATTAAATGCAGAGTGGAGTATAAACAAAGTAAATAAGGTGAATGAAAAGAAACAGTGCATTATGGGAACCCCCCAGCAGACTAGGCCTATAGCAGCATAACTAAGGGATGGTTCAGGGTCACCTGATCCAACCCTAACTATGAGCTTGATCAAAAAGGAAAGTTTTAAGCCTAATCTTAAAAATAGAGAGGGTGTCTATCTACCAAATCCAACCTGGGAGCTTTTTCCACAGAAGAGGGGCCTGAAAGCTGAAAGGGCCTGATTGTTCAAGACCTTGTATGTGAGGAGAAGGATTTTAAATTCTAGATTTAACAGGGAGCCAATGAAGAGAAGCCAATATGGGAGAAATCTGCTCTCTCTTCCTAGTCCCTGTCAGTACTCTAGCTGCAGCATTTTGAATTAGCTGAAGGCTTTTTTTAGGACAGCCTGATAATAATGAATTACAATAGTCCACCCTAGAAGTAATAAATGCATGAATGAGCTTTTCAGCATCACTCTGAGAAAGTATGTTTCTAATTTTAGAAATATTGCGCAAATGCAAAAAAGCGGTCCTACATATTTGTTTAATATGTGCATTGAAGGACAAATCCTGGTCAAAAATGACTCCAAGATTTCTCACAGTGTTACTGGAGGTCAAAGTAATGCCAAGTATCTGGTTAGACACCATGTTTCTAAGATTTGTGGGGCCGAGTACAAGAATTTCAGTTTTATCTGAATTTAGAGGAAATTAGAGGTCATCCAGGCCTTAATGTCTTTAAGACATTCCTGCAGTTTAACTAATTGATGTGTGTCATCTGGCTTCATCGATAGATAAAGCTGAGTGTCATCTGCATTACAATGAAAATTGATGCAATGCTTTCTAATAATACTGCCTAAGGGAAGCATGTATAATGTAAATAAAATTGGTCCTAGCACAGAACCCTGTGGAACTCCATAATTAACCTTAATGTGTGAAGAAGACTCCCCATTTACATGAACAAATTGGAGTCTATGAGATAAATATGATTCAAACTTCTGCGGTGCAGTACCTTTACCAGTACCTATGGCAGTACCTATGGCATGCTCTAATCTCTGTAATAAAATATTATGGTCAACAGTATGAACAGGATCCAACAGGACGAGTCCACTGTCAGAGGCTGTAAGAAGATCATTTGTTCAGGCTAATTAGCATGGCCACTGATGACAGCAGAAAGGTTTTCTTGAAACGGGAAGTTGTTTCTCTGCTATTAGTACATTGAGCAGTGTGTACATGAGGAGTGATTAACAGTGCTAGGTTATTAGTTTTTGTTTCTTTTTTTATAGTATAGAATATAATGGTGCATGTTTACTGACTGAAATAAAAAAAAGGTGTGAATTATTTTGTGTGTTTAATGGTTTTAATGGCAATAAAATGCTTCTACATCCGCCATGTATACTTACTGTCACACTGTGTATAACTTTGTTTCTGTCAAGGAAGAACAATGATGTAATGCTGGATGATGCACTGGAGGGGGCAGAGTTGGACTGAAGTGATCAGGTTCCATCTTTACTGCAAAGGTACTCATAAAATGGTGTATACTCATGTGTATAATTAGTATCATGAAAACCACATTCAATAATTTATGGTAGTAAATATGTCAAGCAGACCTCTAGTAAAATATATTTGCTGTAAATATTTCTATTGGGTTCTATTAAATGGTCACAATCTGCAAAAGTTGTGACATCTGAGCTGAGACAGGAAACGTGCATTGATTTTATGTCACTGTTACAGTGTCACTCATGTGTTATAAATTTAATGTGGCTAAAAAAGTAAACAGGTTGAAGACCTTGTTTCTTCACTGACCTGATGTATCCACACACTGTCCTTCTGAGTGTTGCTGTTCTTACCTTCAGTCTTAAATGGTGTAGTCATTGCAAGCAGTGTTATAACAGGTTAGTAGATGTAGCCAGAGATCAAAACATTTTGTGGTTAAATTTCCATCCAACACTTTTGTGTAAACTGAAACATCTTTCTATCTTTACAAAGCTGTTTTCAACAATGTTGTGCACTGTTAATGTTTGACACATTCATTCTGACTTTAGTGAACACATGACCTTCGAGACTAATCAAACATTTCAGTCATGCAGTGAAATATCTCACCTACATGAGTCTCAATCAGCACTCCTACTTTTCAACTAGTCTTACCATCAGAACTACTTTTGTTTTGCATTTTATCAAATATCTCTGTTAAATTACTTTAAATGTTAATCTCATCAGATCATTATATAATATTTTTATACTCGTTTGATAATGACTTTCTGAACAGCCAAATCTTTATTGTGGGTTTGGTGCCTGTAAGAAAACAGTATATTAGAATGTAATGAATCAAACTATGAGAGAACACGAGAAAACCTCTGACAGTTCATTCAAACAAGCTTTGACTGTTTAACAACAGCAGTTCGCCTTCTTTGGAAACTATTTTTAAATCTTTACAGTTGCTTCATAGGCCGAAGTAAAAACCACAGGAAGAGCTGATGCTTCAGTCTGCAGCATGACATCATGGAGGTCGGAGCTGCCTCCACCAGACTGTGAGTACTGTCTCCACTTCTGTGTTTCTCACTGTTAAAGCTGTCAATAAATAATAAAAATGTTTAAAGGTCAAAGTTAACGGACTTGAGATGAATTTAATTTAATTCAATTGTATTTATACAGTGAAAAATCACAACAAACAGCTGGATTAAGGCACTGTTTGTTGTACGGTCAAGACCATACAATCAGAGGATCAACTATGTGCAAGCAACTGGTGACAGTGGGAGGGAAAAACTCCTTTTTTAAAAGGTAGAAACCAGCAGAACCAACTCAGAGAGGAGCAGCCAGCTGCAGCAACTGGTTGGGGCTGAGGGGGAAGAGAGAGAGATTAATAAACCATCCAAAACATTAGAAAAACATTAGAAAAAATCCAAATTCCATGTTTTCTTTCTGATCTGTAAAGTACCTACAACACTGCTTCTTTTCTATAAAAAACTAAAATAAACAAAAAACAAAAACAAATTTGTGTTCACATGTGACCTGTAACTGTTTGACTCAAACTCAACTGCTCACCTTCAGCATGAACGTCACAGAAGTTAAGTACCTTAAAGATTAGCAATAAACAGTTTCTTTTTAACAAAAAAATGATTAAAATTATTTTTTCTTGCTGGCTCTGGTTTTTTGATGAGATTACATTGTGTTAATGAAAAGTTTCCTTTAACTTTTCAACCAAATTTAGACATAATGAGTGGCCATTTGGGAGACATTATTTCCAAAAAAAACAAAAAAATTACTTTTCAAATTACACTTTTTAAGCAAATCTCAGTGTTGTTGACACTGTACTTTTGTAATGCTAGACTATTGTAGTGCACTAAATTGTAAAAAAAATTAATGAATTAAAAAAAGTAAGTATTATTAACATTGTTGTAAAAGCAGGAAGACAGCCATCCTCACTGTTTTTATGCTGCGGTCTCAATTAATCTGCAGTTTCTATGCTTATCATTCCAAACTAATTGCAGTTCCTTGAATGTGAATCAGTAACATTTCACCGTGAGGGTTGTTTATTGTGAAGCTGTGCATAAATTCAATTTTCGAAGAAAATTTAAAAAAAACAATCCACTTTAAAAGTATATGAGTTATATTCACCCAAAATTGAAATTGTGTCAGTGTATTTAAAACATTTGGTTACTCGTGTCAGTTGGGTTTGTTTCAATTTTACCACTATAAAGCAGAATGTTTTATAAAATATTGCTACAAATATAAATGCAACAGTCATCTGCATTAAAACACCAGAAAACTAATTTTTTCACACTAGAATATTTTGCAGGAAAACTTTGGCTGCTGGATTTCACGTGTGATTACTTTGTAGATAACGGACCCATTAGTTTTCTGTTTGTTTGTTTTGTTTTTTTCTCTGGTGTGGTGTATGTACTGAGAGCAACCAGAAATTCTGCCATTTGAAAACCCAGATGAAAATAAAGGAGGAATACAATAAAAGAGGTCCAAAATCTGTAAAATAAACATTTTTTTTTTTAAATAAAATTTAGTGTACATACATTTTGTGAAATACATTTTTGTCACTCTCAAATGTTGAGCAGAAGTTAGGAAATTACAGCTTAGCTTACAACAAAGCTAAAAATATAAAATGTAGCATAAAAACCAGGAAGTGTCCTCAACGAGTTATTTGTATCCTTTTTTAATGCTGTTTGTTCTGAGCTTCCTGCTTTTCTTACAGCTTGCAGAGTGAGAGCTGACAGAAGACATGATCACATTTGAGAGACTGAAACAATGAAATAACCCACAATTATCATCTATTGATTTGGTTTGGTGTGCATGTCTGTAAACTGTAATATCTTGTGTCTTATCAGTCAGATACAACTGGCTGCCAGACCAGATGATTTTGTACATATATGGTTTGAACAAAGCATGTGTGTGTTGATTAAAGTTTGAAGCTAAATCAACTTGTTCCATCTGCTCTCTTTTTTTAGATGCATGAATGCTGTTTACAAAAATAAGAGCTGCTGCAGCCTGTACACACACTGTGGTCAACCGCTCATCTCAAACTGTCGCATTTCTTTTTTTGCAAAACAGATGCACCATGTTTGTGGTCAGCAGTGAAATATATGTGAGAAGTTTGATACTGAACAAGGCTCTAACTCAAACATGATCTGTTACCCAAACAATGCTGGGAAAAAAAATATTGGTGCTTCTTATTTATTTATTTGACTCAATTCAATTCAATTCGATTCAATTTTATTTATATAGCACCAAATCACAACAAACAGTCGCCTCAAGGCGCTTTGTATTGTGGGTAAAGACCCTACAATGATTACAAAGAAAACCCAACAGTCAAAACAACCCCCTATGAGCATTTGTCACGCTTATATGTCTCACATCATCAAACTATTTGAACAAAGATAACACAAGGAAATAAACGCAGTGTTTAAATGATGATTTCATTAAATTCTGTCAGGAAAAAAGAAGCCATCCAAACCTACTGTAGGTGAAAAAAGCATCAATCTAAAGAGACAGAGTGACAAACATTAAAATCTGGATAGTGATAAACATTAAGATGCATCAGAAACATGATCATCCACAGAGCTTGAAGATAAATCAGCTTGTTCCATGTGCTCTGTTTCTTTTTTTTTTTAGAAACATGAATGCTGCTTACAAGAAACGAGCTGCTGCAGCCTGTACACTCACACACACACTGTGGTCAACCGTTCATCTGAAACTGTCGCAGTACTTTTCTTACAAAACAGATGCACCATGTTTGTGGTCAGCAGTGTGTTATTATTGCAGTCAGAGCTACAACTAATGTCTGTTCAGCTGTCGTGATACAGGAAACAACGATAACAATTAAAACAATCAGATCATGGAATGATGTTAATATCTTTCATACTTCACTGGTGAATTCATTTTGATTTCTGGATTTTTCAGCTTCTATAAACAGATGCATCATGTGCTGTGACATTAAAGAAATAAACACCTCAGAAAACAATGTAAAGTCACGTCTGTAAAATCCCACTGTCTGATAAACAAAACCCACAACGATGCTTCTTCTCTGTAAGAGACTGTACTTCAATGTTTCTGCACATCATCAGGTGCTTTTTTTGTGTTTCTGTTTGAAATAATAAAGACTGAAAACTGAGATTTGGATTTATAGTTTAATATTTGTATGATTAATACAAAAGCATCCATATGTTACTTTATTTCTCCTTTTATTGCAAAGTGTTCACTTACAGACTCTCATATGCCCTCTATAACAGGCACAGGCTGCACGTTTAAAGCAGAGTTAATCTGTGCATATTAAAAAGGAAATAGTACTTATGCATAAAATTTCTATCATTTGTGTAACACCACTGAATTTTCTGTATGGAAGACTTAAATAGACACAGTTGAAACACATTTTATGGTTTCAATGCTGTCAGCTTGAAAATCACCAGAGAGCTGAGTTGAATGTGCAGTAATGGTATTATTGTAGTAAAAGCTGCAGTGGTTAAACTTACTATGTATAGATGACCAACTGGCCTGTAGGGCAGCAACAAAGGCCGTAGACTTCTGTCTGCTTTTGGATTCTCATTTTTTCCCATTTTTCTGCTCGTGGCTTCATCATAGCTTTCACCACTAGAAACCTGGTGATTCTGGAAGCCCCTCACACCCAGCAGAGTTAGATCTAATTGTGGCTGTTTCCCTAACATTTGGGTTTTTATGGGATGGGGTTGTTAGCCCATGTCCAGCCCCATCTTGGAGGACCAGGAATTATCTTAGTCTGGTCTCTACCCTTCGACCTCTCCAATATGGCAACGGCAATTTTTTCAGGGTCGCTGAGACACACAAGCCCCCATAACACAACAAGGCGATGATCCAGTGGGGAGACCATTACAACAGAAACTCCTAAAACAGATTGTTGATGATTTTCCTGGGTTTCATACAAAAATATGCAATTTCAGACTCTTATGTTCAGTCTCAGTCAGCTGGAGCCTGTCCCAGCTGCCTTAGCCAAGAAGCAGGGAATGCTTTTTGATGTGGAAGAATTGATTTTAATGTTTGTAGTTTGTTTTTGTTTTTTTCATTTTATATTTGCATTTTTTAAATATTTGTATTACATGCTTTTATTGTTTGGTTTTTACTTTCTGCCGCATCAATCAGGGTGATGGGAAACACCTGCTGGGGCGTCTTTATAAAGAATGGAGGAGCAGCAGAGAAGGGGAGCAAGCAGAGGAGAAAGCAGCAAGACAGAGCTGCAGAGAGGACGGCAATGCAGGACACAAGGCATGAGCTATGAGACGCTACACTGAAACAGAGGGAATCTAAGCATAAGGCTAGACACCTACTCGAACACAGGCTGACAACACGGGGAAGACAGACACAAGACAAGAGAGGGACACTAAAGGAAAACACAGGGAGAACTAAGCTAGAGCTAAGGGAGAGGGAACCTGAACACCACACAAGGGAACAACAGGAAGGGGAACTAAACACAGAAGGGCCAAGACACCGAAACCAAACAGACACAGGAACACGAACAAATGGAAACCTGAATAACATACAAATAACTAAATAAACAGAACACCCAAACAACAAACCGAGAAACTAAACTGTGGGAACAACTAAGAAACACAACCTGACAAGTAAAACAAAACTACACAAAAGGAACTAAACACACTGGGCCACCAGCTGTGACAAAGAGGAGAACTGGCAGAGGTGACACCCTGATGGCCATGAGGGAAAAAAACAATGGACTTCATGAATGTGGTGAAGAAAAAAAGAAAAGAACTGATTGTTGCAATGGCCACAGGGAAGTGAAGACGGTACGAAGGGGATTTTCTGAGCTAGCCTTGTCTTTAATGTTTTAGTTTGTTTTTAATAAATGTATGCTTTTCACCTACTCCTTGGTTTTAGTTTACTCGGTTGCCTCCTACCTTTTTTTTTTTTTTTTAAGCTGATCTCTGCCCAATTTAAAATGACCCCCCACCCCTTCAATGTAACGTGCCCCCATTGGCTAGTTTAGAAACAGCAATTGACCCAACGCCATACATAACTTTGGGAGGAACCCAAGTACCCACAGAGAACCATGCACACACACGGAGAACATGCAAACTCCACAAAAATGCACCAGGCTGCCAGACGCCTCCATCTCTCTCATGACCTGCAGTGCACAGTAAGACCCAAACAGCCTGTTCTTCATGTCCAAAGGTGTGGTTACATTGCATTGCCATAAGTGAAACAAATCTTGGACAGGTATAGCAAATATTGCACATACAGATACTCTCCATTACATTTTTTTGTATGTCTGAATGAAAATGCTATGATTGAGTCAGAGAACTGCATTACTTTTTTGAAATGTCTTTTGAACAAAAATGTAAATTGATAAATATCACTTACTGTGTGAAGTATCTACTGAATCGATTAGCACAAAAATGTCTGGTTTAAAGATGATGACTATTATTGGCTGTCAGAAGCATTCATATTGTTCCTCTTGTACCACCAAGAAAAGTGATTTTGGTTGGATTGATAAAACAAATGGTACAAAGTGTCATGTACGGGTGGTGTGGCAGGCAGGGAGGACCCAAAGGCAGAACTCCAAGGCCAACTGAACTTAAATGGTGGCTTTATTGAAGATAACTAGAAACACAGAGGAACAGCACTGTAACACAACTAAAACAGACAGAAACCAGGAACTGAACCACACCTCCATGAGGGAAATGCAGACAATGTATACACAGGGAATGATGAGGATAACAGGAAACAGCTGGGGAGCACAGGTGGACTGAATCACATAATAAAAACACAGGAAGCAAAATTCAACACACACACAGGGAATACAGGACTGTCAAAATAAAACAGGAAGTAAACAAACCAGACACAAACGCAGACTAAACGTGACATCGAGACTTGACACAGGAGGGATAACAAACACCAGCACACAAGAACTTAAAACCAGAATAACCTAGAAGCAGCAGCCTGAGAAACTAAACTGTGAGAAAATGAAGAAACAACCAGAAACTGCAAAGAAACAGAACTACACCAAAGGAACGTAAAACAGCCCAGGACCATGACACAAACACTAAGATTAATACTTTAGTTTTTTTGTATTTCTGCAATGACTCTACAATAAGTTCAGCCATTATGAGTGAGTTTATTAACATATAAAATCAGACTAATGATGTGAGCGTGGGAAACATGAACTGGCCTACGAAGGGGTTCCTTGCTCCACCCACTGACAGTGAACAGAAACACTGAGACTTTACTTCATGCAAAAGCAACTCAGTTTCACTGGAAACTGAATTGTTTCATTGCATTGGATTAAGCTGTAAAAATATTTTATATTAAAATTGTTGTGGCGGCAGCAGGCAGAGACTCGCACTCTACTGTCTTTACACTTCAGTGTTTGGACTGTAATAAGACGATATGGAGGTCCGAGCTCTCAGCATCAGACTGTGTGAGTACTTTTACATTTCTACTTAAAATAAATGATTAAAAATATTAATATTAATATTTTATTGTTTTTGTGACAAATTTTTATGAAACAGACATGATGTGATAAGTATCTCAGTAAATCTGTATCCTTTGTGTCTCCTCAGCGATGACCATCATGATTCTGTTGTGTGGACAGGATCAGAAAGTTGGTGAGTATCAGCTGTTTGCTCATTTACATGAACATTATTAAACATTTTGGAGGATCGAGAATGTTAGAAACGCAGGAAAACTTTGGTGAACCTCGTCTTTGTCTTAATCATCACGAGCTGTGATTGTGTTGTTGTTGTTGATGTGATTTTCTTTTGTTGTTCAATTATAGACCAAAAGTTTTACAGTTGAAAAAACAAATCACTTTTTTCTTATTTAGTGGTTGACAGCAACTGAAACAAGTGCACAAAATGTTCCAAAGGGTTTTTAGAAGTCTGTAACATTCATTTATTTTACCTTCATTCATTTTAAGTTTTATTTTTTACATTCAACTTCTGATCCAGACTGTCTCAAAGTGACGGGCGTTTTCTTTCCTGGTGAAACAGCGTGGATCTTTGCCCTTGCTGTACTGAGCGCTCTGTTGCTGTTTCTTTTAAAGTACTTGTTCAATGAGTGCTTGGACAAAGGTAAAGAAAGTCATATTTTATGCTCATTGCTTTTGCTTTGCCACACACTCACAGCATGATATGTTTAACAAAAAAGTGCCTGCTTTCTGAACAGAAAAAATCTGCCATTGTACCTTAACAAATGTTAAGGAAGTTCTCTTCTGCTGCAGCTTTGCTCTGTCTGTCAACAATAGTTAAGGCGCAACTGAGGAGCAAACAGAGTCAGTGTCATGCCAACATTTTATGTTAATTGTTGCTGAATTGAGAGAGGAAGAAAAAAGCTACTGAACCAAACATTCCTTGTCCTTTTCAGCAATAATGCCAAAAAACAAAAACATCAAGGAGACAAAAAGAAAAAAATCTGTTTGGTTGATTTCTGGATCTTTGTATTGATAGTTTGCATCAAATGTTTCCGCAAAATGGATCAAAACAGATAAATGTGGCATAAAGTAAAAATATGTTCATTAAATTTAGAATAAAACTTTTATTCTTCGGGACTTTTTTAGTTCCCGTAACCTGGATCTTCTGTTTGTGACTGAGACGTGGCTGAGTGTTGGCGAGTCCAGTGCTCTGTCTGAGCTTTTACCAGAGGATTGTTGTTATTTTAACTCACCGCGGGCTTCAGGGAGAGGCGGAGGCACAGCGACTGTTTACAAACAGGACTACAAATGTAAGCAGTGCTTTCTACAGTCGTCATTCTCCAGCTTTGAGTTTACCTCGTTTGAGATGAGGCACATTAACCCGGTTTTCTGCGCTGTGGTTTACCGGCCCCCCAAATACAACAAAAACTTCATAAATGACTTCTCTGATTTTCTAGCAGGGATTATACCTAATTATGAATATGTTCTTATTGTTGGAGATTTTAATATACATGTGTGTTGTCCTGATAAGCCACTGGTAAAGGACTTTTTAAGCCTTCTTGACTCTTTTAACCTGGTACAGGCCGTACCCGGCCCTACACATGAGCACGGACACACACTGGACCTGGTTCTTTCCTGCGGTCTGCCTGTGACTAACCTGGAAATCTGTGACTCTGTATTCTCGGATCATCTGCCTGTGTTATTCACTGTTAGTTTGACACGTACTGCAGTTAAAACTCGCGCTCCTGTTCGGCGCTGTCGGGTTATTAACCCGTCCACTGCCGCTCAGTTTTCTACTGCTTTTTTTCACCTCTGTGGTTCGTTTGACTTTCTCTCCTCTGATACAGAAGAGCTTATTTCTTGGTTCTACTCTTCCTGTCAAACCATCCTGGACTCGGTGGCTCCATTAAAAACCAGGCAGCCAAAGACTAAACCTGAGCCGTGGTTTAATGACAGAACTCGTGCTGTGAGGAGGGAATGTCGCCGAGCTGAACGAAGGTGGAAAAAAGATAAACTGCAGGTGACTCTTCAAATTTTAAAAGACTGCTGGCGTCACTACCAGAGCACGGTTAAAGAGGCAAAAAGGGAATACTTTGCAAAAATTATTTCCTCCAACAGCCATAACCCACGGGTTTTGTTTAACACTATTAACTCTGTGCTTAATGCTCCCCAGAATGCCTGTTTGGAAGCTTCTCCTGATACGTGCAATAATTTTCTGCGTTTTTTTATTGAAAAGGTTGCTAGTACCAGGGCTCTTATCACAGCTCCTGGTTCTGACCCCTCTGTTTCAGTCCCTTGCTCTGCTGTTTTCACTCAGTTTGAGTCTGTGACTCTCTCACTTTTAGAGGATGTGGTCGGCCATATTAAGCCATCAGGTTCCCCCCATGATCCTGTCCCTCCACGATTTTTTAAAGAAATTTTATCTAGTATAGGGCAGCCTGTTCTTACCATTATAAATAGCAGTCTGTCCTCAGGTGTGGTCCCTGCTATTTTTAAACATGCAGTAGTCCAGCCACTGCTTAAGAAACCTGGTCTTGATCCTGCTGTGCTGGCTAATTATCGGCCTATTTCCAAGCTGCCTTTTCTTTCTAAGGTTTTAGAAAAAATTGTGTACTGTCAGCTGAAACAGTTTTTAGATGAGAATAGCACCCTGGAGGTTTTTCAGTCAGGTTTTAAAACCCTTCAGCACAGAATCTGCTTTATTAAGGGTTTTTAACGACATCCTTCTTGCATGTGATTCTGGGAACCATGTTGTTCTGGTTTTACTTGACCTAACTGCTGCCTTTGATACAGTAGATCACAACATTTTAATATCTCGTTTACACCACTTAGTAGGCATTGGTGGCACTGTTCTTAAATGGTTCAGTTCTTACCTGGCAGAGAGAACTTTTTCTGTGAGCATTCTTGATGCTGAATCATCTGCTGCTTCTCTGCCATGTGGTGTACCGCAGGGCTCAATTCTGGGCCCACTGCTTTTCTCACTGTATTTACTGCCTCTGGGTTCTATCCTCAGAAAACATGGAATCTCATTTCATTGTTATGCTGACGATTGTCAAATTTATTTGCCCTTGAAGAAGAAGGATATCCATTCCATAAAACATCTCCTGGCATGTCTAGGTGATATTAAAGCTTGGTTGGCCTTGAACTTTTTAAATTTTAATGAAAAGAAAACAGAGGTAATGGTGTTTGGACCCAGTGGCTCCTGTGAGTCCTCCTCTGTTGACCTGGGACCCTTGGAGGTATATTTTAAACCCATTATTACTGATCTTGGTTTTAAGGTGGACAGTGATTTTAAATTGGACAGCCAAATCAGAGCTGTGGTTAAGTCCAGTTTTTATCATTTGAAGCAATTGGTATCAGTAAAAGCATTTCTATCTAGGCAGCATTTTGAAACAGTGATCCATGCTTTTATTTTATCTCGACTGGATTACTGTAATTCACTTTATTTTGGAGTCAGTCAGTCGCTACTCTCACGTCTGCAGCTGGTTCAAAATGCTGCTGCACGACTTTTGATGGGAACTCAAAAGAGAGAGCACATGACCTCTGTCCTGGCCTCACTTCACTGGTTGCCTGTACATTTTAGGATTCATTTTAAGATTCTTATGTTTGTTTTTAAATCTTTGCACAATCTTGCCCCGCCTTACCTCTCTGAGCTTCTTCACCCCTACATACCTTGCCGGTCTCTCAGGTCAGCAGACCAGCTGCTCTTGGAGGTACCAAGATCAAGAAGGAAGCTCAGAGGGGACAGGGCTTTCTCTGTTGTTGGTCCTAAGTTATGGAATGACTTGCCTTTGCAGGTTAGAGCGGCCCCTTCACTGTCCACTTTTAAAGTTCGTCTTAAAACCCATCTTTTTTCCTTGGCTTTTAACTCCAGCAGGATCTAGTTTTAAACTGTTTTTTTTTTTTTTTTTTTTTTTTTTTAACCTGAAAGAGTTATTAAATTGTTATTTATTTGTGTTTTAATGTACAGCACTTTGTGTCAGCTGTGGTTGTTTTAAAGTGCTTTATAAATAAAGATGGTATGGTATGGTATGGTAAAACTTAACCAAGAACAAAAATAAGCCTAACCTAAACCTGTGAGACTCAAAAAATCAAGGTCCAAGATATTTTTTTCTGTGATGCTAAACAATGAAATGTAGGGTAAAAACCAAGAAGCTGATCAGAGCAGCTCTTGTCATCAAACAGCAGAAACTTGATTTAGTTTAGTGTCCTGTTAGCAGCGACTTACATAATGAGCTGATGTAGAAGTGACAGTGATATTTTTCTCTACCTCTGAACATCAGATATTAGAGAATTTCAAAACAAACCTCACAGATAACATGAATATTGAACAGAGATCTTAATCACTAATGTTACTGTGGTTATCTGTCCTCTCTCTCCATCAGATGAAGATACATTGTTTTCTACAGTCATTTACTGCACCTCAGTCCAGGGTGATGCTCAACTCAAAGGTGAGACTAATTGTGATTAATGATGTTTTATGTGTTACATTCAGATAAAATGTGAGAGGTGGTAGATGTAAAATGCAAGCTATAAGAAAACTATGATTCATAATAAAAATGATTTTTATTTGTACAGGAGTTATCCTGTAAAGTAAATATTGATATGTAATCTGCACTGAAGAAAAAAAAATTATCCTTGTTTAAAGTTTTAATTTCTGTTCTCTACTTCCTGTGTGTCTCACAGGTCGCAGGAAGAGAACTGACTGAAGACACGATCACATCTGAATGAAAGTGAAGACAAAGAAGTAACCAACATATTGTTTCTGTGATGGAACCAGCTGTACATTGTTAGCTTTGTTTGGTGTACAGTGGGTACAGAAAGTATTCAGACCCCTTAAAAATTTTCACTCTTTGTTTCATTGCAGCCATTTGCTAAAATCAAAAAAGTTTATTTTATTTCTCATTAATGTTCACTCAGCACCCCATCTTGACAGAAAAAAACAGAAATGTAGAAAATTTTGCAATTTTATTAAAAAAGAAAAATTTAAATATCACATGGTCATAAGTATTCAGAGCCTTTTCTGTGACACTCATATTTAACTCACATGCTGTCAATTTCTTCTGATCCTCCTTGAGATGGTTCTACTCCTTCATTGGAGTCCAGCTGTGTTTAATTAAACTGATTGGGCTTGATTAGGAAAGGCACACGCCTGTCTGGGATGGGTATGGGAGAAAGTTCCACAAAGTCAGCTATCACTGCAGCCCTCCACCAGTCGGGGCTTTATGGGAGAGTGGCCCGACGGAAGCCTCTCCTCAGTGCAAGACATATGAAAGCCCGCATAGAGTTTACCAAAAAACACATGAAGGACTCCCAGACTGTGAGAAATAAGATTCTCTGGTCTGATGAGATAAAGATTAAACTTTTTGGCATTAATTCTAAGCGGTATGTGTAGAGAACAGCAGGCACTGCTCATCACCTGCCCAATACAATCCCAACAGTGAAACATGGTGGTGGCAGCATCATGCTATGGGGGTGTTTTTCAACTGCAGGGACAGGATGGCCGGTTCCAATTGAAGGAAAGATGAATGCAGGCAAGTACAGAGATATCCTGGAAGAAAACCTCTTCCAGAGTGCTCAGGACCTCAGACTGGGCCGAAGGTTCACCTTCCAACAATACAATGACCCTAAGCACACAGCTAAAAAAACAAAGGAGTGGCTTCGGAACAACTCTGTGGCCATTCTTGACTGGCCCAGCCAGAGCCCTGACCTAAACCCAACTGAGCATCTCTGGAGAGACCTGAAAATGGCTGTCCACCAACGTTCACCATCCAACCTGACGGAACTGGAGAGGATCTGCAAGGAAGAATGGCAGAGGATCCCCAAATCCAGGTGTGGAAAACTTGTTGCATCATTCCCAAGAAGACTCATGGCTGTACTAGCTCAAAAGGATGCTTTTTCTCCAATACCCATCCCAGACAGTTGTGTGTCTTTCCTAATATAGTCCAATCAGTTTAAGTAAACACAGCTGGACTCCAATGAAGGAGCAGAACCAACAGCATGTGAGTTAAATATGAGTGTCACAGCAAAGGGTCTGAATACTTATGACCATGTGATAGTTCAGTTTTTCTTTTTTAATAAATTTGCAAAAATTTCTACATTTCTGCTTTTTTTTTGTCAAGATGGGGGGCTGAGTGTACATTAATGAGAAATAAAATGAACCTTTTTGACTTTAAAAATTGCTACAATGAAACAAAGAGTGAAAAATTTAAAGGGGTCTGAATACTTTCCGTATCCACTGTACATGTCTATAAATTTTCATATTTTGTGTATATTTGGTCAGATACAGTTGGCTATCAGAACTACATGGTTATAATAACATATAAACTTCAAATGTTACCAAAAGCATCTGTCTGTTATTAAATATCAGTTTAAACCATTTTGTTCCATCTGGTGTCTTTTTGCATGTGCATGCTGCTCCAGCTCCTGAACAGCAGGTACTCTCTGTGGTCGACCACTAAGCTAAATGTGCTGCATTACTTTTTTCAAAACAGATGCCACAATTTTGTAGTAAGCAGTGAAATATAGCTGCAAATGTTGATACAGCTAAAGGACTTTAGAAGTCTAACATCCCAGGAGCTGGAGAATCACTAAAGAGCTCAGTGATTATCACAGGTGAGACAGTGAAGAGCTCACAGTCTGTTTATTTATTTATTTGTGTGAGCTGTATTATAATTGCATCTCTCAGCAATCCTCACTTGATTCATGTGTCAGTCATAAGGACACTAAAAGGAATAACTACAAATCAGCTGTGTCCACGTGACACAGATAGACCCATTTTTATGGTATTTGATTATGGCCTTGGAAGTCACATACTTTGGAATTTAAATGGCTCCAAATAGCAAAAAAAACATGGACATAGTGTTTACAAACATTAAAAAAGATCTTGGTAGATGGATGGATCTCAGTGTTTCCTGGATGGGCAGAATAAGATTGACTAAAATGAATATTCTTCCTCGTCTCCTCTTCCTTATTCAGATGTTACCGATTTATAGAACTAAAAAATTGGCCAGAGAAATTCATCAAAATTCACATGAAAGAGAAAAAAATCTAGATTGAGTTTAAAAACTCTAAAATTACCTAAAGACAAAGGCCTTTCTTTCCCTGATATAACACATCACAACCGGGCTTGTCATAGCTGACTCATTCATGAATGGATTTATAGTTATTACAATCGAGGGGAAGAACTCTGTCAAAATATCAAAACTCTGGTGGTGTATAACTAAAGAAGTGGATACAATTTTAAAGAGTGAGATTGTAAAGATTCACGACAGTTTCTATTGGGTTTGTCACCTGTAAATAAAATTATGGATAAAAACAGATCAATATTGTTAAATAAACTGCTATTTTTTTGCCCATAAATGTGCACTTCTAAATTGGATCAATGAACAGCCTCCTACATCAACTCAGTGGTATGAAGATATTACCAGCAGAGAGGCTTAGTGCAAAGTTAAGTAACAATGATGATGGTTTTATGAATGAATATGGCGACCTCTAATGGAACACCTGCCTCATGATCTGCAAGATCCTCTTCAGAAAGGAGGTGACAGGTGAGTGTGGTGAGGACATGGAGGAGTTACTGAAACATAGTGAAATGAAATGTGTACACCCCCCCCCCTTTTTTTTTCACTAGTTTCTTTTCATCATTTCTGTTTCAGTGCAAATGGAGGAAAGGTCCATGTAGATGATTCAGTTATGAAGAATTCTTCATGTTACTATTTTTGTTTGTGATTGTATTTGTTAATAAGAAAGCAGTTAGGACTTTGACCTGCTCTGTATTTCCTTCTTTTGGTTCTCATGGCGAGACAGAAAGCTCCATACTATCATGTTATCTTTTGCAAGAATGTTCTGACTGTATCTGTGACCGTGGCAGGAAGATAATCTATAAGTGATTCTATGTTTGTTATTATTCTTTGTCAGATACCTCACAGACTGCTCTCTCTTGGTTTTTGACCACTTTGCAAAAGCAAAATAAATGTTCTCAAAGTCAGCCTGTTTGCGTAGATCACTTTATTTCAGCATTCAGAGAAACGTGCAGTCATAACTGCTGCCTGAGGTTGAAGGTACGATACCTACAGCATACACGAAAGCATACTTATGCACACAACTGTGACACAGACTATTTCCTGTCTTGAAGAAAGTTATAGTCCCTCTGTGGGCTCATGTGTTGAGTGCAGATGTGTTTTGGAAAATGTCTCAGGATGATCTGATTACTTTCCTTATCTGTAGGAAAAGGTGGGGAATTTCCTGCACCTCCATAAAGAAATGGCAACTTTATTTATGGAGGTGGATTCATTTCATCATCTGAGAGCCTAAAAGTTGTTGAAACTGAAGGATTTGATCCAGACACATTTTTGTCCCTGATGAGTTTTTATGTTCTTCTCGGTGGAGACTACAGCTGGTACAAAAGCGACCTACTTTTGGAGAAAATGCACACAAGTACAAGTAAGTACAAGCCTGACTCTCTACACTGTGCCTCACACATCTCTATGGTGGTATCTCTAGACAGTAAGTTTGAGAAGCAGTGTAGAAATAAAGGTCTTATCATGCTTGTTCTGCTCAAAACACAAATGTACAGCACTTGTGCAGTTCATTATGACCTCAGCTCACACTGAGCTGATGCTGCTGCAAAATAAGATTTTAGATCAACTCTCAGCTGCTTCAGGTGGTGCTGGATTTTGTGGTTGTCCTCTACCTTGCTGTAATAATGTGCTCCAGTGCTGACTGTGCTCATGATTAGGGCTGTTTTTCTCTGTTGTGTAGCACCATGTTTTAGGTTGGTGGTGATGAGTTTGATTGATCGGCCTGTCTGACTCTAAGTGACAGCCTCTGAGTGATGGGTCACTGATTTCACCTCATTTTGATTTTGATGAAGAATCTGAAAGTTCAGAGTAAACTTGATGTATTATTTTATTAATAATACTCCTTATTGCTTGCTATACATCCAGGGGTGTCTGTGCCCTGCAAAAACAGGTACATGCTTTCTGTATGACACTCAGTGATGACCTTGATTGAACCTGTCAGGATTTTTTAGCTCTGATGTTTATGCCATATTTGTAAATCTTTGTGTGATTCATAAATGATCAAAAGTGGGAAATTGATGGAAATCATTCAGACTTTGACCTGCTCTGTATTTAGTTTTTGTTCTTATGGTTAAACATACGGCTCCATAGTATCATGTTACGTCTTCCTGCACCCGTATGTACAAGTTATCTTTTGTGTGGAATGCTCTGGTTGCATTCTGTGACCCTGGTGGGCCCATAACTGATTCCTGTAAATTATTCTGTGTGTTGTTCTTCTTTGTTGAATACCCTGCAGACTGCTGCTGCTGTGCTCTGTAGTTTTGTTTGAGCTCTTTGCAAAGACAAACTCAGTCCTCACAAAGACAATCTGTTTGTGTAGATCAATTTATCTCAGATTTCCGAAGACAAGCTACAGAGAGTGGAACAGTGTTTTTGCACCAGGCTGAAATATGTTTATTTAGTTGTTCATTAATTGGGTATTTTGACATGGCGGCCTCTTGGGACGTTTTCCAGTAGAGTGACTGTATGTTTAAGTCACATGTGCTCAAATTTGTAAATGAAACATGTTTGAAGGTGATTCAATAATAAACAACTGACCAAGGTGAGCACATCCTGTTTCACTAAGTTATTATTGTCTATCATCTGTGCGTCCCACACAGAGTCTCAGTTGCTACTTTTCCACCGCCGAGGAGCCGGTGCTTGTGCCAGTTCTGGTGCTGTTCCCAATGAACCGACAAAACGCTTAAGAACGGGTCTGTGAACTGATCCTTTACGTCTGAGTGTGGGCGGGTCCTCGTCTGGACACGGAAGCCGAAGCGCACAAACGTGGGAGAACACGCTCCCCTTTCTTGTGCTGCAAATACGTTTTACGGCCCAAACCAAACTACTGCAGCATCTGTGTGCAGCACAGAGGGAAACACAGACAGAGATTAGAGCAAGACGACAAGTACGCACTTTGTGTCCTTTTATCTGTGATATGAACTGATACAAAGCAGCAAGTTCAGCCTTAGAGCCCAACCTAATTCACAGCCGTAAAAATCGCTTCACTTTTCTCATGTAATACACATGTAATATGGTAGAAAACTGTATGTTGAGATGGCAGAGTCACGCCCTTCTGCTGCTTTTGTCACGTGTTCTTGGTTCGAGACCAGATAGCTTGCGGGGCTGAAAGGTTCAAATACTGGCGCTGGCACCAAGGGTCCCCCAGACGTCCCCCACTGTCATATTTACTTCATCATAAGCACCATCATCATCATCGTCATCATTATGCTTCATCTGCTTGCTTGAGAGTTCATTGATTATTTTTCTTTTCTTTTTGCTGTATTTCTAAGTTTCTAGAAGCAGGTGCACCATGTGCTGTTACTGTGTCAAGAAGGGAACATCTTAGAATTGATGTGCTGTGTATACAAATCAATTTTCTCTCCGCTCCCAGTTTGCACTTTGAACATCAGTAAGAAGCATCTACCAAGTCACCACAGTGACTCTGTGGTTTGTTCATGGACAAACATGTGACCTGTGACTCACTATACTCTGCACTGAAGTCTGTTGCCCTCTATCAAGACTTGTTCTGTTTGCATATTCAGTGACTGAAATGATAATAATTAAAAAAAAAAAACTCTTGTGTGATTTAAAGGTTTTAATGGCAGTAAAATGCTTCTATTTCAGCCTTTTATACTTACTGTCACACTGTGTGTAACTGTTTCTGCTAATGAAGAACAATGGTGTAATGCTGTATGATGCACTGCAGGGGGCAGAGTTAGACTTAAGTGACCACGTGCCAGCTTTACTGCAAAGGTTTTCAAAGTGTTGTGTACTTATGTGTATAAAGAGTATCAGGGAACCTACATTTGATCACTTTTGCCAATAAATCTGTTGAGCAGATCTCTATTGAAAGATATTTGCTGTAAATGTTGCTGTTAGGGTCTGTTAAATGGTCACAATCTGCAAAAGTAGCCACGTTGATGTTGTGTCAACTATGTGCTGTTATAGTGTCATACACGTGTTATAAAGTTAATGTGGATTAAAAAAGCAAACAGGCGGTGTTTCCTCACTGACCTGATGTCAGACATTTGCATCCACAAACTGTCCGTCTGAGTGTTGCTGTTCTTTCAGTTTAAATTCAGTGTATTCATTGGAAGCACTGTATCACATGTAAACTCTCATAGGCCGTACATAACATAACAGACAGACAATAAATCTGTGCAGCAGATTCTTTAAGATGGGGTCTGATTATTAAAGACCTTGTATGTGAGGAGAAGAATTTTAAATTCTATTCTAGATTTAACAGAGAGCCAATGAAGAGAAGCCAATATGGGAGAAATCTGCTCTCTCTTTCTAGTCCCTGTCAGTACTCTAGCTGCAGCATTTTGGATCAGCTGAAGGCTTTTCAGGGAGCTTCAGCTAACAGCAGTGTTGCATTTGTTAGTGTTCAATATGCAAGTGTGATTTATTGATTCAGTTGTTCTGATCCTCTAGAAGTACAGGTGCTGGTCATAAAATTTGAATATCACGAAAAAGTTGATTTATTTCAGTAGTTCCATTCAAAAAGTGAAACTTGTATATTATATTCCTTCATTACACACAGATTGATAAATTTCAAATATTAATTTCTTTTAATTTTGATGATTATAAATGACAGTTAATTAAAAATACCCACACACCACTAACCCCTCCCCCACTCACAGATAACATAGCTGGAGCTGATTCGGCTTCAGCTTGAAGCTGACACTAGCATCTCTCTCTCTCTCTCTCTTTCTCTCTCGCTCTCTCTCTCTCTCC